>NC_065405.1:0-628571 GCF_024362695.1 Pectinophora gossypiella
CTTACTACCATACCCCAAGTACTTACTACCATACCCCAAGTACTTGGTACCAAACCCCAAGTACTTACCACCATACCCCAAGTACTTACCACCATACCCCAAGTACTTACTACCATACCCCAAGTACTTACTACCATACCCCAAGTACTTACCACCATACCCCAAGTACTTACCACCATACCCCAAGTATTTACCATCATACCCCAAGTACTTACCACCATACCCCAAGTACTTACCACCATACCCCAAGTATTTACCACCATACCCAGTACTTGTACTAACCACCATAATGGCCCCGATTCCTGCAGACACCGCCTAATTTTATTTTAAGTTATATCCGTCATTTTCATATCCGTCGAAAAGGAAAGGGACGGATGATTAACAGCTCTTAATTTTAGGAAGAATGAGTAAATGAATGTGTCGGGTTATTGACTGATGTAAAATTTTTAAACGGTTGGTTTAGATTTGTGCTTAAAATTGACGTGTGTTCCATAAATTTTATGCTTGTCGATTACCCGTCCCTTTCCTTTTCGACGGATAAGAAAATGACAGATATAACTTAAAATAAAATTAGATGGTATTTACAGGAATTAACACCAATATTGATAAAAAACGATCAAGATCTATTAAAATTTTGTTAATAACATCTTTATACTTGTTAGTATTTTATTTTAGAACATATGCTTTTAATTCGTCACTTACTAACTTCAATCGCTTAAAAAGTTTGAATAACATCGTTAACCTAATCGTCTTTTTTTATGTGCGTAACTGCCTACGCCGTGCTATTCAATGCCGCAAACGGGTTATTATTTGTTCGATGCCACTTGTGTGTAAGTTGTTGCTATGCGCAGTTGAATGGTCACTTTGTACCGCTTATTGTATAACTCTAATGCTCGTAATTGCTGTCTGCTATCTTATTTTATATGTTTTCACCTATATATATACTATTGGATTCTGTTTGTGATAGAGCTTGTTGTATTTTTGTTAATGTTTTTAGCTTGTGTTAGCTTGGGATGTGATTTTATAGTGGAATTTTTACCCCAAGTACTTACTACCATACCCCAAGTACTTGGTACCAAACCCCAAGTACTTACCACCATACCCCAAGTACTTACCACCATACCCCAAGTACTTACTACCATACCCCAAGTTCTTACTACCATACCCCAAGTACTTGGTACCAAACCCCAAGTACTTACTACCATACCCCAAGTACTTACTACCATACCCCAAGTACTTACCACCATACCCCAAGTACTTACCACCATACCCCAAGTACTTACCACCATACCCCAAGTACTTACCACCATACCCCAAGTACTTACCACCATACCCCAAGTACTTACCACCATACCCCAAGTACTTACCACCATACCCCAAGTATTTACTACCATACCCCAAGTACTTACTACCATACCCCAAGTACTTACCACCATACCCCAAGTACTTACCACCATACCCCAAGTACTTACTACCATACCCCAAGTACTTACTACCATACCCCAAGTACTTACCACCATACCCCAAGTACTTACCACCATACCCCAAGTATTTACTACCATACCCCAAGTACTTACCACCATACCCCAAGTACTTACCACCATACCCCAAGTACTTACCACCATACCCCAAGTACTTACCACCATACCCCAAGTATTTACTACCATACCCCAAGTACTTACTACCATACCCCAAGTACTTACTACAATACCCCAAGTACTTACTACCATACCCCAAGTACTTACCACCATACCCCAAGTACTTACCACCATACCCCAAGTACTTACTACCATACCCCAAGTACTTACTACCATACCCCAAGTACTTACTACCATACCCCAAGTACTTGGTACCAAACCCCAAGTACTTACCACCATACCCCAAGTACTTACCACCATACCCCAAGTACTTACCACCATACCCCAAGTACTTACCACCTTACCCCAAGTATTTACTACCATACCCCAAGTACTTACTACCATACCCCAAGTACTTACTACCATACCCCAAGTACTTACCACCATACCCCAAGTACTTACCACCATACCCCAAGTACTTACTACCATACCCCAAGTACTTACTACCATACCCCAAGTACTTACCACCATACCCCAAGTACTTACCACCATACCCCAAGTACTTACCACCATACCCCAAGTACTTACCACCATACCCCAAGTACTTACCACCATACCCCAAGTACTTACTACCATACCCCAAGTACTTACCACCATACCCCAAGTACTTACCACCATACCCCAAGTACTTACCACCATACCCCAAGTACTTACCACCATACCCCAAGTACTTACCACCATACCCCAAGTACTTACCACCATACCCCAAGTACTTACCACCATACCCCAAGTACTTACCACCATACCCCAAGTACTTACCACCATACCCCAAGTACTTACCACCATACCCCAAGTACTTACCACCATACCCCAAGTACTTACCACCATACCCCAAGTACTTACTACCATACCCCAAGTATTTACTACCATACCCCAAGTACTTACTACCATACCCCAAGTACTTACCACCATACCCCAAGTACTTACCACCATACCCCAAGTACTTACCACCATACCCCAAGTACTTACCACCATACCCCAAGTATTTACTACCATACCCCAAGTACTTACTACCATACCCCAAGTACTTACCACCATACCCCAAGTACTTACCACCATACCCCAAGTACTTACTACCATACCCCAAGTACTTACTACCATACCCCAAGTACTTACTACCATACCCCAAGTACTTACTACCATACCCCAAGTACCTACTACCATACCCCAAGTACTTACCACCATACCCCAAGTACTTACCACCATACCCCAAGTATTTACTACCATACCCCAAGTACTTACTACCATACCCCAAGTACTTACCACCATACCCCAAGTACTTACCACCATACCCCAAGTACTTACCACCATACCCCAAGTACTTACCACCATACCCCAAGTACTTACTACCATACCCCAAGTACTTACTACCATACCCCAAGTACTTGGTATTAAACCCCAAGTACTTACCACCATACCCCAAATACTTACCACCATACCCCAAGTATTTACTACCATACCCCAAGTACTTACTACCATACCCCAAGTACTTACCACCATACCCCAAGTACTTACTACCATACCCCAAGTACTTACTACCATACCCCAAGTACTTACCACCATACCCCAAGTACTTACCACCATACCCCAAGTACTTACTACCATACCCCAAGTACTTGGTACCAAACCCCAAGTACTTACCACCATACCCCAAGTACTTACCACCATACCCCAAGTACTTACCACCATACCCCAAGTACTTACCACCTTACCCCAAGTATTTACTACCATACCCCAAGTACTTACTACCATACCCCAAGTACTTACTACCATACCCCAAGTACTTACCACCATACCCCAAGTACTTACCACCATACCCCAAGTACTTACCACCATACCCCAAGTACTTACTACCATACCCCAAGTACTTACTACCATACCCCAAGTACTTACTACCATACTCCAAGTACTTACTACCATACCCCAAGTACTTACTACCATACCCCAAGTACTTACTACCATACCCCAAGTACTTACTACCATACCCCAAGTACTTGGTACCAAACCCCAAGTACTTACCACCATACCCCAAGTACTTACCACCATACCCCAAGTACTTACCACCTTACCCCAAGTACTTACTACCATACCCCAAGTACTTACTACCATACCCCAAGTACTTGGTACCAAACCCCAAGTACTTACCACCATACCCCAAGTACTTACCACCATACCCCAAGTACTTACTACCATACCCCAAGTACTTACTACCATACCCCAA
The DNA here is from genome assembly GCF_024362695.1 of Pectinophora gossypiella. Taxonomy (NCBI): domain Eukaryota; kingdom Metazoa; phylum Arthropoda; class Insecta; order Lepidoptera; family Gelechiidae; genus Pectinophora; species Pectinophora gossypiella. The sequence continues at coordinate 3,859 of NC_065405.1, forward strand.
GTACTTACCACCATACCCCAAGTACTTACCACCATACCCCAAGTATTTACCATCATACCCCAAGTACTTACCACCATACCCCAAGTACTTACCACCATACCCCAAGTATTTACCACCATACCCAGTACTTGTACTAACCACCATAATGGCCCCGATTCCTGCAGACACCGCCTAATTTTATTTTAAGTTATATCCGTCATTTTCATATCCGTCGAAAAGGAAAGGGACGGATGATTAACAGCTCTTAATTTTAGGAAGAATGAGTAAATGAATGTGTCGGGTTATTGACTGATGTAAAATTTTTAAACGGTTGGTTTAGATTTGTGCTTAAAATTGACGTGTGTTCCATAAATTTTATGCTTGTCGATTACCCGTCCCTTTCCTTTTCGACGGATAAGAAAATGACAGATATAACTTAAAATAAAATTAGATGGTATTTACAGGAATTAACACCAATATTGATAAAAAACGATCAAGATCTATTAAAATTTTGTTAATAACATCTTTATACTTGTTAGTATTTTATTTTAGAACATATGCTTTTAATTCGTCACTTACTAACTTCAATCGCTTAAAAAGTTTGAATAACATCGTTAACCTAATCGTCTTTTTTTATGTGCGTAACTGCCTACGCCGTGCTATTCAATGCCGCAAACGGGTTATTATTTGTTCGATGCCACTTGTGTGTAAGTTGTTGCTATGCGCAGTTGAATGGTCACTTTGTACCGCTTATTGTATAACTCTAATGCTCGTAATTGCTGTCTGCTATCTTATTTTATATGTTTTCACCTATATATATACTATTGGATTCTGTTTGTGATAGAGCTTGTTGTATTTTTGTTAATGTTTTTAGCTTGTGTTAGCTTGGGATGTGATTTTATAGTGGAATTTTTACCCCAAGTACTTACTACCATACCCCAAGTACTTGGTACCAAACCCCAAGTACTTACCACCATACCCCAAGTACTTACCACCATACCCCAAGTACTTACTACCATACCCCAAGTTCTTACTACCATACCCCAAGTACTTGGTACCAAACCCCAAGTACTTACTACCATACCCCAAGTACTTACTACCATACCCCAAGTACTTGGTACCAAACCCTAAGTACTTACCACCATACCCCAAGTACTTACCACCATACCCCAAGTACTTACCACCTTACCCCAAGTACTTACCACCATACCCCAAGTACTTACTACCATACCCCAAGTACTTGGTACCAAACCCCAAGTACTTACCACCATACCCCAAGTACTTACTACCATACCCCAAGTACTTACCACCATACCCCAAGTACTTACCACCATACCCCAAGTACTTACCACCATACCCCAAGTACTTACCACCATACCCCAAGTACTTACCACCATACCCCAAGTACTTACTACCATACCCCAAGTACTTACTACCATACCCCAAGTACTTGGTACCAAACCCCAAGTACTTACTACCATACCCCAAGTACTTACTACCATACCCCAAGTACTTGGTACCAAACCCCAAGTACTTACCACCATACCCCAAGTACTTACTACCATACCCCAAGTACTTGGTACCAAACCCCAAGTACTTACCACCATACCCCAAGTACTTACCACCATACCCCAAGTACTTACCACCATACCCCAAGTACTTACCACCATACCCCAAGTATTTACTACCATACCCCAAGTACTTACTACCATACCCCAAGTACTTGGTACCAAACCCCAAGTACTTACCACCATACCCCAAGTACTTGGTACCAAACCCCAAGTACTTACCACCATACCCCAAGTACTTACTACCATACCCCAAGTACTTGGTACCAAACCCCAAGTACTTACCACCATACCCCAAGTACTTACCACCATACCCCAAGTACTTACCACCATACCCCAAGTACTTACCACCATACCCCAAGTATTTACTACCATACCCCAAGTACTTACTACCATACCCCAAGTACTTGGTACCAAACCCCAAGTACTTACCACCATACCCCAAGTACTTACCACCATACCCCAAGTACTTACTACCATACCCCAAGTACTTACTACCATACCCCAAGTACTTACCACCATACCCCAAGTACTTACCACCATACCCCAAGTACTTACCACCATACCCCAAGTACTTACCACCATACCCCAAGTACTTACCACCATACCCCAAGTACTTACTACCATACCCCAAGTACTTACTACCATACCCCAAGTACTTACTACCATACCCCAAGTACTTACCACCATACCCCAAGTACTTACCCATATACCCCAAGTACTTACCACCATACCCCAAGTACTTACTACCATACCCCAAGTACTTACCACCATACCCCAAGTACTTACCACCATACCCCAAGTATTTACTACCATACCCCAAGTACTTACTACCATACCCCAAGTACTTACTACCATACCCCAAGTACTTACCACCATACCCCAAGTACTTACCACCATACCCCAAGTACTTACCACCTTACCCCAAGTATTTACTACCATACCCCAAGTACTTACTACCATACCCCAAGTACTTACTACCATACCCCAAGTACTTACCACCATACCCCAAGTACTTACCACCATACCCCAAGTACTTACCACCATACCCCAAGTACTTACTACCATACCCCAAGTACTTACTACCATACCCCAAGTACTTACCACCATACCCCAAGTACTTACCACCATACCCCAAGTATTTACTACCATACCCCAAGTACTTACTACCATACCCCAAGTACTTACCACCATACCCCAAGTACTTACCACCATACCCCAAGTACTTACCACCATACCCCAAGTACTTACTACCATACCCCAAGTACTTACTACCATACCCCAAGTACTTGGTACCAAACCCCAAGTACTTACCACCATACCCCAAGTACTTACCACCATACCCCAAGTATTTACTACCATACCCCAAGTACTTACTACCATACCCCAAGTACTTACCACCATACCCCAAGTACTTACTACCATACCCCAAGTACTTACTACCATACCCCAAGTACTTACCACCATACCCCAAGTACTTACTACCATACCCCAAGTACTTACTACCATACCCCAAGTACTTACTACCATACCCCAAGTACTTACTACCATACCCCAAGTACTTACTACCATACCCCAAGTACTTACCACCATACCCCAAGTACTTACCACCATACCCCAAGTATTTACCACCATACCCAGTACTTGTACTAACCACCATAATGGCCCCGATTCCTGCAGACACCGCCTAATTTTATTTTAAGTTATATCCGTCATTTTCATATCCGTCGAAAAGGAAAGGGACGGATGATTCACATACATACATACATACATAAACTCACGCCCGTAATCCCAAATGGGGTGGGCAGAGCCACAAGTATTCAAAGACAACTTGCAGCCACTGTTGATACGAAGTCCTAAGATGGATATGATGAACCTTATGGTGATAAGGGATCAGCCTATCGCCCATAACATTAGTCCATCATGTTAGAGGACGCAATCCCTCTGTCGGTTTTTACGACATGCCCGGGAAGACAAGCAGCTGAACGTGTTCTATGTTTTTTATTTGCTCCCAGAACAGCATAGAAGCAATGATTCACAGCTCTTAATTTTAGGAAGAATGAGTAAATGAATGTGTCGGGTTATTGACTGATGTAAAATTTTTAGACGGTTGGTTTAGATTTGTGCTTAAAATTGACGTGTGTTCCATAAATTTTATGCTTGTCGATTACCCGTCCCTTTCCTTTTCGACGGATAAGAAAATGACAGATATAACTTAAAATAAAATTAGATGGTATTTACAGGAATTAGCACCAATATTGATAAAAAACGATCAAGATCTATTAAAATTTTGTTAATAACATCTTTATACTTGTTAATATTTTATTTTAGAACATATGCTTTTAATTCGTCACTTACTAACTTCAATCGCTTAAAAAGTTTGAATAACATCGTTAACCTAATCGTCTTTTTTTATGTGCGTAACTGCCTACGCCGTGCTATTCAATGCCGCAAACGGGTTATTATTTGTTCGATGCCACTTGTGTGTAAGTTGTTGCTATGCGCAGTTGAATGGTCACTTTGTACCGCTTATTGTATAACTCTAATGCTCGTAATTGCTGTCTGCTATCTTATTTTATATGTTTTCACCTATATATATACTATTGGATTCTGTTTGTGATAGAGCTTGTTGTATTTTTGTTAATGTTTTTAGCTTGTGTTAGCTTGGGATGTGATTTTATAGTGGAATTTTTGCTTATGCAGTATATACCTAGTCTGCTTATTACTTTTAACATTGGAATTGCAGTGCAATGGCTAATTTAAAAGTGTATTATCAAAACTGCCGTGGACTAAGGACTAAAACTTCAGCTTTCCAAAGGAGTACACTTTTAAATAATTATGATATTATTCTATTAACGGAGACGTGGTTGTTGGAGGGCCTGTTTGATAATGAGTTGTTTGACGATAGGTATTGCAAGAATTCATAAATACACTAAATGTGTGTAACCTCCAGCAATTCAATAGTCACAAAAATATAAAAAATGGAATTTTAGACTTAGTTTTATGTAATGATTTCGTATCTGTTTCTAGATGTATAGATCCGCTTATACCTGAAGATCCACTCCATCCCAGTCTATTCATCCAGCCTACGTTTGTTGAACTTCACGCTCTTAAAACACCTAAACGATAAGTATACTCGTACCATCGTGGTGACTATGAGAATATTTGTAAACACTTGTCAGAGTTCGATTGGGAGACTATTCTTAGTGCGGGCAGCATTGACGAGGCTGTTGAACTTTTTTACTCTATTTTATATAAACTTAGGGACCAATTTATTCCAACTAGATATACAAAGAGCTGTAAATATACACCGTGGTATAATACCCCACTAATTAAAATTATAAAAGAAAAGTTTAAATATTTAAACAAATTCAAAATCTACGGTAACAAATCAGAAATAGAAATAGAAATAGAAATACTCTTTATTTGCTTTTGAAAAGGGTACATTAATAGATGGATGCTCATAAAAGTCTCTCCTTATCAGCTATCAACAATAGCATGCAAATATTGTTACAGAAACATTTCCAATAATTATCATTTATATAATTTACACCACATTTTTCCAATTCAATATTTTTGGGATAAAAATACGAAATAACATTTAAAATGCTTCGCGATAGAGTTAAAACTGTTGAAAGTAGCTGCTACAACAGGTATATACAAAATATTGAAAAACTTATAGCTAGTAACCCTAAGATGTTTTGGTCCTATTTAAAATCTAAAAAGAAAAGTGGATCTTACCCTGCCACAGTGACTTACATAGGCCAGTCTAGTGCTAGTGGTTCATCTATATGCGAGTTTATTGCTACATACTTTAAATCTACATTTCTACATTCTGACCAAGTAGCTGCGTCTGTATCACCGGTCGACACTACAACTCCAGGGGATGTATCTTCTGTACGTGTTCACTCAGATCGGATATGTAAGTTATTGAAGCAGATAGATCCTAGTAAATCAGCAGGGCCGGATGCAATACCGGGTATTTTTCTTATTAATTGTGCTAATGTTATATCTATTCCCGTTACTAAATTATTCAACCGATCGCTAAGTGAAGGTATAATGCCCATTAAGTGGAAAACAGCGTTAATAACGCCAATTCATAAAAAAGGTTCCAAAAATGCAGTTGAAAATTATAGACCTATCTCAAAATTATGCCTATTGGCAAAGCTACTCGAGCGGGTCGTTTTCAATCGGTTGTACGGTGGCATCAAACCTTTTCTTATCCCGCAGCAGCATGGCTTCGTTAAGGGGAGATCCACGGTTTCGAATCTTATTCTCTTCAACGATTATCTTACCAGAAGCATGGATGATGGTTATCAGGTTGATGTTGTCTACACTGACTATACGAAGGCATTTGATCGTATAGATCACAGCATCCTACTTCGCAAACTCTTTGCTTTGGGCATTCATGGCGATCTTTACCGATGGTTCACTTCTTATGTTCACAACAGATCACAGGCTGTGGTACTGAATGGACTCATCTCCTCTTGGGTTAGTATACAGGGCTTTGCTATATCTATCTTGTCAATGTGCAACGACAAAATCCGTCGTGAGCTCAACTCAGTCGTCATTAGCAGCAGGAACCAGTTGTTTCGTGCCTTGCGAGGATTTTCTCTTAAAAGACATAATGATGACGCAATTACCTTCGAATCAGACTCCAAAAAGCTTCGCATGGCAACTGTGTTTCGAGGAAACTGTCACTTCTGTGGAAAGATGGGACATCGTGGTAGCGACTGCCGTGATAAACTCCGTTACTTACAAAAAAATCCGTCAGTTGCAGTTTCAACCAGATTTGAACCATCAAAACAATCGACAGCGTGCTACGTTTGCGGTGACAACGGCCACGTCGTTTCTGCCTGCCCCAAGCGCTGGAGGAAGAAAGAAAACTCAACGGTGACAGCGAAGCAGGTCAACTTGTGCTCGAAAGCTGCTCGAGGTACCATGGACGTTTCTGGTATGAAATTAACTTTTATTTTTGACTCTGGATCTGAGTGTAGCCTAGTAAAATATAGTAAAAGTGAATTTCTCCACGGTAAAAGGTTCCATGAACAAATTACATTAAAGGGTATAGGAGATAATAACGTCATCTGCACTACGCAAATTAAATGTCCCGTTTCTATTCAGAATATAAAAATTAATGTTACCTTTCACGTATTGCCTGATGAATGCCTAAGTGATGAAGTCTTGTTGGGTCGTGACATATTACAAGAGGGGATCTCTGTCGCAATTGATGAGACCAAACTCATTTTCACAAAGACAAAAATTTCTAATTCATGTTTATCTGTAAATAGCTTTGATTTTGACTTCATAAACACTGATCTTACTGGAGAAGATAAAAAAATATTGATCAATATTATAGAAAAGTATTCCTCTAATTTTATACAAAGCCTCCCCACGTCCCGTGTAACTACGGGCCAGTTAAAAATCGAACTGATCGATCCGAATAAGACCGTTCACAGGCGACCATATAGAATGTCCCCTTCAGAATTGGAAATTGTAGATCAAAAGATCGAAGAGTTACTAGGCGCTGGAATTATCCGAGAAAGTTCCTCCCCATTTTCAAGTTCTATTTTGTTGGTTAAAAAAAAGGATGGAAGCGATCGTATGTGTGTCGATTTTAGGGAGTTAAATAGTAACACTCGACCTGATAACTATCCACTTCCTTTAATTGCTGACGTAATAGATAAGCTGCATGGGGCCCATTATTTTTCTAGTATTGACATGGCATCCGGTTTCCATCAAATTGAGGTTCATGAGGATTCCATAGAAAAAACTGCCTTCGTTACTCCAAATGGCCAATACGAATATTTAACTATGCCATTTGGACTTGGCAATGCCCCCCAAGTATTTCAAAGATCTATCAACGCTGCTCTTAAACCCTTAAGAGACAATAAAATTCTCGTCTACATGGATGACGTACTTGCTGCATCAGAAACAATTGAAGAAGTTCTATTCCGACTTGATAAAACACTAGACACTTTGACTAAAGCGGGATTCTCGTTCAATTTACAAAAGTGTGCCTTTATGAAAAATAAAATTGAATATCTTGGATATGTTATATCTAAGGGGCAAATCAGACCCAATCCGCGAAAAATTCAAGCCTTAGTAGAAGTGTCTACTCCTAGCACTGTAACACAAGTCCGTCAACTGGTCGGTTTGGCCTCTTATTTCAGAAAGTTTATTCCAAATTTTTCTAAATTGATGAAACCTCTTTATTCTTTAACGGCTCAGGGTAAAGGTAAAATTATATGGACACCCGAACATGACAAAATTCACAAAATTATTATCGAACATCTCACTACTGAACCCGTTCTTAAAATTTTTGACCCCTCCATGCCGATAGAACTCCATACCGATGCTAGTTGCGATGGATATGGAGCTGTCCTAATTCAGAAGGTAAATGGTATTCCACAAGTTGTTGCTTACTTTAGTCAAACCACAAGTGATGCAGAAAGTAGGTATCATAGTTATGAGCTTGAGACATTAGCGGTGGTTAGAGCTATAGAACATTTTAGGCAGTACTTGTATGGACGCCGATTCACTGTCTTTACTGACTGTAACTCTTTGAAGGCTTCTCACTCAAAAAAAGATTTAACTCCAAGGGTCCATAGGTGGTGGGCTATTTTACAGTCCTATGATTTTAATATCGTTTATCAAGAAGGAAAAACAATGGCTCACGCAGATTTCTTGTCCCGAAACCCCCCTTGTAACAGCCAGTCACTGCAACCGAAACAGCATCGATCGCCAAGAATTGTAAATTATATTTCGTCGCTTCATTATTTGATATAATATAATTTACCAAGTAGTCCCTTCAACCTACAAGGCGACATCGCACGATTTTTAAAGTCACTCAATCGATGGAAGCATTTTTCATCCCCACCACCTACCCATAATGGCGCCCGAGTCGAGCGATTTACTCATTCCTTTTTCGTGCGTGGCGACGAATGCACGTGTCATTACCATGCCTAAGCGTAGTGCTCAAGAAAAAATTGACCATTACCAAAGGAAAATTCGAAAGTTAGAAGAGAAGACGGCAACTCGTAAAATACGAAAGCGAATTATAAATGATTCTTCTTCATCAGCGGAAGAAAATGAAGGTTAGTGAAAGTGTTTTTTATTTTGCATTAAAAAGTTATTTATTAGTGAAAATAATAACGCCGCTCTTGTTAAATCGTTCATGGGGATTGACTGCGAGTCAATAACTATGCTACACTATACATCGGGGCTAACTGAGAGTTTTCAACGATGGCAAATAGCAGAAAATACGAGAAATCTACAACAGATTCTCGCTACCTGCATAATTTCGTTTAACGAAAATTACCATACCTATCTTGATCCTCCATTATTTTTCAGGGATCATAGAAACGGTGGCTTCGATTGAATGCCCGCCATCATGTGACGAGGGCGTAACAGAAGTTCCAGAGATAGATCATGAGATCTTAACGGAAGAATCTGCCCCGCTAGATCCTGCCCAATCAGAAGATCCAATACAGATTGAACCAGGGATATCAACAAACGAAACAGTCACAATGGCGGACAAGATTGAGGTTAGTGAACCCAACATAGACCCAGATATCTTGTCGGCATTAGGCGAATCAACGGACAATACTCCGGAATTTGGTGACAGGATCCATGAAAATCTGGCCAAACTATGGCAGCCTCTCCTAAAGAAGGGTTTGCCTAAGGAAAATAGAGAAAAGATTCTTAAAGAATATCTCATACCCGACAATTGTCGCCTGTTACAAGCTCCGAAATTGAACGCTGAGATTTCAGCTGCCGTGCCGGAAATGGTGAGAAACCGGGATAAGAATTTATCATCACAACAACAACAACTAGGTTCCGGCATAACTGCCGTTAATAGGGCAATGGACTTGTTAGTAAGAGGCGATGAAAAGGTTCAGGCTATTAAACACCTTAGCAATGGTTGTCGCATACTATGCGACCTTCACGCCACTTTCACCCAGAGCCGAATTAAGCTTGTAACGCCCAGTTTAGATAAAACTTTCCTGCATGTGATTCAGGACACCGAGCGTGACGAAACAATTTTCGGGAATAAGCTCTCTGAGAACATAAAAGCTGCGAAAGCTATTGAAAAACAGGGCTTGCAGATCAAGAAGCCTCAAATTAATCAAAAGGCTCAAAATACGACTCAGCCTACGGGTCCTCGTCCCGGTTACTCGGGAAACTGGTCAGGCCCCCCTCGTTACCAAATGAACAGGGGGGGGAGAGGAGGAACCAGGAAGACGACACACAATGCTCGCAGACAGTACTCTGGCCCTCAAACTCCCAGGACGGCCAACCAGAGCAAACCTCGTGCTCCGACAACATAACCCAGGTACATGCTGGACGTTTAAGTTATTTTTACGATTGCTGGCTAAAAATAACATCAAATAATGTTATTTTAGACTGTATTAAAAATGGTATTTCTATTCCGTTTTCCCACGATGTTTTCCAAAAATCTCTTCCTCAAATTAGTTTTTCAGAATATGAGAAACTGGACATGATAGTTGCTATAAATAAGTTGCTAAACTTAGGAGCAATAACAGAATGCGAACCGTGTGCCGGCCAGTATATTTCCAAGACATTTCTTACTCCGAAGCCTAATGGAGAAAAACGCTTTATATTAAATTTAAAATCATTGAATGTGTTTATTACAAAGTCTCATTTTAAGATGGAAGATTACCGAACCGCTGTGAAATTAATATCCCAATATGGTTATCTCGCAACAATAGACTTAAAAGAAGCCTATTTTTTAATTCCCGTAAGCTCAGACCACAGGAAATACTTGAGATTTCAATTTCCGTTAGAGTCAAATAAAATTATAACGTATGAATTCACAGCTATGCCGTATGGCCTGTCGGTAGCCCCAAGAATATTTACAAAAATTATGAAAGAGGTAGTTACGCACTTGAGAAGTCGCGGTTTTAAATCAGTATGTTACTTAGACGATCTGCTATGTATAGGAAATAATTATAAAGAATGTTTGCTAAACGTAAATGAGACTTTGCGTACACTTCAATGTTTAGGTTTTGTCATAAACTACGAAAAAAGTTCATTAAAGCCTCAACAAACTTGCAAATTTTTAGGCTTCTGTTTTGACACGAGAAACCTTACTATATCATTACCGGTCGACAAACGCAAAAGTATTGCACAGTCCTTACATAAATATTCCTTGTTACCGAAATGCACCATTCGCGAATTCTCACAACTAATTGGTGTTTTAGTCGCCGCTTGTCCTGCTGTTAAATACGGTTGGCTTTATACCAAGATTTTGGAAAGGCAAAAATATTTGGCTTTATTAAAATACAATAATTATGAAACCAGTATAAAACTGCCGAGCCTAATACTGGAAGATCTAAATTGGTGGATAAAAAACTTATCAACCGCGTCAAATCCTTTGCGACACCCGAACTTCAAGTTCGAGATTTACACTGACGCTTCCCTTACAGGGTGGGGGGCGGTATGTGATAATAACCGAGTTAATGGTAGATGGAAAGTTTCAGAACAAACGTCTCATATTAACTATTTAGAATTATTGGCTATCTTTTTAGGTTTAAAAAGCTTTTTACGCAATGAAAATAACTGTTCAGTACTTTTGCGAGTCGACAACACCACGGCTATATGTTATATTAACCGTATGGGAGGCATACAGTTTCCCCACTTAAGTGAATTGTCTCGAAAAATTTGGCAATGGTGCGAGGAGCGCAATATGTGGATATTCGCGTCATACGTTAATACCCAAGAGAACCGCGCCGATGTAGAGTCTAGAATCATAAACCCGGATACGGAGTGGGAGCTTTCAGCGTCCGCTTTTCAAAGGATTGTTCAATATTTTGGTCAGCCGGAGGTGGACTTATTTGCCTCACGAACCAATGCCAAATGTCAGAAGTTTGTATCTTGGAGACAGGATCCAGACGCTATGGATGTGGACGCATTTACTTTAGACTGGCATAAATTCTACTTTTACGCGTTTCCACCCTTCTGCTTAATTTTGAAATGTATAAGAAAAATTATAGACGACAAAGCAGACGGAATCCTAGTTTTTCCCCAATGGCCATCACAGCCTTGGTATCCACTGCTGCATAATCTCTTAGTGACTGATATTCTGTACATAGAACCTAACAAGTTTCTCTTACAAACTCATTCCAGGAATCAACATCCACTGCATGCGAACCTTACCCTGGGTGTCGCGAGGCTCTGCGGCAAGCCTTTGTCAATCGAGGAATCCCACCAGATGCATTGACTTTAATGTTAGCCTCATTAGCTGACAGTACGGTAAAACAATACGAAGTTACTTTCAAACTCTGGTGGCGGTTTTGTAATGCCAGTAACATCAGCATTTATGAACCAACGAAAACAACAGTTTTGTCTTTTTTAAGTTGTCAATTTAATAATGGTTGTTCTCACGGTAGCCTCAATACCCATCGCTCTGCGTTATCTTTGCTGTTAGGAAATAACATTGGTTCAGACGAATGTGTCAAACGACTACTTAAAGGAGCATATAGGTTGAAACCTAGCGCGCCTAAGTATACTCACACTTGGAACCCTCAGTTAGTCTTAAATAATGTTTCACAATGGTATCCACATTCAACATTGAGCTTAGAAAAGGTAACGAAAAAGTTAGTTGTTCTATTAGCTATCTGTACAGCACATAGAGTGCAAACTCTCTCGCTTATAAAACTCGAAAATATATTTATTTCAGAAACAGGAATAAAAATCTCTATCACAGATATTATTAAAACGTCTGCACCCGGGCGTGAACAACCAATTCTTGTATTACCCTACTTTGCGGAAAATCCAACCATTTGCCCAGCTACAGTCCTTAATGATTACATAGCTGTAACAGCAAATAAAAGAGTTGCAACAATGGATAGACTTTTGTTGACATTCAAACCGCCGCATAGACCAGCAAGTACTCAAACCATCAGTAGATGGATTAAACAAGTACTGTCAGATAGTGGAGTAGACGCGTCTATATTCAGTGCCCACAGCACGCGGCACGCATCTACGTCAGCCGCGCGCTGTGCCGGTGTTAACATAGAAACTATTCGTAAAACTGCTGGCTGGACCAGATCCTCTGATACCTTTGCTCGATTTTACAATAGACAGGTCTTGGATGAAGGAAATTTTGCACGGTCCGTCTGTTTATCATCTAATCAAGAGCAAAATTAATTAATAACTATTAAATTAAATTATTGGCATGTGTTTTTTGTTATTTAAATTAGTCATAAGAAAACATTGAAAATAAATAAAAAACGTTGATTTTATTTATAGTTTTATTGTATACAAAACTTTCTGCTCTAAAATTCTACTTGGTAAATTATATTATATCAAATAATGAAGCGACGAAATATAATAAATGATCAAACGAACTTCTCAAGTGAAGTTCGATCATTATTATAAGAGTCGCTTCATTTGAAGATATAATAACCCTCCCTCCCTAGTAGGTATACCTACCCATTATAGAAAGTTTTGATAAAATCTCTAAAAAGAATGAGTAAATCGCTCGACTCGGGCGCCATTATGGGTAGGTGGTGGGGATGAAAAATGCTTCCATCGATTGAGTGACTTTAAAAATCGTGCGATGTCGCCTTGTAGGTTGAAGGGACTACTTGGTAAATTATATTATATCTTCAAATGAAGCGACTCTTATAATAATGATCGAACTTCACTTGAGAAGTTCGTTTGATCATTTATTTTTCTGAATTGGAAAAGGGATGGTTGTTGGTAGAACAACGACGCGATTCTGAAATTTCAGGTATTATTACAAAATTGCGCTCTAATGAATTTCCACCTGAAATATCGCACACATACGACCTCAGACAGGGTATTCTTTACAGGAAAATAGAACGAGGAAGAGTTACAAAATGGTTACCTATCATTCCACGCTCTCTTACTTGGTCACTCATTAATCAGGTGCATAACGAGATAAAACATCTCGGTGCCGAAAAAACCCTAGACAAGCTTTATGATCTGTACTGGTTCCCAAATATGGCGAAATTTGTAAATAAGTTTGTTGATTCCTGTGTGATTTGCAAGGCATCCAAAGGTCCATCTGGTGCACAACTAGTGCGTCTTCACCCTATACCAAAATCACCTATTCCGTGGCATACTATTCACTTAGATTTAACAGGAAAACTCAGTGGTAAAAGCGAGCGGAAAGAATATTGTTCTGTTATTATTGATGCTTTTACCAAATTTGTTATTCTTCAGTATACCCCTTCTTTGAATTCCTCCAATGCTGTGAAAGCTGTCCAAAACGCAGTTCATATTTTTGGAACTCCAAAACGAATTACCAGACTTACGCTTTCAATAGATTTTATAGCCAACTATTACCACTTAATTATGTATAATAAATGATATTTGCATTTTTTTGTAACAGTAGAGAGTGATCAGTTCATATTAATGCAAGCACAACGGTAAGGCTGTTTTTTCATCTGACATGTGCTACGTTGCTAGGTTTAATATCCACCAATCAGATAATTGGGTCTGATTCTGATCGGCACAATGAACCCGATTTTAGGGTATGCAACGTAGCATCTAGCATGTTACTGGTGGAAACGCAGTCTAAATGTGACGTACTTACTTCATTATTGATGGAACAGTATTATTATCGTTTCCAGCTAACTACGCAATACCGAATATGCCACATTTAAAAGAGGAAGTGAGGATTGCTTGCGCCCTAATGAATGCCTTCGGAAAACGGGTGACAGATCACCCACTCGTAAATGAAATAATCAACGATATATACCTTAAGCACGACGCCCCAAACTATCTGTGCGAGTTAGTAATACAAAACAATTTAAATCAACGCAGAGCCGCTTTCCAAGCTATAAACTCAAGTGAAGGCTTTCAACAGTTTCCCATCTTATCATATGAGGATCTGTTGATAATGTCTCTGGGACCGTATCAAGTGACGCAGGCAAGAAGCTACTATGGCGAACACCTAAAAGAAAACGGAACGTTTTTCATTGAAGTGTATGAAGATTTTGAAGTTGACTATAATTTAAATCAATACAACATATTAGTTTGTGATCCTTGGCTGACAAGAGAATTTATTTTGTATATATCTTGCTAGAGGAGCTCGGTGGCGCAGCGGTAAACGCGCTCGGTCTGCGATTGTAGAAGTTAAGCAACATTCGCAAATGCCGGTCATAGGATGGGTGACCACAAAAAAAAAAGTTTTCATCTCGAGCTCCTCCGTGCTTCGGAAGGCACGTTAAGCCGTTGGTCCCGGTTGCATTAGCAGTCGTTAATAACCACCAATCCGCACTGGGCCCGCGTGGTGGTTTAAGGCCCGATCTCCCTATCCATCCATAGGGAAGGTTAATGGGCTGGTGATGATGATGATGATATCTTGCTAAATAATAGTTTGGAAAACAGAAATAAACTTGTCGGTCACTATTGCAGCTGTATAGTTGGAAAACGGACACTCGGGTGCTGTGCTCATGTCATGTGCATAGTTTGTTATATGGGATGGGCTCGGCACCAAGAAATCCCCATTCAACCCCCTGCTGCCTTTTTAGATCAAGTTATTATTTCTGATGAAGAAGAAGATTGATTATTCAAGAAGACTGATATTCATTATCCTAATAGGTACGAATTTGTATAAACTAGGTATGTACCATACACAGCTGTAAAGTAGTCCTAAAAGCGAATTTTCACACCCCACCTGCTTTCACTGTGATTAGACATTTAAGCTGCCTTTCATTCAATAAACATAAAAACTCAAAAAGTGTGAAATTGTTAGACAGTCATAGCAAATAACTTTGAGCGTGATTACCACGAGAATAAGTCATGAGCTGTACGTACATCTCACGACTCGTTTCTGGATTTATTTTAAGTTACACATAAAAGTAAGTTATAGATATTTATTTTATCTATTTTCTATTTATTTATTTTTCAATAAAGTAAATATGTGGTATATTAAACACTAATATTCCATGCATAATCACTTAGTCACTATATTCCAATTGCATATAAAAGTAAAATCGATTTGTTCATACAACACTTTTCGGAACTTTCAAGCTAAATATCTTGAAAACCTATCGATATGCACAGGTTTCATCGTGCGCCGCAGTTTTAAAAAATCCGCTAGGTGGCGCCACCAGGCTATGCCAGCCTCCATAGTGAAATGTTCAATGCCCTTTATGGTAGGTAGTTGTTTTAAAAAAACTATGTAAAAAAAATAGCAAAATTGAATATTTTAAGCTGAATAATTTTAATAGTAACGATATTAAATGTATTTTGTACATTATTATTGTTCTATTTAAGAATTATTTAAACAAGGAAAGTACTTAGGTACAAAGATAACTTTAAGTTGGTTAAGTAGAATTAATTTAGAAAAAAATGACAATTTAAATGTTGTTTTGAACATAAAAGATTGCTAATTATGATATAAAATAAGCACTAAAGCGTGAAAGTATATTTTTCTACTCCTCTACTTTAATCTGGCATTTAAATAACCAAAAAGTCTAATATAAGTACATACATAATTAAACTCTTTGAAAAAGTGTACTCTATGGCCTATAAAAGCATTGTTTACAAAGTGTAACTGTACTATAATGTCGCCAAAAAAGCATTGTTGTTGGTTTTTTTTTTTGACCTGGAAACTGGCACCTTTACTTTGTTTGGTGCCATAGATATACTATAAAAAAAAAGTATACATTTGCCGCCATTTTCCCGCGCGTTGGAAAATAAATTGAAAAATTTTTGTGTTTCGTTTCAAAACACTAAAAAGTATAAAATAAAAAGGAAAAATGACGTCGTCGTAGAAAAAGTATTGTATGCAACGTTGTATAACTAGGTCAAAAAATGCTCGTGGCGTCTCTTATTGCGATGTTCGCCAAGGCTCACATCGCAACTCACGCCACTCGCATTTTTTGACCCTTCTTATACAACTGTTGCATAAAATACTATTACACGATGATTATGAAAAATGACAGTCATGCAATGAACAAAGAAAGCATGTACTAGTCTACGTTGATATTTAAACTAATAAAAATAGTAATTGCTACACTTACCCAATTAATGGGGATAACACAACACTATAAATTATTTTTTCTACTCCTCTACTTTAATCTGGCATTTAAATAACCAAAAAGTCTAATATAAGTACATACATAATTAAACTCTTTGAAAAAGTGTACGCTCTATAGCCTATAAAAGCATTGTTTACAAAGTGTAACTGTACTATAATGTCGCCAAAAAAGCATTGTTGTTGTTTTTTTTTTGACCTGGAAACTGGCACCTTTACTTTGTTTGGTGCCATAGATATACTATAAAAAAAAAGTATACATTTGCCGCCATTTTCCCGCGTTGCGCGCGTTGGAAAATAAATTGGAAAATTTTTGTGTTTCGTTTCAAAACACTAAAAAGTATAAAATAAAAAGGAAAAATGGATGAAGAACTATTGATTACCATATCACACAATACCATTCAAAATTTACATCTTCATTTTTATAAATAAAATTTTTCTTTGTATAATTTTTGTTTCATTTAAAATTACGTCGTCGTAGAAAAAGTATTGTATGCAACGTTGTATAACTAGGTCAAAAAATGCTCGTGGCGTCTCTTATTGCGATGTTCGCCAAGGCTCACATCGCAACTCACGCCACTCGCATTTTTTGACCCTTCTTATACAACTGTTGCATAAAATACTAATATCGTAGACAAAATTATTAAAAAAACGTATTTAAGAAATATAAGAGTAATCGAGGTGTTCTCGCTACAAAGGCAGAAAGATTGCGTCGAACATCCGATCGGAAGAGTAGCGGCTCGGCTGTGTAGGTACGGCTACCTACGCAATGTGATAATTATTAAAGTCGTACAATATTAACGGAATTATTTTGTAAATAGCTATGTTTTGTTAAATTAATTAGTATAAGTTTATTTATGTTTTAATATTCTAGTTTTAAGCAGTAGTTTTTAAGTGTTTTCAATGATAACTTTTTGATAGTGCCTAACAGAAAAACAAGAGCAATTACACTCAGTAGTAAAACGCGGCAGGCGTTACACCAATGTAATACTGTAATCAAACTCGCAATTGGTATAATTAAGGAACCGAAGACCCTGACGATGTAGGGCTTGGGGTTTTAGTTAATTTAAAAAACCTGAGCGGTCGTTTCGGCAGGGCTGCAGCAGCGCGGGCGCCGCCAGGCCGCGCGTCCCCGCCGCCGCCGCCCGCGGCCCTGCCGGCGCACCCGCCGCCAGGCAGCGCCCGCTGCCGTGCACCAGCTGCTGCTGCTCGTTGTACACCCACGTCTATGCAACGGTAAAATCTTATCCAGAACAACTCACAATGAGGTGGACGGAAAATATGGTCGGAAATTGAATATCTCGATGTGTCAATCAACACACTCGTTTCGCTTTGCGGAGAGTTGCGCGTACAATTTTATTTTTAGATCTTTTCCTCTTTGTGTGATATACATGGGTGTTAGGGACACCGTAACGAAAAAAAAAATGGAACGCCTATTTGATTGTACTAAAAACGATGTGTGTGTTTTTCTTGTCGCAAATGTTTAATTAAGATTTTGAATTTTTACTGTGCCGCAATGTAAGTCGAACAACGCGGCACACAGACTCTAAACCTTATCAATTGTTGAACTTTAAAATTGTCTAAACTATCGAAAGTAGTGATAGTGCATTTAGATCGATACTAGCGATAGTACCGATAGTCTTGCTTTGTAACAATAATGGCAGGTATTGATCTAAAAGATCTATCGATAGGTATACCTACTATTGTTTTTTTTTTAACTAGGTACCTATCGATAGAATATCGATAGGCAACACTCTGGCGGAGTGTCCGCCCAATTCTAGACGCGATCTCGTTCGATTTTTGTGTAGCGAGGTTTTGCGTAGGTACTTACATACTAAGTTGGTGCATGGTTGACGCTTATGGGTTGACGTAGTAGGTAACTAATTACCTAATCTGTGGTGGTTGTGTTAGTTGGTTGTTAGTTATTCTAATGACAACAAAGAATACAATTATTTACTGTTTCAACTGTTTTAGGTAGATAATGGCCCCGATTTCTATGAGTAAATGAATGAATAACCCGGCCGAATGAAAAAGGTATCTCGCTGGTATGCAAACCGTTTGACGTGTGCTGACTCCTTAATTCTGTCGGTTGTTTTAGATTTCTGCTTAAAATTGACGTGTATTCCATAAATTTTATGCCTGTCGATTATCCGTCCGTTTAAGAATAAGAATAAAAATAAAAAATAAATTTATAATTTACGATAGACAGAGAAAGAAATAGGATCGATCGGTTCGTAGTGCCTACTTTGTAGGCCACGTCGCCGCCGGCGTGCGGAGCGGGGCGCGCTACGCGCGGTGCGTGTGGCCGTTGACCCGTTCGAGCAGCTGATTAAGAATACCGCAAAATTGTTGTCTCCATTACATTGAAGATTTTCGATAATTTGTCATTATTGTTTTTTTTATTGAAATTTGGGTTCTATGCAGCTTAAAGCACCATATGGAATTGAAAATAATTAAAAACAAAACTCAAAATTTCATGAATTTTGCGAAGGAAAATTCCAGTAGATATTAACTCAGAATCATGGTCTGAATCATCCCTCTCAGTATTGAAACTGTAAGTATATATCTTTTACTAAAAGTTCAAATTTTTCATGCTAAGTAAATATAAAAACTTTGGTTGTGGGTAATTTATTTTTACGTAATGGCAACACAGGGCGAGATAACGTCAGCTGGTTTTCTTGGTCTTTGTATGTATACCGTGGTACAACCGTGATATCTTATCTTCTAATTTCTTATTAGTCTGTGGTACGAAGAAGTTTTATAAGATCGGTGTTCATCGGATAAATAATTTTTAATTTTTTTTGGACTGCAACGGTCAAAAGCATAAGAGTATAATGCTTAGATTATTGCAATTTCTGCTTGTTGTTTATTTACAAATTTAACATTTGTAAGGTAAGTCTGTTCATCTATTATTCTCTCTCTCTTAAACACAAACGGAACTAGTAGGACCAGTCGCTAGTGGTTTAGAATCCTGCCTCCGGATTTTTGGAAAACGAAATATAGAAATCAACAGGGTATCTTTTCGCGGTTATAAATCGGGTAGGTAAGTACCTACCTATTTATTTTGTGAGGAAACTTAATTTTTGAGATAATAACTTACCCATAATCTTTTAAATTTTAAGTTATCATCGCAAGTTAAAGAAAAAACATAATTAAATTGGCATTATAAAAAATGTAGCAAAAATTGTATAGTCTTCTTGACAAACATGAATTTATTAATCAAAAACCATAAAAACTTCGAAAATATATCGCAGCTAACTGTGAGTTTCACTTGTCTTTCGAAGCTGAATAGTTTAATATTGACCCAACATAAGTAGGTACCTACTAACGTCTACCTGAAAATGTATTTTTCTCTTGATCTGCTATATTTTCAAGGAATTCTAGCTAGCGTAAAAAGAAAAGTGCTTAAAGGTGCTATTTTTTTACTGTCCAATATCTTAGGTACCTACCTTTATTTTTTCTGACGGCATATTCGCAAAATATTCGTGTCCCTTATCCGATAATTACCTACTATACTCTTTGCTTTATCCTAGCACTGCCAGGAAAAGTAGAAAATACACATAGACGTTATCTTATGGTTTTCGTGTTCGTGATTCTGGCCCTTTAGCTATTCAGCGGTGAATTTTTTACATGGAGATGACAGTTATGTGGCAGAAACTCTAAATTGTGTCCCCCGACTTTGTTATCGCTGGTGTTTTAGATTGCTCCTCAGTATGGAAACAATTTTAACGACGTATTCACGTAACAAAATATTATTGTAGGAAAATGGCGAGCGAGGGTGCGGGCGCAGGCGCGAAGGAAGGAGTTGCGGCGGCGGCCACTGCGGCCGCTGGCGCCAGCGCCCCGGGTGCCGCGGCCGCTGGCGCCAGCGCCCCGGGTGCCGCGGCCGCTGGCGCCAGCGCCCCGGGTGCCGCGGCCGCTGGCGCCAGCGCCCCGGGTGCCGCGGCCGCTGGCGTCAGCGCCCCGGGTGCCGCGGCCGCTGGCGTCAGCGCCTCGGGTGCCGCGGCCGCTGGCGCCAGCGCCCCGGGCGCGCCCGCGCTGACGGCGGCGCAGCGCGCGCGCGCCGAGCGCCAGCGGCTGCGCGCGCGAGCGCTGCGGGACGCGCGCCTGCTGCAGCGGCCAGCCGGCGCCGGCGCCGCCGCGCCGTTAGTAGCACGTCGTGCCCGCTCTCCTGACCATCACTGCCGACACATTCATTTTACGAGCTGTACCGTCTCCTCGGCAGCGCACAGTCGGGCGGAGGGTTCCTGCTGGAGCAAGCCGCGGATCCACGCCCGCCGCGCCCTCCGCGGGCGGCACCCGCGCCGCTGCAGCCGCCCGACCAGCCCGCCTGCCTCGAATGCGGCGAGCGCTTCCCCTCGTCCTACCTCCTCGACGCCTTCGACTACGACGTGTGCGATTCCTGCAGGTTCGGTCGGTCGCCTTCTCGGGTCGCGAGCGGGGCCGGAGGGCATATATCTACCGTTTATGTAGTCCCATTCGTTCGATAGTAACCGTAACGCGTCCGTTCGACGCAGGGACCCGGACGGCGCGCACGCGCTGCTGACGCGCACGGAGGCGAAGGCCGAGTTCCTGCTGCAAGACTGCGACCTGGACGGGCGTCAGCCGCCGCTGCGCTGCGTGCGGCGCCCCAACCCGCACGCGCGCGCGCGCTCCGACATGCGGCTGTACCTGCGCGCGCAGGTGGAGGCGCGCGCGCTGGCCGTGTGGGGCTCGGCGGCCGCGCTGCTGCAGGAGCGCGCGGCACGCGGCCAGCGGCGCGAGCGCGCGCGCGCGGCGCGGGGCGCGCGGCGCCTGCGCGCGCTGCGCATGGACGTGCGCTCCAGCCTGTACAGCCGCGAGCGCGCGCCGCACGAGCACCGCTGGGGGCCCGAGCGGCCCGGCTCCGCGGAGGATTCCTACTCGCACACCTGCCTCGATTGCGGACACGTCGAGACCTACGAGAAAATGTAGCGTGCCCGCCAGCGAGCGGAGAGATCGACGAGACTGGAGCTCGACGAGTGTGCGTGTCGATAAATTCGCTGACGTTTTCTTCCATAGTTTTGTACGCCATGTTACATTTAAGTAGATGAAATCGAAAATGCCTTAAGAGATCATTGTTCTACCTCATAAAAATAAGGGTCATAATTCGTCTGTTCGTCTTCAGCAGTAGCTACAGTAGCGAAATAATTGAATTAAGTTCTTTTCTTTTTGATACAGTTAAAGTAAATTTGAAAACATTCGTCTGTTTTTTGGCTACGAAGAATTGTTGCTATTGAATGCTATTGATCCCAATTCCAAGTATTGTTCAGATTACATAAACTTTTCAAATGACTGATGAAAAAAAGCAATCATTAAAGTGTCCCATTCTGACTATACAGAAAAAGATACGATTTGTAAAATTATCAGACAGAACTCCCGAGGAGTGTATCGAGATACACCGTTCAAAATGTTGTGAGAGCGGCTACAAAATCCTTACTACAACATCACTTTCTCTGTAACTACTCTCGATAACTACAGCAGATAGCAAAGATGTAATTTCACCCAAAAAGACAAATTCTGCCATATTTTGGGTGAAGTCGGATCTTCGCGAAGTGCTGTAGAATTATTATTATTTTTTTAATTTGAAGCTTTCACTAAATGCATGACTCATCAGTGGAGGTTCTTGGACCAGTCTCGATCGCCCATTGTCCTTTTCGACATTTTTTTCTGTGTAGTCAGAATCGCGATCCGTTATGGTGGCAGTGCCAGCCAGGATAAGGGACACAAGTGATTATTGAATTGTCCAGTTAATGAAATTTTTGCATGGAGTGTATTGGGTGTGTCGCAACTAATACCCTGTTACAGCAGATATGTTTGTAATGGTAATTTCAAAAGATAATGGTAATAACGTTAAGGATTGATAGATTTGTGCATGTGAATCGGAAGTAAGCGCGATATATTTTTGCCTCGATGCATACTTCCCACAACTGTAAAAACTACAGAATTCAATCGCAGACAAAATCAAGTATATTTAAGAAACAATATATGTTTTGGAAACCATTTTATCTTTACAAACAAGCAAGAACACTGTCAAATAAAGTGTGAATGTAACAAAATCATAGTGAAATACATTTGAGCCGATACAGTAGCGGGTGCTGTGTAAGATACAAATATAACTTTTTTACAATACTTATTGTTTAATTAAGTGTATTAAGTCTAAATAAAAAAAGTTAAATGTTAGATAGCTTTGAGATCCTCCGGCAAGTCATTCTTGGGGTGCTTGTTCTCGAAGTGCTGCTTGTACGTCTTGGGGTCCGGCATCTGCGCCTGCAATACCATACAGCTCGTCAGTCTCAGTGCACTGCTGCCTCACCCGACGCTGAGAGTCGCCTCCTTATCAGATCGCACATCATTACTCTCTTCTCACATACCTAATTAATATAAAATGCTCAACAGAATATCACTGGAACCTAGAATGAGTAGACTGAAAATCAATCTGATCTTCAATTGAAATTCCAACCTGCATTCACAACTCACATTTTTCCCATTGTCGTTTACTGTATCCTTAATAATATACATACATAGGCCCCGATTCCTGCAGACACCTAATTTTATTTTAAGTTATACCTTTCATTTTCTTATCCGTCGAAAAGGAAAGGGACGGATGATTGTCAACAAGCCAATTTTAAAACGAATGAATAACCCGGGCGAATAAAATAAGCATCTCGCTGGTATGCAATCTGACGTGCTGTCTACTTAACTCTGTCGGATTATTGACCAATGTAAAATTTTTAAACGGTTGTTTTGGATTTCTGCTTAAAATTGACGTGTGTTCCATAAATTTTATGCCTGTCGATTACCCGTCCCTTTCTTTTTCAGCGGGTAAAAAAATGAGTTATAAAATAAAACTATATGGCGTCTGCAGGAATTAGCACAATAAATAGACTACATCGACGGAAAGTATACTGGGTGTTAGTGACATCGTAACGAATACTGAGGGGGTTGATTCAGACCATGATTCTGAGTTAAAATCAAGTGGAATTTTCCGTCGCAAAATTCATGTTTTTTTTTAGTTTTTTTAAATTATTTTCAATTCTATACTTTTGCGATGGAAAATTCCACTTGATATTAACTCAGAATAATCAGATGAATCATCCCTCTCAGTATTCGTTACGATGACACTTACACCCCGTACAAGTACATACGGTAGCCATATAAGTAGGTATGGGTGTTAGTGACACCGTAACGAATACTGAGGGGGATGGTTCAGACCATGATTCTGAGTTGATATCAAATGGAATTTCGTGTCAAAAAATTCATGAAATTTTTTCTTTTCTTTTTAATTATTTTCCAATCCATACTTTTGCGACGGAAATTTCTACTTGATATCAACTCAGAATCATGGCCTGAACCACCCCTCAAAGTTTTCGTTACGATGTCACTAACACCCTGTATAGGCGGGACACACGCCTCCCTTCAAACATCCGCAGGGAGTTTGTGTAAAGCGTTTGAATACCGGATTTTTACTCAATACCGGGATTGGAAAAAATATATTTTGGAAGTCGATGTTTGTTTCTTTTCTCGAGTAAGTAAAAAAAGGAAGGTTTTCATGCAATATCCTTATTACTTTACACAGGCTGTCCTGTAAGTAGCGGATCATGCCATACGAAACATGGTGATAGATGGGGTCATGGCATGACTAGACGAAATTTAATCTCGGTAAAAACCTCGCAGTTTTCGGGAAGAGATACTTATGTGGTTACCTTGCAGACGACGCACACGTGCACCAGCGCCTTCTGGGCAGCCTTCTTCTGGTCAGTGGCGCTGTGGCCTTGCTGTTTTTTCATTTTGCTCATCTTCTCGGCAGCTTTTGCCTGTGATTGGAGTTTCTGTTGACCTCGAGCCATTATACCCTGTAACATATAAGATTGGACATTAATAATAATTTTACGTAGTACCTATTATTATTATTTCTATGATATTAGTAACGGCCCATTGCTAGAAGTCAAACCTCACCTCTCAATATAAGTTAGCATACTTTTCAATATCATTGCTTTTATGATTGAAAATTCATTGAGTAATCCTAGGTGATTGATATTGATAAGACTTAAAAACTGGTAATAATATTAAAATTCAGTGAAATAAATCATGGTACTTATAAGAAGACCAGGTATGCTCAATCCTATGACAAGCCACCATTGCTAGCCCATTGATGACATGTTACCATGAAATTGGTATAAAAAAAAAATAGTTTATTTTCCAAATCAACATAACAAATTGTGAATAAGTCTTCCCATTAAGTACTAAAAAGACTTGTGTCGGGAATGACTCGCTAATGGTATCTCCACCATTCCAAGGATGTAAATTTTATTATTGAAAATTAAGTGAATTACTGACTGTGTGTGTGTGTTAATTACTATTACTTGTCACATATTTAAAAATCTATATACATATACTGTAAGTAAATCTTTTACTAACAGTTCAAAATGTCCTTGCAAAGTAAATATAAAAACATTGGTTGTGGGAAATTAGGTATTTTTTTTACGAAATGGCAATGCAGAGCGGAATGACGTCAGCTGGGCTAACCTTGAAATGTTAAAATCTCCCTATCCATCCATTGGGAAGGCCCGTGCCCCAGCAGTGGGGATGTTAATGGGCTGATGATGATCCATCCATTCCATATTAATGGAGAATGAGGGGAAGCAAGGGACATGAAAGAGTTAGAGGTCTTTCTTAGTAGATAATGTAAATACATAAACTACCACCTGTAATCCCTATTGGGGTAGGCAGAGTGAGTCGCAAGGAATCAGAAGACAACTTGCTGCAACGTTTAATAGGTACCATAATGAATGTGAGGAACAGTGACGGGTGATCCATCCATCATTTAATTATTACAAAGAAGTAAAAACATAATGTCGCCTTATGGTGAAAACCACATAAGACTGAAAAGTCACATTCTGCCATGAACCTCTATTTCTTGAAATTTATTTTAATCCACATGAAAATTACGACCACTAGCTTGTCTATTGTGAGGTTTTGTTAATAATAATGACATCCAAATGGGACTTTTCAACAGGTGCTTACACGGGTTTCACTCAATGGCAATGATAATCTCTCTGTCTGTACGACATGTCCAGGATGATAAGTGGCTGAATGCAATCTATGTTTCTTATGCACTCCCAGTTCAGCTTAGCTGAAAAAGGAGTGAAAAAACAAATAAATTATATTTAAGCATAATGAACACAACTTTCGGTAACTGATGTTACTTAAGTTCATCAAATAAATCTATTTGTATGGTTTATTAAGGAATACAACAAATTTTCATATCTCATAGTGGAGCATAGTGCTCTATGCTCCTGATTCTGATAAATTCTTTCAAGATCTTTTTTGTTGGAAGGATGGATATACCAGTTAGTTATTTATGTATGCACAACCAGGGTTATATGGAACAAATGAATCCCCTATCTGCTGTGGCACCTACAGTATCCAAGCCATTTATTGTGATCATGGCATGACAGAATGCCTATTCCACTGGATATTACTATGACACTCGGTTGGTTGTGCATCTACAACTTCAATCACAAAGAAATATGACTATCATAGAATACAAGTTAATAAAATCATTAACAAAGAATGAATCCTTGACAGCGACACGCATGTGGCTAAGCGTGAATGATTATTAAATACGATACGTGTAAGTTGGTAGGTACCATCTAACCATATGCTTGGAACTTGTCTTGTGATTACAAAACTTGTTCTGTATTTATACGAGAGAAATAGGTACCTGATAAAATAGACTTCTACTCCCAAACTTCTGTGAATCCTGCGATGGCAGGTATAAGTACGGTTATACTTAGTAACCACGACTAGAAATTTCTAATCACTTATATACTTAGAGCACAAATTTACACCGAAAACTTTGAATGAGCTGTAAAATAAATTGACGTTAAAAGCAATAAGTAAACAGATAAATGTGGTGAAATTAATAGAAACGATAAAAGGCTGGCTAGCGGGCGCTGGTAATGGGCGCAATTCGCAGGTTAGACTGACTGGACTGAACTGACAGTGACAGACAGACAAGGCAAAAGTGACAGACCACAGACAGGAGTAATAGTGTTCTGTGCCACAGACCAAGTAGAGATGCTACGTGACAGGCGAATAATAGGGTCTGATCCTGATCAGAGCAGCGCAGCGTCAGCAATAAGCGCGGTCTCACAGGGGGATATTCAAGTTTCTTGGTACCTTAGATAGAGATATTACAACTATCAATCATTTGTTAATCATGGTTTAGGTTTAAAACAAAAATCGACCTTATTATTAATGCACTGTGATCGTTATTTGAAGCGTGCAAGCGTGAATACCGTGTAGGTGGTAATACCTATGGGTAATACTGACAACACACCATAGACAAAAGATATTCACAACGAAGTTTAGAAAATACGACCACAAAGACCAGACCATATTATTCCAGTCAAAGACCTTGTACAGAATATTGCGATTTTACTTGGATTTTACCTTTACCATCAAAAATTAAATTTTCAATTAGGTACCTACGTTCTGTGTGGTGTCGTTATAGTGTGTAATGTTAATTATGTAATACCCACCAATTAAAAAAATGACTTTCCCCAAAATAATGTTATGAAGGGTTATGTTTAGGTACTTATAGAAAATAAAGAGAATTGTTAAACGTTCAATAAAAGCGTCATGTTTTGTGTTGCGTGTTTATCCCGTGCTACAAGAGCGGCCAGAGGAATGCGGGCGCGGTGCTCGGGCGCTGGCGACGGAGAGCGCACGCGGGCTCCAGCCGGGCTCGCCGCCAGGGACAGCCCGCTGCGCAACTTGCTGGATGACGCGAGCGCCTTTGGAGAGGCTCGCCCGGAGGACGCGGAGCTGCAGTGGGCGACGTTACCGTATGCGGCGGCGCCGAGCGAGCGCCAGGCGGCATTGCGTGTGGATCCGCGCGAGACCACCGTGCTGCTGTTTCCGGGGCAAGGCGCCGAGCACGTGGGCATGGGCCGCCAGCTGAAGGATGTGCCCGCCGCCAGACAACTTTATGATCTGGCATCTGAAGTGTTAGGGTATGATATTTCATAGATGTTGTGTGTTAGTTATTTGATCAACAACTGTTGTTTTGAAGTGTCACATAGAAAACTCTCTCCAAATTAAATTTTGTTTTATATTGCACATACGCCAATTATATCTGCCATATTTCTGTGGCGACCGTTTAAATTATGGATGCATGGAAGCATAAATGGAGTACACCCAGACAAAAAGAGACCGACACAATAAACCATAACACTGCTGAGGCCAATAAGGTGAGCCAGGATGCTGGTGCTGCACCTGTTTGATTATATCATAAGACTAAATAAACGACCTCCCGGTTTTGGCTCTGGCAGTGTGATGCTTGGTTACTTGACCAACACTGCAACTACAACAACGGTTTCAAATGTCACATAGAAATATTTTCTCTCTGAATTAAATAATATTGTTTTACGTTGAGCAAATGCCTTTTCTATCTGCCATACTACACATATACTTGCTAAAGTCTTATAAATGACACAGAACAAAACAAAAATACAGCACAAAAATTAAACAATCATTTATTGAAAATATGTTATTGTTACACCTGTTTCTGCAAACATGTCTTATAAAATGATGGTAAATGTGAAAAACCAAAATATTTTTCATTTTATGCTGAATCTGCTATATATACGCCATCTAGATAATGGATGGGAACTGAATGCATCCCTACACTCTTAACTGCATAGTAAAAAACTGTTTATGGTTTAAATACTGACCGCATGGTAGAGAAAATAAAAACTTGAATACTGCTTTTTACTATAGATGTAAGAATAAATGAAATAACGATAAATCAATAAATTATGGAATGAGCCTTCAATGGTGTGCGTCAGGTGGGACGTGTGGCGCGTGTGCACGGAGGGCCCGGCCGCGGAGCTGGCGCGGCGCGTGCAGCCGTGCGTGCTGGTGACGTCACTGGCGGCGCTGGAGCGCGCGCGCGACGAGCGGCCCGGCGCCGTGGCGGGCGCGCGCGCCGCCGCCGGCTTCTCGCTGGGCGAGCTGGCCGCGCTCGTGGCGGCGGGCGCGCTGCGGCTGGAGGACGCGCTGCGCTTCGCCGAGCTGCGCGCCGCGGCCATGGCGGCGGCGGCGGCCGAGCGGCCCGGCGGCATGCTCACCGTGTGGCTGGCGCCCGACGCCGAGCTGCCGCACGCGCTGCTGCGCGCGCGCGAGCACGCGGCCGAGCGCGGCGTGGCGGGCGCCGTGTGCGCCGTGGCCAACTACCTGTTCCCCGGCTGCAAGGTGGTGGCGGGCGACGAGGCGGCGCTGGCGTGGCTGGAGCGCGAGGGCGCGCGCTTCGGCGTGCGGCGCGCGGCGCGCGTGCGCGTGGCGGGCGCGTTCCACTGCGCGCTCATGGAGCGCACGCGGGCGCCGCTGGCCGCCGCGCTGCGGGCGCTGGACGTGCGCGCGCCGCGCCTGGCCGTGTGGGCGTGCACGGAGGCGGCGCGCTACGCGGACGCGGGCCACGTGCGGCGCGGCCTGGCGCGGCTGGCGGCGCGGCCCGTGCGCTGGGAGCAGACGCTGCAGGCGCTGTACGCGCGGCCGCGCGGGCTGGCGCCGCCGCGCACGCTGGCGCTGGGCCCGGGCGCGGCGCTGCGCTCCACGCTGCGGCACGTCAACGCGCGCGCCTGGGACAGCTCGCTGCAGGTGCACGTGTGACGTGGACGCCTGCTATTGATGACCCACTACGAAGAATATATTTTATGATGACAATATTTTTATTAGTAAAAGAGAACTCGTATTTTGAGGACACAAAAAGAAATACAAATGTAAGTAAATATACTTATTATTCTTAACAGACTTCAAAAAAGAAGGAGGTTATCGATTTAACCCGTTTGTATCGGCTTCTAAACACGTGTGTTTGAGGTCGTTAATAGCATAAGTAATATCATTACTAATGGTGTGAGAAAATTGCAAAACAGTCGAGGGCCTGTCGGACACAAACCGACTTCAAAATCAGTAAAATAAAAAGTAAGAAATAATACATACATAACTCACGCCTATTTCCCACTGGAGTAAGCACACTTTGGAATTCCATTTGCTTTGATCCTGATATAAGAAATAATATTTTGTTGAATACAATGTTAAAATCTAAATTCTGAAGTCGGCGCAAATAGAATGACGGTCGAACTGCATGTTCACCCTCCCTATAGCGTTGTCATAAGTAAAATAACCATAGTGAAGCATTTTCAGGCTTTGCAAGTAAGTGATGCGTTTGTTTTAATAAGTGAATGGTGAAGGTTATGGTTGCTCTGACTTCAGAATTTTGATTCTAACATTATATTCAACAAAATATAATTTCTTCTTTTTTATTGGCAGATTTTGAAGTAACTTTAATTTTTACTTTTATATTGTTTCTTCCTATGACGTATAATTGGGTTGTGTACAAGGTTCCGGATAAATTATAAAAATCTGACTATGTACTAAATAAAGACAGATCTAAAACTAACAAAAAACATTTTCTTCTTTCTATTTGAATGAATGAATGAAATATTTTATTTTCAGATATTTATCCATATTTTGTTAGTAATAGAATATTATATCTAAGTTAGTAAAATTTATAATTTTCATTGGATTTCACGTGCATGTAATTACATCCAGTGAGTGAGGATGGGACTGTCCATCCTTTGTGAGACCACCTTCAGGAGACTGTTGCTGTTGCCCCGCACTCGCTCCCACAGAGAAGCCACACGCTTGCGTAGAACAGCCTGGAAGCCATCAGTGCTTCAAGAGGCGAACATCCCCGAGCCACTGCAGCGCCAGGGCAGCCCCAACAACCCCCTGAAGGCGTTATTATATTGAACGCGCAGAGCACTGAAGGTCTTTTTGGTGTAATTGCTCCAAAGGTTGCATGTGTATAAACTCTGGCAATAGCTTTTGAACAGGGTAACCTTCACCTCGTAAGAACATCGTGCAAACCTACGTGCTAGCATATTACCCCTGATAGACAGTGCTCTGTGTTATCCAAGTCTACATCGTCCTTTAGAGTATCCGTGACCCAGTGACCCAAATATTTAAATTGCTGAACAACTTCAAAAGGAGACCCGCTTAGAGTTATTGCAGGAATTGAGTACCTTTTAACGCCAGATTTGAACAATAATATCTCACTCTTTTTTACATTATATTTGAGTCCATGAGCCACAGCATACCTTTCACAAATTGCTATCAGTAGCTTTAGAGCATTGACTGAGGGGCTCAGCAGCACCATGTCATCGGCATAGCTGATGTTGTTAACAAAACAGCCATATTTAACTTAAATATATTTTAATCAAGAAAAAACATAGATCAATATCAACACGGTTTGGCTTGGTATGACGGTGCCTGTACAGAATCATAAAATACTTTAGGTTTAAAAATGTAATGTTTTGTTTAAATAGTCAAAGTGTGATGTGCCCCATTGAAATGTTTCTAATTTTAAATTAATATAAAAATACCAACACACACTAAAATGAATAAAAATATCAACGTCAAAAATAAGTATAATTTCCAAAGGGGCAGGCCCCTTTGGAAATTATACTTATTTTACTGCTTTACTGACTCGACTATAATAGGTCCAATCATAGGTAAATAATACATTTTAGATTTTAATAACGATTTTTTTATTTATATTTTGTTCTTGTGCCATAAAATACTCAACATACACAACATGATTTAATAAACTCTCCTTATAATTTAACAAAAATCAATAGAAGTATATTTATAAACAAGTTAAACTATTTATTTTACAAAGGAAACATTTGTTCATTATTAAATAAACAAAATGTTTTTGCTTTAATACCGACATGGTAGAATGGACCATTTTTTTGTTCACTGTCACCAACATTGCACGGACGGAATTGGATCCCATGATTCCAGATATATTCCATTGATCCCAAATTTATACAATGTGAAATCGTATTTTTATCAGCAATACCTATCAAAGCAACTATATTGCTTTTTTCTCCATCTTCAAATAGGATATTAACAGAATAATAGTTTAACTAAAAGTTAAAGTTAGTAAAAGCCTCAAGCGTGTCAATGTGTAAAGAACTCCAGTTTTAACAAATTATTTCCTTTGGTTACGGACCTTACAAATGCGGACAAATGTCCACTTGAACGGCTTGAAGCTGCGCATGGACACATATACTACACACTAGAGATGAAACGGATATCAGAGAGCCGAGCTAGATTTACCTCGTAATTACGCGGTAAGGTAGCACATGGTCAAAATAAAATTTTGATGCGACCTAATTTAAAACGAAAGAACTGTTTAAGCCGAAATAAACCATGCACTGGCGGCGCGCTGGCCTTGAAGACATAGCATTGTCTCTTTCATGTGCAAGTAAAAAAGACTGTAATGTTTTCTTCTAACGTTGGGTGAATAATGATAGTTTGGAATACCTACATAGTTAAGTTTTCGGGTACTAGTTAATATATATACCTAGTTACCATTGATTTTTCTATAAACTACCTAATTTATTTTGAGTTTATTTGCGAATCAAACTGCAACATTGTTTTAAATCGGTCGTATTACATGTAATCTGCCCGAACGGGTCCCGTCGATTGAGGAAACATCTATTCAGCTTTGTTACTCTACATGGAGTTTCAAACACGTTTGCCGCATTTCATAGGTGTATGTATGTATGTTTGTTCATGCATTTCTCAGAGACTACCAATAAGGGACTTTTTAGGCTATGTTGCCCAAAAATAATATAGATGGCGCTATCTAGATTTGTATTTTGCTGTATTTACCTTTGTTCCTTCTGTGCATTAAAATGTTATTATTGTTCGATGTGTTTTATTTACCAAAATTGTATTTTAAAAAAAAATAATGGATAGAAAGTTTGGGTCTGGGTATCCATATCATTTTTAAGTAGTAGCATTTATCTCAGTGACTAAAGGCACTTTAAAAAAAAACATTTTATTTGTTATGCAGTGCAGATTCCACGCTCGCTACAAGGTTAGCCGGATATCCAGAGTCCGGCCAAACAGGCATCCGTTTTACCTCTACTTCACGCACGTCCACGCGCATGTCTCGGGTCGGCACTTGTTGCGCGATGCTAATTGTTTATCGTATAACGATAACCCATCATTTGGACTAATAATTTAATTGTGATTTACCCGTGAAGTTCTGTGATGATTGTGATTTACTGGAAGTTTGGCGGACCCACTTAGGAACAAATCTCGTAAGATGCAATAATAACAATTCAATCAGTTAATCGCAGCGTTTAGACCTTAAAATATAACGTCGAAATAAACTAAAATTACATTTAGGAAATAAGTTATAATTTGTTGTGCCTGACACTTATAAAAAGACTTAATATGTAAATATTGTATATCTATCATACACACAAAGTCATAAAACAATATTGCATTGCCGATCCAAACAGCTATATGTACCTATAGACACATTTTGTATCGTGATAATGGTGTAACTTTTCGGCGATCAACACAATTTTATTATTGTTGAAAGACATGTATGTGAAAAGTTTGCAACCATTTTCATTAAGTAATAAATGCTTATATATGTATCTATACCCTTTTTAAATCACCAATATACAGGCGACGTTGTGCAAGTAATACTATAAAGGCCACTTAAAACGCACGCGACGTACGGCCGCGTGCGAGGGTCGATATATGTATAAAGTTTCTTATTCATGTATAAGTCGAATCCTTCGCAGTCATGATATGTGCTCAATTGTATAACTAGTCATACCAGTGTTGTATAAAGCGTGAACACGTGTTCTAGCGCGACGATGTCGGACCGTGGAACTGGCAGATGTCACACATCGCATGCCACGGCCGATCGCTCCAAGCATAGGTATATTTCTTGTATGGTCTCATCGCAGCGAGAAATTGCGACCTCACGACTTGTTTGATCTGATAACGTTATAACCAACACGGGCCTCAGGCGGACCGGAACAATATAATTAAATCTAAAGAGTACTAGTTGTTGTTTATTTCGCATTTGCAAAGCGACTTATCGTTTTCTCGCTGCGGCGAATTACGCTGTGCGGCGCGGGCTACGCACGATTCGCGTCGAGCCGTGTGGGGTGTAGCCCTAACTATATAAATGTATATAATAAATATAATACTAAAATCTCACTCGCGCCTATTACAATATCGAAAAATATCACAAAACAGTTCTGCGTCTCACGGCGCCGCTCCTCCGGGGCTCGTGGGGCAGAGCCGGTGGGGCGCGGGGCGAAGGCACTGTGGGGCTCGTGCGGCGCCGCCGCTGCGGGGTTGCTGGTCGGGGGGGTGGGTCAGGCCGGCACGTGCAGCAGCTGCGGCGCCTGCAGCAGCGCGGCGAAGTACTGGTGCGCCAGGCGCGCGATGTACTGGTCGGGCGCGGCGCGGGCCGGCCACCAGCCCTCCAGGAACCCGATGTGGCCGCCGCGGGCCGTCACCAGCAGCGCCACGCGCGCGCTGGCCGCCGCCTCGCCTCGCGGCAGCACTGCAAGCACAACCACGCCCTCGTCACCTCTGTAGCGTGTCCGCCGGCGACTATATACACTAGCGTCGATCTAACCGAAAAGTACATGCGACTCACCGTCGCTCGGCTGGAAGGGGTCGTCGGCGGCACACAAGCACAGCAGCGGCACGCGCACGCGCGCCAGCTTGCCCCGCAGCGTGGCGGCCGCGT
This sequence comes from Pectinophora gossypiella, assembly GCF_024362695.1. Lineage (NCBI taxonomy): Eukaryota > Metazoa > Arthropoda > Insecta > Lepidoptera > Gelechiidae > Pectinophora > Pectinophora gossypiella. Next base: position 38,105 of record NC_065405.1, read on the forward strand.
AGTAGGCGTCCACGGACTCGAAGCCGAAGTGGCGCGCCGTGAAGGCGGCGTCGAACTGGCGCAGCGAGCGCGCGCTGGACACGCGCGGCCAGTCGCAGGCGCGCGCCAGGCTGGGGTGCGCCGCCAGCGTGCGGCGCAGCGCCGCCGCCATGTGCCACGCCAGCGGCGCGTTGGGCGCGCGCTCGATGCAGGCCGCGCCCGCCTCCACGTCCAGCGGCGACGACACCACCAGCGCGGCCGCCACGCGGGCCGCGGCGCCGTGCCGCGCCAGGTACTGGCCCAGGATGAGCCCGCCCAGCGACACGCCGGCCGCCAGCAGCGGGCCGGCGCAGCGCGCGCGCACGGCGTCCACGGCCTCGGCCAGGTCGGCGTGGCTCACGGCGCAGTAGAGGCGCGGCGTGGTGAGCGCCACGCCGCCCAGCCCGCGGTTGGTGAACACCACGGCGTGGGCGCCCAGCGAGCGCGCCGCGGCGCACAGGCAGCGCACGTAGTCGGCGTGCGACGCGCCCGTGAGCCCGGGCAGCACCAGCAGCACGGGCCGCGCGTCGCCGCCCGCCGGCGCCGGCGCCGGCTCCAGCCAGTCCAGCGCCACCTGCCCGCCGTCCGACAGCGCCAGCAGCTGGCGCCGGAAGCGCGGCGGCGGCAGCCAGCGCGTCCGCAGCAGCGAGCCCAGCACGGTCTGCAGGCGCGCCTCCACGCACCACGGCGTGGGCCAGTAGCGCTCGCGCAGCAGGGGCACGCGCTCCTCCAGCACCTGCCGGAACTCGCCGGCGCCGCACACCAGGATCGGTTTCTGCCACCATGTTATGATTTTCTCACATTATTTGTAAAAACTGATACATCATCACCTCCTTGGCATTACCCCATTTTTACAAAGCCTTGATTTTTGATAATATTGATAAGGTCTGCTTATCTAACCTGAAGATTTGACACATTGACTGACTTTCCAATTATTGAAGGGAAAACCAGCCCTATACAGGTTAGATCACATACCTCTGAAAGATGTTTCTTGGGAATGTGAGTTTCATCACAATGTATCCCTTCACCACTGAGCATATGATAATCATACGATCAAAAAATGATTTAGAGAACAAATTCAAATATAATTGTTAACAAATAAAATAAATGTTTTTATTAAAGGTAAAAACCCAATAATTACAACAATTAGTTGTTTATCATTGTTTGTTGTTGTTGGGCCAGTAATAGATTCGATCCTGCAACCTCAAGGTGACAGTCAAATGTTCTTCCAATTGGGCTATAATAATAAAATTGTTTATTTCGGATCAAAAAATTACATCTATCACTGTTGAACATTTAAAAAAATATTGTAGATGAAATCAGTCAGTGCAGGACTGGAGAGGATGGTGCAAAACTAAATTAAGGAGGCTAGTTGAATACTGCAATAGCTTTCTAATATCTGTGTGCAATAATAAGTTTTGAATCCAAATACAGATTCCAACTGCATTTATCACAATGATAATGTAGAGGTAGTAAGGTAAAATCAACTTTATTACCTTACTATCTTGCAACACACCTGTAGTAGAAACAGTTGGATTATACTCAGAGGGAAAACTTATCTGCCATACAAATATGACTCATGGACCCTTATTAGACTTATTACCTACCAGGTAAAAACTTTATTTCCTTCAGTATTAAAGGAGTATTGTAATGGATATAATATGTTTCTTTTGAAAACGAAACCATTTTCTATAGTTACCTTGACCACTTCCACAAGATAATAGGTTATGTATAAAACTGATAACGATAAACCGAATAAAAGTTCCTTTTTCACTTCAAAAATGTACAAAAAGAAACCCAACATTATGTATACAAATGAAAAATGATTCATTAATTAATCTATTAAGAAATAAACAAATATATAATTACACCGGAAATCTTTAAATTAAATTTGATTGGTAAAAACGTAATGTAAAACCGATTTGACGGCATAACAGACCATACATAATATACATACTGTCAATGTCAATTGTCAACTTCAAAGCAGGGTTACCAACGTTACCAATGATAATTTGTCTAAATCAAAAAACCCTTACTTGACTTTACAAGCTACGTTCCCAAAAAAAAAATAGATGGCGCTGTAGAGTGTTTAACGTTCTAATTTCAAAAATAATAGACTTCATCTTTTACCTAAACTCGCAAAGTGCCTAGCACACTGCCACGAACCGTCCTAATACAAGTCGGCCAACAGGCTTGGTTAATTGGAGGTAGGGGGGACAAAAAAAAAACATGCAGTTGGGTTTGAACCATCTTCTCTTAGTTGGCCTAAAGGTCCATGTAACCAGGCCAAAAAATTTTAAAAAAATCTTCTCTTAGTAGTCTGTCATCATGTCATATCACTGTCATAAGTCATTTCATTTGGCTATTGGCGAGTTTATCGTACACACATAAATTCTAAATAAAAAGTACACTACAAAAAGTTCCACTTCATCAGTTCACTCCCATCATCCGTGTCTTTTAGTTGTGTTATAATAAACTTAGTGACAAAAATCTAAATCGGATAAGCCTATAATTATTACTTTATTATTAGATTTTGTGACCCAATATCATTCTGTGTTTGAAGCAGGTTTTTCGCGGCCTAGGTAGTAGATTGCGCTGAATAGCAAGGCGGTGGTGGGTAAAGAAAGCGAGTGGAGGTGATCGCTACAGTGATGCGCAGCGCTAGGCTCTGGAGCAGCGGCATGGGGCGCTGCGCGGCACCCTGCAGGTAAACATAGCGCGGACTTTGACCGCGACCTCGTACCCGTGCCCAACGCTCTTATTGTGCCAAGGGCACATCTTGTCTACTTCCACATTGACTGAATACTATTATGTTATCAAACTGTAACATTTATAATTGATTATTAGGTACTTAGGTATGTTTAATTTTATTATAGAACCATACCTACATAAGGAATAAGATAATTGTAGAGATGTAAAGCGTCCCTATTCCCGGATGTCATTCAGACATCTGTCACTGTCAGTGTCAAATTATTATTATGTACGCTATGGTTAAATCCGATATTGAAACAGTTTAATTATGGAAATAAAAGGCTAATGAAAGTATATGAAACAGTTTATTAATTACTGAAGAACCCTACAAATATTGGCGACGAGGATGAGCAGAGAAGATTGTGATTCGATTGCATAATTTTCTCGATTTTATGTGATACCACGAAAAAGCCACGATGGCGACAGAATATGCAATCGGGGCAGCAGGACCTCAATTCAATCCGTACGAAAACGCGAACACTGTCGCAGAGAGATGGAGAACGTGGAAAAGGAACTTCCAATACTATTTGGACGGCCAAATCGGCTTAAGCGACAAACAAAAAATCGCGAGGTTACTGCATCAGGCGGGACCAGACGTTCAAGAGATTTATGAAAGTATAGCAGAAAATGAAGCCGTAGGAACAACGGAGCTTGAAAAGTGCTTTTACAGACTCGACTTATATTTTGAGCCAGAAGTAAACAGAGCATATGAGAGACAAAAATTTAGGAACCTAACTCGGAACAAGAATGAGTCAATGGAACAATACTTAATAAAACTGCGTAGACAAAGCAAATTTTGTGGTTTTACTAACACCGACGAAGCTATATGCGACCAGGTTATTGAAAAATGTGCAGATGCTAAATTGAAAAGAAAATTCCTAAAGAAAGGGAAAGATATTACACCAGCGATAATTTTGGAAATAACTAGGATATACGAGTTGGAGAAAACAAATGAAGAAGAAGAAATCAGTATAGAAGTGCCAGAAAATAATGTTAACAAAATACAATCAAAATCAACATGCTTTAGGTGCGGCCGACAGGGTCATTTTGCATCCAGTAAAGTGTGTCCAGCATTGGATATGAAGTGTGACAAGTGTGGCATTAGAGGTCACTTCTCAAAGTGTTGTAAAACGAAGAAAGGTAAACCAAAAGACAGTGTGAACAAAAAGAAAAAGAAGAAGTATGTGAAATATGTTATTGAAAGTGCATCAGAGTCGGAGGACAGTTCGGACGAGGACACATCAGATGAAAACTGTGAGGAAAGTGTGAACTCTGTGTTTAGTATTGAAAGCGAGAACTGTAAGTACACAATCTTAATCGGAGAGAAGCTATCTTACAAATTCATTGTTGACTCAGGTGCATCTGTCAATGTTATTGATAAGAACACTTTTAAAAAATTGATCTGTCAAGGTTTGAATGTTAAACTAAATACTTGTGTTAATCAAAAATATTATGCATACGGTGGTAAAGAACTTTCCCAACTAGGTACTTTTAAGACAACACTATACTCACCTGACTCAAGGAAACAAGTACAGACCGAAATACTGGTTTACAAAGGACATGGACCATCACTCTTAAGTAGACAGACTTCGACTCAGTTAGGTTTGCTTTGGGTTGGACCCATTCACCAAATAGAGCCCTTGTTCCAAATGACTGACGTTGTAAATAAGTATCCAGACATATTTAAGGGAGTTGGGAGGCTTCTAAACTTCAAGCTTCAAATTCCCATAGACCCTAATGTAAAACTTATTGCACAACCCATACGAAGACAACCATTTAACATGAGACCTATTGAAGAAAGACTGATAAAAGAATTACTTGACTATGACATTATTGAACCTGTAACCGGACCAACTCCATGTGTGTCTCCTAGCCACATTGTAGCCAAGAAAGCTAAAGACCAGTACCGACTTGTAGTAGACATGCGCAGGGCTAATGAAGCAGTGTTACGTGAACGGGTACCTTTGCCCACATTTGAAGAACTTATAGCTGATTTAAACGGCTGTAAGTATTTTTCTTGTTTGGATATTAAGTGGGGCTACCACCAAATAGAGCTGGAGGAAGAATCAAGGAACATTACAGTCTTCAGTTCGAGCCTTGGTCTATTCAGGTACAAAAGATTATTCTTTGGCATACGCTGTGCGAGTGAGATGTTTCAGAGGGTCATTGCCCACTTACTGCAAGGAATTGATGGAGTTGCAAACAGCCAAGACGATATCCGAGTTGGTGGAAGAACTATAGAAGAACACAACCATAGACTTATACAGGTGCTGAATAAACTACATAGTAGTGGCATAACATTGAATGAAAATAAATGTGTGTTCGGTGTGACAGAAATGAATTTCTTGGGATACCATCTATCGGCAGAAGGCATCAAGCCAACAACGACTAGCCAACAAGTTGTAAAGGAATTTCGTCACCCTGAGAACAAGGAGGAAGTTAGAAGCTTTCTGGGACTCGTCAATTTTTCAGCAAGGTTTATTCCCAATTTCAGTACCATTTCAGAACCTCTACGGAACCTAACCAAGAAGGACTGTGATTTTGTCTGGACTGACATTCATGAAAAAGCCTTTCAAAAACTTAAAGATTGTATCTCCAGAGCACCAGCCCTAGGCTATTATGACAAAAATTGTGAAACGACTTTAGTTACAGATGCAAGTCCAGTTGGGATTGCTGGAGTTCTAATACAACATCAGGATATTGAAGGAGAAAAGCAACCTGTTGTCATCAAGTACATTAGCAAAGCTCTGTCACCAACAGAACAGCGCTACTCACAAACTGAAAAGGAGGCATTAGCTATTGTTTGGGCCTGTGAAAGTCTGTATATGTACCTAATAGGAAGACATTTCAATATTTTATCGGACCATAAACCACTGGAAATAATTTATTCACCTACTTCCAAACCTAGTGCCAGGATACAACGATGGGTCTTAAGACTTCAGCCATTTACATTTAAAGTTATATATAAACCCGGAAAGACAAACATAGCTGACCCAGTTTCTCGACTGCTTAACACTAGCAACAGTCCTCAGGTAACCACTGATGATATTGAAGATGTTGCATTACTATCATTTATTGAAGTTAAAGCAGTAACCACATTGGAAATTCTGGAAGCTACACAAGAAGATGAAGAACTGATTAAGTTAAAGGAGGCTTTAAACAAAGATGTTTGGACAAAAGATTTGAAAAGATATGAAGTCATAAAAACAGAATTATGTATCGTTGACGACATCATACTAAGAGGAACAAGAATAATCATTCCAAAGAAATTAGTGCCCAAAATTTTAGAGACTGCACATGAAGGTCACTTATCTAAAAATTCAATGAAGGCAAAATTAAGAGAGAAAGTCTGGTGGCTGAAGATGGATAGCGATGTGGAATACTGGATTGACACTTGTGAAGGCTGCAGGCTTGTGAGACAGAGTACACCCCCAGAACCACTTACACCAACAGAATTACCAAACAGAGTATGGCAGTTAGTTGCTATTGACTATTTGGGACCACTGCCATCAGGGCACTATCTACTTTTCGTTGTTGACTACTATAGCAGATACTTTGAAGTAGAAATAACAACCAATCAGACTGCTGAAACAACAATTAAAGTTCTGGAAAAGATTATGGCCCGTGAAGGCATCATGGAGGAAATTGTATGTGACAATGGACCAGCTTTTAGAGATCAAACATTCAACGAATTTCTCCAAGCTAACAATGTCAAGCTAAGACACACAACACCGTTGTGGCCACAAGCCAATGGAGAAGTTGAAAGACAAAATAGGAATGTCCTCAGAAGATTGAAAATTGCACAAGGCTTAAAGAAAGACTGGAAAAGAGAGCTGTTAACTTATCTATTTGCATACAGAACAACACCACATTCTACAACAGGATTACCACCAGGAAATATATTCAGAGGAAGAAAATTAAGAACTAAATTACCTGAAATGCATCTAGAAGAACAAAACTTGAATGATGAAGAAATGAGAGACAGGGATAAATACATGAAAATGCAACTTAAAAAATACACAGATGAGAAGAGACATGCAAGACCATCAAACATAGAAGTTGGAGACAAAGTATTAGTTAAACAAAAGAAAGAAAACAAGTTATCAACAACATTTTCTCCGGAGCCACATACGGTAGTTTGGAAAAGTGGCAATTCAGTAGCGGCCCAGTCTCCTAATGGAAACATAGTGAGAAGGAACTCATCATTTTTCCAGCCCATTCATACAAGAGATTTGGAAAGATTTGAATGTTCAGAACAGATAGAAGAAAAAGAGAAGGAAATACCAGATATAGACATAAATAAATCAACAAATCAGGAGGAAAGAGAAATCCCAAAGGTGTCTAGGAGATGCCACGAAAATGAGTTGTCTAAGAAAACTGACTTGACAAGGGACAAAGACAGACGAATGACTAAAATTCCTACCAAGTACAAAGACTTTGTATTGGGTCTTATTTTAGAATGTGTTTATAATAATAAATAACTTTCTAGTAGCCGTAAGCCACGATGCATTGTATAATCTAGTATATCAATGATGCCAAGGTTACATTAAGTCTTAGATTATAGTACAAGTTTTGTATTCTTTAGATAAGTTTTGAGAGACAATCGTTTACTGTGCAAGTGCTGCACATTTAACAGAGAATGTTGCTTGATTTAGTTATCTTAAGTTGATTTAGTTTTCTTAAGTTAGGAAACTTTTATGTTAATTTAAAAACATGTTAGTATGTTAACTTTGGTCCCTATTGCCTGCTTTATGTTCATTTTGAATACGTTCACAAGAACAAAACTTTTGTTATTAAGTTAAGCTCTTACTTTATCAAGAAAGAAAGGGATTGTAGAGATGTAAAGCGTCCCTATTCCCGGATGTCATTCAGACATCTGTCACTGTCAGTGTCAAATTATTATTATGTACGCTATGGTTAAATCCGATATTGAAACAGTTTAATTATGGAAATAAAAGGCTAATGAAAGTATATGAAACAGTTTATTAATTACTGAAGAACCCTACAATAATATATGAATGTTTCACCTATAACCTTGTAAGACCAAGGGCCAATTTTGGCTGTGTAGTAACTTAAACCGAATGTACTTTCAGAGGAACTCTTATTTCATACTTTATAATGCCAAAGGTTTCGAGGAAAGATTTTTACGTTATAGATTTTCTATTGTGCTCACCTTTATAAGGGCCTTATATAATAGTTCAGAGATTATATTATTTGATGAAAAAAAATAAAATTGAATTTTCTTTTAAAAGAACATTTGGCATATGTTGCATTTTATATTTTAGAGTAGAGATCAAACATTATAAGTATGAATGTTTAATACAACACTAATATAGACTGAAGGTATTTATAAGAGATTTTGAATAAACTCAACGGTTTTAATTTTATTTCAAGATTTGTTCTTTTGAAAGTACTACCAGTTTATAAATTATAATAATTATTATGTTGTTTTTTTTTTAAAACATAAAATAGCATCATGCCTACATCACAGAAAGGGTAGGTGGATGTGTATAGTACCCACTCCTCACTAGCTATGTTGTATCCTAAGTAAATAAAAAAAAAAATATTATAATTACATAATTAAATAAAAATCAAAAAGAGTTTTAACAGACAGGTAACATCAAATAATGGTTAAACATAAATTAAAAGTAAATCTTACATAATAAACACCATAATTATTTTATGTTCTTTGCAATGAAGCATTAATTTTCAAATCTTTTTCAAAGCAACATAAATTGTTTTTTTTTTATACACACTTGTTGAGCAGTATTTTTCCAATTAGTTTTCCAATTATAACACTTTAACAAGAAAATATAGAAAAATAACCCTCACCAGGTGCTTATTTGTACAATCTTGGCAAAAAAAATCAAACTTTTAAAAGAGATATGTTTTGTTTAGGGGAAAAAAGTACATAATTTTGAATAGTGTAAGCCATAGACTATTTTATTTCTTTCATGAAGCACTAATTTTAAAACATAAAATTATCAATAAAGTTTGAGTTTCTGTGTATGAACATCTTGTGTTACTTTCTACTTGCTTGAACATCTGGTGTCACTTTCTACTTGCTTCCATAAAAGTCTTGGCTTTAAGGACTACTAAGTTTTAGTTCCTTTATAAGTACATCCGGGTTTATGAAGATAATAGTGATTTCATACGGCTTCCTGACCTAGCATGACGTAATCTCAAAAAGTATTGATATTTAAATAAAACAATAGCTAACAAGCCATTATATTTATTATGGGATATTATGTAGCTTCAGTGAGTAGGTAAATAATTCGACTTTATATTAATTACATCCTGGCACCACTGCCTACCTCCTTGGTAACATTCGAGTACAAGTCATACATGTCAAATTGTAATTTTAAGTAATTCCACAATGACACTGACTAAGTTACCTATGACGAAAAAACGATATAAATAATGCAGAGGATGCCGACGAGGAACACGTTATTATTACTTAACTATGATCGTTATTTGTAAGGTCGTATGCTGATTGACGGAATACCGTGGAAATACCACGTTAAACCACGATCAAACCATAGTCAACATCGTTGCCGACGAAGTTTAGAAAAATAAGGTTGATTTTTGTTTTAATCCTAAAACATGATTGACGAATGTTGGATAGATGTAATATTAGCCAGTTTGGATAGTTTTTTATTTAAGATTTCCGATAGTTTCGGTTATGGAGCTCCACAACACCCGTGATGTAAATCATCACAGGCCGGCGTGTGGTATAGTAGTAAGTGCTCTGTGGCAGGGCGCTGAGCGGCAGCGGGCCGCGGGCGGCGGAGGCGCGGCCGGCGCCGGCTCGCGCGGCCCGCAGCAGCACGTCCTTCACACTCAACCTGTTCCGCGGCGCGATGGAGCCAGCGCAGGTCTTCCCCTTCCCCGAGCCGCTGTCGCCCGACCAGAAGCAGATGCTGGCCGAGCTCGTGCCGCCCTTTGAGAAGTTCTTCCAGGAGGTATGATTGACATATGCTACATTTTCAGTAAACCTGTCGGAATTCCAGATTGTCTAATAGTATCCGTAAACATTTATGACGCTCTCTGTTACGAATTAAGTGACACCGGTAAAATGTGCGTTGCAGGTGAACGACCCGGCGCGCAATGACCAGGAGGCGTCCATCGAGGAGGGCACGCTGTCGGCGCTGTGGGAGCTGGGCGCCTTCGGCATCCAGGTGCCCGTGGAGCTGGGCGGGCTCGGCCTCACCAACACGCAGTACGCGCGCCTCGTCGAGGTAACCTACCGAGCTTTTACATGTGTCTATATGGTCATTTCACAGTTATACGTGGAACGGCTCTCGTGACAGGAAAAAACCGCATGATAGCATTATTCGATATTATGGCAAGTTTCATACTTCTGGTTAGGATTTATATTCAGCTATAAAAAAAAATCTAAACTTTGATTGGGCCCTTAATGCAGTAATAAAGTCAATTATCTCCTTTCGAACAAAGTTCAATAGTCTGATAGTCCAAGTAACAGATAAAACAAATTATGATAATAATTTATGATTTGTCATCAATAAACGTGGTTAAATATTCATTAATACCTGTTCCTACGTAGATTGAAATTCGAAAATAAAAATAATAAGTTTTCGATCATCTTAGATTGGCTCTATTTCTAGATTAGCATCTTACAATGAGGATAAAAACCCATACCAATTTCTCCAACCAGGTGTCGCTACTGTTGTGTTTTTAAATTTTGACACTTCCCCATACTATTTGAGTAAACAAATATATTGTTTTGGTTATATTTCTACACTAATAACCCTTTGCACAGCATTTAACTGTAAAATCATAGTGTTATATATTTATTCCCTTAAGACGGGAAAGAAAACATAGAAAAACTTATTTTCAATCAATTCTGCCTTTTTTCAATTGATAGCTGCTTTTCTTATTGTAGTTCATCCTTCAAACGGGATACACTCCACGTTGCTCCACATTTTATAGCAATTTATCACGAATTATAGCTGGACAGACAGTCAGTGGAGAACTGTCAAAGTTTAGGAACATTCAACAGTAGTGCCACCTCCATTTGAGCTTTTAGTTGTTAGCCCCATTTATAATTGCCTGCGACGTGATGAGAAACTGGTGCAGGTGGTGGGCGCGCACGACCTGGGCGTGGGCATCACGCTGGGCGCGCACCAGTCCATCGGCTTCAAGGGCATCCTGCTGTTCGGCTCGCCGGAGCAGAAGGCGCGCTACCTGCCGCGCGTCACGGGCGGAGAGTTCGCCGCCTTCTGCCTCACCGAGCCCTCCTCGGGCTCCGACGCCGGCTCCATCAAGTCAGTGCCTGGTGCCGCCGCACACATATTTTATTCTTTGTTAATAAGTGTGGTTTCCCAGTTAATTATACCGACTCGTTTTTGTAGTTTATTTCTGAGTCATGTTGATGAAGTTTTAAATTCTGTAAGACAATTAGGACGTAAAATACTTAGTGAAGTCGTTTAATCGTCGTCGGGAGAACACTCTTGAATGATCGCGCGTTCACATTAGAGCACGTTTAATCGCGCATAACAAAAGTATAAGCCGCAACGATATGACCCGCGGTGGTGTGGCAGGTCGCGGGCCGTGCCGGCCGCCGACGGCTCGCACTACGTGCTCAACGGCTCCAAGATCTGGATCAGCAACGGCGGCATCGCCGAGATCATGACCGTGTTCGCGCAGACGCCGGTGCAGAAGGACGGCAAGACCGTCGATAAGGTACCTGCAGCTGCTTCAGGTTTAACATTACTTACTCAATATTTTAATCTAATTGTACATCAACATACTATTTGATATTTACATTAACGTATTTGACATTTAGTGAGTCTGTTAAGCAATCTGTGCTTACAGTTCAATTTTCCAAAAATGTTAATGTGGAACCAAAGTATAATATCCTATTAATACAGATAATATCATCACCATTCAAAATCTTTTAGTTATTTTCGTATTTATTATTACTTTTAATTAGAACTGTCGATGGACCGTGAATCTATGTAAAGTCAATTATAATTTCTCTAACAAAAAAACATAAGTCATAAGTCTTGGAGGTCGGCGATTGAAAGCTTGGTGCCGGTGTGGCAGGTGACGGCGTTCATAGTGGAGCGGTCGTTCGGGGGCGTGTCGTCGGGCCCGCCCGAGAACAAGATGGGCATCAAGTGCTCCAACACCACCGAGGTGTACTACGAGGACGTGCGCGTGCCAGCCGAGAACGTGCTGGGCGGCGTCGGCAACGGGTTTAAGGTCAATACATATTCTTCTTCTTTGCGAGTCAATACATATATATTCAATAAATAGAAATAGTCTGTCGCTAACATTTTCTGATATCAATGTGTACATAGGTGGCCATGAACATCCTGAACAACGGGCGCTTCGGCATGGCGGCGGCGCTGGCGGGCACCCAGCGGGCGGCGCTGCGCCAGGCGGCCGAGCACGCGGCCACGCGCACGCAGTTCCAGCGCAAGATCAAGGACTTCGGCACCATACAGGTACTAGCCCGCGGCTGCACCTGCATACAGCACGCAGTTCCAGCGCAAGATCAAGGACTTCGGCACCATACAGGTACTAGCCCGCGGCTGCACCTGCATACAGCACGCAGTTCCAGCGCAAGATCAAGGACTTCGGCACCATACAGGTACTAGCCCGCGGCTGCACCTGCATACAGCACGCAGTTCCAGCGCAAGATCAAGGACTTCGGCACCATACAGGTACTAGCCCGCGGCTGCACCTGCATACAGCACGCAGTTCCAGCGCAAGATCAAGGACTTCGGCACCATACAGGTACTAGCCCGCGGCTGCACCTGCATACAGCACGCAGTTCCAGCGCAAGATCAAGGACTTCGGCACCATACAGGTACTAGCCCGCGGCTGCACCTGCATACAGCACGCAGTTCCAGCGCAAGATCAAGGACTTCGGCACCATACAGGTACTAGCCCGCGGCTGCACCTGCATACAGCACGCAGTTCCAGCGCAAGATCAAGGACTTCGGCACCATACAGGTACTAGCCCGCGGCTGCACCTGCATACAGCACGCAGTTCCAGCGCAAGATCAAGGACTTCGGCACCATACAGGTACTAGCCCGCGGCTGCACCTGCATACAGCACGCAGTTCCAGCGCAAGATCAAGGACTTCGGCACCATACAGGTACTAGCCCGCGGCTGCACCTGCATACAGCACGCAGTTCCAGCGCAAGATCAAGGACTTCGGCACCATACAGGTACTAGCCCGCGGCTGCACCTGCATACAGCACGCAGTTCCAGCGCAAGATCAAGGACTTCGGCACCATACAGGTACTAGCCCGCGGCTGCACCTGCATACAGCACGCGACCACGCGCATGCAGTTCCAGCGTACATGACCTGTATACTTCCTGTAATGCAGTATGGCGTGATGTTTATTATTTAAGATGTACATGTATGTGTATGTTCCGCAGGAGAAGCTGGCGCGCATGGCGATGCTGCAGTACACGACGGAGTCGCTGGCGTACATGGTGTCGGGCAACATGGACACAGGGGCGCAGGACTACCACCTGGAGGCGGCTATATCCAAGGTGTTCGCGTCCGACGCGGCCTGGGCCTCCGTCGACGAGGCCATCCAGATCCTCGGCGGCATGGGCTTCATGAAGGCCACCGGCCTCGAGCGCGTGCTGCGCGACCTGCGCATCTTCCGCATCTTCGAGGGCACCAACGACATCCTCAGGCTCTTCGTCGCGCTCACCGGTCAGTCGTTCGTCGCATTTAATTCGTGTTGTCTATTTTATGCAATTTGTATTCGCAATAACGTAGCGTCGCTTCTGTCCGGCCGCAGGCATCCAGTACGCGGGGGCGCACCTGCAGGAGCTGCAGCGCGCGTTCAAGAACCCGGCGGCCAACCTGGGGCTGATCTTCAGCGAGGGCGCCAAGCGGGCCGCGGGCGCCGTGGGGCTGGCGGGCGGGCCCGACATGGCGCCGCACGTGGCGCCGCCGCTGGCGCCCGTGGCCAACGAGCTGGGCAAGCTGGTGGGCGAGTACGGGCGCTGCATCGAGCAGGTGCTGCGGCGCTACGGGCGCGGCGTGGTGGACGAGCAGTTCGTGCTCAACCGGCTGGCGGCCGCCGCCATCGACGTGTACACGGCGGCCGTGGTGCTGTCGCGGGCGTCGCGGGCGGCGCGGCTGGCGCTGCCCAGCGCGGCGCACGAGGCGCGGCTGGCCGAGGCCTGGGCCGAGGAGGCCGTGGGCCGCGTGCCGCAGCTGCTGGCCGCGGCGCGCGAGCCGCGCCCGCTGGCGCAGTACGCGCGCCTGGCGGCGCTGGGCGCCGACGTGGCGCAGCACGGCGGCCAGCTCACGCCCAACCCGCTGGGCTTGTGACGGGCCGCCGCCAGTACCTTATTTATTCCCTTTAGCCGATTATGATCAATGTACATGTTAAATAATAATAAATATTTTTATGAAGTTTACACGTGTTTAACGTACGGACTCCTTTTACAATCGATAGGGTAGATGACTGGGTCGTACACAAAATTATAAATGCTAATCTACAAACAGAAGGTGTGCGTCAAGCTAGCGGCCTCAAAAAAAAATGGGCACGAAAAAATAATTTGACCATACCAAAAATTAGTACTCTTATTGAAAAAAATAGTACCTGTTGTAAAAAAATTAGTACCATCACGGTTCTGGATTTATAGCCATGTTTTATTGCACTTGCTAGCTTGACGGTGAGCGAAATTTGGCGAGAGTTAACGACAAGGTCTTTCGCTTTGATTCAAACGCCAAAAATTTGTACCGAAATAGTACTCACCCCCTGCAAAATACCGAAATTAGTACTTCAACGGTTCCAAAGTTATAAAGGCAGTTCTTTGATCCCGTTCTTTGATCTTCGATCCCGTTCTCGCGCAGTTTTAGATAAGTCCTTATTTTCTTAAATATTTAATTAAACTTACAGTTACCTTTTGTGACGTCATAGATCTTATCAAATGGAGCATTTTAGTATATTATAGCTCATTTTTGCAAAAAGTGAGATACGCCAGTTGACACCTTAAACGACGTTTTATGTACGTTGTTTTAAGTTTACGCGGTTATTATCATAATTAAAGCACATAATAACGGGTTCTTACCGCGTTTAAATGGGGATATGAGACTCCTTTAAACGCGGTAAGAACCCGTTATTATGTGTTTTATGTACGACTATCCCAACAATAACATTTTCATGTAAAATGATGCCAAGACGAGATCATATCTTCATAACTGTTTTTTGGACAGAATATTGGCGTGCGACGCCCGCATGACACTGGTCACCGGCGATGTGCCAGCCGGAGGCATGTCACTTTATCGTATTTCCGGCCTTTACAGTACCTAACATATGGATTTTCGATATGAAAATGTTCGCTATTTTTCTTGTAAGGAGGCAGGTACCTAGTATAAAAGCACTATCACTCGGGAGAAAATACGATTTAGAAGTCGGGCGTATTAAAACCCAAGGCTCCAAACTACACTCCCGCCAGTGACCGGGCACTTCTTTCACTCGGCATACAATTGATTTCTTAATTTTATTATTTATTTATCACAAACAAGCCGGACGCCCCGCCGAGAATACAATATATAAACTAAGTATACAAAAACAAACAATAAAAAAGGAAATTAACAACATCGGGTTTATTAAGCATATCTAAACCTTCACCTTCGAGTCCAACCGTCGGCGACACGACGGGATGGATCGTAGGGTCGGGATTTATTGAAAGCAAATATACTTACATGTCATAGATTACAACACAACGTCGGACGCGGCCCGTCACAGCAGGTCGTAGTCGGGCCCCAACGCGCGGCAGAAGGCGTCCAGCAGCTGGTCGGCGCGCTGGCGTCGCCGCGACGTAACGTCGGACGCGGCCCGTCACAGCAGGTCGTAGTCGGGCCCCAGCGCGCGGCAGAAGGCGTCCAGCAGCTGGTCGGCGCGCTTGCGTCGCCGCGACGTAACGTCGGACGCGGCCCGTCACAGCAGGTCGTAGTCGGGCCCCAGCGCGCGGCAGAAGGCGTCCAGCAGCTGGTCGGCGCGCTGGCGTCGCCGCGACGTAACGTCGGACGCGGCCCGTCACAGCAGGTCGTAGTCGGGCCCCAGCGCGCGGCAGAAGGCGTCCAGCAGCTGGTCGGCGCGCTGGCGTCGCCGCGACGTAACGTCGGACGCGGCCCGTCACAGCAGGTCGTAGTCGGGCCCCAGCGCGCGGCAGAAGGCGTCCAGCAGCTGGTCGGCGCGCTGGCGTCGCCGCGACGTAACGTCGGACGCGGCCCGTCACAGCAGGTCGTAGTCGGGCCCCAGCGCGCGGCAGAAGGCGTCCAGCAGCTGGTCGGCGCGCTGGCGCCGCTCGGCGCGCGAGCCCCGCGGCGCCAGCGCGCGCGCCGCCGCCGCCGCCTGCAGCGCGCCCAGCGCCGCCGCGAACGCCTCCGCGCGCACGGCGCACTCCGCCGCGTCCGCCTCGTCCACCACGCCCGCCGCCTCCGCCGCGCGCCGCAGCCCCGGCCACACGTGCGCGTGCAGCGCCTCGCGCGCGCGCGCCAGCCCGTGCAGCTCGGGGAAGGGCCCCGCGGGCGGCGCCGCGGCCGCGGCCGCCTGCAGCGCCACCAGCTCGTAGCCGCGCCGCCGCGCCGCGGCCCGCAGCGTGGCCGGCAGCGCCTCTTCGGCGCACGCGCACAGCGCCAGCCGCACGCCGCCGTCCCCGCCGTCGCCGCCGCCGTCGCCGCCCGCGGGAAGACAGCGCGCCTCCAGCGCCTCGCCCGTGCACTACAAAATGACGATAACGGTGGTGTTTTGAAATAGATCCTTGGATAGGCGCGAACTCAGACGCCGAGAGATGTGGCGGAGGCGCGGGCTCACCTCGTGCTCGGCGAGGTACACGACGTGCGCCTCGGCGGCGCCTCCGGCGGCGGCGACCGTGCCGGCGGCGTCGGCGTCGGCCAGCGGGCGCAGGCGCACGCGGGCCGTGTAATACTTGTTGCTCAGTTGCCACACGAGATCATCATCCACATCCGATACGTCTATTTCAGTTAATTCTGCAAGAATGATATTTAGTAGAATCTCTTTGAGAATTTACTTTTACCATGATTTAAATTACATCTACTCGACCTATACAGAGTATAGGCATTCACTTATATGTACACTAACATGAATGACAACATTGATAGATTTTTAAACAATAGTACAGAGAGAACTACAAGTCCGACAACTTTCGAAATTCTTACACGTAATGTGTACAATACCTATAAATAACTGTATGAACAAACCCCAAACACTATATACTAAAATCTCATTGTTACTGTCTGCCACCTTACTGCACAAGTATGAACAAGACAGTCCATGCTTGCTCCCCCTTAGTACTTCTTCTTAGTAAATAAGTAAGACCCAGAAGGGTAAGGTAACTGAATTAGTTCAGAGCAAAAAAAAAATCTAATGAGGGGACACCCATCAATGAGAAAAGGCAGACATAGATTATGAAGATGTGGTAAGGAATATTTAGAAACAGATTGTTGGATGAACGAAGGTTGCGGTCACAGTACAGTGATAATAAGGTAGATTTTTGTGTTAATCCTAAATCATGATTGATAGATTATGTCTCTTTAATATCTCTCTTAGTTATTCCATCACTACTGACAAATATTTTCATTGCACCATCTGTATAAGATATGATACTGACCTGATATGATACGGTTTGCAGTGGCCACATCCGCAGCACTCACAAAAATGACTGGCAGGTCCTCTGACATGTTGAAGCTCACCCCAGGCTCATGGTATCACAAGTATCACAGTGAACACAAAACTAATTAACAATCTTACAAGTTCTGTAACACTAGCAGGTAGAGACTTATAATTTTAGAACATTTACCTAAATATGTAGCACACATTCATTAGGACTATGGTTCAAGTAGGAATATTAGGGACGTTTCAATTTAACAAACAAACATTAAAGATTAATGAAAAATACAGACTAAGTAGAGATGCTACGCATCAGACGGAAATGTTCCATAGTAAAAAAATTGCTCTGTGGAAAATGCTCTTATAGAACATGACAGCTCTTTTTTTTTAAATTGAATTATTTGCTTTTTTTTTGTTTTGGTTTTCCCCGAAGGGTAAGGCAAAGGGAACTATGCCCATACAGCCATGTCTTACGTATTTTTTTCTTGATGATTGATGAAATGATGAAAGGTGATGATGATGAAACCTAAGCCCCCACCCTCGGAGTAGACTCCTACTCCGAACCCCAAACGAATTAACCCAAAAGTCCGCATAAACTTTCGAGTCGTGAAGCGGCTTCTTGGCACGAAGCGAAAATAGGCAGATACACTTTGTTCATTGCATACTCCGATATAATAACACTCGCGAATGTCTTCCGTCTAACTTAATGCGATCATTAACCACAAAACACCTCTTCGTATTAATTATTTAGATTATTCAATGAAGAAACCAACTGTCCCGTTCCCGTTTCCCGCCAAAAAGCCTGAAATATTTGCCTTGGAAGTTAGTAGCTTTGGGTGGTAGCAATTTTAGCCTTTTAAAGCCCAAATCGCCTCCCCTTTTCACCATCGTGATAAAATCTAATTATTTTCATTTGGAATGAGACTTTGAAATGAAATAGGTAGTGCTATTTATTAATTATTTTATTTTTTTGGGGGAGGCCTATGCCCAGCAATGGGTGTCGTACGGCTGATGATGATGAATGGATTGTTTTCTGGATCTCGTGTACTCAGAGTAAATTCTTGCACAAATTGATATCAGAGATTTTTTCGTGACAATCACACGCCTTCTTCGTCTAGGACGTCGAGTAAATGGGTGCATCTGAAATAAGAAACACAAAATAAAAAAAAAATAACCTCACAACAGCTCTAAATCGACAGAAACAAATAAACATCCTACTACGCCACACCCATACCTAGTCCATTCTGTCGAGGGCAATTTTTTTTGTTTTCTATCTGTAGATAAATATGAAAAGTAAAACAAAATCAAAATAATTGCCCGTAATTGGATATTTGTGTAAGTATAGTATATCATACATATTAAACATTGATTCGAGATGTGTAAACTTACCATTTTCGACTCTTGTATGTTTCTTTAGAACTTAAACTTTGTTGTAGGAATGGTCTTCATGTAGTCTCCTCTTGCAATAATTGTTCTCATGAGAGATATTTTCTAAAAAGTAATGTTTCAGTGAGTTGCATTCTCAGACTTCTGCCACTGTTCTTTTCACTAGCAACTGTCCCAAACAGACCAACTTATCTGAGCAGAATAACAAACAGAGCATCAATTGTTAATAGTAAAAGCCACTTAATAATAAATAATGTGATTCATTATTTTAAATAACTCTGAGGGTACTTACTGGTTCCATCGGCGTCGTGGTGTAAGCCTTGGGGCATATCAGTAGTGATCTCATCAGCACTAAAATAATGTTGGATAGGCGTTGACGCGGAGGCGAGATCTCACGCGTGGCGATGAGAAAAACCTTTTCTACTTTCGTAAGTTTAGGACACTTCACAACCTTTTAGAGCCAATGCGCCCTCTACCCATTTTTGGAGTTCTATCTCAGATTTCGGAAATCTATAAAAAATTACGTCCTTTCGTCTACTATCACAACTTACAACACTACACTTAAGGTACATGGTGAAAGATAGATAACACAGCTACAAAAATTGAGAGGATAAGTTACGGAATTAAATGTTGTGGAGGAACTTTGAAAATGTCATGTCGAACAAGATGGCGACTGGTCTTTGCACTCTGGCATGGCAGGCGAAATAGGAATGAAGTAAGAAGGAGGGGCGGGGTGGAACTGTCGTCTTCAATATGAGCAACCATAGACATTATGCGAGAATGATATGTATGATGATAACCGTCTATGCGTCAGTCAGACAGAAATTTCAATGTCTTGGACGATTTGACATTCGCACCCTCGCACCGGACTTTTATTTGACGTTTATATCCACCATAGAGTAAGAGGAATAGCAGGGCATACATAGCACAGACAAGACAACAGAACAGATTATTATTAGTTATCTGTTTGCCTACCTACTCCTTCTGCTGTCTGTGCTACGAAAATAAAATTGTGATAATTTTTGTTTCTTGATTAGCTATTGCAGTAAAAATAAATAACTTCATACAACCGCTATGTATGTGGTAAATTGCCTATTGTTTTAAGAATACATTGGTGTCGTCGAGTTTAGCAAGCGTTCCTGCCAAAGGCTCTGTCTTTTGCGGCCCGCTAGTCGCTTTAGCAAGTAGAGATGGACAACATTATGTGGACCGCCGAAGATGAGGCTATCATTGCTACCAATACGGATGCAACCGAGTGCAAGCGTTGCGCCGTAGAGCTTGGCTACTGGAAAGATGATTATATCGGCTTCTTTGCCAAGCGCGCCGAGCGCAAGGCGCCGGAGATTAACCGCGGCTACTACGCGCGAGTAAAGGGCATGGAAATGTTCATCCATCAGTTTTTAGAGGTGAGTTTGACCATACAAGTAATCCTTACAAAGGTAGGTAATGCCTAGTGTCACAATTAATTTGAAAAAATACAGTACCTAGGTAAGGTGTTTTGGAGTAAGTTTTTAGATGGTTTTTAATTAGAAAATATTTTATAAAAGTTTTTAAAATATTTATAATACCTGCATTGCATAATTTTTAAAAGATATTTTGTACCCATTGTGTTACCATTAGAGTAGTATCACAGTTTAAAATTGGCAAGGTAACTGAACTGAGTATGGAGCATTTTCAGCACGCAGGTTAAACATAAGGTACCTATCATTAATATTGATCTGATCTTCTTCATAAGCAAACACATCAACTTAGAATTTCTCCAAAATTCCTTCTTGTTCAGACAAAATATCAGGTAACACTTTCAAAATTTTGTTTCCTATATTACCCCATTTACTTAATTTACACCTCTTTCCCACCAGGGTTGGCAGAGGCGGAAATTCCATCTGTATCGATCCTGGCATATATTTCTATTTCCTTTGTTTCCTCCACATTCATCAAGTATTTCATACTTCATTCGCCAAAACCAGAGCAATTCGATTTGTAATAATTTAGGTGTATAACTAATCAGAATTATAACCGGTTGGCAAAGATCGTACTAGACAAGTATTGTTAAAACTGTTCACATTTGAATTTTTGTTTGTTATGTAATGTATAACCACTATTGAATTTAATTTTCCGAATAATAAATATTATTATTACAATTAAAAAAAATACGGTCAAATTGAGAACCTCCCCCTTTTTTGGCTCAGGTTTTACATAAAAGACGAATATTCCTTTATTTTTTGAGCATAAATTATGATGTTAGATACAAAAAAAGAATTGAAATTAGGGGACAAACTAAATGGAGCAACAGGATTATGTTGCCAGTGATGAAAAACATTGCTTAGTTTTAGAAGAAATCAAAGGTACTTTTTCCCCATATCCGGACTTATGTCAAAGCAACTCTATTAAATAGGTTAATATATAAATTCTCTAGATTGTTCAATTTCATTTATTTTAGAGTATTATGGGAATTTGATTCTTTTTTTGTGAATTTGTGTTGTGTACAAAAAAAATTGACCCATTGGCCCCCAGGAATACTGTAGGATATGACACATGTTGTAATTTTTTTTAAATAGTTTATTTTCCAAATCCAATCCAAATCAACATAGGTTGATTATAATCAATCAATCAATAATACTTACACTACTTACTTACTGTTAATCCATTAATAATATCACAAAATGTTTATTATTAATTTACTAATTCAACTAATTAGTTATATTTAACTGTTGTATAGCGCTGTGGCACTAAGTGTCAAATCATCAACTTGGGCTGCGGCTTCGACACGCTGTACTGGAGGCTCGAGGACGCGACGCGCGCCGGCATCAACTTCATCGAGCTCGACTTCCCCACCGTCACCGCCAAGAAGTGCCACATCATCAAGCGCAACAAACAGCTGCTGGAGAAGATCACCCGAGAAGGTACGTAGAGGCGGCCGCGGGCCCCGCAGCGGCCGCGCACTGACCGGCGCGCCTGTTGCAGACGGCGAGGTGGCGCTGGGCGCCGGCGGCGGCGAGCTGCACGCGGACGGCTACCACCTGGTGGGCTGCGACCTGCGCTCGCTGGGCGACGTGCGGCGGGCGCTGGCCGCGGCCCGGGCGGCGCCCGACGCGCCCACGCTGGCGCTGGCCGAGTGCGTGCTGGTGTACCTGCGGCCCGAGCCGGCGCGGGCGCTGCTGGCGCACCTGGCCGCGGCCTTCCCGCGCCTGGCGCTGCTGGTGTACGAGCAGTGCAGCCTGGACGACACGTTCGGCGAGGTGATGGCGCGCAACCTGGCGGCCCGCGGCTGCGCGCTGGCGGGCGACTGGCAGCGGGCGGCGCCGGCCGAGCAGGCGGCGCGGCTGCGGGCGCTGGGCTTCGACGCGGCCCGCGCCTGGGACATGGGCGCCGTGTGGCGCGCGCTGCCCGACGACGACCGCGCGCGCGTGGAGCGCCTGGAGATGCTGGACGAGCGCGAGCTGCTGCAGCAGCTGCACGCGCACTACGCGCTCACCGTGGCCACCCGCGGCGACCTGTTCGCCGACATGGACCTCAACGCGTAGGCCCCCGCACCACGGGCCCTGACCCGCCCTCCGACCGAACGAATCGACTCGACCGTGTAGCGACTATATTCATTGTTGACGTAAATATGGTTTCGGTACGCTTTTATCTTTAAAATCGGTTTACTAATTTTAAGATTAGATTCGAAAACTGTATATAGTTACGTGTATAAGCGGTTAAAAATGGAAAGTGAGATAAATTGTTATCAAAATAAATACGATCAATATTCAAGGGCTACTTTATCATAAAAACATTTATTTTAATTCTGATCATTTTTACCTACTCATTTCACTTCACAGCCAAGAGGGGCGCCAAATATTCGGTAAAAGTTTCAGTGTCGCATATAAATATAATGAATTATGAAGTATACATTTCCACTTAGGCCACATCTTCCCTTACCTTCAGGTGAGATTGTGGACGCAAACCTATTTTCAATAAAAAAATGTTATATGATATGAATAGATAACTAGTTACTTTGGTTACTTCCTCAGGATTCACAACAGACGTCCCGAGAAGTCGAATAGTTCGGCCGAATTTTCGATTAATTCACTATTCGGCACATCTTTAATAACATCGTAGTTTGCAAGAAATTGTACAAGAATACAGCTTCGAAAAACCGGTTCTAACGTCTTATTACTAATCACTCTCTTTCGTGTGTCTTCTCAGAATACTGAGTCAAATATTTGTCTAAATGCAACTTTTATTTTATTAATTTTTAGGTATGATATGAACGGTCTATTGATAATGTTGCCACAATGCCAATGTCTGTACAGACGATTTTTTTTGTTGACGTGTTTTTATTTTCGTTAAGTATTGGTAGGATTGCATTGCTGTATACAAACAAAGATAACTTTCTACTAATGCCACTATTATATTTTTTATCCTTCTGGTGATACTTATCTGTGATTTTCCGCGAAAAAAAAACATCATTAAATACGTCGTATTATTTTAACTTAAATACTGAAAACTACTACTTCAATACTGACTAGAGTTTCGTGGAGATATAATAGGTAAATGGAGCATATCAGAAAACGAATGCTGTTGATCGTTGCTGTATGATTGATATTTCTGAGATATTAACATGTGACACAGCAGATATTTCCATAAAACGTAGATAGTAGAAACTTTTGACTCTCAATTTTGAAATAGGCTACTAACTGGACACGTTAAGACGTTCAGTACCGAATCGATCGACTTCGAAATCAATTCAACCTGTGTTCATTGAGGCACTTTCAAAACATTGGAATGATCACATGCTCAAGATTGATGGAAATCATTGTCTGATAGTGTTAACAAAGAATGGTTATTCCATTTAACTTGACCAGAAATTAAATTAAAAATAATGAAGCACATTAAATGTTTACTAAGACATTTTGTTTTTGAAAGAAATTTTGTTTTCAATATCAAACTACTATATATTTAGTCCACGTTAAGTTAAGATTATTTTATCACTCATTCCAATGAGGGACTTTCCAGGCCACATATATATATGGCGCTGTCCAAATTTGCCTTCCTTCTAGTTTCATCGATTACAGACATACCTATGCATCTTATATTTCTTCGTTTTTGGGTATACATGATGACCCTTTATTACACCCAGGCACAACACATCTTTCACCCATTCTGATCAAAATAAAGAGAAACAATATAGGTAGCAACATAATTCTATACATATCTGATCAAGATTTCCGAAAGGATATGCTTCTGCCATTACATTATATTTTTGAATAATTGAGTACCCGAGCAAATTACCACGTTAAATCTGGACAGCGCCACCTAGCGCGCCTTTTTTTTTTGGGCAACGTATCCTGGAATGTCCGTCATTATTGAAAGTGCCTCCCTTTGATATAATCAAACAAAAGTGCCTCTTTACCTTACACACAGGTCGAAGACGATCGATTCGGTACCGAAAGCTTGAATACGAGCTCTGTTAAATAATCATTATGAGATTGTGTGAAAAGTACCTATAGTTAAGTAATTAGAAAGCTGTAATGATTTGTTGTACTATCACATTTATTACGATTAATGTAGTGACACTATCTGTATTTATTGTGAACATTGTACTTGAAAATATTTTATGAATGTTTAATTTACGTTTATATTTGTTGTGATTTATTTAGTAAAAAATATTTTGTGAATATACTCACTATGGTTTTATTTTATTTATTTAAGCTTAAGATCAATTGTGAAGATTAACACTGACCGGAACCGGACCTGCAGTAACCCGTTCGCCAGTATATCCAGTTCGCCCTCAAATGAGGGAGCGTGAGGTATTTGATTTGAACCAATGCGCAGTTGTCCAGTAGGTATAGCAATTTTAGTTCTTTCAATAACAAGAGATGCTGAAATCACTTTGGGAAGTTACTTGTTATAGACTTATGCCTAATAAGCAACGTAAAAAAATATAAAAGAACCGTTGTAGACTTATCTAGTAATTAACATTATATTATTATGTAATGACTGACCGGCTTCATTTTACTTACCTACTGTATTTAGTTGGTTAATGGTACAAAATATGAAATTTGTTTACTTCTCTTGAACAAGGGAAAGTTTAATACCATAGCGTACAAAGCTTTTTCATAGAATAACTATTCCCAAAACAGTGCAGTACAATAGTAAAGAAGATAAAGTATACAAATCAAAAATACACTGCCAGGGAAATGGGACTGACTCAGCATGTTGTTGCGAAGGATAGTAGAAATACCACTCTTAGCAACACTGATATTCTGTCAGTACCAAAGTTACGCTTATAAATACTTTGAACTTCGTGCCAACAAAAGTGTCGGGATTTGCTTACAATAAATAAGAAAATATAATTATAACGAAAATATATGAATTAAGGGATTACGAAAAATATAAAAAGTATTAGTCAAAAGTAAGTAGAATGCTAAGGGGTTAAATTATACATAATAGATACGACAAATATCTGAACAGATGTGTAAAATAAAGGCAACAGATAACGAGAGAGAATCATAAACATTATAATAATATTCATCATATTATGACAAGTAGGTGTGTATAACATAATTATTAAAATCAGTATAAAGTTCAGTTACCGACGTTTTTTTGAATATTAAGAAGATATTCCTTATATTTCACCTTAAAAGTAATTTTGGAAGGAAGCTTGCGAAGGGGCGGTGGAATATCGTTTCAACATTTATTAGATCGGTAACTGAAACCTCCACGAAAAGCGGTAGTCCTATATCTCTGTATAACGATGGAATTAATTGGAAAACTGCCCATCGCATAGCCAACCGGCCAAGTGGTTAATGCTATCTGCGGTAAATGGACAATAAATCACGTCAATAAAGAAATACGATTACGTAGTAAAATTAGTTACTTTATTATAGTAACGTTGTTTAATTATACGTATATAATACAGGGGGCCGCGGGGAAAGGGGGTCGTAGAAGCAGGCGGGCGGGGCGGGCCTAGAGGTGCGGCAGCGCGGCGGCCAGCGCGTCGCGCAGCTTGCGGCGCACGTGCGGGCGCGCGTCGCAGAACACGTGCGTGGCGGCCGGCTCCAGGTGCAGCAGCGCGTCCACGGCCGGCAGGTGCAGGATGGCGGCGTCGCCCGCGCCCGCCTCCACGCGCGCCTCGCCCAGCCCGGCGCGCGCCAGCTCGCGCAGCAGCGCCGCGCGGTCCACGGCGCCCCACGCCACGGCGGGCGGCGCGGCGTCGGGCGCGGCGCCGGGCAGCGGCGGCGGCGTCAGCAGCTCCAGGCGGTTGTCGCGCAGGCGCAGCGCGGCGGCCAGCGGCGCGGCGCGCGGCCCGCCGGGCCGCAGCTCGCGCGGCGCGCCGGCGCCGGCGGCCCCGCCCGCCCCGCCGGCAGCCAGGCGGCCGCAGAGGGCCCCCCGCGCCGCCCGCCGCCGCGCGCCCACGCGCCGCGCCGCGCCGCGCCGCACCAGCACGGTGGGCACGTCGCCGCCCACGGCGGGCCGCGGGGGCCCGGCGCCCGCCGCCGCGTACTGCTCGGGCAGCGCCAGCTCGCGCGGCCGCAGCTCGCGCACCAGCTTGTTGGCCTGCGAGTAGTTGAGCGACGTGTCGATCGGGCAGTGGAAGGCCTTCATCTGCAGCGGCTGGAAGGGCGCCAGCGCCTCGGCGTGCGGGAAGTCGGGCTCGGTGAAGATGATCGCGTGCTGCGGGCTGGAGCCCCACAGCTCCACGAGGTGCACGGCCGCGCCGAACCGCAGCGACGGGTGCCCGCAGAACACCACGCACGGCTGCGACACGATCGTTTCCCAAACGTTTAACTGATACCGTCTCGTTTAACTAATATTTAATACTGGTAATGAGGTGGCGAGACGACTGATAAACCGACAAAATAATTGTTTTCATGACCGGTGATGTGCAATTATGTTAATTTTTTTTGTTTTGTTTCTTGTTCTGTACAGTTCCGCTGTACGCGATACGTGTGTTTCATTCTCTTTATATTTTTGCTTTTCTGTCTCATCTATTACTTCTATTTTATCGCTATTTGTAACTATAATTGCTTTTGTGTTTCTAGTTTAATTATTGGTCAGTAAATAAACTCTATCGATCTCCCAAATATTAAATAAATAAATATCGAAATACACTTCTCATCAAAAAAATCGAAACACTTCCGTTTTCAGTGTTTCTGTCCGAATTTAACACAAAAAAGAATTCATACGATGAAAAAAAATACATAAATGTATAGCTGGCAGTTTGGCCATTACAGTAATAAGCGAAAATTATAAATTCAAAATTAGAATTTCATTTGTTTATCTTATAAACGAAATGAATCACTGTTTTGAGACAAATGTGTGTTTAGGGTTGGAGTACATTTAGCGTTTAAAAACTAAAAATTGGCGCCTATCCTTAAACTTTTTGTTTTTTATTTCAATACTGTGACTTTGGGACGTCTGAAAAAAGGTTTTTTTTCTAAAACGTATGGATACTTCGCCCACAGAAGCCGCCCAAGTTGTGGCATTGCTGGATTCTGGCCTTAGTCAGCGTGTTGTGGCTGCAAGACTGCATCTAAGCCTGTCATCTGTTCATAGAGTCTATAAACGTTATCGGGAGACTGGTTTGTTCACGCGCCGTTCAGGATCTGGCAGGAATCGGGTCACTTCTGAGCGAGATGATCGATTTATTGTAACAACTTCTTTAAGAAATCGACGCCTTAATGCTTTTCAACTGCAGCAGCGGCTTCGTGTTGTACGAAGGGTGGCTGTAAGTGACTCTACAATTAGAAGAAGGTTGAAGGATCGTGGACTGGTACCGCATAAGCCAGCAAATGGGCCGAAATTAACTGCAGACCATCGAAGAGCGCGCCTTAACTTTGCACGTGAGCACCTAAATTGGTCATATCTACAGTGGAGCAAAGTTCTCTTTTCTGATGAGTGTAAAATTATGCTGTATGGTAACGACGGAAGGAACAAGGTCTACAGAAGAGACGGAGAACGCTATGCACAATGCTGCATTGAAGAAAAGGTCAGCTATGGTGGCGGTTCGTGGACGGTTTGGGGAGGAATCAGCGCCGACGGTAAGACAGAGCTTGCTTTCGTGTCTGGGCCACGTCTGCCTGCACTAAACTGTCATCGGTACGTCGAAGAGTGTCTCGAGCCTCATGTGATGCCCTATGCACATTTTATTGGCAACGGCTTCATATTCATGCACGTCAATGCTAGGGCTGACACCGCGGGCGTCGTACGAGATTATCTTAACGAAGTCGATATCTCTATTATGGAATGGCCAGCAAGAAGCCCGGACATGAATCCCATTGAACATCTGTGGGATGAATTAAAGAGACGAATTCGAGCAAGAGATCCTGCCCCAGAAACACTTAGCCAGCTGCAAGATGCAATCCAAGAGGAATGGGACAATATACCACAGCATGTGATCGTGACTCTCATCCGATCGATGAAGAACCGTATGGAAGCAGTAATTAGAGCTCGGGGAGGGAATACAAGTTATTAAATAAACGTTTTTTAGCTTTTTTTTTCATGTACGTGTGTTGTTTTATCCATTTCCTTTATACTCCATACGGAATAAAAATGACTCATTTAACAAAATACAAAACCTATGAAAAATTCATTTAAATTTTGAACATTAACATTAAGATTTGATAAGCTCATATTACTCACTATTAAACGACATTTAACATTTATTCCTAAATGTACACATTTTTCTGATAATCCTGACAAAACGTAAACTTGCAAGGTGTTTCGATTTTTTTGATGAGAAGTGTATTTAGTCATACTATAAATTCTATAATAACCATGTTAGTCCGTCACTTACGTCGGGTGATTAGATTTACGCGAGTTACTGTGACAACAGGCTTACATCTCAAACAGGGAGCGCCGGTTCGGAACCCGGAACCGAACTTGCACCGATGAGATATTAATTTATCTTAAGTGTAGCTTTAACAGCCTCCGTGGTCTAGTGGTTAGAGCGTTGGGCTCACGATCTGGAGGTCCGGGTTCGATTTCCGATGGGGACATTCTCGAAATCACTTTGTGAGACTGTCCTTTGTTTAGTAAGGACTTTTCAGGCTTGAATCACCTGATTGTCCAAAAAAGTAAGATGATTCCGTGCTTCGGAGAGCACGTTAAGCCGTTGGTCCCGGCTATTAGCCGTAAAAAACACCTCCACCAACCCGCGGTGGAGCAGCGTGGTGGAGTATGCTCCATACCCCCTCCGGTTGATTGAGGGGAGGGCCGGTGCCCAGCAGTGGGACGTATATAGGCAGTTTATGTAAGTGTACCTTTCACTGACACAATTGACTCGACCATTATATACCAACTACACATCGATCTAACAGAGAGCTCGGTGAGGTGGGGGTACTTAGTTCACCTCGCGATGGATGTGGCTCTCGACTGCCCCGATCGCGGTATATTACGTTATTTATCGGATAGGGAGGCTCACCTGGCGGAAGTCTGCGCTGAAGGCGTCGTCGTGCAGCGAGGTGGCGTGGCGCAGCCGCGAGGCCCGCGCCAGCGCCGCGTGCGGGAAGGGCTCCTCGGGCAGGTAGACGCGCGCCTGCTTGCCCGCCGAGACCCACTCGGCCAGGATGTTGCTGTAGGCCAGCGAGGCCTCGGCCACGGGGCCCACCACGTAGAGCGGCACGTGCGCCAGCCCCGCGCCCTCCAGGTGCGCCGACAGGCACTCCAGCAGGTCGTAGAGCACGCCCGACGGGTACACGGGGCACAGCACGGAGCCGCCGCCGCGCAGCGTGACGGCTGCGTGCACGCACAGGTCGCCCAGCATGTGGTCGGGGTTGTGCGCCGGCGTCTGCGTCAGCGCCGCCAGGATCAGCAGGTCGGCGCCGCGCAGCGCCGCCTGGTTGATGGGCCGCGGGTGCGTGGTGAGCGTGGACGAGCCGCTCACGTAGGCCACCTTCTCGTGCGCCGAGCGCAGCACCCAGTTGGCCGAGCCCAGGCAGAAGCCCGAGCTGACGGGCGTGGCGTCCAGCGCGCCGTACACGTCGACGCGCTCGTCGTAGCCCACGCGGCGCACGCGCGCCAGCGAGCGCGCCACGGCGCCGGGCGCCAGCAGGCGGCGCCAGCCGCGCGGCCGCGCCGCGTGCGCCAGCGGCGGCGGCAGCACGTGCAGCAGCTCCTTCCAGCGCCGCGCCGCCGCCGCCGCGCCCGCGCCGCCCAGCCACGCCGCCAGCTCCTCCAGGTAGAAGCGCGCGATCTGCAGCGTGGGCTCCGTGGCCAGCACCTGCCCCTTGAAGCCCGTGTCCTCGGTGATGAACGGCAGCGCCAGCATGCACGTGTAGTTGGAGATGAGGATCACGTCCAGCTGCGAGAAGTCCACGACCTTGTCGAGCGGCGGGCAGAACTCGGGCACGCTGTCGACGAACACGCGGCCGCAGCACTCCTTGAGCTCGCCGTCGAGCGCGGGGTCGGGCCGGTGCGGCGGCGTGTAGCCCGGCAGCGCCTGCAGCCGCGCGCTGGGCACGGGCGCCAGCGGCAGGAAGCTGAGCACCGGGTGCGCCGACAGCCCGCAGTCCAGCATGATCAGCAGCTCCTTGAACGACAGCACGAAGCACGGCTTCGACGCGTCGCTGCTCAGGCAGTACTGGAAACACAATACACTGCTTGTTACCACACTCGTCCCACACATAAATGACTTTTTGCAAGTTTTAGTGAAGCAACATCTACACCCAATATCATTATAAAGGTTGTGAGTATCCTAAATCGATCTACAACTATATCCTAAATTATGCAACACAAAATATAACTTACAAGTCAACAATATCTATTTGTATTATCATTATAGCATAAAATAAGCAATACTATGTATTCTCAACACCTCCGCCCCACACCAATACAGGCCTGGAGCAAACTTGATTTACCTCACACCCTTAATTGTGATGATTGGTAATATTGGTATGAGAGACTTGCCAGGCTATGTTCCCCAAAAACGACATTGATAGCACTGTCAAGGCTTTCCTTTATTCAACCGTCTAATTTCATTGATATCAAACATAATATTCATCTTTTATCTTTGTTTTTGGGTATAAATTACGATCCTTTTTATTACATCCAGACACAATTACATCTTCCACCCATTATTATTATGATTAAAATAAAGAGAAGCAATATAGCTTGCAACATAGGTAATTCTATGCATAATATGATCCAAATATCAAGCAACAATTATTTTTATAAATCCTTCTGCCACCATGTATTTTGGAATAATTGTGTATGTAAGGTATTTTTAAAAAATATTATTTTATATTATTTTTTTACAATTTAAAAAAAAAAAACAAAAGTAGGCTGAATGATATTTAATATTATAAGATATTTATTGCGTTTCTGATGTTTTTACAGAGGTCTTAAAAGTAGAGGAAAGTACAAACAGGAACCCTGTAACGGCACTACAACAACTAAAAATTATACACAATGAAAACATAAAACCAAGACTGAAAATATTAAAAGTTAAGTTAAAAATAATATATATGTACATTTACAATAACCAGTACCTAAAAGATTAATTAAAAAACTCCTGCAGCCTACTCACAGTATACCTTTCCTGCAGTATACCTTTGGTTTTGATTAGTTTGTACTACAATTTCAATATTGGCATTTTGTTGGGGTAATGTGCTCAAACTGTGGACAGTCCGTAACAGTATTTAGGCCCAATAAAATAAATACTTATAACATGTTGTTAATTTTTTATTTTTTAAAATTTGCATCTAATAAACATGATGGGGGTTGGTGATCCTCATTATTATTCAAGTTATTTCATTAAGTATGTTAACCATACACTCGTAGGACATAATATTACACTATATTTTGGCAATGATGATTTGAATAAACAGACTAGGGTCATATGAAGGTGAAATTAATAGACGATTATTGCTATAATAAATATCATCCAGCTGATGGAAGAGCTAAAAATAGAGAAATAAAGCTAAATAAGACTTCGAAATGGGTTTTAGGATTTAATAACTTTTTTAACAATTATGTACCCGAGTAATGAGAAAATAGGTAATTATCACGTAAATCTCGACAGCGCCGCGCCATCTATACTATCTTCGGGAAACGCAACCTGGAAAGTCCCTCATTTATGTGACATTGGCAGTGTAACATGAAAGAAGCAAGAGGGGTAATGATTAGGTGCATGTAAACACAGATAGTGCAATGTTTCTAAGTGTTCCATGATTATTTGTTATGTGACTATCTCTAGAATATATGATATGAATAAAAATATAAAATTTAGGAAACTCCACATACCAGCTTCATTCTGTTTGTTTTTTCTCCTAACCTAACCTATAACACTACGAATGTACCTATACTTTAGATAACTTTTGCATGATTTACACTTTTAATACATGTTAAAAAAATCATAATTATAAAAAAAATTAACGATCTTTAATTATTCAGAAATTTTACTGCCGGTTCATATCCATCCACCACTCGCAACGCAAACAAACAAATGTCATTTTTTCTTGTTTTTTCTGGTAAGCGTTTCTCGGTTCTAGCCTAGTAGCTTTTAAGCCTGTGATTGGTATCGATCCGCCAACGGATTCAATGCTAGTGTAGGTATCGACACTGAAATGGAATGGATCGTATATAATTGTATCTATCTAGTCGACTATAGGATCCCCACAGTATTTATTCAGGATAAAGTACGAGCAACAAAAAATATACCAAAATACCACCTGGATACCAGCGTGGCTTTTATAGACCTTGAAAAGGCTTTTGACAAGGTAAACTGGAAAATGATGAGGGGGTTGAAGGAAGTAGGAATGGATTATAGAGACCGAAGGATAATATACGAACTATATAAACACCAGGAAACTGTCGTAGAAATAGGAGAAGTGAAGAGAAAAGCTAGAGTACGGCAAGGTGTAAGACAGGGCTGTTCCTTATCTCCACTAATATTTAACATTTTCATAGAGGGTGCCATGAAGGAAATAGCTAAAATCAGTAACGGAATAACAATAAATGGACAGAATATAATTAGTATCAGATTTGCAGACGATATTGCGGCACTGGCCAGTAATAAAGAAGACCTAGAAACCCTACTTAACACAATGAACACAGTTTTTGAAAAATACGACCTTAAAATTAATATAAGTAAAACCAAAATTCTAACAATTTCCAAAACTCCAAAAATAGACAGCCAAATAATTAAGTTAAATAATATCCCGATTGAAAATGTAAAGAACTTTAAGTATCTAGGCAGCATAATAACGAATGACTCAAGATGTACTTTAGACGTTAAAACCAGAATAGCAATGGCAAAACAAGCTTTCCATAACAAAGGGTGCATATTCAAGGCTAGGATTGCCAAATCTATCAGAAAAAGATGTGTCAAAACCTTCGTATGGAGTATAGCCCTCTATGGATGTGAAACTTGGACACTGACACAGAAGGACAGAGAGAGACTCGAGGCCTTTGAAATGTGGTGTTGGAGGAGGATGGAAAGAATAAGTTGGACAGAAAGGGTTACAAATGAGGAAGTGCTAGTAAGAGTAAGGGAAAAGAGACAAATACTGAGAATTATTGAGGACAGAAGAGGCAAGATGATTGGACACCTAATAAGACACGACGAATTCATTAAAAACATCATAGAAGGAAAGCTAGAAGAAAAGAGAGGAAGGGGAAGACCAAGAAGAGCTTACATGGAACAGATTAAAGAAAAGGTTAACGTCGTGTCTTATAGGGAAGTCAAGGAATTGGCCTTTGATAGACTGGAATGGAAAATGCTACACCGACAAGAGCGTGGCTCTTAAATTGATGATGATGACTGAGAGTCCGAGACCTTTATACATCCAACGCAGTTGGGCGCTGGCTCATTTATCGCGTAGCGCGCGGTTGTGCATCATTTGTGCATGCATTCAGTATGTCTATTAGGTACGGCTATTGTAGTCGAAGCGGTAGCTGTTAACAGCATAACAGACGAAGTTTAGTATTTTTCTATCAATACGTCAAGGGGGCTTTCCCTTGCCTAGAAGTGGAATCAAATAGACTAGGTACGTTCATAATCCAACCCACATCGGCCAGGCTTTCGATTTGTGCAATATTAGTAGGGTAGAGTACCTAACTTATGCACAAAAATAGTACCTAATTAAATATATGACATGATTCTAAGTAAAAGTACCTAACAGACTTCGTTGATGTCTTTTGTATGAAAGAAAACTGTACAGGTAAGTACAGCAAAAGCGTAGTGGTGATATACTTTTTGGTTACAGCGCTGTTGTTGGCTGATTGCTAGAGTTATAAAAATGTATTTTTAATGCACTTTGATGTACTTACACAAAAAAGTCAGAAGGGTTGCGTTATTGCTAAACACTATTTTTAAAAATCAGCATTACTGACCTTCTCTTAATTCATTTGGAGTTGAAAAACTGTCTTCATGGGTGCGCAGGATTTAATAGTTTCACTAACATTTAACAATAAGGGACTTTCCAGGTTACGTTCACCAAAAACAATATAGATGGCGTTGTACAGCTTTAACCTTTTTCTTTTTCTTCAGCTTTTTTTTTGGTACCGTAGTGCACACACACACAAGGTCGACACTCAGCTACACGAAGCAATGCGCCTTATAACGGGAGTGATAAGATCTACACCACTCCCCTGGCTTCCAGTCCTGGCTCATATTCCACCGCCTGGGCTGCGTAGGTGCAGAGCGGCCGCAATTGAGTGGAATATGTGCTTCTACATGAACCGCTCTGGCCCCATGCCAATAAGGGACACGCTGGATAACCTACCCAGAGCACGCCTTCCATCAAGGTCACCGATCTGGAATGACGAGCGCATAAAAAGTCAATTCAGTGTGGAAGATACGTGGAGGCTGGAGTGGAACATGTTCGACGGCACAAATTCGGACCTTATTCAGGATCCCTCGCGGAGGGTCCCTGGCTTTGACTCCAAGCGAAAAATCTGGACACGACTGAACCGGTGTAGGACCGACTATGGAAAGTCAAACCATCACCTGTGTAGATGGGGCTTAAAGGAGTCACCATACTGTGAATGTGGTCACCCGGACCAAACCATATCTCACATAGTGAACGAGTGCCCTCTGCACCGGTTCCCAGGTGGTATAGCCGAGCTGCATTGTGTGACGGATGCAGCAGAGACTTGGTTAAGGGAGCTTAAGCTGGATATATGATCCAAGCAGGATATTTGTCTGCCATACGCAATAATAATAATAATACAGCTTTAACGTGATAATTACCTACCTATTTTCTCATTACCTACTCGCGTAGGTACATAATTATTCCAAAATATAATTTAATGGCAGAAGCACATATAAAAATAATTGTTAAGTATTTGGATTACATTATACGTATGTAAAGATTTAAGTTCCTATCTTTTTGATCATAATAATGGGTGGAAGATGGAATTGTGCCTGGGTGTAATAAAAAGGGTATAAATGACCCAAAAAAACAAAGATAAAAGATGCATATGTCTGTTATTCGTAAAATTAGAAGGATAAACGAAGTAAACTATGTACAGCGCCATCTTTATTGTTTTTGAGGAACGCAGCCTGGAAAGTTCCTCATTGATTCGCGCACCCAGTTCGATACGAAGCAATCTAAAGTGGATACAACTCCAAATAGGTCGCATTTAGGGCCTATGTGCTGCCAGGCATGTCGCGGTTCGCAGGCAACAAGAGTTAGGTATGGTGTTTTCTCAAAATAAAAATATTTATCGGTAGTACCTACCTAAATAGAAAATAATTATGTTGGGCACTCGCCCTGCGGTCCCAGTGGGAAAGATATATTTTAACCAAATGCTTAAACGTGACGGTGTAGGTCACCGGCCCGTCCGTCCCTTACATAGACCCGTGCGTGAAAGTTCGTCATGGAAACAGGACGTAATCGCATAGTGGATTTGTACACGTACCTGGGATTCTAAGCCATTGAACACATTAAAACAAAATACCGAGTTCTTACCGAGTTAAATCAGGAAAAAAAAAAATGTAAATGTGTTTTATTGTAAATGTTTCTTGTTTCTTGTTTGAACATGACTCCTATTCTCAGGTCCCTGATTTGACTCGGGAGTCTAATATTCCTGATTTAACGCGGTAAGAACCTGGTGGTATTATGTGTTTTAATGATGATAATAACCACGTCAACTTCAAACAATGGTTGAACATATTTTTGTTATTTATTGGTACTTAGTTATTATAATAAATGAGGTTTGTGTAAATGTGCGTAGATATTAGGCAATACAAAACTGGTTAATTGATTTTAAACGTGTAATAATTAGGTAACTACCTAATTGTTGTTTTGGATGAAAGTAGTCAGAGCAGCGTAAATTAAAAAAAATATAGTTATACTTGCAAATGTGGTGCGCAGCCGCAGCGGTGACGTCACACGCGGGTCAGGTGTCGCCGTGTCGCCACACACACCGACGAATACGTTTAATTGGAAACAATTTAACGTGCCATTACTTTTAGTTTCTAAATCAGTAATTTCGCTACTAATGAATAAGAAGTAGAATAATTCAAGGTAGCAAGTCATATAAGCCACAAGTAGGTATTGCGGCGAATGTGAGCGGTTTATGTTGGTCCATGTGTTATAATAATGAATGAATCTGTGTGAGTGTCCAACTACTAAGCAAACGTTCTCCTCAATTTCTTCCAGTGTATCCTCAGACCCTTATTAATTGCTTGTCACCATTTGAGACCTTAGTCGTCGGTTTACAATGACTTACTTATTACTGTGTTTGGGTTTGAGTGACCTATATAAGATATTATAAATATTATTAGATACTTAAGATATCAATGATATTCGACTCCACTTGCTGACACACTCCTAGCCTGCATAATATATAAGTAGGTAGTAAGTTGACGACGTGATTTTCATTAGAATATGTAATAGAGGTACCGGGGTAGTGGATTTCCTTGTGAATGTGTGTTAGCCGGGTCAGTGGCGGCGGCAGCACATGCGGCAGTGTTCCGGCGACCGGCTTCGTGCGCGCACGCAACATGACGACCCGCACGTACACGCGGCAGGAGCTGGAGGCGCGCAACCACAAGGAGGACGCCGCCTTCGTGATAGACAATGTGGTGTACGACGTGACGAGGTTCCTGGAGGAGCATCCGGGCGGGCCGGAGGTGTTGCTGGACAACGCGGGCCGCGACGCGTCGCAGTGCTTCCACGACGTCGGCCACAGTGAGGACGCGCGCGACTGGATG
This sequence comes from Pectinophora gossypiella, assembly GCF_024362695.1. Taxonomy (NCBI): domain Eukaryota; kingdom Metazoa; phylum Arthropoda; class Insecta; order Lepidoptera; family Gelechiidae; genus Pectinophora; species Pectinophora gossypiella. Next base: position 75,045 of record NC_065405.1, read on the forward strand.
AAGAAGTTCGTGGTCGGGGAGGTGGTGGAGGCGGACCGGCGCGAGGTGCGTGTGCGCGAGCAGGGCTGGGGCGGCGGGGCCAGTCCGCTGACGCTGGCGGGCGCGCTGGCCGCCGCCGGCCCGCCGCTCGCGCTCGCCGTGCTCGCGTGGTGGCTCCACGGGTATCTCTTCGACTAGGCGCCCTCACTCGTCCCTTCTGGCCACCTCGCAGTGAACAGACACACCAGCAGTACAAAATCTCTCCTGCTGCCGTCAGTGACTCATCATAGTTACACTGTGCGCCCATTCCTATGATTGTGTTTTGAGCTACTACGATGGTTCTTACTTGATACTCTGCTACGATCCATGTTATTAGTTATATTATAACCATATTTGCTGGAAGCATGGTGGAAGCATCTCTAGCTCATGTTGATAGTTGAATTTTATATTATCTTTTAGAAAATATGTAGAGCATTCCTATAGTGCGAGATGTCGACTCTACGTGCCATTTAAACTTTTAATGATTTTAAACCAAAGACGTAATAAGTAATAAAATAAAATATGCACACGAATTAACAACCTGTTCCGCTTTTAGAAGTGTTTAGAATCAACGGATCGACCGGCATTTAAACAAAAATATTATATTTTTCTGTTGCGCTTTCTCCGTGCGTCCGTGTGACACTATTTGAAGTATACCTATCATGAGAACTCTTGCTTTTAGATTTGAACTCGCATTTTTTAATTCCTCTTTTCTCCTGCAAGCGTGGTTCCGTGCGCACAAGACCTTCTCATAGCAGGTAGGTCCCCTGTGTGGGTGCTCTCTATACATTAGTACTTAAACTCTTATCTATAAGTACCTCGTGCTATGGAAAAAGGTTGTGTTTCTCATTCATAAGTTATTAATAGGTTGATTGTTGTTTTAAATATACATTCGTATAATAATGGAACTGGTTTCAATACCCAATACTAATATAATGAACGAATGACGTTTCTACCTGCCTCTATAATAATTATGTATAATATAATATAAGCTATATATTTAAAATATACACACGTCTAAGAACTGAAAAGGTATCTAAATATAAATTGTAATTGGTTGCATTTGCACAATTTATGGGTAATATAGCGGCACGTGGTAGAGGTCGAGGCAACTATAAAAATCTTACTGTAATGTACCTACCTCCTTACCTTAACAGTTTACTATATTACTTTATTTATAGAACAATGGTAAAATTCAGTTGCACACCGGTTACTCATACGAGTTTTCTGCAGTATCTAAGTAGTATAATAATTCCCTAAGTAGGTAGGTATATCTTCAGAAAACAGAACTCTGTGTGATGATTGACTGATGTGTTGCATTCGTGATGTTTCATGTCCAATTCGAGAAGCTGATCGATTCTATTATGAAGGCATAAGGCATTATATCGTAGATCGCAGTGAAATGTAATGAGTCACGGTTACGAGACAATCGTCGCGAATGATAGCTCGTTATCAGTGCGAGTCGTGGAGGGAGGCGCGCGAGCGGCGCGGGCGCCGACAGTCGCGCGCCGACCTCGCCGCCGCCGCACGTCCCTCGTCACAGCCGCAGCCGCACGCGCAGCATGTCGCAGCAGTTCACCAGGAAGCAAGTCGCCGAGCGCGCCAGCGGTGCCAAGAGCACGCTATTCATCATCGACAATGTGGTGTATGACGTGACGCCGTTCCTGGACGAGCACCCAGGTGGGCACGAAGTGCTGGTCAACGTGGCCGGCAAGGACGCCAGCGAGGACTTCGACGACATTGGCCACAGCCTCGACGCCAAGACGCTCATGAAGAAGTACGTGGTGGGCGAGGTAGTGGCGGAGGAGCGCGTCGAGGTGAAGCGGCGGCCGGTCAGCTGGGACGACCAGCGGGCCGAGGATGGGCCCGGCTTCCTCAGCTCGTGGAAGTTCCCCGTGCTGCTCGGCATCGTCGCCACGGTACTTTACTCGTACCTGTTCGGCTAGAGTCGCGCTGTGCTGTCGCGGGCGCTGCGCCGGCGCCGGCGGTGCTCGTGTGCTGGTGAGAACTGGAAACTGGACACTACGTGTAACTTAATGAGTGTGGTTGTAACTACTTATATGCTAACGGGAGTTTCTATCTTTACAATTTTGTACTTTTGTAAATTGTATTAATGAGATTTTTTGTACTGATATTGTAAGGTTACGTCGTAATATATATTATTTGTTGAATACCGTAGTGCTAATTGTCCGTGTCGGGTGATGCAAGCGGCGTGTCATTATCGCAACTCATGCGCGCTCTGATTCCCTGCCTGCGCCAGCGCACATTAAACATACATACAGTATACCCTGTTACAAAATCGAATGTGATGAGTATTTAAGACAAATGGCGAAAGTTACGTTGCCTGGTGTCATACGGTCATCCACGGTCTGAGTTTTAATAAGTAAATGTTATTTGCCAAGTGTCAGGGTGAGCTGCCTAATTAAGGTAAACGACTGCGCGAAATACAATTGGTACAAGGCGAAATTAATCAACAGCGCCTGAAGTAAATACTCGACTTTTGAGGAGAACGTTAACTGAACATCAGTATAATGCATATTTTTGGCAAAAGCAAGTCATGTAATTATACCGTACGCAGTGTTTTTGTTTGGCTCATTTACGCCGGCGGAGGCGCGGGCGCAGGCGCGGCGGGGAGCTGACATTGAGCAACCAGTTTGGTGTCGAGATTGGGATGGACTTATGAACTCACAAGGTCCCCACATTAGTATTACGCAGTTCACTAGCATGACTACGCAATTGAGGAAACATAAAATAAGTACGTATTGTAATATTGTTTCCCCAGACATTACTTGCAGATATTTTGCATTTTGGATATTACCTAAATAGCGACTGTTTTTTTTTTGTTTTACGTTACCTATTTTTTAATTTAGGTAATAAACCTAGTTAGTTCGAACGAAGAGATTTATAGAGGTCACCAAGGTCACCACAGAGGTCATTGAACGCCTCTTTTTAACATGGCAAGAAACAAATTAGAAAATTAGCAACTCCAACTCACAGTATATCGATATCTCATGTTGGTAATGGAAAGTAAATTAATGTGTTATTTAGATATAATTACGTATAATATAAGTTTGTTTTTGTGTGATAGCGCTGATAACAGTCGCAACAACCAACTGATAGGAAACTCTGGGACACATTTAGACTTGTCGATAAAGTATGATATTTATGTTTTCGACTGAACACCTATAAAACAGGATAAGTAATATACCTATCTAAAAGCCGTCATTGAAGACTACGTATGTGCCTACCAAGAATGGCTGCAAGTCTTTTTTCTGATTGCTTGTCGTTTTGTGGGCAAAACGTGGGCCCTATTAGGGATTACGAGTCGGGTTTATGTCATATTTAATATGTATGTTACTAGGTGCTTATATCATCATAAGCACAAGTAGCACTCATCTCATGATGAGGATTAGAAAAACTTATGCGATGTACCTATCTGAGACACGCGTCATCAGTAAGTAAATGGTTTACCGTTTTTATGTAAGGTTGTTATGCAAGATAATCGTGTCTCTTGAAACCTTATCTTATCCTTACTATCTTTCATATGCTCATTAAATATCTACTTTGGTACCTATTTAATAATATTCACCTAATTACCTATCTGTACAGAGAAAAAGGAAATACAGATCCAGGAGCTAATTGTTATGGAGTAGGTAGATTTTCTTTGCTGTACTCAGTACCTACTATAATATGTCTATATATTCTGTGCTATAGGTAACCTAAGTTCTAAGTAGTACGTCTATAACAACTCTTGGCGCCTTAAACTATAACTTATATATAACACATTGCTTCCATATACACTTAGGTAAGTAGGTAAACCTTACTGCACCAGCTATAATATAACAAAACAAAATACAACGAAAAATGAGCGCGAAGCTCTATAAATGGAAACGATCCCGCTAATCAGAAAACACTTAAAAATATAGGTAAGTATGTTAGAATATAGGCATCCGGTAAGTTTTCCGGCGTACCTATACCAAACGTACCGATATTGCGCGTAACTATAATTGCATTATTCCTTATTCTATGGTATAATACTTACAGTAATGGTATAGAATAAGGAATTATGGTAATGGCTTAACCTTAATGTTATCGTTGCTATTGTGAAGGCCAATTGCGCTGTGTGTAGGGTGTCGGTGACCCGCTACCACAGCGATCTGTAGCGACGACACGACCTCAAGCTAGGTACATCACGTCGTGGTTCGAGACACATGACACAGATGGCGCTATACAGTTCAGCAAAAACATCCCGTATTGACGAAAACTGATTAAAAAAGCGGATAGGTAGGTATATAGGTATTCTATTCTATTTTTCCCAGAAAATCTTGATAATCCTTAGGTAAGTATTATTTGCTACTTATACGTTTTGTTTTGTGATACAAAGTAGGTACTTAATAAGAACACTAAGTGCTAAGGTAGGCAACTTGTAAGTAGGTAGGTATGTTACCACATTTTCGCATGCATGTGTACTATGTATTGAAGTCATGTAAAGGTCGCACATTGCGATGCTGACGTGATCAGCGGTTTACGCGAGCCTCCGTCCACTGCTGTGTTCCAATACGGACTCCATGGCCGCGGGCCGACTCTCAAGCCCGCAGCATCCACCACACCATTGATCACCACCAGAAGTATTATTCATGTTTTCTCTCTGAAAATTATCGAATTACCTAGGTGCATACTTACTCCTAAGAAAGAACCTTAATAATAAATATATTTTTGTGATACCTATGTGTACCAAATTGCGGATGTCCCGACTATAGGCTGATAAGACTGATAGAAATTAAAAGATAAACTGTGTTGTATAGTCTGAAATATAATAGGGCAACACTGTGCCGCCAATTAATAAATAGATGGAATACGCTCATGTACGTTTTTCCCCGCCTTTTTGAAATAAATAAACAACTCTAATATATTTTGGTTGTATTAATTAATTACACCAGATATAACATTGGCGACGAGCAAGAAACGAATCAAAAGCGTGTGTGATAGTAAAAAAATAATAAATAAGTGTGTTCTATTGGTAAAGCCATAAATAAACAATTGTGCGAAAATTATAACCTAACATTTTGTTTTCTGAAAACAGAAATGTTTAATGGATTTAATTGACCAATTAATTAAACAAGGGAAAAAGTCGTGGATACAAGAGAAAAGTAAAGAAGAATTAATAGTAATCGCTAATAGAATAGCGCAAGAACAAAGATTTTCAGATGTAAATACTATAAAGGAGATAAGATTTTTTTACGACAATACGTAGAAGAAAACAAAACTGAAACCAACACAGCCGGCAATATGGCCGCAATCACTAGTTTAGAAGTTTTCACAGGCGAAAACTGGAATGCGTACCACCAACAATTTGAATGTTTTATACTATTAAATGACATACCCGACGCAAAAAAGGTACCGTTACTTATTACCAAACTGAGTACTAATGTTTATGACTTATTGACGACATTATGCACCCCTACGTCACCTGTGAAAGAATCTTACGAAAACATTTGTGAAAAGCTGAAAAAATACTACCATCCAGTTAAAAACTATGCACTACATCAAGCGGAATTTAGAAAAAGATGTCAAAAACCTAATGAAACTATAGAACAATATGTTATGGAACTGAAGAAATTGTCAAAAAATTGCAATTTTAAGTGTTTAGATGATGAAATAAAAGAGAGATTGTTAAATGGAACTTATTGTGATTCTGTGAAGTTTGAATTATTAAAACAAGCCGATCAATCTTTGGAAAAATTAACACAGTTGGGAAAAACTGTTGAGACAGCTTACAAGTTAGCGTTCAGCCACGAGAAAGAGCAGGAACAACCACAGATGTTTAAATTACAAGGAAAAAACTACACAAGAAACAAAAGTAGTGGTTATCGACAGAACATGATTCCAGTAAATAAACAAAGTACATGTTATTGTTGTGGAAAAAGTGGACACATAAAGGCACAATGCTCCTTGCGTGAGAAATTTTGTAGTGAATGCGGCATCAAAGGACATATTTTTAGAGTATGCAATAGAAATAAAGATTTGAAAATGAAAAATGTGAATGTTGTGGAAACTACTGATTTAGAAAACAATGAGGTGATTGAAGAAGAAAAGGTTGCAGAAGAGAAAGACACTGAAATTTTTGATATTTTCTATTTTAGTGATAAAGGTAAAATTCCACCTGCTGTTTTGAATGTCTGTGTAAATGGAAAGGTATTCGAGTTTGAAGTTGACACAGGAGCTGATGTGAGTACAATCACTTTATCTGATAAACAACACTACTTTCCAGATTTAGAAATTAAACAACGTAATGTAATTTTCACAAATTTTGACCAGTCAACTTCAACTCCTCTAGGAGTCATTGAGAATTTAACTATTAGTTATGAGTCTGTAAAAATAAATAACCAAAGATTATTTGTTGTAAAAGATGGAATGCCCAAGATAATTGGAAAGGATTTGCTCTCTTTGTTACAATTATGGCCACCGAAGTTTGAACAAAAAATGTTTGAAGAAATCCCAACAGAAAAACTTATTGATGATGTAAAAAAAGATTTTAGTGATGTTTTTGAACCAGGTATGGGAGATTTCAAAGGAGAGCCAATCCACCTGTCAATTGCACCAGGAGTTAGACCAGTATTTATGCCAGTCAGAACTGTTCCATTTGCATTAAAAGATAAAGTTAAAGAAGAGATAAAGAGATTAGTAGAAAACAAACGTATTGAGCCAGTTGAGTACTCCGAATGGGGTACTCCAGTGGTACCGGTGTTAAAGCCAGATGGAACAGTTCGCTTGTGTGGTGACTATCGTATAACTATAAACAAATATCTGAATGTTGATCATTACCCATTACCAACAATTGATAACATTATGATGAAATTACAAGGTAATAACTACTTTTGTGAATTGGATTTACAAGAGGCTTACTTACAAGCCCCGTTAGATGAGGAGTCTCAAAAATTGGTAACAATTGTCACTGAAGAGGGTATTTACAAGTACCTATACTTACCTTTTGGTGTTAGTACTGGTCCTGGTTCATTCCAAAGATTAATAACACAAAAATTGAGTGGGATAGACATAATTGTGTATATTGATAACATATATGTATATGGAAAGACATTAACGGAAACAAATGAAAAATTAAGACAGGTACTACAAAGATTGAAAGAGTCAGGATTGAAATTAAAAATGAATAAGTGTAAATTCTTTAAAGATAAACTGGATGTTTTTGGATTTGAAGTAAATAAAACTGGTATAAAAGTTATAAAAAGTAAAATAGAGCCTTTGCTATCATTGCCACGCCCAGATAATATAAAGATGCTTAAGTCATTTTTAGGTAAAGTGAACTACTATAACAGATTTTTGCAAAACATGGCAATAATATTGAAGCCATTATATGATTGCTTAAAGAAAGATAAATTTGTGTGGACAGAGCAATGTGAAAATTCATTTCAAGAAATAAAAAAAGCGCTTGCAAATACATCCTCATTGTCACATTTTGACAATAATTCAACTATTGTTTTAACTTGTGATTCTGCTGATAGTGGTGTAGCTGCTATATTATCTGTAAAAGACGGCAATAATGTAATAAAACCTGTAGCATTTGCAAGCAAAAAGTTGAATGACACTCAAATGAAATACCCAATCTTAGAGAAAGAAGCATATGCAATCATTTTTGGAATAAGTAAATTTTACGAATTTTTATATGGTAAAAAGTTTGTCTTACAAACCGACAATGAGGCATTAGCGAAAATATTAGGACCAAAGTATGGAATACCGAAAAGGGCAGCAAAGCGATTACAATATTGGTCAATTTTTTTAAGTGGATTTAATTATGAGATTCAACATATAAAATCCAAAAACAATCCAGCAGACTATTTGTCACGCGTAGTCACTACAGTACAAGAAGATAATTTGAAAAACTCCGAAATAATTGAAAAGACTTTTGAATCTAATGTAGTAAACTATATAAATAAATCAAATCTAACTGTACTAAATTGGCAAACTATTCAAAAGGAAACAAAAAAAGACAAAGTTCTGTGTGATGTGCTAAGATATTGTAGAGATGGCTGGCCAGCAAAAAATGATTTTGGAGAAGAGTATGAACCGTATTTTACCCGAAAAAATGAGATTACTATGGAGAAGGATTGTCTATTATGGGGATATAGAGTCGTAATACCTAAGAGTTTAAAAGACGAAGTAATGTACGAGTTACACACTAGTCATCTAGGCATTACAAGAATGAAAGAGATATCTAGATCATATTTTTGGTGGCCAGGCATGGATAAGGAAGTTGAAAATATAACAAAAAATTGTATGATATGTTTACAAAACCGTAAAAACCCCAAAAAAACACAATTAACAATGTGGCCTCAGCCTCCTGCAGTTTGGCATAGATTACACGCAGATTTTTTGGGACCTCTTTATTCAAAAATGTTTTTAGTTGTAATAGATGCATATTCGAAATGGCCTGAGGCATTTGTCATGACTAATATTACAGCTCAAAAAACTATTCAGGTGTTTAAAAGCATTTTCATACGGTATGGGTACCCTTTACATTTGGTCACTGATAATGGTCCCACATGGACTAGTGAAGAATTTAAGAAGTTTTGTAAATTGGTTGGAGTAATGCAAAGTTTCACTCCAACATACTATCCACCTACGAATGGATTAGCTGAACGGTTTGTCGAGTCTTTCAAATCACATATTGTAAAAATAGTGGAGAGTGGACATACAGTTGAATATGCTTGCAATTTATTTCTGTTTGACTATAGAAACACTGTAAACAAAACTACAGGCCAGAGTCCAGCAAAACTGATGTTGGGTAGGGAGTTAAGATGTCGTTTCTCATTGTTGAGACCACACCCAGTTAATGACAGAATTGATTTGGAACAAGTAAAACTGACAATAAATAGTAAAAACGTTTATAAAAAATTTACAACAGGAGAAAAAGTGATGGTGAGGGATCACAGAAAGAATAAAAAGAAATGGTCTTTAGGCAAAATTTGTGAAGTTTTAGTACCAGGTGTGACTTATATGGTAGAAGTGGATGGACTACAATGGAAACGACATGCTAACCAGCTCTTAGAGTGTGGACAGGCTTTGGAATAATAATAAAAAAATATATAGTTGATTTATATTGTTAATGTATAATTTAGTTTACTTCATACTGTTAATAATAATAATTTGCTATTATTATTACACATTTATGGTGTGTAAAATTATATTATTAAGTGGGGGAGAGTGTTGTATAGTCTGAAATATAATAGGGCAACACTGTGCCGCCAATTAATAAATAGATGGAATACGCTCATGTACGTTTTTCCCCGCCTTTTTGAAATAAATAAACAACTCTAATATATTTTGGTTGTATTAATTAATTACACCAGATATAACAAACTGTAAACTGTTAAATATTAAAACTGTAAATCTAAACTATTTCTAAGGGAGAAGGAATTTTTAATTTTTTTTTATGTCAAATATTTATAAGTAGGTAACACAATATTTGTTATTTGATATCAACTATGAAGTTATTCAATGTTCGTAACTCAAGATCCTGCTACAGTTGATGACAGATCTGATCGCTTTATCTGGCCACTACACGACCCAGCCAATAGAACAGACACTTCAAGCATTTACCTTTTGCCCTGTTTGCGTACAGCCTGCTTGTATTCAATCGATAAGATAAATTGTAAATGTTTTTTTGTGTCTATAGCGTTCAAGTACCCGTGCTTAGGGAATGTTACAAAGAGCAAATTTCTCCGAAAATGTCTAGTACGGATGGGGCTTGAACTCGCAGCTCTTTTTTCAAGTCGAGACATAAACTGTATATGACCTGTGCTATGTTCCCTGTGTAGATTAGGTTACATTTAACTGATTTTGACTGTTAATCAGATTACTGAAGTGATTTCAATATGTTCATACCGTATCAACTTCGTTGTTGTTTCTGTGTCAACGGTTGCGTATCCAGCAGATATACAACAGAATATTTTATTTGTAGAATAGCCGGTTAAGTGCGACTCGTACTTGCGCACCGAGGGTTTTGTACAAACTAACCTAAGGGACACTAGGCTTGCCTTTGAAAAAATATTGTGTTCTGAAGTTCGGACGCTTAAAAAAATATTTGTGTTTATTTATCTCCATTCCATACATAGGTAGGTATACTAGGTATTTTTATATTGAAAAAGACGCAATAGTAGGACGTCATGTCACACGTTCATAGTACAGGTAGGCACCTACATGATCAAAGTTCAATACCTATGCACGGACGACGGAGTGTAATGTCCAATGTTCATTTGTGATATAACTATAATAAAACCTAATCTTGCAGAGGTATACTTATCAATATCAACAATAACCTTCGAGATTATATCTAATATACGTATCTAATATACCTACTTACATGTAATTTTCTTGTGAGAACTGTAAGGGCCCTATATGAATAGGACACTATGGTGGCGCGACCGTCGCAACAAATGTATGCAGTTGTAATCAATGCTACCTCACGGCACCACCGTGGTGTTCTAATGACATATGACCCTTATACTAGTTGCGGTGCGGGAAATAAGGCGATACATGGTTTAAGATGTCCTTAGAAAAGGTTCAATACGATCTACTCTGAACCGGCGTGCGTGTATGAAGCGATTGATGAATGTGGATGAAGCAAGAGAAGTGTGTCAGGATCGAAGCAAATGGAATTCTATAGTCTCTGCTTACCCCGGTGGGAAATAGGCGTGAGTTTATGTATGTATGGTTTAAGAAGCGCCTTTGACGTCGCTGAACCGTGCCATTATGTAATATCAGGCCTCTATCTTTTCAAAACGTCGTGGCCTGAAGGTAAACAACAAACAAAATTGCTTTAAACGGTGGAAGTTAAACCGTGTGGGACGAGGTAGTGTGTAATATCCGCTCCACCGACGGCGGCTGCGTCGCTCGGCTCGCCGCGGCTAATCCCGGCTTAAGCCGCGCCGCTCGGCGCGCGCTCGTCCGTCGTCGCCGCCACACAACACTGTGAACACACTGCGCCGCTAAGCCAGCCAGCAGCCACTGCGCGCCGATACAGCTACATTCCACTCTGGTGCTTTCATGTCACTTCACGACCGTGATACTGTTTTGATCAAATATTTAAGCAGTAATAGGTATTTATGTGTCTGGTTGGATGAAACCGCGGCTCGATCACATTTTAAAGCTTTAGGTTTGCATTTCGGCATTTGTTTTCTGGGGGTTAAAAACGCCACAACGAAGCAATTCATCTAAAAAGCAATAATGCTCTTGGATATTTGTTTCCATTGAGCAGTTACTTTTATATGCGCAATTGCAATATTGCTTTTTTAAATGAATTGCTTCGATGTGCCTTTTTTAAACCCCCTGCTTTATGTGCGGATATATTTAATATCATGTGCAGAAGTGAAGAAAATATCGTGAAGTAACTCCCGTGACAGCATTCAACTCAACGGCTTATGGTAATTCTCCAGCATTCCACAGAGAAGCAACTCAGTCCTCTCTGGTTGATGGACGTATGGGAGTATGCACATGCGCAAATAACGTAGCTCACGATTATATTCTCAATTGGGGTAGTCACGCTCGCATAGGAATAAGTATTCGCTCGAACTACTTATAATGAATTTGGTACTTACGTAGTACATACATATTATTATTTTAGTAGATTTTAGTAGATTAATTGTTAATTTAGTTTTGTAATCTTTATTTAGTTATTTGAAACATTACGTAGCGTCGAGGAAAATTATTACTTTCCTTATTCGTTTGATTTCTCAGCTGTAAACGATTCTAGAATAGTTGTAAGTACTTACCTAGTTTATTACTTATGAGTCATAAAGTTTATTAATATAACACGAATACGGGAGGCGGTAGTTTTCCTAATGCACTGCTGTTCATTTGTGAAATTGTGTTATGCACAGGCCGGTCCGTCTAACAATATCTCTCCCAAGTCAAGGCTCCTTGTAAGCAACATGTTGTGTATTTGGTAACCCTAAAGCACGCTGTTTGGTCGCTAGTTCTAATGATGACGTATCGAGACGCGGATGGCAAATTGCGACTAATACCCACCTGTCTGGCTCGACGACTCCGCTTACTGTGGCCTGACACCAGTTACTGAGGAGATTAATGATGTGTGCCGCCGTACTGAAGGTTGGTGGTAGCGCCGGCGGCGGCCCGCGGCGAGGCGAGTGGCGTGGCGTGGCGTAGCGTGGCGTGGCGTAAGTGCTTACATTGCTCCTTGTCCCGTCTCCACGGGAGCCTAATGACAAATCCATTTCCTTCGCGTCACGGGTTATTTTGCTCGTTCCCACTATATTTTCTATAAGTTGAGAGTTGAGTGCCTACTGTTATGTGACTAATCTATGCCTGTATATAAATGTTAACATTAGGACAATGGTCAATCATAACTATATTTTTTTGACGTGATATGTAAACCAATTGAGTTGTATTGAATGATAAAACTGTTTACAATTAGTAAGTATGTCATCGTGAATCGACATATTGTAAGTAATAAGTACCTATCATAACAGATGATTAGGCGAATTGTCTATTGACGACAATTTGATTTTAATACGTTGTCATATTAAAGCATCAATATGGTGTTGTTCGGGTACCGTTCTCGAGAAACCGGCAAGTGCAAAATGACTGGCCTCGGCTGTTATCTGTCGATCATTCGATACATGTCTATAGTAGACAGGTGATTGGTTGAAGAACAATACTTATGAAGTAGGTATGTATGTTGTTGCATTTCTCCAGGTATAATTGTATGTTTTCAATAGATTGATTATCGAAGCAACGTGGCGTGAAGCGTGCACTGGATCAGTGTGCTAGTGATGTGTGCTGTCTTGCCAGTGTCGGCTGCTAGGTGCCTACTAAGTAGTTACTGGTGCCACGGTACATTCGCCGACTGAATCTCGAGTATAAATCCATTACTTTGATTAATTTCATGGTATAACGTGACTTGCAACACTGTGATGATTTTAATTTTGTATCCAAGATGATATAAATGGTCATTACACATTCTGATGGTAAAAGGATTTTCAATTTAAAATGAAAATAGCCGTTACTTAAATATTAAATATTTTATTTGAAAACAAACTTATTCCGTTTATGTATACATAAAGTTTTATGTTTTTCATACATAGTCTCGTATAATACATATGTTACTGTCTACTTAGATTAACATTATTGTAAAACTTTGTCTAGTATGTACAGTTATTCTATACAAGTGAATATTTTATATGTTACACGAGGCCCGGCCTCGGGGCGAGCCGCGGCACTTAACTAGTACTCGCATATACGTACACCGCGTGTGTGGCGGATGGTGACCGCTGGCGACCATCACAGGTCACCTACCATCGACGACGACAGCTGTTTACTGAAAAAAATCACTCCGCCGTGTAAATTACAGTAGGAATTTATACTAACCTGACAGTCAAAAATTTAAGTTATTGTTACATTTGAGCTGAGCTTAGGAGAGGACAGCCTGTTGCCGAGGATCTGTACAGAGTCGCGCGCGCAATGCTCACTGCTGCTCAGCGGCCGCCATGTCTGGTGTCCTCACGGCGCGACTCACGATGACACGAGGCGCCACACACGATACAATTATCCTAACTTAACTAGGGTGAGTTCATCGTAAACTAATAAATAATTTTTGATTTAAATAATCCTTGTAAATAAATGCAAGTGACATCGTATAAATTCATCGCTCGGTCCAGTTTATTTCCTAGTGACGTGCACGAAAACATGATGGGATTTTTCTTAATGGTATATTATATTTGACTGCGTCAGTTGCAGCATTACTATTGCTTAGTATTAAATAAATGGATCGAACGACACGTAGCGATGTCTTAAATTCGCTAGAATCCTTTTAATAATTTATGAAGGATAACGTATTCTAAAAATATAAACATCGCCAAACATGAACAACTGTGCGCGACATGACGTCACACAATACATTATACTTATCTATTAAACTTTCATCAGTAAACAGACAACTTACGTATTTATTTACAATTCCCGAATCGGGCGAAAATCGAACCAAATTAGTTGCTTATGCTAAGAATGTGGTGACTATAAAACGTGGAATTGGGAAGCTGGTATGTACACGGTCTGTGTTATGACGGGCGTGAGGTCTGCGGCCCCCGCGACGTGTCTGTCGCGTGACGGGGGTGCTATAAGGGCTGGAATACCTACATATGCCAGTAGCTGGCACACCTGTCAGTGTTGCCATAATGGGATTTTTTTCCACCGTGCGTGCAGGGAGCTGGCCTGTGTATTCCGCCTCTGCATGAGTGAGGAGTGTGTGTCCACGCAGGCGCACATTGTCAGCTATAATTACTTACACCAGGCCGCGGGTCGGACTCGGGAAACGTGACATGACATTAATCACAGTGATTTGACGCTACTACATATTATTCATCGCTTCTCATAAAAATCTCACAACAATTCTAACCTCATTAAATAGTTTCATTTACTTATCGAAAACTAAGTTTTCGCTTAAAATTTTATTTAGTTGAGAGATTCGTTGGGGCTCCCGGCTCGGTATCGGCGGCGAGCGCGGGCCCGGGCAGAGTTCGTGTCGCACTGTGTCACTGTCGGCAGGCACCCCGCCTAGCGCACGCGCCGGCATCAGCTGTTGAGCAGCGCCCGCAGCAGCCGCGCGTGCGCCGCGCCCGCCAGCAGCAGCGCCAAGATGCAGCGCGAGCTGTTGGACAGCCCTGCCGACCCCGTCTGCATGGCCGCCGGCCGCTCGCCTGGAACGCATACATACACGTGGTTAACAAATATTGCATGAATCGAATTTTATTATTAATAATAATATAAACTTGCGTAGATGAGTAAATCATAGATACAATTGACAGGTGTTAATGTAGAATTAAGTAGGTAGGTGATCTAATCTTATCTAACCTGCAAGCAGGCGTGCAAATATTAATTACAATTATTAAATAATATCAATCATCGAACATGGCTAGGTATTAATGGCTGTTTTATACTGTTAAATATTGCGGAAAATCGTTGTTTAGCTTTAGTAACGAATCATGGATGGTCCCTGTGATGCTACAGGTATTCCGGAAGAGAGAAGGCAGTAAGTATAATGTGAATCGTTCTCACCGTTGAGCACGTGCACGCGCACGGAGGCGACTTCGGCGTTGGAGGGCGAGCAGGAGTAGCGGCCGGAGTCGGCGGGCGCCGCGTCCTGCACCAGCAGGTAGCTGGTGGTGGCCGCGCCCTTCTCCGTCACCACCGACACGCCGCCGCGCGACGAGTCGTACGATATCACCTGCTTCAGCACACAATGCACACGCAAGTCACACCTCTGTCACCAGCACGGCTTGTCACACCACACGCCGTCACAAGCGGGGTCGCTGGCACTCTTGCATGGACTTGATTATACCTCCTCGCCCCGCTTATGAGAGCCGTGCGTATGTCACATAATTATATCACCAACACGATGCTCGAACGCCTTAACCTCTACCTAAAGTTGTTTATATTTTACAACAGTTTATCTTATGCCGTCGCGAGTGCTGTTGTCGGTACACGGCGGAGGGTGGCGCGGGGCGCTTGAAACGGATGAATACAAATGGCTCATTAGAGAAGTGGAGTGGAGCTTTCGATTGCAGAAGTTGTTAGAAACTAATTACGTAACGGCATAATCGCGGGATTAGTTGCGAGTAGTTGTCGCGCGGCGCGGCACTCACGTCGACGCCCGCGACACAGGCGGCGCGGCGCGAGCCACTCGCAACTCGCACAACTCGTTCAACTAATTTGGGCGCCATATGCGCAAGAGCCGTTTTATTACATGGAAAGTTTTCTCTGCGTACAGAGTTTAAATCAAAATTTGGCTGCTATGCACACAATATACAGGATGTTAGTGACATCATAACGAAAACTTTGAGGGATGATTCATTCAGATCATGATTCTGAGTTACTAACAAGTGGAATTTTTCGTCGTAAAAATATTGCACTGAAAACAAATATAAAAAACACTAAAATGTTCATGAATTTTCCGACAGGCAATTCCACTTGACTCAGAATCAGGGTCCGAATCATCTCTTTCAATATTCGTTACGGTGTCAGTAATACCCATACGTACGTACTTGTACGGAGTGTAAGTGTCATCGTAACGAATACTAAGTAAGGGGGATGATTCAGCTTAGTATTCCGAGTTAATATCAAGTGGAATTTTCCATCGAAAAAGTATTGAATTGAAGATAATTTAAAAAAAAAACACGAATTTTGCGACGAAAAATTTATATTAACTCCAATTGTTATTAACTCAGAGGGCAGAGGGATTTTTCTTCTTCATCTAGTCATCTAGTTTGTGGTCAGCCTGATGCCAGGATTGTCAGAATTATTATTGTACCGCCAAATGTCCCTGACGTCGCTCAAGGCTGAACGTGCCTTCCAAAGCATGAATCATCTTACTTTCAGCCTGTGATGTTTACCCGCCACTGGGATTCGAACCCGGGACCTTTGGATTATGAGCCCAACCCATAACCACTGGACCACGGAGGCCGTTCATCAAAGGGATTAGCTTTATTTCATGTTAATTTTCAATCAACTTAAAGTACACAGCTTTGGGGCGTTTGGCCTCGATTAAACAGTTTGCTTACGTTCTAAAACTTCTAAATATGGAATCGAAAGTATGAGATTCTATTAAGTACATTTTATTTTGTATTGAAATTTCTTGAATTTCAGATAATAACGTTAAATACGATCCTGATCACTGTAAATGTACTCCTCCCGAGGCAAGCGGCCGCCATGCTAATGTGCGGGCGCAGCTTTATGAGAGTTACGAGTATAATTACCGTTGCTTCGGATGCCTCCAGTTACGAAGAAGGGTAAAATGTAGTGTTCAAAGATTTCTACTGCTTTTTAAAAGGGCTGTAATATATGCAACAGCGGTTTGATTGCGAGGAACATTTTAGGTACTTAGTCACTTAACTTAATCTCTCTGGCGCTGTTACTTTTGTTAGAAAAATGTTTCTTAAAGCTAGTATAAATTTTTACGGTGTTGGGACAATGGGAATGAACATTCATTCATTTGTGAAGCGAAAAAGTGTTCGGTGTCGGTGATGTTAGTTGACGCTCACCTCTTCCTCGTGGTACCAGAAGATGTAGGCGGGAGGCTCGGGGGAGAACTGTATGAGGCAGGTGAGGTTGATGGTGGAGCCGATGTCCACGTGCAGATCCGGCCCGCCCAAGATGCGCGCCGACGGCACTGCACACCCACACATACACACATGAGTCAGCTGATGTATACACTACATACATGCGGTTTGTTAATACAATATACACACGCACACACGTTTAAATTCATTCGGATGAGTATTATTATTAGTGAATATTTAAGATTAATTCTGCAGCGGTGCTGCTTGCCATGGATGACACCATCAATGACGTTTTTTTTACCTTTGATGGGTTTGCTCTTGGCCGCAGACTTGCTCGAAGGCATTGACGAGACCTAAGATGGAGCTCGCCCAGAAGGTCACTCTGGCCTTGAAAACACCCGGGTTATGTGCGTTCGGAAATACAGAAGACGACAGAGAATTCCACTCCCTCACGACGTCAACAACCATTGACTATTAGTAGTATTTAACCGCATATATGATAAGAAACCTGTATATATAAGTACTCATATAAGTTTTACATCGTTGATTCCAAATGAACCCTGCATTATGCATATAATGAGCGCATAGTTCTGTGGCAGTGAGAGCGGGCGGTGTCGCGCGGCCAGCGACAGCCGCGGCACTCGCGACATTTGCAGCTGATTTACGGGCCAGGGCCATTAAGTGGCAATTATACTGAATAAAGGCGTTACAGGCGGGTTAATTGCCGCGCGCAGTGTCGGCGGTGTCGGCAGTGTCGCGACACTGCACCGCCGCTCGTTAGTTACCGGCTGAGTGTCAAGGCGCGGCGGCGCGGCGGCGCGGCGGCGCGGCGGCGCGGGACCTGATAACGTTTTAATTTCCGCCGCTCTGTTACGGTTGTAGAGACGCCGCCGAGCTTATTATTGTTCTCCATTTGGATTTCATTCTAATAAATCTTAAACTCAATTAAAACCGCTTGATAAATCCACATTATTCCACATGAAATATGTGAGTCGCTGCAAGAAGGAGCCACGGAAACAAAGTATCAAGTAATAATAGTAATGAGAGTTAGTAGCCGGCGACGTCAGTCATTTCAATATATGTAAGTTATTACGCAGTTTAAGACGTATATAACAATTTAAATTTTTAGTGTATATCAAATATCAGAAAGAAAAAAATAAACAGCGCGGGCGCAGTCGGCGGCGCGGCAGCGGCGGCGGCGGTGGCACTCAGCGCCTGCAAATTGGTTTAATCACTTGGCTCTTTGTTGCACGCTGCGCTTCTTGTACCCGCGGGGAGCGTGGCGGGGCGGGGGCGGGGGCGAGGCCGCGGCGGCGGTGATTACGACGTGTTCCCAAGTTTTAATTGCTGGCACTGTCTTACAAGTTACGCGTTCCGCAATCATTCGACGAACGTTGACAACTCCAAATCCTTCAATATATTTCCATCTTTACATTTATTTATTTATTGTAAGTATTATATATTTGGACAGATATACTACAGGCTAGAGAGCCTGAACGGATTTTTTTTTTGTACTTATCGGAAATGCTAGCTTTACAAAAGCAGCATGTTTCGCACTTCAATATTCAATATTCACCGAGCAGATGAACATCGAGACGAGAAGATACACGAGTAGGGACCTAGGTAGTGAGATCGTCACGCAAATACGGAGATGACACGCCTGAACGCGACTGCCGGGTAAACAGCATTAAATAGAATCACGTTTAAGTTCCACTCGGCAAATAACAAAAGTTTTATATTTCAGTCCATTTGCAGCCGGCAGCGACAGTAGGCACTAGTGGGCGGAAACTTGCTCCGAGGGTGGCAACAGGAATACTGTGCAAGATTGGAGTTCGCATCAATTTGTTGTTACGTTACTTAGCCATTTAGAAACTCCGCTGCCGGGAGGTATTTGTGTCTCCACTCGGTTTGTTCAAGCCACGTGCTGCGGCGAATAATTTAATTTTAGCGGAGAATAATGAACCAAGCGCATGCATTCTAGCCGCGTCCCACTGTTGATGGCGCTGTGTCACGACCCACGACGTCGCGGGCCGCGCAGATTTGTTGTGTGTAGACGCTGCATTAGGTTACAGCTTGGACGTGTCTAGCGTGAAAGATCTTACAACATTTGGGACATTCACAAGAGATTGTATAAGTACTATATGTCACTAGAACTAACAATCGACAATCTCCATTTATAAGTAAACTCACGTTACTTGTTTAATGAATGAAGAACAACAATTACACTACAGTAATTTGAAAAATTATGTCTTTTGTCATCCCTAACTGATGAAGTGCGTTGTCGTTACACAACAAACTGCAAATAACTCATAAGAATCGAGCCCGCGAGCTTCGAGTCACGTATTTACAAGCGACTCGTGAATATAAAGCTTCTGAAACGCGGTGAACTTGTGACTGCCACTATCCGGCATTTGCACACGAAACAAGGCGAGCTGGTGGGCGAGGCGGCGTCGTGTCGCGACTTAGTGTTGCGACGCTTTGATCCCGCGCCCGCGCCGACGGAGCAGTGCTGACGGCATTAAAAGTTAAAGTCGCGGATTGCATCCGGGACTTCGAGACACACAGTCCCCACCTGTACTGCATGTTAGTCACTAATATTTAAATAAAATCAAGTCTATTCCTAACTGTTTGAAATATTTAATAGACCATACTGTTAGATAAATACGCGCATAACACCCTGAAGCGCTATTTGATATTAATTATGAATGAAGTAACTAAGTAAATGCTATTTCCGTAGCCAAATATCGGGAGCGTATAATACTATAAAGTTTGCCGTCGACTCGTAAGTAAAGAAGAAGAAAAAGTATTTATTACACACTTTGCACACAGCAATGGTAATACCATAAACGGTTTATCAAAACAGTTAAAAGACTAGCTGCAGCAAATGCAACCCGTCAAAAGCAGCTCGTGGTCAATAAATCAGTGAGACCGGTGTGCGGCGGCGGCGCGCGGACAGCCACGCGGGCGCGGCCGGGCGGGTACATCTATCATATTTTAAAGTCGCTGTCAGGAGGAAGTCGCTGCTCGCGAGGGAGTTATTGAATTTCCAATTTTTGTGGATTCTATTTTATTTGCAGGAATCGCTGCCGCGCGGGCCCCGCCCCCTTGTGCTGTCGACACCCATTGATATCAGAGTGTTGACTTAAATTTTAATGTTAGCTTTCTCCATAGTTCTAGTTTTGTTATTCTTCTCTCGCGTTTATGAACGTGGAAATTTCATGGATAAAGATGCTGTTTTCAGAAGGAAGTGCGTCACAGAGAGCAATGAAGACTGTGACACACCGGCTTCTTAAACGTCGCCGTCGGAAATGAAAGTG
Source organism: Pectinophora gossypiella (assembly GCF_024362695.1). Classification (NCBI taxonomy): domain Eukaryota; kingdom Metazoa; phylum Arthropoda; class Insecta; order Lepidoptera; family Gelechiidae; genus Pectinophora; species Pectinophora gossypiella. Next base: position 95,470 of record NC_065405.1, read on the forward strand.
TTCAGTGACCGAGGCGCGGGGCGGGAGGCGTCAGAGACAGCTTTTGATTTTAAAAGTTTCAAAACGATTCGCGTCTCTCGGTTCAGATCGAGATGGAGAGATTAATGTTTCCAATAATTTAATAAAAAAATAATGTGTGTGTGTGTGTGTTTATCTTTTCTAATCTCACAATTTGAGTATCCTTTTTATCCTCAGGATATTTATTGAAAACGAGGTAGACCCCGGAAGAGCTGGACATACCGGTTTGACGCCTACAGGAGAAATTGGCACGTTTATCCAGAGTCCAGGGCAGCAAGCTGGTATCTAGCAAATCCGTTCCAAAGCAGTATTGTATATACGATTGGACTTTACAGTTCCAGTCCAGCACGCGCCGCGAGGATGTAGCAGGCAGTAGTGGGCTCTAGGTACAGATTACCACTTCTTACACCTGACTTTATCGTCCACGGCAGACGCGCCGCGCCCGGGCGAGTGGCCGAGCCTCGCTCTTGTACATTATTGATTTTCTACGAAGTAGTGAAACAATTGTCAAAATTGAAGTAATGTTATCTAATAATGATATAACGCGCTTAAAGGATGGAAGTGAGTGCTCAGTGATCGCGGGTGGTCGCGGGCGCAGTGGTAGCGCAGCGCATCATCATCGCGGGTTTTCGCTCGCCGCTCACAAGTCATCTGCGTACACTTCATGCGTCATGGCCATTAGGGAAAAAAATCATTTCTACATTAAAAAATTCAACATTCTCCGCGTAGTTCCATGTGCGCGCTGCAAAAGTTTGAAACATTCCATCGCGTTGTTGGCGGTATTTTGAAGTGCTTTTTATCATTAAAATTCCAGACTTCGTATCGTATTTAGTTTTTCTCTTCTATAAACACCGAATTCGTGAAATCTGCAGGTAAGGGTTAATAAACTAATCTCAGCTGAGACTGCCCTCAAGATCAAGCTGAAGTTTCTGTTTTATATAAGAACTGTCACATTGACATTGTCTTGAGCGCAGTCTCTAATTTGGGATTAGTTCATCAATATCACCCTTAGATTAGCGGAGGTTGTTCAAACTGGATAACACTAGGGAGATACCCAGTTAAGGATAGTCGGGGATACCATAGAAATCGTGTTTTAGTATTTTATTGACACAACCTCACAGGACAACATAAATATCAAGATGAATTTATTAAAAAAGCCGGATTAACAAGAAGCGAACGATACCCCTCTGTTAGAAATGAAATGTGTATTTTATAATGTTCATTGGTGTGTAGCTAATTGTTAATGAAACTTTAGTAACACGTGCAGTGTTCGAAGCTTATGAAGCTACGGGATGAAATCTCTGTTCATAAACATTTGTTTCACGTCTACGTCAACATACTTTTTACGATAAAACTTGGAGCACTTATTGTGATTGACTCTTTTCATTCCGCAGGTATCATCAGGTGTCATTTGTTATACTTATGGTACAACTTCCCTCATGTCCATACTTCATCCAGCGCAATTTATTACGAACAAGTTATTACTTCTCTTTATAGGCTAACAAAGTGTCTGCTACGAAATTGTAATGGAGTTATATGCGTCGTAGTCCAGCTATGGAGTGCACATTCTGCAGATATGATGAGCTGCGCTGCACCAATCCGTCTTCGTCGGCGTCTGCAGTGCGCTCGTAAAACGTGAGCGGCCACCCCCCGCACCCCTAACCCACTGTGCACACTCAATGCTCTGCCCGCACTCAAACATTTACGATATAATCTCGGCGATGGCGAGCGGCGAGCGGCTGTCTGCCAGGGGGGCGGCTCATATTATCACGTAAGACGGTACGAGTAGTAACATAAGTTAAAACTGGATATTTGCAAAAAGACAAAAGATTCTTGGTTGTTTTTGGGGTGACACCGTGATACTAATAATCACGGAGTAGAAGAAAGAGGTTGGAAGGGCCAAGTGAGCGCGAAACGCGCGCCATACGAGTACGAGTTAGTTCATATTTCCACTTTGCACTCCACTCGTCCGTAAACTTAAAAAACAACACACGGAGCTCCGCGATAGTATATTAAAAGGTCGACTTGTGCATTATAACTTGCAGGGCAAATAATCAAAATAATTTTGGATTCAGTATCTTACGAAAAGTAAGTAAAAGATAAATTGCGTCTATCACATAAAACATACATTGCTGGTAAAGTGGCTATGGAATTTGAGAAGCAGTAGAGCTGTCGTAACTGGACGCGTGTATTGGATCTGCCTTCTCTCTACTACTGCGAGCTCTGTTCGTTCTGGTTGCATTATTTGCTTCCACTTACACGACGCTTTAGAAAATATACGATGATCGAGAGACATTATGTAATACTGATTTTATTAAAGTTCGTCTTTTGAAATTCTTTAAGTCTTTTCAGATAAAATTATGCTTTCCGTTACTTATCTGATTGATCGAATTTGGATTATGTGGGGATTAAAAAGATTAATGCCGTATAGTTTGCAACATATGACGATAAGAAGATTAAAATTAATTAAAAAGCGAGCTAAATCTCGTGCGGCGGCCCCGCGGCCCGCGGGTCGCGCCGGTGCGGGCGCATAAATCCGGTTAACGACTTCATAAATATTTTCCACGATTTTACCGCCACAGTTTCAATTTAAACCCGTGCAGTAAAACGTGCAGTCAAGGATAGAGTGCAGCGCACAGCGTCGCCGGCGGCAGATTACACGCGATGAATGGACGCGGCGGTGGCGGCGGCTGTGTTCACTATTGTCGTAGGCGCGGCTGTCGCGGTTTGTAAATCATGTCTAGTACACGGTGGGTTCCTCCGCGGCAAGGTACCACTCCATATCCTGTAGATGTCGCCTTGAGCAGTACACGGTAAGATGTCGTCTGTTGTAGAACAATTTAGAGGACAGATTACAGATGGCGCTGGAATGAGTTTACAGCATTTGATAAAAGTTTGTTTTAGTAACTAGCAGAGAGCTGTAGGTGGAAGACATTATGTCCACTAATGCAGATCTTAAACAAGTGAGTTTATTTACTGTACTTATCTCATTACTTCTCTTCGTACTGTGTACTATAATAACTACTTAGTTAATATAATCTCCAACTCGAGGTAGTGGACATGTATAGGTAGTGACAGTAAGTACCTAATAGGTACCTGCTACATAGGTATAGTAATGTAGTGGAGTGACCCTAATACGGGACACAAACAAAGAAACACAGCATAAGTATACGAGGGTGTCTGTCTGGTCATACAGGCTAGTAATACAGACGGCCGGCTTTCAGAGGCAGGTTTTCAGGGTCGGTGTGGTCTGCAAAACGCTCATATTTGCCTTACACTCATCTATGAAAAACAATTTCCCATCATACTTACGGCACGTCACGTCATAAATGAAGTGTAGAATTTCCGAAGAAAATTATACTTCAACGAGACAGATGTTGTAAGTAAAGCAAATTAAATCTTGTTGCCCGGAGATCATTTCAAATAAGATCACAAGTTCGTAACTTGATTTACTCAGATACCGTGCTGTTGCTGCCGTGTTATCTGGAACTCATTAGTCGATTCGTTTGATTACTCGCTAAGACAGATTGCTTGGTATTAATTAGAAGCTGGTGATAAGATATCTCTTTACTCGCTGTTCACAGTGACGGTAGAATAAATCGAGGATAAACAGACGCGCTCACATTCCGATACAATTAAATTACAACGTTTCCTTGTTTGATTGAATAACTGTTATATATGTAGTACTTTACACATGATATGTGTATACCATGACACTCGTAGATACTTATTTTTCGTTCTGACGAGTTTGTACCAAAGTTTTCCATTGCACATTTCATGGGGGTGACCGGTGGAGGAGTCTGTATTGCCGTAAGTTAGTTACGTTACCGTGAGTCGTTGGTGCGGCTCCCACCATGTCGTTGCTTTATTAAGCGCTACATTTTCAACAAGGGCACGCGGTGAGTTTCCTGTAGCATTTAGTCCGTCACTCGAGCTTCTAAATCCAGGAATTCGTAATGGAACGTTTTATAGCAGAATTGATCTCGAATGTTCAAAGACTTAAAAATACTCTTTACAGTTTATTTATCAACCGACATAGTAGAATTCTTGAAAGCAGGTGTAGTGACTATCTGTTGGTGTAACTAGTTTGTCGGCACTTGGAGAGCTAATTCGAGCGCGCGGCGGCTCTCGGCGCTCAGAAAGCACGCGAAATGAGGAAATCCAATAAACCCGCTATACTCCCCTCCTCTGGCCCGCTCTCGGGTTTCAACTATAAACACGTTTGCACTCCGCAGTTGCGTCGCCGCCAACTTGCAACTTTTCAACTGAAGTGTTTACTGGAAGCTGAAACTCAGCTGTTTGCTTCTACTTTTGTTACTAATCTTATAAGGGGCTTACTACGCGCCTGTCAACGCTCCATGTTACCAAATTGAAAAACGGTAAAAATGGTTCCACTTAGGCGCCGCGTGTGATAGACATCTGTTTCTCAGAACTGATTTTTTCGAAACTATTTATTTTTGTGTAAACGTCGAAAGTTGTTAGACATGCGAATGAAGCGGCTGTGCCAACCGCAGACGTGTATTTACACAAGTTGTAGATTTGCTAAACCAACGTTCAGTGGTTTTTTATATTTATCAGTTCGTGTCAAATGCGTTTAGAAGTGCTTGATATTTTTGAGGTGCCTTGCTAGGAGCCGGTGCCACGGGGAGACGCGCGCGGCGCACGCTCGCTAACAACCGCCACTAACGAGCCGCGCGCGCCGCCGACTCATTAAAATTTGCGACGTGTGCCCACATCACGAATTCCATTCTAACTACAATGGATTTTTTTGTCGTTCCGTTTGTCGAACGTCACATTCCACGCCCGGCGGCCGCGCCGCGCACTCATTTAGAATTCATTTTCCGTTTCCACGTACAGTGGATTCTGGGGACGGCTTATAGCTACGATTTCATCAAGAAGGTTTAAGTTATTCGTCGTATAAATGACAGATAAGTATTTGAAATTACTAAAAGCGTTTCATAAATCAATTGCCGGCCTAAATTGCGACACAAATGATTTATCCCAAGGAATTCGTCAAGTTTAGCGAAACAGTTTGAAGTTTGTTCACGTTTAGTAGTTGTTAGATATAACGTGAGGATATTAGTGAAGTTATTTCACGGGTCGCTTGTCAAAGAGCGAGTGCGTGCCAGCTGCCGGCCGGCGGCTGCGTGCGCGCGGCGGCGGTGTACGCCGTCGTTCATTTGTCAAACAGCGGCCCCTTCGTCGCTATCTCTACGAATTTACTAATTGTCCATTTACACAGACATGATGCTCTCATCCTGGATATTGTAGCAGTACCGCGGACTATTACAGGAGTAACGACCGTGACTTACTATCATATCAAACATTTAGTCGATAATGGTATAAGGTATTTGCCATTGCTGTAGTGACGTATATAGAGCCTCTGACGACGGCAGTAGTACTTATTAAGTATTTATATCGAGGAAGTGCGGTCCGGACGACCGTCACACAGTCAGAAACATCCCGGCAACTAACGACTTCATAAAAAAATAACGGAATAAAGTTCGGCCGTAATTGAAATGAGCGTCGGCCCGGATCCCGGACCGTTCAGTCGCCGGACAGTCTTCGCCCGGCAGCAACTTGCTGCGCTTTTTGTGTGATATTTACATTCTAATTTTATCTTGGATGGAGATATTTTGATATTAGGTATTAGGGTATATCTTTACGTTTCAGTTGATTCAGTATTCGTTTACTTTTATTTATCTTACAAAATTCACAAAATTAACAATTATCACAATTCGTAATGTGAACGATAATACTGTAATATATTCTATAATGTTCTGACTTCCCATACAACTGTCTCCAGCTGAAGTGGTGGTGCGTAAGGGCTTGTTCGCACAGTTGTTAGTCGCAACTCTCAAATTCGATCACACGAGCTCCCAAATCATTGAAATCTATTATACATATACGTATATTAAATATATATAATATGTTATGGCCCCGCCTGCTGGCGCCGCGATGTAACTGTGTGCAAATAAAACTACCTCGCCGTGCGACATCACGTCGACTGCCTGTTCATTTAGGTATCTAATGTTTAATTACTGTGCCCGTAGTGTACTTTTGGCAAATTTAATTATTAATAGCGGGCTTAAAGTGAATAATAAATGAATTCGAATTAATGCTCCCCGGAGAGTAGCGCGGGAATTATGAAATATGGCTGCTCTCGTATTTAATTACAGAATTTCGCGTAGTCGGTTGTTTTTTAAGCGGAGCGCACTGTTACGATCCGCGTGCGTAGCAGCTTGCTACGATGCGTAGCGGTGAACAATCGTGAGGGCACATTACAGTGAGTGCGAAACAATTGCCGCGGCGGCGTGGCTCTCTTCGTCGCGGGAGGGGGTATAATTAGGACACGACACGTCTGCACGCCGCGTCACGTGTGAGCCGCACATGACGACAGACAAAATTGCTCATTAGATTAGCCTTGGCCGCGGGGGTTTGGTAACGTATTTGAAACTTACCATTATGATAACGGTGAGCGCATTATTATACCGTTGTAAGCATGGTTAAAGATTTGTAGAGGTTTACTTCAGTAGGTGTTTACAATGTGCACGGCTTCCCGGCATTCGATATGGTAATGCAGCGGCGGAGAGAGGAATAATGTGCGCCGGCGCTCTTACAATCACTGCCATCAAACATAAACTTTTCTCTGCTCTGTAAATTGGCAATTAGATGTTAGAAACTTTGCGTCTGCTAACGACGACGCGGTAATGACGTTGCTTTTGATGGTATTACCGCGGGAACCGTTGTCGGCTCGTAGCGGCCTTGAATATTGGCTACAGCTGCTTGCTGACACCAACAGTCTAGATTACAATCGAGACGCGGTTGATAGGAGTAGTACGTAGTGCACAATGTAAGCGGTGCATGCAGGGAGGGGGGTGCAGGTGAGGGTGCGAGGGAGGGGACCGCCGGCAAGTGATCTCCAAATATACCTATATCCCACCAGCGGCAGCGTAATCATTAGCTCGACGTACCTCACATTTACCTAGTGGATTTACATTATAAGTCTGTACATTTTAAGCTAAACTTTATATATAACGGTATAACAAGAAGCAAATTAATCGAAAGAACGCTCGCTTGTATCTCGTATGACAAAGAGCGGAGGCGCTCGCTGTAACATAGCGCCCCAATACAGCGACGACGGCCGTGCAGACACGTGGCACAAACACGCCACTCGACACGTATACTGCACACGACACTAAAGAATATTACGAGGATTATGACATCTCATATCGAATGCACTTTAATATAGTTGTTACGGATCGTAATCTGAGTACGTTTTATATGCTGTATATTGAATCTGATAAAGTTGCCTGGTTGTCGGACAGACAGCCCGGCGGCCCGACGCGTCGGGTGCGGTGTAGCGAATGAACGCGATAACCCTCTGCCCTGCAACCTGCCGCACACTGCGGTAAGTACATTCGTCTTAAAACGCTCACTATTAGGATCTATTGAGTGTTCAACTACGAATTGCTATTAAAATTATTTTTGTCAAGTATGTAGTATAATATGAATGATTCGCTTTAACAATGAGGTTGCCAGTGTGACAAGAGAACGTTATTTTATTAAAACTGCCACACGGGATTTTGAACTACCAGAGTTGACGAGTACAGAATATTATACAGTACTTATACGTATAACAGAGACATGAAAACATAATGGATCCTTTTCACGATGATTAATATCTTCCGGGAAATTGAAGGATGGGCTAAAGATAAAGAGGCGGCGTTGTGGAGACGAGCGCTCGCCGCCGCCGGCCCCCCGCGCCCCGCGCCCCGTGAGCCGGGACGAGGCGTTACATTACTTGCACCAACGTCGCCGCTGCCGCCAAAGGCTAAGAGAAAAAATACAAGTTCACCGAGCCAGTCTTCAAAGTAGAATCGAAACGCGTCTCTCTCTCGACTACTAGGAATAGCGAAGTTTTTCAGCAGTAGATAATCAATATTCTAAGATAGACACACAATACCTACATGCAAGCATGCATGTGAGCCGGTAGATTAGACTAACGTCGCGAAGGTCACGGCCGGCGGCGCGTGAGTGTGCTGCCTCCCGTATGTCGATCACTCCACCCGGGGGCGATAGCGAACATCGTTTTTCACTATCTGCGTGACCTATTTCAACGTGAAAGGCTTTCTATACAGAGAATAACAAAACGGAATCATTTCAAATAAGCGAGTATGAAATTCACGAATATTGTTTAGATTGTAACGCGAATCCCTCTGATTGAATTTTGTGTTTGTTTGTTTACTAAGCGTCAGTAGCAGTTATTGTGATGTACACCGCGCCGGGTGGTTATATTAAATTGATGGTGCGACACAGCGAGTGACGCCGGGCCGCGGTGCCAGTTAATAAATCAATAATATCTTGAAAGTATTCTAGAGTAAGTGTAGAGAGGGTTGATCTATAGCGGTATTATATCGCTGATTTAGAGTCCTCGATCCCGAGTTCAGGAGCGATATCGACAAGCGAAATTAATGGCGCTGGAATCATAGCTAGGTCAATTTGGGAACACGTGAACATTGTACAAATATGGATTGTAAGTGTTACAGGAAAATAGTTTTTATTCGTCGCATCTCTCTTCTATATTTCCCCAATACTTGTACAAACTCCATGAGCGGGGTTGTGTCCCAAACATGAAACCTTTCGATTGTAGCTGTCGATCATACAGATGGCAGTACTTGGGACGAAGCCTTGCGTATATGGGTTCGGTTTGCGCAACGTTTAGGGATGAAGCACTTCTAATATCGACGGTTCGAAGTTTTACGGCAGATTGCCATGTTTATCTTCCTACACTACACGAATACGGGTTGCTTTTATTTTACCATGTCAATCTGTAGGGCGGTACAATTATAATCAGCGATTATTGGTGTTCTGTAGTGGGAGTAAGTGATTTGTCCCCTCATTACAATGTTGGAATCTTCAAAGCTGGAAAAGCTTCAAAGGAATTAGCTAGCTAAAAACATAAAAAATAGATAAAAGCAACGATGTTCGTCGACCGCGCGGTCCTCTCGCACGTTCCCCTGTACACAATCGCACTCGTCGGATATTGGTCCACAAGTGGGTATCCGCGGTTGGATATGCACAACTTCTGCCTTCCTTAATACGGCAATTTAATTACGAATTCCCAAACTTTTGAACAATCGCGCTTTTATTAACATTCTTGGCATGTTTGCCTAAGCCGCTGATATCGTTGCACAAGTTTAGGATCTTCAGTTCAGTTATTTCATACAAATACTAATGTTGTTTAACCGCATCATACGCGTATACGCGGTGCAATGTATTGTTTTTAAAATCCGCTAGATGTCGCTGTACCGATTACTACATTTTCTGCATCGCGGTGTCAAGATTTACCGGCAATATTATGACCTTCCGTTTCCATTGTTTTTTTTGTACCATCTGTAAGAAATACACACTTCAAGTAAATTGCGGTTGTATTATTTTTGGGATCAGCTTGTTCATTGGTCCTTCGGAGTCGGAAGTATACGGCCCATAGGATTTTTTGACGGCTTGTGTCCACACGGCGGCGCCGACACAGTGACGGTTTGTTGCTGATGGTGTCTTCATCCCTGGCGGGAAGGAGTTGAGGAAGCAAACTACAGGAGGACCATCATCATCATCCGAGGATCACCAGTGCGCTGAAGTGGACATTGGATGCGGTATCAAAGTGACAACTTGTATTAGTGTGAGTGAGTGACATAAAACTGTGAGTACATTTTACCTTTTATAACGTAGTGAATCAATCAAGAAATAACTTAGTGCAATTTATCGTAAAATTTGGAACTTAGAAAAAATTCAGTTAACTTTGCATGGACTTAGAATAATTTACAAAAAAACGACGAGACGGGGAATCCATGCCCGATTTTACATAGACTGTGAACGTTCTTCAAACACTTAGAAAATTTCGATGATAAAATTTGTGGACTTGTAATATTTTTCGATACTGAAAGTTTACTTACTCTGGAACTTGTGTGCTGTGGTGTGAAACAAACGATTCTTATAGAAAACATATTTTTTAAACATAACTAAGATGGAGTCACGTATCTGTGTTCAAAGCGACCTATTTGACAGAATAAAAAAGGCTAGATCAAACTTTAAAAAATCACCGAAAGAGCGACTAATTTCACAGTCGTATCTTAAGACGAGATTAGAGACTTTGAACGAACTATGGAGCCAATTTACTTTAACACACACCCAACTTGTACAAGATTCGGATAGAGAGGAACTAAAGGCTTCCGAGTATATGACGTCTGATGCTTACCAAAACTGTGAGGAGTTATACACGGAGTACAAATATGAGCTGAGGGAAAGAATTGCTGTTCTTGAAGGAAAAGCGGATGGCTGTAAACAAAAACAGTCTGGTCAGAGTGTCACTGCGAAAGAACAGAGTTTGAAGTTGCCCAAAATATCCATACCTTCGTTCTCAGGAAAGTACGCCGAATGGACAAGTTTCAAAGACCTATTTGTATCTTTAGTAGACAATAACAAGGCACTAGAGGACGTACAAAAGTTACACTATTTAAAGAGCCTTCTAACTGGTGAAGCCGAACAACTTTTGCGTCATATACCAATTACAAATGAAAATTATGAACAGTGTTGGAAACAATTAAAAGAGAGATATGACAATAAACGTTACCTGTCTAACTGTATTTTGAAGAAGTTCATGAGTCAGAAAAACATTACAATAGAGTCTGCAGCCGCACTAAGGGAACTATTGGACAACACAAACGAATGTCTTCATGCGTTAAATAATCTAGGCATAGATGTAAGCACATGGGATGTAATCGTAATTTATATTCTTTGTTTAAAGTTGGATAATGAATCTAGGAAGCAATGGGAATTAAAAATCAATGAGTCTACTAATGACTTACCCACACTTAAGACATTCAAAACTTTTTTGAATGTAAGATCTCGCGCCCTAGAATTCATGGATCCAAAGATGTCAAGAAACACTGTACCTCAAAAACAAAATGTTACTCAAATGAATCCAAAAGTTCATCATGTCACCACTACATTAACTTGTATTTATTGTACTGAAAACCATCGTCTGTTCAATTGTAAAAAGTTTGCGAAAGACGATACTGATGTTCGACGTAATTTCGTGCAATCCAACAATCTATGTTTCAATTGTTTAACTCTTGGTCACTCTGCTTTTTCATGCCGTCAATCCACTAGGTGTCGTATATGCAAAAAGAAACATCACTCACTGCTGCACCCCAAAAACGAAGTTCACTCAACTGATTCTTCTGCGTCAGCTGAGAACGGTGTTGTAGTAGCAACATCGTCAGTGTCAGACACACCGCAAGAAGCTACAAACCAAGTCACAACTTGTTTTGCGACTACAAGCGAGCAAGTATTACTCGCTACAGCATTAGTTAATGCTAAAGACAAAACGAATGGTTTTGTTACTCTGAGATGCTTGGTCGATCAGGGATCTCAAGCATCACTCATCACGGAATCTGCCGTACAACTTCTCGGGCTAAAGAAAGTACAACACAAAAGTTGTATCATGGGATTGGGAAGTGAACAGGATCACTCTATTGCCTCCAAAGCGAGGGTTTCTCTTCAGATCCAGTCACTTCACGATAACTTTAGTTGTAGCATTCAAGCATTTGTGCTGCCCAAGCTCACCTCAGTTCTCCCTGAAAAAAGGGTCGTGATTGAGTTATGGTCCGAGTTTGCAGATATTACTTTGGCAGATCCGTCGTTTGGGAATCCAAATAAAATTGATTTGCTCCTCGGAGCAGACGTATACGGCCAGATTTTAATGGAAGGCATAATCAAGGGTCCACCCGGTGCACCAGTTGCCCAAAATACCAAACTGGGTTGGATTCTATCTGGACCTATACAAACATCCAAGTCGTCAGCCAGTACCATTAGGTGCAATCACGTTCACTACAGCAATGACAACGATTTCCTGAAGAAGTTTTGGGAGTTGGAGTCAGATCCAGTAGTTGCTGATGCTAAACCTGCATTCAGTGAAGAAGAAGAAAGATGTGAACAGATATTCACAGCAACTACCAAAAGAGACAGAGCTGGACGCTATATTGTTAGTTTACCATTCAAAACCGAAGATCCTCGTTGTAAAGATGGCGATACAAAGGCTATAGCCCAAAAAAGATTTCATCAGCTTGAGAAGAGACTCGCTAACGACAGTAATCTGAAACAACAGTACACGAATGTTATAAACGAATACCTCGAATTGGGACACATGGAGATCATACCCGAAAATCAGCGTAATAAACCAGAAGTTGTTTACTTACCTCACCATCCTGTAGTTCGGGAGGACAAAGATACCACCAAACTCCGTGTTGTCTTCGATGCTTCGTCGCGTGGGTCCAATGGCGTGTCGTTGAACGACGACTTATTGGTTGGTCCAACTCTTCAAAATGATCTACGTCATATCATCATGCGTTGGCGTGATTATCCTATCTGCTTAGTAGCAGATATTGTCAAGATGTATCGACAGATACTTGTAGATCACAAAGACGTCGACTTCCAACGTCTGCTGTGGCGTAAAAATCCCCATGAAGAAATGCAACATCTGAGATTATTGCGGGTTACCTTCGGTACAGCTTCGGCGCCATACTTGGCAGTTCGAAGTCTACATCAACTGGCATATGACGATGGTAAAGATTATCCGCTGGCTACTGAAAGAGTTCTAAAGGAATTCTACATGGATGATCTAATGACGGGTTGCAAATCTGTAGAAGAAGGAAGACAAATTTATACAGAACTGACAGAATTACTGAAGGGAGGAGGATTAGAACTTCAAAAATGGAGTAGTAATAATGAGGAATTATTAAAAGAAATAAACATGGAAGATCAAACAATCAAAGGGAAACTAAAACTAGATACGGTGATGAAAATACTGGGACTTACCTGGAACCGACGAACCGACGAGTTTGAGTACGCAGTGCAGCTTCCACCCCTGAAGACACCTGTAACTAAAAGAAGAGTGTTATCGGATATATCACGGTTGTTTGATCCTCTTGGATGGTTAGCGCCAGTAATAATCTCAGCCAAGATTTTCATACAGAAATTGTGGCTATCGGGAATTGAGTGGGATGATGAGCTTCCACCTCAATTACTGAAGGACTGGTTAACTTACCGAAATAACTTGAATCAACTTACCACCTTTAGACTTCCACGATGGATCCATACTAGCGACGATGATGTTGTTCGCGAACTGCACGGATTTAGCGACGCATCTAATGATGCCTATGCTGCGGTTGTCTTTTTACGAGTTGTAGATAATTATGGCCACGTACATGTCACACTGATCACTTCGAAAACCAAAGTGGCCCCAATTAAGCAAATATCGATTCCAAGATTGGAATTGTGTGGAGCAGTCCTGTTAACGCGATTGCTAATTGAAGTTGCCAAGGTAATGGGATTGGATAAATCACAAGCTCGCGCTTGGACGGACTCGTCTGTAGTTCTTGCCTGGCTGAACAGTCGACCCAACAGATGGAAGACTTATGTTGCAAACCGTGTGTCTGAAATTGTAACATCATTAGATCCTGGACAGTGGTCACATGTATCGACGAAAGATAATCCTGCAGATTGCGCGTCCCGTGGGTCAAAAGATCTTGAAGGTGAAACACTATGGAGAGAAGGTCCATCCTGGCTGAAAGAAAAGGAAATCAAGTATAAAAAGGGAGTTGTGAAAGAAACACAATTGGAAGCAAAGGAAAGTAAGGTTTGTTTAGTAAATACTTACACCAGTGAAGATAAAAATTCACTTGAAGAGCTCGTAGAAAGGTGCTCATCATTTAGAAAACTCATCCGTGTTGTGGCTCTCTGCAAAAGATTTGGAAAATTAATTAGAAAAGAAAAAGTTAGTCCTTGGGTAGAAAGTTTAGAAATTCAAGAAAGTTTAAAGATATGTATAAAGATAAATCAAGATAAATACTTCCACGAAGAGCTGCAAAACCTGAAAGAAAAAAGAAACATTAGTAAAAAAAGTATACTTACCTCGTTGAATCCTTTCGTTGACGAAGACGGAATCTTGAGAGTCGGCGGCAGGCTGATGCATGCTCAAATCAGTGAAGAGATGAAGCATCCCGTAGTTATCCCGAAGAAATCTCATTTCACTGATTTGCTTGTCGCTAATGCTCATGAAAGGACTTTGCATGGCGGTCCCCAGTTGATGCTTAACTATTTACGTACCAAGTTTTGGATAGTTGGAGCGAAACAGTTGGTCAAAACTTATGTTAAGAAATGCATCCACTGTATTCGTTATTCTGCTCGCGTTAAGCATCAGCTCATGGGACAACTGCCATCATCAAGGGTTACTGTTTGTCGACCTTTCTTCAAGAGTGGGGTTGACTATGCAGGACCCATCCAGATTAGAACTTCCAAAGGACGAGGTAACCGCTCTTATAAAGGATATATATGCCTCTTCATATGTATGACCACGCGTGCCATTCACCTGGAGCTTGTAAGCGACCTAACAGTGCAAGGCTTCATGGCCGCCTTTAGACGTTTTGTTGCTCGTCGTGGTCACTGTGCAGAGCTATGGAGCGACAATGGCACAAACTTTGTGGGTTCTGCACGCGAATTAAAATCGCTGTTCAATGAGGAGAAGTCGAGTTTGGCCACGGAGATTGCCTCAATACTTGCCAACAACAACACCAACTGGCATTTCATTCCGCCCCGCGCTCCAAACTTTGGAGGATTATGGGAGGCCGGCGTGAAATCCACCAAATATCACCTCAAGCGTGTAATCGGCAATTCCACCTTGACCTTCGAAGAACTGACAACCATTTTGTCTCAAATTGAGGCTTGCCTTAACTCGAGACCGATATCAAAAATTAGTGAAACGCCAGGTGATCCGGCTCCACTCACACCAGGCCATTTTCTAGTTGGAGAACCTCTGGTGTTGGCGCCAGATGTTAGCTATCAGGACTCTAATATTAGTAGTCTCCGAAGGTGGCAACTTACCCAGAGAATGACACAGGACTTTTGGCGACGCTGGTCGCGTGAATACTTAACCCAATTTCACCATCGCTACAAATGGAATCATAAAAGCCCTGATGAACCACAAATAGGAGATGTAGTGTTAGTCATGGAAGATGATTTGCCGCCTTCTAAGTGGTTGTACGGAATAATAATTGAGAAACATGCTGGATTGGACGGAATTACGCGAGTAGTTTCTCTGAGAAGCAAGGGGCACCTTTTTAAACGACCCGTTTCAAAACTGTGCTTTTTGCCTGTCACTTGATAGTTAAGTTTTTATTTTTTATCTTTATCTAGTTACCTAAGTGTTGGATGCAACTAAATGTTTTAACATTGTTTTATATTATTGGAATTGTTTTATGTTTGTTTTTAGAATTAGTGAAAAATTCACTATTTTTCGTTCTGTTTCATTTAGTAATAACATTGTCCACATTGTTAGTAAAGTCTATATTGTTCTTTATATTATTTATGAAGGTCATTATCTTTCTCACCAAGTAATTAGTGACTCTTGTTGTGTTTTCATGTTTTAAAGTTTTATCATGGTGGGCGGAATTAAGGAAAATTTATGATTTGTCCTTGGTGGGCGGAATGTTTAACCGCATCATACGCGTATACGCGGTGCAATGTATTGTTTTTAAAATCCGCTAGATGTCGCTGTACCGATTACTACATTTTCTGCATCGCGGTGTCAAGATTTACCGGCAATATTATGACCTTCCGTTTCCATTGTTTTTTTTGTACCATCTGTAAGAAATACACACTTCAAGTAAATTGCGGTTGTATTATTTTTGGGATCAGCTTGTTCAAATGTGAAGCTTTAGAACAATATAAACGTAACCCGTAATTTAGTACATGAAATTGTAGTTACATTAGATTAAAATGTAATAAGTAGTTAATGCCATACTATGCGGTAAATCTACAATAAGTCACTAGAAAAATGTATGGGACTTATGGAAAGACATGGGGGAGGCCTGTGCTCAGCAGTGGAATCAAAATGTGCTAGTAATAATAATAAAAATGTAGCAAAAAACAGTGAAGGACGTTAATCGCATTAATGAATTCGGTAAAGCGTTTAATTAAAAGGGGGGAGCGGCGTGCGAGTCAACAGAGTGAGATAAGAACCACAAACAGAGAAGTACGTAATATCATCTACACTAGCTTTTGTTCCCATTACAAGCTCTTGTTGAAAGCTCCAACTCTCTCTTTGAGCAGCATAATGAAATCCCGGTAGTCGCGGCGGAAGCATCTTGTTGGTCTATTCTATTGCTATCTTTGCAGTTTAAATTTGTTTATTTATCTCTACAGCGTCGAGGTGAACACTCTGCAGGCGTCGCGGACGCACACTACACATTTTGTTCATGCGATGCTTGGTGAACTTTGTCAAAACAGAACATTCGCTATCAGGAATGGTATAGTGTTTGAAGTTAGACATCCTCCGTGAAGCCATGAGCCCAAGGTCTTGGGCAGCTCGGCCGCCTTTCACTCGCATTATGTATTCTCTGCGTGTTTCCGATACACGCGCACTGCTGATTGGTACTTCCTTCCGTCCGATCATGACCAAAGCAGGGGTCGTTTTAGCTTTCCCTCTCCTATTCATCGCTTACAGGTGATACAAAATCGTTTTACACAGGTGTCCCGTGGTTCCTTCACAACAAAAATCTGCACATTGACCTAGGTCTCCCAATTATTGCTCTAATTCCCTACTTATCTAAAATTGGAGGTGGAAGTTTGTATAGAGCATTCCGCAATATTCAAGGGAGAAAGTTAAACATTGGTAGGTGGACTGTTTGTGACAATTGTGACTAACAAAAAAATCGTGCATCATTTTTTTTGAAAACTTGGCCTCATACCCTTCAGAGGGGGTGAAATTTTATATGGAACTTTTCGCTGCTTTTAAGGTAGGAAGCTAAAAATTGGTATACAGTACTTTGTTACTAATGAAAAATTATTATTTTTTGGAAATCTTCCTCCAGTCCCTAATATAGGGGATGAAATTTTTTGTGAGACTCTTCGCAAAATTAGTAGGTACAGGTTCTAAGAGGGTACGTATCATAATTATATAATTTCAAAATACATATGGTTGGAATATATAAAGTTAAACGTAAGTGATCCATAAATAAATAAATAAAAATAAAATAAAAAAAATACCGAAAATGATGCATCAAAATGTATAAAGTTATTTGACACTAGCTTTTGCCCGCGACTTCGTCCGCGTGGCGTGTTATATAAGAGAGAGATCTTTGTGTGTGTGGGAGTGCATACTTATGCAGTTTAGATTTTTTCATAAGTACATTTTTTTTTCCCAATAACTCCCATTTTTCAAAATACAGCCAAAAATAAACTTTATATTTACTAAGGTATGCATGCATGCTAGATTGAATCAATTGATTGAATAGTTTTTTTTTTAATTGATTGTTCATTGAGTTTTAATTTTAATACACACTTCCTCTCTTCCCTTCAACGTTGCTGTGCCCTACAGGGTCCATGTTTTAGTTCCTATGCCTATGTTACACCCCATTGTACTACATGGAATGCAATAAATAATTTAATTGAATTGAATTGAAAATATCTATCTTACGCGGTTTCGATTTTTTCATACAAATGTTTTTTTCCCACTAACTCCCGTTTCCGTGGGAATTTTGCAATATCCTGTTGCAACTAAGCTTTAAGTTAACTAAGGTACCTGCATGCCAAATTTCAAGCGTCTAACTTAAGCGGTTTAGATTTTTCATACAAAAAGATTTTCCCGCTAATTTCCGTTCCCGTGGGAATTCCGGGAATTCCTTTCTTAGTGCACCTCTACGGTACCTAAGCTATGTCCCTTCCAAATTTCAAATGCCTACGTTTAGCCGTTCAGGCTATGCGTTGATATGTCAGTCACTGAGTCAGTCAGTTTCTCCTTTTATTTAGATTTGATTTTTTCATACAAATGTTTTTTCCCGCTAACTACCGTTCCCGTGGGAATTTTGTAATATCCTGTTGAAACTAAGCTTTAAGTTTACTAAAGTACCTGCATGCCAAATTTCAAACGTCTAACTTGAGTGGTTTAGATTTTTCATACAAATGGATTTTCCCGCTAATTCCCGTTCCCGTAGGAATTTCGGGAATTCCTTTCTTAGTGCACCTCTACGGTATCTAAGGTACCTGCGAGCCAAATTTCAAACATCTAACTTAAATGGTTTAGATTTTTCATACAAAAGGATTTTCCCGTTAATTCGCGTTCCCGTGGGAATTTCGGGAATTCCTTTCTTAGTGCACCTCCACAGTACCTAAGGTACCTGCATGACAAATTTCAAACGTCTAACTTGAGTGGTTTAGATTTTTCATACAAAAGGATTTTCCCGCTAATTCCCGTTCTCGTGGGAATTTCGGGAATTCCTTTCTTAGTACACCTCTACGGTACTTAAGGTATCTGCATGCCAAATTTCAAACGTCTAACTTGAGTGGTTTAGATTTTTCATACAAAAGGATTTTCCCGCTAATTCCCGTTCCCGTGAGAATTTTGGGAATTCCTTTCTTAGTGCACCTTTACGGTACTTAAGGTACCTGCATGCCAAATTTCAAACATCTAACTTGAATGGTTTAGATTTTTCATACAAAAGGATTTTCCCGCTAATTCCCGTTCCCGTGAGAATTTTGGGAATTCCTTTCTTAGTGCACCTCTACGGTACTTATGGTACCTGCATGCCAAATTTCAAACGTCTAACTTGAGTGGTTTTGATTTTTCATACAAAAGGATTTTCCCGCTAATTCCCGTTCCCGTGGGAATTTCGGGAATTCCTTTCTTTGTACACCTCTACGGTATCTAAGGTACCTGCATGTCAAATTTCAAACGTCTAACTTGAGTGGTTTAGATTTTTCATACAAAAGGATTTTCCCGCTAATTCCCGTTCTCGTGGGAATTTCGGGAATTCCTTTCTTAGTACACCTCTACGGTACTTAAGGTATCTGCATGCCAAATTTCAAACGTCTAACTTGAGTGGTTTAGATTTTTTATACAAAAGGATTTTCCCGCTAATTCCCGTTCCCGTGAGAATTTTGGGAATTCCTTTCTTAGTGCACCTTTACGGTACTTAAGGTACCTGCATGCCAAATTTCAATTGTCTAACTTGAGTGGTTTAGATTTTTCATACAAAAGGATTTTCCCGCTAATTCCCGTTCCCGTGGGAATTTCGGGAATTCCTTTCTTAGTACACCTCTACGGTATCTAAGGTACCTGCATGACAAATTTCAAACATCTAACTTGAATGGTTTAGATTTTTCATACAAAAAGATTTTCCCGCTAATTCCCGTTCCCGTGAGAATTTTGGGAATTCCTTTCTTAGTGCACCTCTACGGTACCTATGGTACCTGCATGCCAAATTTCAAACGTCTAACTTGAGTGGTTTTGATTTTTCATACAAAAGGATTTTCCCGCTAATTCCCGTTCCCGTGGGAATTTCGGGAATTCCTTTCTTAGTACACCTCTACGGTATTTAAGGTACCTGCATGTCAAATTTCAAACATCTAACATGAATGGTTTAGATTTTTCATACAAAAGGATTTTCCCGCTAATTCCCGTTCTCGTGGGAATTTCGGGAATTCCTTTCTTAGTGCACCTCTACGGTACCTAAGGTACCTGCATGACAAATTTCAAACGTCTAACTTGAGTGGTTTAGATTTTTCATATAAAAGGATTTTCTTGATAATTCCCGTTCTCGTGGGAATTTCGAGAATTCCTTTCTTAGTGCACCTCTACGGTACTTAAGGTATCTGCATGCCAAATTTCAAACGTCTAACTTGAGTGGTTTAGATTTTTCATACAAAAGGATTTTCCCGCTAATTCCCGTTCCCGTAGGAATTTCGGAAATTCCTTTTTTAATACACCTCTACGGTATCTAAGGTACCTGCATGCCAAATTTCAAACGTCTAACTTGAGTGGTTTACATTTTTCATACAAAAGGATTTTCCCGCTAATTCCCGTTCCCGTAGGATTTTCGGGAATTCCTTTCTTAGTGCACCTCTACGGTATCTAAGGTACCTGCATGCCAAATTTCAAACGTCTAACTTGAGTGGTTTAGATTTTTCATACAAAAGAATTTCCCTTCACTACTCTGCTCCTATTGATTGTAGCGTGATGAAAAGTATACTATAACCTGTCCAGGAGTGTGAAGAATAATTGTACCAAGTTTAATTAAAATCCGTCCAGTAGTTTTTGTTTCTATAAGGAACATACAGACAGACAGACAGACAGACAGACAGACAGACAGACAGACAGACAGACAGACAAAAATTTTACTGATTGCATTTTTGGCATCAGTATCGACCACTTATCACCCCCTGATAGTTATTTTGAAAAAATATTTAATGTACAGAATTGACCTCTCTACAGATTTATTATAAGTATAGATAAGTTCTTCTAAGTTTGAATGCCATAATGGTCGAAACATATGACAAACACAATGCATAATGGTTCCTAGGGCTACCTTTTATAACATATAATTTCAAAATACATACGTTGGAATATATACAGTTAAAATACCGAAAATCAAAATATTGAATATATCAAAATTTATAGTTATTTGAGATAAATTTTAAATGACTAAGCCTGAACATAAAGCTGTACAATATTTTAAATATAATGACTTTTATATTTTTTTCGCATAATGTTGTTTTTCCTATTTTAATCAGGCACAACCGATAAGGCATATTTTTTTAGTCATAATCGTCTTTTGGCATAATGGTTACTTGTCATACTGTTTTACTTAGCATAATGCTTGTTAAGCCTAATGATGTTTGTCCTTTTCTTGTGTAGCATAGTGGTTTTAGGCATATTGGCTTTACGCATAATAAATAATTTAAAATTAAATATATTTTTATTTCTTCCATGGAGCTCCGCGTCACGGGTGCGAGCAAAACGAGCACGGAAATTCGCGGCACCCCGACACTGTAGATATAGGTTACGAAGGCTGTATGGCAGGGGGCTCGCTTTGCGGGTTAGGTTACTTGTGACCATCGAGGCCCGAAGGGCTGAGAGGCGGCGGTGAAGATTTTAGTTTAAATATTTTACATATTTTGAACTTATACATTGTAAACTTACGCATTATGATATTTATATATAACGTAAGAAGTTATGCATATTGATGATTATTTCTTCTGACTATTATACTTTTTAATTTTATATATTTTGAACTTATAGATTTTAAACTTATGCATTATGATACGTACCCGTTCTAAGATAAAAACGAATAATAAAATAATTTAATTAAAACAATATTAAAACATTAAACCTATCTAAACATTAATGAATCAGCTTTTGAGAACAAACAAAACAAACAACAAATGAACATTCGACAGATAAATAGCTTATAAATGCGAAATTTGGATGCCCCGAGATTATGTGATGGGACGAGAGCTCGTGTCCCACAACTTGGCCGCAACATCATTAGCGCCATTGTCTTAACCGGCGTAGGAAAGGGAGAAAATGTAATGATCCCACAAATCCCAATAACTCCCGTTCCAGGTTAAAAGGCTGCAATTTTCCTCATTAGCAAAGGCTGCGGTGAACTTAGAAAAGCCGTGCTTCTCCCATGGACAATTGTATGTAGCATGTTCGCGTGTGTCCAATTCCCAGAATCTTTAAATTCTATCCACAAATGGAAAGACATTTAATATCGTTTACAGTAGCGTATTAAAATAATATTCTGTTCCGAGTTCTCTTCTGTGCTCTAAATCAGGAAAAACCGTGTTACTCCGAATTTAATGCAAGCGAAGCCGCGGGCATAAGTTAATACAATGTAATTCATCAACGAACGCCAGTATAACGACAAGCCTGTTGTTTCAATACTCGTAAATACAGTAATTACATGACAGATAATGACAAATATTTGACATCTGTAGTTACGACAACTTATGAAAAGTATCGGAGTGTACCCAGGGTTCTGTGAGGCGTCAAGAGTACGCCCACTGCCTCCAGAGAATTCCCTGAATTACATAAACACCATTTGTTAAGTCTTATTGAAGGTGAGCCTTGTTACCTCGTGTTGTAAGTCAGTAATGCTTTGTTGGCAATACGCTCCAATACTACCATCAACATGGAAACGCTGCGACAAAGGCTTTGTATTTTATAAAACTGAGTTTTTCCCGGCGTCGGGGGAATGGCGGGTATTTGTATTAATTGTGCCGGCTCCATCGCTCGCTACGTGCACCCGGCGCCGGCGCCGTTGATTGTCCGCTGCATTCAATTACTTCCAATGAAACGACTGTTTTCAATCATTAATTATCATCATGGAGCCGCTCTGTTGGTATTGCTATAAGAGTAGGTAAAATACACGTACTAACACATATACATTTCCTTCAAGATATAAGTAACAAGAATCTGGTAGAGTACACAAGTACACGGCAAAAAGAAACTTTTAAATTTTGTATGGATTTATTGCCACATTTAGTCTATTGCAATAATAAGTCGTGTTTTTTATTCTAATAATTTTACCTAAGAGTTGAAAGTTTTTTTTAATGACCGTCGGCAATCGTTGGTGGAGATAGTAGGTAAGGTAGGGTGCGGTGCGCGGCGCTGCGGTGGCCGCGTCTGTCGGCCGGTATCGGGGCACCCACAAATCACTGTAGTTTTCGATCGCATTTTTAAAGCAGCTTTCAGGAATGTCTCTCTTGAAAAGAATGGCGCTATTAGATAACGCAGACGGCGCGGTGCGGGTTCAGCTCGTGGAATATTCAAACATAGTGACGTGCGGTAGCGGCGTCGTCACGATAGCTCCGTGTATTAGCTATTCCTGAAAATTCGAAGCATGTCTGCGGAGGAAAGGTAAAGAATTCCTGAAGCACAGGTGTAGTGCTGGAGGCGAGGCGTGCCGTGCGGGCTGAGCGGTGAGCGCTCGCAGTCGCGAGTGCAATTTCCTTTTGCGAAGCATTCCCACGAATCCCACGACACTGCCTCGCCGCTTCGCCGCCTCGCGCCTCGCCGCCGCTGCCTTAAATATTTACCTAAATTCTCACTTCCACTGCATAACACCGAGGTTATGAAATCAAGCGCCTTCTTAAAATTCACTGGAACGTCTTTCTGTTTTCACTAAAGTGAACTGTTTGTTTCCAGCACGCGACTTGTTCTTTGATTTACAACTACGCAGCGTCCACGTGGCAATGCACAGTTTGTTCTACTCTACAACAACAGGATGATGCTGTCACAACTGTCAACATGTTAATATTACTTACATACCCTTTAGTTGTTGTTCTAGCACGAGATGTCGAGTACCCATTTTAATGAATATGAAATAATTTTCGAGATTGGCTAACAAAAGGTAATTAACGCGATCGTCGTAACTTGGTATCAGATTTTAATCATTAAAAGCTCTCTAGGTAAAGCTAACTCTACCCTATTGAGCTATAAAACAACATATTGTCTAAATACCTAAGACAAGAGACAGGAGCGCAGGCATGCGCCTCAACTTGCAAACATTTACCCTGGTTATTTACTGAGTCGGGCTGGTTCTAGGAGCGTCTAAACAAGCTAGCCTAAACACCAACTGGTTAAAAAGATAACAAAAGTTTTTATTTGTAGTGAAATGTACAGTTTACACTAGATTTTATTAAACAACCAGTCACATTTGTTTTCACAAAAGTGAAAGGATAACTGAGTTTAGTAAAAAGTATCTAAGCAAACGGATTTTCAGATAGGTACCTCTGACGTTAACAAATAAAAGAGAAGGTGCAGGTGGTGTCGTATCAGGAGGTGAAGGATTTGGCGGGAAGAAGAGAGGAATGGCGATTACTCCACCGACAAGAGCGCAGCTCTTAAATAAAGAGAGACTACTGACGTTAGCAGAACAAGGGTTTAAAGATTTCATTGGCTCGACCACGTGGGTTGGAGTAGCACCGGACACGTCAGAGCACGCGGCGACGGGGTGTACGACATTATATATCACATGATGTAGATACGCACGTACAAACAAAATACTCGTACGGGTTCAAATCCCAGCTCGAGCTCTAAAGCACTGAATTCGACTTTATGAATTAGAATTCATGTTTGGATCATAGATAATTTATATCACGTGGTTTCCAAGGTTTGTGTCCGATTAATGGTAATAGGGTCGCCCTTTGTAACCAGGAGTGGGTGTATGTACTATACGCCTCTGCCTAACCCTACAGGGGTACAGGCGTGATGCCATGTATTTTTATATTATATACAATATTACTTTTACAAGGACCGTATCTCATACCTGTAATAGAATTATCATCCTCGTCCCTGTGAGAAGTACGCTTTACCTACACTGGAATCAGCCAATGGACAATGAATTATGCTGTCAGCGACATGAAGATTTGGGGCTTCACTTATCTATTGAAAATCATTTTCAAATAAGTACAAGTTAGCTTTTTACTCCACGCGTAACGATTTTCCTGAAAGGGGTTGTCTGAAGTATTGGGTGGAGTATCTCACTTAGATAACCGGAGAGTCATCATCCCGGCTGAGGGCTCGCTTATCTGACTGTTTGTTTACCCGGATATTGATTGCCGCAACAATACAAAGTTACATTTCTTCGCAAAATTTATAGAAGCGATACGAGTTACAGCCCGCCGCGGACCTTCAATTGGGACGTGGCGGACTCGTATGCAAACTGTTGACTAGAGACTCAGTATAGTGTAACGTGACGTGTTTGGAATGGCGGATTATTCACCTACAGGCCGTGACGAAGTCGCTTTAGCTTATCAATAGCGGGAGATTAATAATCAGGCGGAACACTAAGTAACTGAGCGATTACTTAGCGGTCCCCGGGGCGCGGCGGGAGATTGCAATTCACTCCGCCGCTCTGTACAGCCACCGACACCTACATGTAACCCTGTACAGTGATGTATCAATAAGCTGAGGTGTATTGGAAGAAATTTAGGAGACCACACGAGTTTTTGTAACGTAAGGCGCTCGAAAGAATGTATCGAATAACTTTAGATTGTAAGCGAATCAGACATTGTTAGTCGTAAATACTAAATTCGTCCCGGGGAGTCGCGGTACCGAGTTACACCACCGACAGGACAACGTAAGAGATTGAAAATCTTGGAAACATAACATCAGTACAATGTTAGGAATGAGCCCCGAGCAATGTGCCGGACAAGGTGGAGCTACACTGTTGCTCAAATAAGAAATATTGTTGGTACTAGGCACTAGGAATATTATTGGTGTAAGGATCCACTTAGTAAATCGTCCTACTAAGTACTTAATTTCAGAAGTGTTCACGATTTGTGGTGGTTGTGTAGAATGTAAACCAATCACAATGTGGTTCGAGGCAGCAGGGGTCGGGAGTGGGTTCGACATTCCTGAAATTAGGCAAGTTATGTCCTTGATGTGACCACCACCTCGCGGGCCACACGACCCCGCCCCCCTCCTGCTCTTAATATCCGAATTGATTCAATTAACACGATTCATTTTATGGATACGCTGTTTTCACATGTGTACGCCCAGTTATTGAAACGATTTACAAATAAATAAATAAAGGTATCCCACTGGCGATGTGTCCTACAGACCTACATATAGGTATGTAATAATACGTATAGAATTGAACAATATCCAAGTGCAGTCATTTTAGAAAGATTTAATAATATGTTGGATTGTTGATGTTTCTTTAATAAATTAAGTACTGAAATTATCATTTTAATCAAACGTAAATGAGAACGTAAGTATATTATTGGCATCATCATCAGTACCTGTCAGGTACCATATACCTCATGGGAATAAACAACAACATAAGAACACACAGCCGCAGCTACTAACTACTAACTCCGAAAGCCTTGGCAAAAGCTAATTAATTCACAAATGTTAAGTCGCACACAGCAAAACAATAAATTGTTAGACCAAAAATACTTTGCCGAAAATAATTGAATATGTAGCGGGGTTCTCGACACATTCCCATTTCATTCTATTAAAACTGAGTTATTTAGTTTATTTATCAATGTGATAAACTTGTTCATAGATAATTTCAAATTAGGTTCTCTAGTCAACTCCAATAAGGGTTATCTAAATGCCTCTAT
Organism: Pectinophora gossypiella; assembly: GCF_024362695.1. NCBI lineage: Eukaryota > Metazoa > Arthropoda > Insecta > Lepidoptera > Gelechiidae > Pectinophora > Pectinophora gossypiella. The sequence continues at coordinate 121,459 of NC_065405.1, forward strand.
AAATCCATGGAAGAGATAAAGGAATCTCTCGTTTAGTCTCGCAGCTTTTATACAAGGAACCTTAAATAGTAGCGGAATAATCGGGGCGCATAAATCAGGGCGGCGTTTTATAGTGGAGCCGTTGTTTTTGGTGTTAATGAAGACAAACAACGCCGTTACGGTTAGTGGGGCGCGAAGTGCGCAAACAACGAACCTTGGTCCGCCAACATCCGCTGGTAGTGCTGCTCCTCGCACACCGACACATCTGCGGACACGCACACACGTCACGAGGCGCGACACGGCGGCGGCTCGCACGCGGCCCGCGCGCCGCGCCGTGCCGTGCCGTTACTTGATCAAGTTAAGGGAAACCCTTATTACAAAGTCTAACAATCTTTACTATACGTTATCTTTACACCCAACACAAACAATAGACAGATATAAAAGAAAAAATCAAGCAAGCCGGGCTATTGTGGAACTTGTTTGTAGTGGAAATGTGCTGCGCTAGATTTATTTCTCCAATTTCTCAACGGTTATTTGCAAGCAGTATATTTCCGATATTTCATTATTATGACTTCGGGGACCCACTCGTAGGTGCAGGGATCTCAATTTATTCAATATTGGCAGCCGTTCAACTGACCCCCGCTGAATTCAGTACGAATATAAAATAAGTATCGGTTCAGTGCGAATCTCAGAAACGGTAGATTTGTTGCGCTGTGCGATATCCCCGCGTCGACACCAGTGCTCTGTGCTGCCGGTGCGGTGGCGGCGCGGTCAGCCGGCGCACGTGGACCGCGCGCGGGTTGATGGGCCGCAACACGTCCTTCCGTGTGTTTACCTAAATACAATCAGCGGCGGTGACTGCGACCAAGCGCGACAGTATCGACGCGCGGGCAGCGGCCGCTCGCGGCTTTTATCTCCGGATTTACAACAAATTGCTGTTTCGGGCGCGCGAGCCGCCCGATTAATTCAAAGCACGCCCATCCGCCCCAATAAATATGTTAAAATGTTCCGTGACAATGGCTCGGTACCGATTTCGCAACGCATTTTCGAGTTGCCGTTTGTTCGAATTGTTCGCACGATATTCGAGATGGAATGGAACGCAAATATTGTTCCGGCCGGCCGCGTGGTGACAGCGCTAATGCAACGATACGCGATTGTTGAATAAAATTGCGGCTTTGGAGCATTAGCAAGCGGGAAATGTAATTAAATGGCTTCATTGTGCCCTATTTATTCCACACCACACGTTGAGTAAACATAGCGACGCGACGCTAGAAAGAAACAAAGGGGATTAAATGTGTATTACGAGTGTGAGGAGAGATAAGTCGGGGCGAGCGACCGCGGTAGTGCAGCGGGGGCCGTGCCTTATCGCGCCGGTCGCGGGGTTGTTTGTACTGCTTCCCTGACATTTCATCCTTTGACTTTACTTACTGTTGACTAAATAAAAGCCGTCTTCGGGTGTCCTTGAGTTGGGTAAAATCAGGCGCGGATCCAGAAATTATATGGGTTCACCAGGTGAATCTAAGGATTCAATAAGGATGCGATAAGTCGCCCTTTCACACTATCGATTTTTCTCGGCGGAGCGATACGGCAGCGAGCACGCCTCATTGTGATTTTTCTCGGCGATTTCTCGACGGGACGCGGCGTGTCTCGTCTTAGATAAATCATCGAGAAAGCTCGGTAATGTGAAACCGACCCTATATTCTTAGTATTATAGAGCGTGGAAGCGCTGCAGGTGTTCTTACTGACCGACGACATGCAGCGTGACGAAGAAGGAGCGCACGGGCTGCGTGGACACCTGGCACTCGTAGACGCCGGCGTCGCGCTGCTGCGCCCACTTGATGTGCAGCGTCCAGTCGTCGGTGGGCGGCGAGTGCGTCGCCTGGAACCGCTGGTCCGACGTGTATGTGTAGCCGCCCACCGTCAGGATGTGCAGGTCGCGGTGCCGGATCCACGACACCTGCAACAAACATACGACATGACAAAAACGTCACCAACATCCAAATAAAACAGATAGTTTATCGGTATTCAATTACAATATAGTGAGGTCGGTTATCGAACCCACACACAACATCCCACACTTTAAAAGAAGTAAACTGTAGGTAAGTACATATCTACAAACAACAACCAATGTATAAAGTAGCAGTAGCAATGTAGAATAAAAGGAATACGTATATTTTCCATCTAAGGCTAGTTTATAACACGCATAGGTACCACCACAGGGTTGTTTCTACGATCTGTGCGTTACTTACGACTATGTTAGTACAAAAAGTAAGTCGTAACATAACCCTTTGATGCTCAGATGGAAAATTGTATTTTATAATTAAGTGTACTAAGTTTATATTCTGGAATTGGACACTGTTGATACATATGACGTCATTTTTACAATAAACAAATCCTCGAAGTCACGTATTATATAACTCGAGCTGATAAAATCTCCAACTCTTGACTGCTGCTGCTGTTCGTTGGAGGCCGATTCATAATTCGTTTAAACATGGTTTAAATGTTGTATAAACAGATGGCAAGCTCGCTCCGCCGGTATAAAACTACTTACGTGTCAGATGCTGATGATAGGTAATATCTGTATTTAACCGTGTATGCCTGCAAACGACTTTCATTTCATACTTATATTCTAAATATATAAAAGGAGAAACTGACTGACTGACATATCAACGCACAGCCTAAACGGCTAAACGTAAGCACTTGAAATTTATAAGGGACGTAGCTTAGGTACCGTAGAGGTGCACTAAGAAAGGAATTCCCAAAATTCCCCCGGGAATGGGAATTAGCGGGAAAATCCTTTTGTATGAAAAATATCTCTCTTTTATAACACGCCACGCGGACGAAGTCGCGGGCAAAAGCTAGTAACTAATATTCTGCATCCTGTACGTAACATAATACTTTGTTCTCTCAAAAAGTTGGTAAAGGTCAACAAAGGCAATATAGTAATCGAATCGTGTTATCAAAAGGCAGGAATCTTTCTTTTAACAAAAAATAGGGAAAAAAGGCAAAGAGAGTAGCGATACGGAGCGGCGGGTGAGAGGGCGGGATCCGCTAGTGGCCGCAGTGACACAGGCGGACTAGTCATCGTCTTGTAGACCACCAGCCTCGTGGAGATGGGGGATTGATTACTCACTGCACCGCGAGTACCGTGCAGTGAGTAAGTGAGTGTCTCCGTATCTCCGTGCCCCCGTGTAACCCGTACCCCGTGGCTCTTGTCTCATGCCCGGCGATGCGTGGTTTGTGTTCTGCGTTCATGGTTATTCCGCACAATTTATATTCTCGTACATTCGTGTGTTCATAATTAAAACACATAATAACGGGTTCTTACCGCGTTTAAATGGGGATATGAGACTCCCGATATTTCGACACTATTGCAAGTGCCATGATCACGGGATGACTGATGAGATTGGAGTGGAGTAGGTAGATCCATAATATTCTACGGGCAGACATATCTGTCTACCCTCTTTCTTTGCCGCCGCGGTAAGAACCCGTTATTATGTGTTTTAATTATGATAATAACCGCGTAAACTTAAAACAATGTATTCGTGTGTTCGTTCATAAACGTACAAAAACAAGATAAGTAATAGGACATTTCGTATAAAACAAATGCCCGGCTACAGCTAAGTACTTCATTACAACTGAATACGTCAAAAGACCTTGTGTTCACAGAGGATTGTTTCTGTGAAAGAGAAAAACATTTGCAATTGTGCATCATTCCGATATAACGTGAAGACGCGAGATGTAAGAAAACGAAGGCTAACGAAGTGTCGAACTAGTAACAAGAGTTAAGTACGTGCTTATTAGCGAGGCGGGTGTGTGCCAACGAGTGCTGCACTCCCGCTAAGTGACGGCGCGCCTGACGCTCCCCGCTCGCTGGCGATCACTGGCTACAAAGAACCAATTCTTACCTAAGTTATCCTGGAAGACATAAGCTTTACATTTAAAAAAGCTATAAGAATATTTGCTGCGCGCGTTACCGTTACACTTCGTGTCTGGGCACTGTAGGGATGCCTAGACGTATAAAGTTTCAAGTTTGCATTCACAGCAAACTGCGGCGACGCGACGTCAGTTAGTATGCAGCTCAGGCGCCACTAAGCACGGTACTACTACTAGGTATACCGGGTTGTTCAACTCAGCAGCAACTAGTACCGACGTCTAAGGACGCCATACATAAATACTATTTCTACGACCGGACTACTCTGCTACATAGCAAACACTTCTCCGTCCGTACACATCATGCCTGCCATACCAACTGAAGCAACTTTCTTCACTATTCGTGCAGACAAATAGCGAATATTTTGCGAGGCAAATCTACAATTTACACACGGCTCTAAGAAACAAATATTCCTCCATTGCAAATTCTAATTAAGGTAAACGCTTAAGTCCTTTTATGTACTTATTTCAACTTTCCAACAAGTATTTCGTTGGAGTGCCTATGACTCGGTAAAAGTTGAAAACTCGGGAAATGTTCTCTTGCGGTGTTTGAAATAGAGAAAAAAAAACTTAGAAGAAATACTCGAAGGTGAGGAAGTTTTAATTACAAGTAGTGGCGCGAGCGGCGCGGGCGGCGTCTGCGGGCGGCACGGCGCTCGGTCAACTTTACTCCGACTTACAAGTTTAGCGAACACTTCAAAAAGCGACGCGATATTTGCCAAATCCTTTGAGAACTAGAATTTAACGGAACGCTCGAGGGTTGTCAATACGATCAGCTGACAACCTTCACACTTTGCAGCCTGGAATTTCACACTGAATGGAAACTATTTAATTAAAAGTTCTTTCGTTAAACTGTGTAGTTGTATACTACAACGAGTCTGTGAATGTCTCAGTCCCTGAATCAAATCAAAGCTTGCAGGTAGACCCTACGCTCGCCTCGCCGCCAGCCACGGCAGTTTGTCGCGGATATTACGAGTAACGTACTAGGTACCTGCTACGCGCACAGTTCAGACATAGCCGCCAAATTGTTTCCATTTGTGCCGGTAATACTTAGGTACATTTGATTTAATACGATATAAATTGTACTAACATAATACAATAAACGATTTTCTCCCCGGGCTTGTGCAAATGTTGATATCATGATAGGTATTATTATAATACTCGTATGGCGGGGCAACGACCGTCGAAATCCCGTACGTGTGGAGATTTACATGGCATTTTTTATTAAGAATGCCGAACGCCTACTGAATTTTTTGAATTCCTATTTTACTGTCGAATCTAATCGTCGGGTTAGGTATTATAGGCTTCTCTAGCACCAACTTCAATGGTGGAATACTTGTCACAAACTGATGCATAGCGTTCCATAAAGTTTTCAAAATATATACGCAAGTTTCTGTTGAAATGAATTCAATGTATTTGCATGACGCACACAGCGACAGACTGTACACGACTCGTATCATCCTCCATATTGTACTTACAATATACCTAACATTATTGGAGTGTATTGTGATAAAGAGGGTGTGATAGCATGTGGGAGGTGTAGGCGTAGAGGACGTCGGCTATAAGTCGGAGTGGTCCGGCTGAGCGCGGCCCGCGGCGCCCTGCGACCAGCGGTGTGCAGATGTCACTAGTTCCGGCTAAAGGTCTGCTCTAAAACTAGAATTTACTGCCGTTTAAATATGTATATCAGTTAAAACTAGTTCTTACTACAGAAAACGCGTTTTAACTGTAACACAAGCACTACTACTGAAATGTTATTCATGTCGTATCTGCACATCTGGGTTCTGAGCACTCCTGTCAAAATTCCTATCAAAAATATTTGATCGTGTTTGATAAACTGACCTCGGTCCTGATTTTCTAGCAAAATTAGGTAATTCATTTGAAATAAACACATTCTAGGTACGATTAGTAGGACCATTCTAGATACGTAACGTGTTCACGTGTTGTGATAATTGCTATCGTGTATTCCTCGTAAGTTGACTTGCAATCACCCGTGTCCGCCGCTCGCCCGCCGCGTGGCTCCACGCCGACTGATTTTAATACGCCGCGGAAGGATGTTGACTTTTATTCAAATTCGATTTCACGGCCCGTGCGCGGCTCCACTCGGGTAATGGAATTATGTGGCCATCGGGGCTAACTGTATTAATCTAGCTTGCCTCGTGTCTTGCCGACAACTATTGCTGAGGTCAGAAAGAATAACGGAGAAACACTACAATATGGGTATCTCCACGGACGTTTACTTCTAAAACAAACAACAAAAAGAAATCCCAAACACTGCATTTACTTTTACTATGCAATCTTTGTGCTACAATTGTTACATTTGTTGTGGCATTCGCGGCGAGTGCAGCTTTTTTACACAACGAGAATAACGATACCACTTTCTAAAAAATAAAAAAATAAACTATTTTGTATCGCTGTTGGACCCTTTGTATTCCTCAATGCTTGTACTCGTACATTGTTGTGATTGGTTCAAATGAACTACAGGGATTATTTAACAGTTTGAGTCGTTTTGGGTACTTAATGAAATAAATAACATTCTCTGCTGTTAAAATAGTTAAAAATCGTGAAAAATCCCTATATAGACAACATATATTATATTATGTAACAAATAAGTTCAGAAACTCGTACTTATAGGAGTCTGTCTCATCTGTCATATTTTCTATCGCTTGCAGTGTATTCCCCTGCGACGGTGGCAGTGTCCGCTGCACTCACTCTGTAAGCAAGCTGGAGCCGCGGGGAGGCAGACGTACACCCAGCGCGTCCCCAACTGATTCACTTTATACAAGCTGTGATCAGGTGAAGAATAAATTACCTTCCGTGACGTTTTCTGTATAAAACAATGTTAACTTATTGTTTAACACAACACAACAACATACCATAGCCTTTAATCGGGCACAGAACCTGGAAACCACATTATATTGTTATTGTTTAGCGATAAATGTGTTCGGAACAGGATAGTATTAATACTTATGTTGTTTGTTTATTTATTAAAGTACAACCACAAGTATATGTGACAATTACGGTGCACAGTCGCATGTGTGCGTTGTTGTACACAAGTGCTAGTAAAAGTTCTGATGTTTCACCTCCTGCTCTCTATAGGTGCGATATATTTGAAATATTTGTCGTGAGCGTGTAGGAGGGCGGGAGCTATCACTAACGTTTATTTTGTTGTTTGTTCGCAGTTGTTCCCGGGGGTCGTCTGTAAGCAGTTTTGTGACTTCTCCGGTGACGATAAATTTGAAAGTTCTTTAAAAATAGGTTACCTTCGCTGGCGCTGCTACTTCGCGCGGGAGCGCTCCGAGCTTGCGAACGTAAACATAAACAGCATCCCTTACGATACCCCGGCACGCCGTGTGTTACATAAACACTTGTTAAGTAGAAAAGCATGCTCCGGGTCCCACTCTCGCGCCCTCGCTCCCATAATAAACAACACATCCAGTTTAGGATCGTAAAACTGTTGGTAAATATTCAAAAGATTGATTTGACTTATATAGACCGGATCGATTACGCCTTCGTCGTGTAAACTCGGTGATACATCAAGCCGCTTCTAATAATGCAGGTAAAGCAATGTTCGGTGTCAGAGTCGACATCACGCGAGCCGGCGCTTAGCCCGCAACACGCCCCGCGAGTGTGGCGTGTCATTACACCCGCTAAATGTGTGGAATTTATAAAATTTTATATTTGAAATTGTATGTTGAAATCGTTCGTGACTTCTAGAGGGAGTCAACGGAGGTAACCCTTTAATTTAGAAGCTCAGTCTAGTATAATGAGGGTGTGATAGGTAGCGTACGGTGTATAGCCAGCAGCGGTGTGTGTAGACGATGTTCCGCAACTATTTGGCGATACATTTTCATTAGAGGTGCTTGCCGCGGCGAAGCCCTGCCGAACTATTTGCATGCCACCCCGCCGTGATTACATCCCCCCGTGACGTCACGCGGGTCCCCCGCCGGCGATAGTTAGCGAGGATTCATGAGGCTACATGACACGCCTAATTGATGTTAAGTAACGCGTCGCGACGCAACAATTTATTAATTAGCGCGTTGTTCACCGACAGCCGGCATTTGTGTGTAATTGCTTCGCGTTTGTAATCACATCACCGTGACGACACGAGCGGGCTGCGCCAGATTGACACATTTTGATTAACAAACTAAAATCTCGTGTTACGTTACTTGAGGTGAATACATGTTAGGTGGAGAGTGTATGAGACGCATTCTGCTATATTTGACAAATTTTACAATTACTTAGAGATACATTATGTAAAATAGAAAATAGAGGTATTAAATAAACGTCGTTGCACGTGGTGGTGTGTGCGTGGTCCCGGCAACGTCAACCGGAGATTGCTGGTCTGCCAGCTCTCGCATAAAACAAGTGATGAATCCCTACACCTCCCACACACACTCACATGAAATAATTCCGTAATAACAAGCGAACTGGCGGTATATATGAAAACTAATAGCAATTGTATCGTGCTCGTGCTCCTGGCACGTCAGAGGGGGAAAGAAACGTGCCACACCGCTTATGATCCCCGAGTTGTCGCAGAAGCGGACTACGCGGAGCGATTATGTCCAGACTAATTAAACGCGATAGACTTATTCCAGGTTTGTGAGTTGATTTTAGAACCAACCGACCATCATCATCATCTATTCACCTGTAGTCTAACCTCTTGTCTTCTTGTGAAACAAGGAGTAGAAACCCCCTTTTTACGGACTTATTGAAGATTTGCCGCAAATGGCATTCACTTCTTGGCCGGACAAAGGGGAGCGCTGCGTGTCCTCACCCGCAGAACCCCATGTAAGTCTATATTGCCAGGGATTTTTAGGCGTGTTTTTAATTACTTATATCCCAAAAAATATTTTATACGAAGAGTGGTGTGTCGGGTTCATTGTACTCATCATATATTTTGTTTAAAATTAGCTGCCGCAGGCCAGGCGGCCGCGGTCATTGACCCGGCCGGGCCACCGCGCCGACTCATGTTAAGAAACTCTAACAAATGCGAAAACATTTTCATCGCTCGCTCTCGTTCCAAACTTACAAGGTAAATAAACAACCAGCTAAAAATATTTCATGCATTTTATAACCGCTTGATCAGCTGCTTGTATGTAGCTTACATTGTGTTGGCTACAATACGTGTAGTCACGTAGCATTTCGGACCAAGCGAGCCTTGTAGCGACATCTTGTGGTTTTCTGACGATTACAACATCGTTTTTTAATTAAAATATTATCAGCGAATTTCCCCGTCAGTGTACCGGTGGACGGTGACGTCAGTGACCAGTCTGCATAAATACGATTCCCCTCTACGCTGCCGCCTCTTTCGCTTACTCGACTTCGTACCGAACGGACGTGTTGCGCCGCGCGTTATTTGTCTTACTTATTTCTCTTTATATATCGAATTGTTTTGCTAGTAGTTTCGTATTGTTCGTTAGTTATTTTTGTTTTCGTATTTTTAAATTAATTAATTGTTATTAAAATTCTTTTGTTAGTAACTGAAACCTATTTTTTTTAATATTTTCCACTCTGAATTCCTAAAATCAGAAGTGGGATCTATTAAACCTTCACGCTCACATCTTTTCGGCTAAGTAATTGCTAATTTCAAAATTTCTGTTTTATAAAATTCAAAATTTTTATTCGTAAACACGATGGGTAGGCGAAGTCGTCCTCGCGATAGATCTCGTTCGGATGGCAGGCGAATACGTCAGGAGCGATCGCGCGATAGACGCTCACGTGGAAGACCATCTCGTAGCAAATCACGCGATCGAAATAAGAGCCGTAGTCGTCGCGTTCGTAATACTCGTTCACGATCTACAACTCCTTCAATGTCGCGGCTGTATCGACGATCTATAGATACCATAGTGACACGGCTCAATGCTTTAGAGAATAGGTCGGTCGTAGATAATACGCCTGCTCCCCCACCTGCTGTAACCATGGATGGTACTGCTGATAAAATTGTGGAGGCTATACATTCGCTGAAAACCGATAACTCGCGTTCGTATTACGTTTCAAATTTCGACCCCAGCATCCATGATGTGGATGTATGGTTTGGTGAAGTTGACAGGGCCAAACTTAATAATAGATGGGATGATTACGAATGTGTATCGAGAATCGGAAATTGTTTGAAGGGTGATGCCAGGGTTTGGCTTGACATGTGGGTGGTTAATGACCGTTCTTGGACCAATTTCAAAAATGATTTCAAGCCATTATGTGCCAGGCGAGTTGATATGGCAAGTATTTTATACGAAGTCATGTCAACAGATTCGGATCATTATCAGACGTATGCAGAATATGCGCGTCGTTCGTTGCTCCGATTACGCATAGTAAAGGGTTTGAGTGACGAACTGATATCGTCTATAGTGATCCGTGGCATTAGGGACCCTCATGTTAAGGCTTCGGCTGTAAACGCGAATTTACTACCAAATGATTTGGTAAATTATTTGGCTACTTTTATTAAATTACCCTCGAAAGATAGACAAAATTCTCGTCCCGTTGGTTACGGTAACCCATTAAATTTTAACAATAAACCGAATAACAATTTAAAACGCCCATTTGCAAAGCCACACGTCCCTGTCAAATGTTATATATGCGGAGAAACCGGTCATAAACAAGTGGAATGTACGAAAAAACGTAAAATTGATCATTCTCGCACGGGTCCCTCGACAGAAGTAAACAAATCTTCAAGTGCTCCAAAATCGAGTTCTAATGTGGTATGCGCTTACTGTAAGAAGGACGGGCATCATATAAGTGTTTGTTTCGCAAAACAACGGTCGGACGCCAACAAGCAAACAAATGTAAATTTTTGTTCCACCGTCAATCCACATCAATCCAAAGATATTGTGGTAGGAATAGTACAGGGCATACCGGTTGACATATTGATTGATAGTGGGGCTATAAACGCATCACTTATTTCGTCATCTGTAGTTAAACATCTCTCGTGTGCTCACAAATTTACATATCGCGAAATAAAAGGAGTTAGTGCCTCACCTATCACTATCACGTCGTATATTACCGTGACTATCGAACTGGAGGACATTTCTATCGAGGCGGACCTCTTAATAGTGCCCGATGAATACATGAACGCACCACTCATTATAGGGACGGATGTTTTGAATAGAGAGGGTATAAAATTTGTCAGGACTAGGGATTCGCAGCGTTTGATTTACGAATATAATCCGGCTACTGTATCTGCCGTCAAACCAATCTCGATTGATGGAATAAACACATCTTTGACTGGTGAGTACTATCAACGTCTTACATCTACTCTGGAGCAATTTTCGGATTTTATGATTTCTGGCACCGCTGCAACGACAGTTACTACCGGACAAATGCATATTACCTTGAATAGCCAAACTCCCGTTTGTTATAGGCCCTATAGGATGTCGCTTAACGAGAAGTTAAAGGTTCGTGAGATAGTTCAAGACCTGAAATCCAAAGGTATCGTGCGGGATTCTGAATCCCCATATTCGAGTCCCGTCCTCCTTGTTAAAAAGAAGGATGGATCGGACCGAATGTGTGTCGATTTCCGAGCGCTTAATAGCATTACCGTAAAAGACAGGTACCCGTTGCCAATAATTGATGACCATATTGACCGGTTAGGTAAAAGTAAATTGTTTACATCTCTCGACATGGCAACGGGCTTCCATCAAATAAGCTTAGACGATGAATCAATTCCCTTAACTGGCTTTGTTACACCAGAAGGCCATTATGAATATGTGAAAATGCCATATGGTTTAGCTAATGCGCCTATCGTCTATCAACGGATAATTAGTAATACTCTCCGAGAGTTTATCGATGCCGGTAAAATAGTGGTTTACATTGATGATTGCTTGATTCTTCATTCCTCAGTAGAAGAGGGTTTGCAAACTTTAAAAGAAGTACTTGCTACCCTCACAAAAGCCGGATTTTCTATAAATTTACGTAAGTGCACATTTCTGTGTGAGGAAATCGAATATTTAGGAAGGATTATTTCGAATGGAAACGTCCGCCCAGCCGTAGCTAAGATTCAAGCGTTAGTTAACTCCCCGGTGCCAAGTAACGTGAAACAAACCCGCCAATTTTTGGGCTTAGCGGGATATTTCCGTAAATACATTCCTGGGTATTCCACAAAAACAGCGTGTATTGCTCGATTAACCCGAAAGGATGCTAACTTTGTTTGGGGCCCCGATCAGGAGCGAGTGCGTCAAGAGGTCATTAAGTTCCTTACTAGTGAGCCTATTCTCGCTATTTTCGATCCTGAATTACCCACGGAAATTCATACAGACGCGAGCAGTGCAGGTTATGGCGCGGTATTGTTACAGGTTCATAGGGATGGTAGTCGGCGGGTAGTGGCCTATTATAGCCAAGTAACCCAGGGGTCCGAGGCTCGTTATCATTCTTATGAGCTTGAGACTCTTGCTGTCGTTAAGTCATTACGGCATTTTCGACATTACTTGATAGGTACACCCTTCACCGTGGTAACTGATTGTAACGCATTAAAAGCTACACAAAAGAAAAAAGATTTGTTGCCTCGCGTGGCTAGGTGGTGGGTGTATCTACAAGATTTTAATTTTACCATCCAATATCGCAAGGGTGTCATGTTGCCACATGCAGACTACTTAAGCCGTAATCCTACGGTCAGTGGTATAAATAATATTGACAAGCCACGTAATTGGGCTCAAATAGCACAGGCAGGGGATGAGGAAACGAAACGATTAATGGAAGCTTTAGATCAGGGTCAAATAGATGCTACTAGGTACCTTAAACGTAAAGATATACTGTACTACCGATATACCCCAGTTGGTGGTGAGCCGAGACTATTGTGTTTTGTACCTAAGGGAAATCGACTCAGCCTATTGCGTATTTTCCATGACGAACATAGTCATATTAGTGCTGAGAAAACTATTGATCTGATTTTGAGGCACTTCTGGTTTCCTGGTCTTCGCAGCTTTGTTTCAAAATATATAAGCCACTGCCTGACTTGTATAGCGCACAAACGTGTCCCTCGCGCTCCTTTGCAACCTATAATTTCATGGACGAAACCTGACACTCCCTTTGCGGTTATACACGCAGATGTTCTGGGCCCATTGCCAGAATCTTTAGGATATAAACATGTCTTTGTAATTGTCGACGCGTTTACAAAATTTTGCTTTTTAACTGCCATTTATCGTCAGGATTTAGTTGAACTGAAACGGGTATTCCAAAATGTCATTTCGTTATTTGGAACTCCAAAAATGATTGTGTGCGACAGAGGACGCATGTTTGAGTCCGCTGGTTTTACTTCCTGGGTGAATGAAATGGGCTGTCAAGTTCACCACATAACCCCTGAAATGCACCATGCAAATGGCCAAGCGGAACGATACATTCGCACTGTATTGAACATGTTACGAATTGAAGTCAACCATAAAAAGAGTGAATGGTCAGAAGTACTGTGGAAGTTACAGCTAACTTTAAATTTGACAAAGCAGAAAACCACACAGTCATCTGCCCTAAATTTACTTGTTGGCTCAGAAAACACAACGCCGTTGGTTCGTACATTAATAAGAGATGTTTCAGTGAATACTCCACCCGAGAACCGCGAGGCGCTGCGAGAGCTCTCTAGGCAAAGGACCACCGAGCGGCTAGAGAGGAACCGGACTGAGCAGGATGCGCGGGTCAACGAGGGCCGGCAACCACCCAGAGTCTACAACAAGGATGACCTGGTGTTTGTCGTGAAGTACGCGCAGTCCAAGGGCAAGCTGGATCCGGGCATGCGGGGACCATATCGTGTGCTGCGTGTTTTGGACAATGGGCGCTATGAGCTCAAGTTGCTTGCCGGAGCTTATGGGAAAAGTACCTATGCTGCCGCTCAGTTCATGATACCCTGGCGTGGTGAATGGACTCCTGAGACGTGTGAAGCCTTTTTTGGAGGTTTGTGTGATGTCTGTGCTATGAGTAGACAGACCTTGTATTAACTGTGAGGTATGCGGACTTAAGGCCTCTGCCTACAGTTACTTGGAAAGCGCTATTACCGGTACCTATTTATTTGTTTGTGATTTATTGCAGAATCATAAATGAATAACTTTGATTTATTTGTTTGTGGCTGGTATAAAGAGTCATAAATAGATAACTTGCTAATGAGTTTTATGTTTCAGCTATTTTACATTTTAATGTTATTTTCTTCCTTTTTTAGCCTCACTAATTAACATTTTTACTATTTACTTAGGTATTTTTCAAGTAATAACCGTAAGATTTTCTAGTGAGGTGGATACCGTTGTAAATTTATTGCTTTTCTTTGGGTTAAAAGGTCTATCAGCTAGCTATCTATCTATCTCTTATTTTTCAAATTATATTCTTGTGTTTAAATTATGTAACCCGTAATTTATGTGAGGTGGCATAAAATAAAGATTTATACTCGATTTCAGGTACTGAGGAGACAGAGATTGTTACAGAGTCTCGACCAGGCCCCTCTACTGGGTCTGATACAGGAGCTGAAGGACTAGGAAGACTGGAGCCTGACGAAGGACTTCAACCTGGTCCATCTTCAAGGTCCATGCCGCTGCTCGATGACCCCGAAATAGAGCCGTTCCCTACGCCTGACGAGGACGTCAGGGAGTCAGGAGTGGCCGTATCAGCGAATTTCCCCGTCAGTGTACCGGTGGACGGTGACGTCAGTGACCAGTCTGCATAAATACGATTCCCCTCTACGCTGCCGCCTCTTTCGCTTACTCGACTTCGTACCGAACGGACGTGTTGCGCCGCGCGTTATTTGTCTTACTTATTTCTCTTTATATATCGAATTGTTTTGCTAGTAGTTTCGTATTGTTCGTTAGTTATTTTTGTTTTCGTATTTTTAAATTAATTAATTGTTATTAAAATTCTTTTGTTAGTAACTGAAACCTATTTTTTTTAATATTTTCCACTCTGAATTCCTAAAAATATTATATTTAGAGAACATAATTCTGGAACTTTCCTCCTGATTGAAGTAGCTATTTCTGCAAGTAGGTACATAATATATTATGGCTTACCATTATCCTCATCTCCCTAGCATTATCCCGCCCCTATCAAGGTCCGCCCACCCAACCTGAAAATTTGACATATCCGGTTTTTTAGCGACTGCCTGTCTGACTTTCCAACCCGCGAAGGGAAAACCAGCCCAATACAGGTTAGGTCACATACTTCCGAAAACGCATTTCTCGGGAATGTGGGTTTCTTCGCGATGTTTTCCATTACTGCTGAGCATGTGATAATCATTTATGATCCATACATGAATTCGAAAACAAATTCGACAATCATTGGTTTAGGCCTGTGCTGGATTCGAACCTGCGACCTCAAAGTGAAAGGCAAGCGTTCTACCTACTGGGCTACAAGGATCATATTATGGCTTACCATCCATCTTTATATTATTTATATTTTTGTTAACGTGTAAGTCAAATAAAAGACTAAAACATAAAACACAAAAGCTCACGACTTTATCCCAATTGGGGTAGTCAGACGTACACCCATCGCAAGATGAACCCACGCCTACCGAGCAAAAGTAAGTAAAGAGCAATGTAGGAATAATTAAATTATTTTAGAGCGTTCTAGATTTATCCATTAAACAGTTCTAAACAAAATTACGCAATTGAGAATCTTACTTTCGCTTCTGGTGGAGTATGGCAGCGTTAGTAGCGTCAGGGCGTAGCTGGGTGCTACGTTATGATTGCTACGGCGTAGTCAGGATAATGAACCGGGCGTTGTTGGATGGTATATCGCGTTGATGGAGCACCGAGCTCGCACGTGACCACAATAACATCACAGGTGGGCTCGCTACACACTAAACATCAAGTAATATCATGTATTAATACATGTATATATTTATGCATTATGCGCCGATCACTTCATCAAACGGTTCATCATTTCTTAGTACTTCGTACAAACGCGATCCGGAAATCCTGGGTTTGTATTTCGGTGGGACAATTATCACAAAAATAGTTTGGTTAGGACATTGATCACTCGATTGTCAAAAAAAGGGGACAAGTTAAATAGTTGGTTCAGGCTACTATATGTATACTTACCGCAGTAAGTATGTAGCCGATACATGAGCCGTCACTACAGTAATCCTGACATCAGGGTTGTCGGTCATTGATCAACCCACACGACAGAAGAAAAGGGGCTTCGTATCAAAAGTGTCTGCAAGTTGTCTTTTGGTTCATTGTGGCTCTGCCTACCGCATTAGGGCTTGCATACGCGCATTTATGTCTGTTTATTCAGTCAATATTACAAAACACACCTTCGTCTATCGTGTGGGTTGTGAGGTGGATTACCAATCTCAGCGACACTGGTGTCAGGGTTATTATTGAGCCGCCAAAGGCCCCTGACATGGCTCATGTGACGATTACTCACTTACGTCAGTAAATTGTAACCGGGTCCAAAGGCTTAACGTGCCTTCCAAAGCACGGAAAAAAACTTTACCTCGTTATAATAAAATGAAGGTAAGTGTTTTATATTCACAGAAATTATAGCAAAGAATGAATAAAATACTATGGGAAAAAGTACTCTAAGAATATCTTTAACGTAAACTTATGTAGTTATTTTTATTCAAAACCTTTGATCTCTGTCGACATCAAAGTAAGAGATTATTGAAAATTCTCATCACCGGGTATCATGTCGTCCCGTTAACCCGGGGGCCGGCGGCGGCGGCGGCGGGGGCGGGGGCGGCTCTGACCCGTCGCGCTTGAGGCGGGCCATCGCCACCAGCGCCCAAAGGACGTCTCAAAATGTACCGCCGTAATCTATACGCCAGCTGCTTTGGCTTCATTCAATACGCTGGAAATACTTAAATACACCAAGCCGATTACAATGTACCGGTCTATGTGGCCCGGCGGTTGAGAGTGCTCACGATCCGGAGGTTCCGGGTTCAAATATAATAAACGTTTCTTTCTTTCTTTCTTCTTCTTTCAAATACCATTGGAAAAAAATCATAAAAATCACTATGTGATGCCTAGTTTGTTTGGGACATCAGTGCTTCGGAAGGCACATTAAGTCGTTGGTCTCTGTTGCTGCTTACTGATGTAAGTACGTAATTGTTATAATGAGCCATGTCAAGGGTCTTGGTGGCTCAATAGTAACCTTGACACTAGGATTGCTGAAATTTGAAATCCATGTCACAACCCTTACGATAGAAGAAAAAACTATGTAGAAAATAAGTTAACGTCTTTTAAAAAAACATTATAGGTAATTTTTTAAACCACACGTCATTTAACACGGTGTAATCGTGTATATTACTGTTGGTAAAGCTCTTCAGGTGTGGATCATAAAGTGAGTCACCAACCGGCGGATCCCTGACGAGGCAAAACCGCCCACCTGCGCACCCCGCACCGCGTCAGCTGACGTTATCTCACCCTTGTTGTAGCTGACACACGACTCTCCCCCTCTATATCCATATCTCAATGGTCAATGGTTATGGGACCCTTTCGTCGCTGCGCCAGTTGGTGTAGGTCGCGATGTAGTATTTATGGCCGTTTGCAATAATCTATTTTTTCATGGGTTTCGCTTACTAAAGTTACTTTAGGCATTTATTTTGATAAAAAATACGTCAAAATAAGTGACAAAAGTTAAGTACTATTAAGCGAAAACCATCGATAAATAGATTATTGACAACAGCTCTTAGGCAATTTTAAAGATTCACGTACTTAAGAAGAGAAAATAAATAATATATACACTTCAGTGTAAATAACGGCCTCTGTGGTCCAGTAGTTGCGTGTTGGACTCACGATCCGGAGGCCCCGGATTCGAATCCCGGTGGGGCCATATCACTGGCTCACAGGCTGATCACCTGATTGTCCAAAAGTAAGATGATCCGTGCTTCGGAAGACACATTAAGCCGTTGGTCCCGGTTACTATTTACTGATGTAAGTGAATAATCATTACATGAGCCATGTCAGGGGCCTTTGGTGGCTCAATCATAACCCTGTCACCAGGTTTGATGATGGTGGTATGCCACCTCACAACACACACGATAAGAAAAAGAGGTGTAAATTACCTATGCAGGGTTAACAAGTGAGGTATGTCAAACCTCACACCACTCATTGTAGCACACCTCAGAATCAACACAACAGTAAATAACACGTTACAGAACGACTCCCGTACACGTACCCACTGAAGTTTATCGTTCGCACCAGGACCTTCTATTCACGATGATTTAGTATTGAATTTGAATTTATTTCACGCACGACACCTCAAGAAACGTATCAAAGCAGACTTACACCATTTACAACCCTTTTCGGGAGGTCAATCAGTGCGTGAAAGCCTTGTGTCGGGGCCTTACAAACGCTCCTTATCGGGCCCTTTGAGCCCGAGGCCGCCTTATTGGATTACAACGAGCGGACAACGGCTGTTTGCTCACGTCCCTACATCACCTACTGACGACACTCATACACGCACAGACACAGCCTCGCCGCTAAAGTATCAAAACTGATGTCGCCTGTGAGATTTGTCAAAGGAGGGATTAGAACCGCCTTGGGCTTAGATCTCGAGTATGCTAACAGCCTAAGACACAACCGCGTGCTCTACTCACGAGAGATCACAGTTCATTTGTCAACTGCGTTGAAAGGTTTCTTGAATATCTGTCAGAAGAAACAGATTTTTTTTATAATTCAATAGAATTTATTAAATTTATTATTTAATATATTAACTACTTACTATTAAAATGAGCAACAGATTAGTTTAAACATGTTTGAGAAAAGAAACGCTTGAAGTAAGTATGCAATTCTCAACACGTGTATCGCAATGTATTTCAAATATTTTATATCAAATGTATTCGATATATTGTCAAGTTGTTGCCTGCAGTCCAGCGCTGTCCGGCTCGGCCGAGTGTATTTGCAATTCAAGTGTTTCCTTTGACGCTTACGACTCGATATTTTTATCTTGCCTCTACGCCGTAGTAATGTGCTACGGATGTAGCTAACGTTACGCATTTAGTTTGATGTAGGGGTGTTATAAAGTAAATGTACTAAAGGCGGACATAAAAGAAGTTTGTGGCCTTTATAGGGGAGAACGACCGGGGTGTAATTCACAAGTTGGGTTATATAGGCGGCATACAGCGGGCGGTGGCGACCTTGTCACGGTGTCCACAGACAAAGGCCGCGTGTGGCCGGCGATGCTATCTACACACGTCCCAGACGCCGCAAACGAGCTCGCTAAGGATTCCTTCAACTTTACAACCAGCCCTGAAGCTCCGCTGATATATCGACTCGCTTCAACTTTGATTAATGATTCGAGGCCTCTTCTCGTAGACTAAGAAAATTTATCGAAATTAATTACTCTGTAACCATTATAGAAACTTATAGTTTCACAGATCATTTTTCAATATCTAACATAACATAACATAACAAATACTTTATTGCAAAAAACAGGAAAAAAACAAAATACAAAACAAAAGAGAAATAAAATAAGTACAATAGGCGGCCTTATTGCTGAGTAGCAATCTCTTCCAGGCAACCTTACCACACAACCAACCACAACAACCAACCAACCACCAACAACCAACCACCTACCCACCAACCTACCATACACATATTGATAGTCTCTAGACATTTATTATTGCTTGAGTTGTTTCATACTATATTGTTCGAGGAGTCTAATACATACAGACGCAGAACAAATACACCTCGGTAGAATATATTTGACGAGTATTTGTGTACAGTCTACGTCGCCTACATGCTGTTCGCATCCACATATGTATAGCAATAGTTGGTTTTATTCGAGTGAATGGAACAGGAGTCTTTGAGCGTTGGTGTGCACAGCGAACTGTATGGACGTAGTGTCGGCTATTGATCTCATCTGAGCAGTGTGCGCGCCTGGCTGGATATGCTGATACATTACTGCTACTTTCATAATTTGGCATCTTGAGAGAGCCTTTATTGCTGCGTGTTACGTGTTGGATTTGCATGACAATAGCCTTTGTCCCCCGCAAATTCTCGTTGGTATAATTTCGTGTAGTACATCGGCTTCATGATCCTCCGACTGAGGATGGGGAAAAAATAAGCGCATTGTGGTGTGTTCCTAGATATCGGATTTAATGCTCCGTGACAGAACATAAACTATGGGGTACATATTGGCGGCTGGAGGTGGAAGCCTCACAGGACGGGCTCCGACGTTCGGCATATTGTCGCCGCCGCAGGGCCGTCCTTCTGGAATGTGTCCCTGGAGGGCGATCTCGCAGCGAAACAGCTCTCTGCCCTCCGCCCTCCACCATATTTCCTTTCTGATAAATATCTCTGCTATTAGAAGGGCACGTATTCAATAACTAGCGACCTACAACGGGATGACGCACTCGTAAAGACAATACAGCCTATAAAGCATGGCTTGAAGGATTCTGTTAAACTTATGCGACTTACAACTGCACTCGGCCGTGGCTTAGCAGTTTGTTTGTTTCTCCTTCCCCTAGTTCTGTCCTGTGATCACCACAACTGTTAGCCGGCAAAAAAACCATCGTCGCCGGCACCGACGCATGGCGCACTCCCGTTCACACCGCTACAAAAATCCCACTCCTTTACAAAGATCCATGACGATCCATGCTTTGGAAGGCACGTTAAGCCGTTGGTCCCGGTGACTACTTACTGATGTAAGTACGTTGTCGTTACATGAGTCATGTCAGGGGTCTTTGGCGGCTCAATAGTTACCCTGACACCAGGGTTGATGAGGTTGGTCATCCACCTCACAGATAGAAGAAGACTCCTTCACATTTACTTACTAACGTATATATAAATACAAACTTCACATTACACAGCTTTCCATTTGCAAGTCATCGCGTTCATTGACTCGGCTCGTCTTCAATTTGGCCGGTAATAACGCGGTGGAGGTTCTAATCAAACGGAACGTACACCAGCGCCATTGACGGACATAATGAACGAACACCAATCACGCCAACGTTGTGTGCGATCCACAACAATAGCAGTCGACTGAAACCAAAGTAATCATGACGGAAATAAACCCAATATCCACAATTAATTAAAGAGGAAATGTGTTTCTTCTGTCAGAAGGCTATTTAGTAGTCCGCTGGACTTTTCACGTAAACTTAAGGACGCTAGCCAATGTTTTAAAATGCTTCTTATAGTGAAATAAATGTTTCCTACTTGGTTTACGCCGCGATACGATAAATGTGCTAATTATACGTTAATAAATCAGCGGTCACGTGTTTTTATGTGGATTCCTCATTTGTGAGAGTAATTGGGTCCGGCTAATGAGTGCGTGCTGGCCACACAGACATGTGTGTCTTCATTGTGGCTCTGATGCCGGCCATTTGTCACCCGCCACTTGTGTCGCTGCGAACAGTGGCGTCACCACGTCGCAAACTTCACTGGATATTCAATATAAAACCAAAAAGCGGTCACTGGAAACATATCTGAAATTATTTTTAGGATTCAATTACGTTGTAAGTAGATGAGTTTTCATTTACTTAGGATAGATTATTTATTCACAATTTTGATAAACAAGCCTTCAGGCTAAATAAGAAATTCCCATCATTACATTGTTGTAACAAAAAGAATAATTCCTAACCATTATTCGTGCCAACTTAAGTCGATAAAAGTTTTTTAAATCTCAATTTTCTTTTTCATATAAATTCCTTGTACGTAACTAATGCATTTGACAAATGGTTTCTTACGTCTGAGAGGTTATTTTTCTTAGAGAGTTATGAACCGAACGACATTAGGTCAGTAATCGGCTTAATAGAGAAATACTTGTTTAAATGTGGGTCAGTAAGAGGGGGGGGGGGGGGTGAGCGTGTCCCCGCGGCGCAGCTAGCAGTGGGGAATGTCTTCATCACTAACGCCATATCAGTTTAACAGAACATTGGTGACTCTCAGTTTAACAGGCAAACCTATGGTTACATGTAAGAGTGTTGGAAAATTATGTTTCGTTCATCCGGTGTGTAGTGCTTATCTCGTCTGGCGGGGTGCGGGGATGCGGGGGGGGCGCGGGAGGCGGACGTTTTTGCGCCTTCATAAGATTAATTCCTCGTGCTATCAGCGCAGCCTTCTGCCTGACCACTAACATACTGGTTTATTAACCCTTCTACGCATCCCCAAATAAATATAAACCCGGATAATATCACAATTAAAACCCGGTTGAATGGCTCGCATTCCCCTCCGCGCTGACATTTATGAAACATGTTTGCTTTTATTCTGACGAGGATTATTTAACTTGCTGTGGGAAAATATTAATTACGGAAGACATGGCAGTGACGTGCGATATGTTTTTATTTCACTTATTTATCATTCTCGTGAAAGAATACAGGTAATATATTTACTCGTGACTTGCATACTTGACTTTCTTATTTATTATTATAATTAAATAATTGTATTTTGTTAAATTAATTGTATCTTAAGGTTTTTGAATTATATTGTTTATACTTGACATCCTTTATATTAACAATGCTATAAATAATTAATTGTGCTTGCTAGAATAATGACATTTCTCTTTTTTATGAATACTTATACAATTACCATGTCAATTTGCGATGCCCTATTAGGGTTCTGTACTGATACTGTTATTAACTTTAAGACCTTTTATATATTTAATGTATATGATGCAAGTAAATAAATGAAGAATGAAACTTTATTTTTATCTGTATATTATCCGTTACCTGTGACCATGAAACCTTGAAAAGATTTGAAGCTAGCTTCAAATCGTGACTACGTAAACAAAGTGCCGCTATAAGATCGCGGCTGCCGCAATTGTTGTTATAAATATGTACACACGTTGTGTATATATAGCGAGTGACTGATGAAGATGCGAGTGTGTCGGCGACGTCGTGTTTTTGCGTCGCCCTGCCCGCTGCCCTCTAACGCTGTCAGCGCGGATAAACTGCCGACTTCCGACTCCAGCCTTATTGTTACTTTATGATGATATTCCCGAATGTTGGTTATGAGGCGATTGTCCCGGGTTCGCGCAATGTTTGTGACGATGACGATGCGGGCCCGCCGCCGCTGCCATTTGTTCTCTGTTAACGCGTCACGTCGGCGCTAATTATGAAAGTCAACAACCACTAATTAGACGAGGGTGAAATCGTTACGCATCGTTTAAACAAGTTGACGATATAATTAGAGGATGATAAATATCGAGTGTGAGCCGGTGGCCGGGCGGCAAATTAACCGGACGGTTTAAATTACAACCTCTCACGGATAAATGAATATGAAACGAGTCCGCAGCCGCGCGAGGTGACGGTTCCACGCGACAAACTCGGGAATGGTTATTTATGAATTTTATTAAAGCGCCTTGCACAACGAACGCCCGGAAGCGGATGTGATTTAATATTCCGCACTCGCCTAATAATATTTTTTCCTTCCGTCGGCGAGTGCACCGGAGTAATAAATAACACATAGGTACTTACATATTAAAAGTACCCTCGTCTCTTAGTAAAAGCCGTGTCCTAATCCCCGCCGCCCTCCCACCCCCGCGGTAGGCGTCCTCACAAAAAGATAACGTATCTCATGGCCGGTCCCGAAAATTGCGGCTTTTCATCAGCGCGACCCAACGCGACCCCCGCACCCCTCTAGCCGTCAATTTGTACGGTTAAACGCATGAAAGGGATATGTAAACAGTTCGCGCATTGTGAGCTCGTCTGCGTGCTGTATCAGTCATTTCACGGGTGAGTTTTCTTCGCTTGATTATTAAATTAGTTAACACTGTGCGAGCGTGGCGGGTCCTTTTGTTGTTGGCGCTGTGTCGCCGGGGCTGTGCACGCGGGGAGCTGCACAAACTCCGGAAACTGTGTCAAGTGTACGCACGCGGATAGCCCGCATAACACACACACCTACACACATTTATTTTTCCGCAAAATCTTTTAAGCTCTGGTTAAGCCACTCGCAACGCGGACTGCTCTCTCCTCGATACACATTTCCGAAACAAAAAGAAACGTCGGAGACCTCTAGCGTCGAACGACTTCATTAACCAACTTAAATAGGAGTAACACATCAGCATCACAAAGCACCGACGGGATACATTTTTAAATCCCGGCCGAGCCCCGCGTTAGAGTATTTAATCCCGCAGTACTTCGGCGGCGGAATGAAAAAAGCGACAAAGAATGAGGAGCGCGCGGGGGCCGCGGGGAGGGGTCTTACATCGACGGTACTACCAAATAGACTGCTAATGTTTTTCGCATAGATAAACGAATACATACATAGGTACATACTCCACATAGCAGTAATCCTTGATTCGGGGACACAGCTATAACACCTTTCGACGATATAGATTTAAAATAATAATTTTGATTCAGACTACATCATCATCATCAATTTAAGAGCCACGCTCTTGTCGGTGTAGCATTTTCCATTCCAGTCTATCAAAGGCCAATTCCTTGACTTCCCTATAAGACACGACGTTAACCTTTTCTTTAATCTGTTCCATGTAAGCTCTTCTTGGTCTTCCCCTTCCTCTCTTTCCTTCTAGCTTTCCAGACTAGCTAGCTTGGCTTCTAGATTCAGACTACAAGTAATCAAAATAACTTACGCCCTAATATGGATATGATGTACCTTATGGTGATAAAGGATGAGGATATTCTCATAAAATTCAGTTTGTCAAACTAACTGGGGTAAGGGAGGGAGAGGGAAGCGGGACACTGCGTTCTAATTCGCTCAATCATGATCCTAAACACGTCGGAAGGTCATGAAAATAGTCACGATTTGTTGAACGTTGTCAGGCGTCATCTTATATCTAATCTATTAGTCATATGTGTTGACAGATCTGGTTCAGATGAGCTACTGGGAGTCTAAAGGCGGTATCGTCGATGGGCTCTTATTCCGGCGACAATGACGCCCGCCGCCGCACGCGGTTCCAACGACACACTGTTATATGTAACAGAGTTGATTTCAATTGCAGCGCTACTCCTCGACGTAATAACGTCGACGACGCATTAACTGCGCTTATACCCAGCAGAAAAGTTATTCATATTACTACCTTAACAGCTTGAATATATTTGCACTTATTGCAGTAACACCTATTTTTTCGCGGCATCGATTTTTTTCCGACGTTGCTCTTAAATTAGTTATGATGACCGATTTTTCTAGAGTGAATTTTCTACAGCAAATGAAATTGTCATCAACTTTACGATGGCGAGTCTTACTTTTGATGGAATCCAGTCATCGTCGAAATTGAAGAAAAAACTACTGCAGCTGGAGTTGATACAGTGAAGTTATTTGGGAGCAGAAATACAGAGTGTTATGGAATTATGCTGATCTCATCGGCGCGCGGATTACGAGCCGGCGCCAGCGCCGCCGTCACGACACATAAAGATACTTCTTTCACTCCACTCATATTGGAGCAGGAATTTTCCGGGGATTAGCGACATCGACTGGCTCGAGCCGGGGCTTTGCGGCTTCTGTATTTATCGGCGGCTGAACAAATATAGTTACGATCCATCGAGGATTGTGTCAATAAGTCGAACGGCCGCAATTACACGGCTCGAATGCGGTAATAATGCACTTTGTCGCTGGGAATTTGCTTTTCTCGTTTAAACTTTAAAATAAATTGACCAAAGGGAAAAAGGGGTTGCCGGAAATGTGACAGTGGGAATCCACTTTTAACGAGGCACCTCGAAAAATGTAAACAAAGACAAAGAGGTCGCAATTAAGGCGGCCTCTAGTTCGGGTTTTTGCGCTGACAAATGGAGGCGGTCTGACCGCGCGGCTGCGTCTCCCGCCGCCGGGAGCCGGGAGCCGGGCGCCGGGTGCCGGCCCGCGCCATCCATCCCCGGGAGTTATGTGCGCGGATACAAGCTAAAACTTCATTAAGCTACAGTAAATGAGCGACACCGGCCTTTAGACCACACATCACAGGGCACGTCCGCTTACAACCGACACAGAATAATAGTAGTCCCATCAAAGTTATTGACTGGTCTACGTTCAAGTGTAAGCAAATTGCGACCTTCGCTCTGTCCTTCGAGTTATAAGAAACTTGTTGTAAATGAAACCCTTTGACATTAATCAGGATAAAACAGCGCGCCCCTCGTGGACGAACATGTGTCACGACATTGATGATAACTAGACCGGTGGTAATTGGAAATTTACTGAATTTTGTCTCATGTTCTCATCCACGATTGAAGGTCGTTGTATCTCATACACATTACCTTGTATGTACATTATTAAAATGTATTCCAAAGACAATATGGCGCATGTTATTCTCATATCCCGAAAAATATTTTCCAAATAATCGTAAAACATTTGGCACAAAGGTAATATCGGTGCGTGCGTAGATATAGTTGTTGGTATTCGGATATTGGTCGCGCGGCGTGATTCCGCGGCGCGACCTGTCACCGCTGAGGTAGTGCTTACTACATCATGCAGAGTTTAGTTTCAGCCGCGCTGTGCCCGAATTTTATATGCTATTTTTAGAATTTTATCCAAAGTAAAAATATATGTGACAATATAAATGTTGATGTATAGAGGTCTGAACGTGTCAGGAAATGTGTTGTCACTGGCAGGGGGGCGGCGGCGGGTGCGGGGGTGATCGAGCGCCGACGTGACTCTCGGAGCAATCTCTCCGTGTCCCGGTACAACACTCGATACAAACCATCCCCCGACAAAGTATTTGTTAGGTTCAACTTTTGTTGTAAGTAAAATAAATTAAAAACTTTAATGGGGCTTTAGCACAAAATGTCTCACCACTTACTTATTGAAAAAGTTTAGGATTCTTGTGATATAGAGTGTCACATAAGGCATCTATGAGCACAATAAATTCATGCTGCATGATATGGACATTCTAACACGCACGGCTGCATAGCGACAAACGCATTTTACTCAAAGCGTTGTTGTCTGTACATCACAAGATAATTTGAAAAGGAAGGGCTCTCTAGCATTGTGAAATGTCGTACTCAGCGTATCTCCAGCTGTGAATTGGGTCCGTCCTTCAGAGTGTGGGGTCACTTGGCAATTCCGCTCATGCGGCGGCGAAGTGGCGGCCGCTAAATGTGTATGGGGCGTAAAGCGGACCGCGCCATTAGCGGCGCGTGACACGTCGCCCTCCCGCGCCCGCCCGCGCCCTCCCGCACTCTCCGTCGCTCTAATGTTCCAACTATACGCCTACATGACACTGATGGACACATTTTCTTGCGTCCCTACCGAAATTGGCTAAACTTGCCCGAATGTACACGAGCTTTTAACGTAAATACGAGAAGTTTTATAAATGTCACTGGCTGTGCCGAGCCTGTTGGTAGAACCCGTTAGTGAAAAAAGAAGGTTATAAAAATGGCGCTCTGTATTCGACGAATTTAAGACAAGTTCCTGACTCCTATAATGTACTCAGATATTAACTTAGGCATATAATATTATGATTCTCAAGGGGCGGACATTAATCTAAACGTGAGCGTTTGTAACTTAGTAAGTGACGATTAAACTTCGTACGCGGTACATGACGTGTGTCTCGTACGCGACGTTCATGGTACTATGAGCCGCACAACAATAGGAGCGGCGTCTGTTGGACGTCTCCCATGCTAACTGCACTTAGCCGATGTATATTGATTGTGAGACTGCAGAGCAATGCGGAGCCGATTGCTCAATAGGAATATAGATTGCATCGCTGCTCTGCATATTACATTAAGCGCGCGCTCTGCAGATGTAACTTCATCAGTGAAGCGTTGCTCTGTAGAAGTAGGGGGGTGTAACTGTGTGAGTGAGAGGAAGTTTTTGTAGATGAGTGCGAGCAAACAGTGGGACCCGCGCGTGTGCAGGGCCTGAAGGCTGGAGGTGTGTTTGTGCATCACTGGAGACAGAGACAACAGCGGTGTTTGCCCGTTGTCAAGCTCGGGCCACTATCCACTCCTCACACTGTGTACGTATTAAACTTACATCGGCTCTACTTCCTCACGTTTCTACATGTTGCTATTAATGAACGCACGTTCTGAGCGCGACGAGAAACATAAAGTAGGTCGACGCGAATATATTATAGGTGTGTAAAGATGACGGTATGTGTAAAGATGACGACTTTGGAGCAAGGAAACTTGCTAACTTGATGTCGACTTTAATCTGCCATTCTATACAAGATAAGATATTACACTTTTCGGAACCTGCCCTACGTATATTCAAGCGTGTGTATGTAGGATATATAGAATTCGCTGTTTACTCAAACAACTTCGAGTTGGAAACTCTACTAAGCCATCGAGAGGAAAGTTCGAGTCATACAACCTACATCCCCCAGATTGGCGCACACCTATGCTGATGCGGGAGACGGACGAAGTTGGTCCGCCGGCGGCGTGGCGGGGATTTACATTTCAAATGTGAGGTGAGTTTAGAGTGATACACGACACTGTGTGGTAAGCAGATGATCGTGAAGCCGGCGGCTGGACAAGCCGGGCCCTGTGAAGGCGCGTGCGCAGGCGGCGTCACGCGCCGGACATCGCTCACGCGCGTGCTCTCTGCTCCGCAAATTACCTGCCGCAAATCACCATAATCGCCGAATAACTTACTTTAAACTCGTATCTGCGTTTGGTTGACTCCGCGGTTTTATTACAACCCAGTTATAAGCTCACCGGAGCGGAGTTTTTATAGCCGTTTATTGTTGCTAATGGTATTGCTCGGCACGAAATCGGCGCTTTTGTTTGATTTGTATGCGAATTAGCGAAATGGAAAAAAATGGTAATGAAAAGCTATCGTATCCAGTTTATGTCGTATGTGCTGTGTAATCTGTAAACAAGAATTTGATTTACATTCGTGTCGGCGGGGGGAGGGGGAGGCGACGCAGGTCGCAGCGATCCAATTAACGTTTCTTTACGGCTTCCATCACAATCAAGATCAAATTTTATTGCCGTCGTCCATAAACGTCGTCTTTTCGAAATTATAGTTTAACCGGTAAACATTTCCGCTACTTTGTGCCGATTTCAGCGAGAGATTAGGACTGAACACGCGAACTCTTTTTACTTCCGACTGTAAACGGGGCCGGCTAAAAGACGACCGAAAATTATGACAATTGCCATTCGGCCTGTAGGATAGAATAAACAGTGGAGCAATTACCGGCGACATATTACAGCAATTAGGGACGCGGCAAGTAGGCGCGATGTTATCGACGCTGCTCCGCGGATTGTCGACGTCGCTGCGTTATAAATGCCCTCTGTATCTACACATTATTTTTACTTTAACACGCAAACGCTATTTGTAAAGTGTAATCAGAGCCGTATATTATGGCACGTGTTCCCAGCGGCATGTGTGGAATACCTGAGAATGCTGTGTGACGGTTCTAATAGCGGCGGTCGTAAGTCAGCGCATCAAATCTCGCGCGCATTGTTTAGTGGTAATTGTGTTTAATCGTGACGGCATTCCGCGGGCGCGCTACGCCGCGCCACTCTACCCCACTCCGCACTACGCCGCGCGACAAATGAAAAGCCCGCCAGCCGCCGCAGTTTATTGCGCACACGCTAATACATGTAGATATCCGGATAATTTGCTCACACAGTCTTTACTGCCGCTCGCCATATTGTACTCGAGGTTAATTTCAGTTTATAAATCACAATATATGTTATCTTCACACAATCTTCATGGTAGGGTAGATACAGTTGATGGAAAGTCGTCTGATAGAAACATGTCTTGATCTTGACCACACATTGTTAAAATTTTCCTTTAAGTATACGGTAGTTATGTACAAGAATGCCTAGGCGTATAATTTTCATTGCCATTATTATATTTAACAGCCTTTATTAAAACACGCCGTACAATATGTGGTGTACGATAACGTTATAACAGGCGGTCTGGCCGGTTATTTAGTTGGAGAAGGTAACAATTAGGGCTAGTATTTCATAAGACAGCAAGTTATAGACAAGGTGACGTAATAGTTGAACTTGGTACAAGTGTGTTAGCTGCGAACACGTGGAGGTGCGCGCAAACATCGTAAATAATCCGGTGAACAACTCGCCGTATTTCATTGAAAACTTCCACTCACAGTCAACAACGCATTGCAGATTGGATTGTATCAATAAAACATAAGATATTGGTAATACGAACCGCGGACCGATACCATCGAGACCCAAGCGTAATTGAAAATAAATACCAAAAATATAAATGGTCTGTATACCATAAATACTCATCAGGGCAGACAAAACACGACGTAGGAGAAGTTTTTTTAGTGTTTTCGAGCGATGTTATTTATCCTTTTCTGGACGTGTACTACTTACTTAGTTGTTTTTATTACTCCCACGAGAAGTGCTATAAAATCATCCAGCAACCTTACGACATTGTGCGACCGAGCGTACGTAAACTTAGAACGAGGTATTGAATCTGTAAAGAAAGGCTGCATTCGGCGAGTACTGCGCGGCGCGCGGCGGGGTATACGTGGCGCGAGCACGCTCGAGCGCGCGCTTTGTGCGGCGCGAGTGCGCGCGGCGATAGCGCTGCGGGGCCGGCTGGCCCGCTGGCGCATCGACGTCGCCGGAAGACGCACGCTAGGGCTGAAGGGGGAAATAACCTCATACTTTAGAATACTTATTCTGGACTAGTTTCATTGAGAAAAAAGTATCTTACCTTATCTTAACAGATAAAGATCTCGTGCTAAGTACGCCGTAAATATGCCGTTATAAATAAATTTATTTTCGATATCCCTTTACTGAAAATCGAATGGTAATCTAAAGAGTCGAGGAATCAATAAGTACTCCATAAATATTTACACAGATTGAACGTATAATAGATACTTATTCAGTTATTCTATCTGTCGTTTGTTTAGCTCCGTAATCGTATTTCCGGCGGGTCGCAGCGGCCCGCCCTCGTGCCGCCGGCACCAGCCCTGCGCAAGTCGCAGCCACTCGCAAACACACTGGAGCATCTCACAAAGTGAATCCCTGATTTCGCACCTCGGATTTCTAACTGGAATTTAAAATAAAATCCATTCCAGAGCGAAATTTAAACTGGCGTTTTGGATAGTGGAGCAAATAAAAATTGAAGCTGTGGACGAAAAAGTAAAATACAGGGCGCACTTTAGCGGAGCCTCGGGTCGAGTTGAAACACGAGCGGTAATCGAATCACTGCGAGTGTGACGTCATCAGCTGTGCACACTGCACATTACCCGGCGACACTTGACTTACAGGTGCCTCTGCTCTCGTGGACTCTGTCACACTCATGTTTTACAATCAGGCAGCGCTTGCATTTGAATATCGAGATGCTAGTGACGTCACTTCATGGACGATATCCCTAAAGGAGGTTAGTGGTGGTAGGTATAAGAACTGTCTCAGTAGCGGCGAGGCGCAGGCCGCGCCCCGCTGCCGACTATCGTAAAAACTCCTTGATGAAGGTCCCGGATAAGATTAGATTGTACTCGTCGCCTGTCTTGTTAGCTACATTATCCGTGTCACCTCCAGGGAAGACAAATTTCTTGGGGACATTTTTTTCCGTAACTGACATTTTGTGTGCTTTTAATTCTGTGTACATTTACGTTACGTACAGATAATTTTGAGACGATGTACATTATGTGTGGTTATCATAGTTGACTACTCGTTCAATATGATAATACTCTGAGATTTATACAGATAGTTATTATGTTACTTCGGAATGGCTCCCTCATAAATTATAACAGACTCGTAGTCATATATCTAGAGGATGGAAGCTATCTGGGAGTAAACTTGTGAGTGGTGGTATCAGAATGGAAGCGAGTTTTGTTTAGCGGAATAAATCCGGCGCGAGACAGTTGCGATGTACGGCGCGACGCAGCGAGCGAGGTCCGGACTATATTGTAGTTGGATAGCACGCGCTCCCGACTTCGTACACTTTACATTTGTTGTCATTTAAAAGACCGTATGCAGAGCATGTTAAGTGGACGGTATCTCAGATATATTGGTGCATTACAGCTATTAACTTATTCAGAAACACTCATTTCATTTGAAACTTTAACACCTGGGTGAATTTGAACATTTTAGAACAATAATTAATTATCTACATAGTAGGTATACAGTAGGTATCCTCTGGCGGCGGCGCGCGCAGCTGCCGTCCCGCCGGCGCGTCCTCGTGTGCCCGTTGTTGTGAACTAGTGACGTTCCTCCTTGTCAATTCCGTAGAAAGCTATTAAAACAAACGCGAAGTGTTCCGGTCTTTGTGTTATTAAAACAATGGCAGTTTCAAATAGTTCAGTTGCAGTCGACATGAAGCTATATTTCTGGCGTTAGTTATTTTATTTAATATTTTTTGTCAATAATCATTGAACAAAAAGTTGTTTAACTTTCGTAATCTTCGCCAGTCTAGACTATCGGGAAAGAATAGGATAGTAGAACAAACAAAAATTGAAGCTGTGGACAATATCCATCTACCTAGTTCTCTAAGAATTTGGTAGGTCAGCAGACAAAACTTGTGCGTACTAGGTTATAACAAGAATGTAATGTTTGTAAATTGTTGGTCTAACAGAATCATCTTGCGATCTGACTACCCCAATGGTGATATTGCCGTGAACTTACGTTGTGATATTTATAATCACAGAGTAAGTAGTTCTATATCATGACAATACGTGTGGTTTCATGTCAGCGCGGCGGCAGCAAATGAAATTCCCGGCGCGCCGCCGTCACCGCCGCGCCGCCGACCCGACCGCCGACATTCTCTCCACTATTCCATTTACACACACTCACGCTTTGAAGTCAATCTCAAGAATTACATACGATAGCAATGAAGCTTTTTAAAACGATAACTTTTCACGTTATAACAAAAAAGTCAACCCGGTCAGCTGAAGTTTGCAATAAACCTTCTTATTTATGTATAAAAATTATAAACTTATTTAATTAAAAACTTCCAAATTAGAAAGCTATTTACAGAGTTTAGTTTCGAGGGACCAGCCAAATTGAAATCAAATTATCAAAGTTAATCGAAACTTTCGGTGGAGCAGCGGATGGTCAAATTTTAATTTGATTTGTTTTCATAACTATCAGCGGGAAGATTGAGATACACGGCGAGCCCGGGTGACCGCGCGCGTTTGCTCGCTGATATATTTGTCGAGTAAATACGACGCCCTAATTGAAAATCCGCTTACGTAACATTCCTAAGCCGAATTAAGCGAGCGAGTATAAAGGAAACTCGGCGCCCATACATATTACAATCCACTCACGCATTTTCTTTTCTGAACGTTATCCCCAAAAGTGACATTGCTGAGCCTCTTAAATTCAAGCGAAGGGTCGGGTTACATTAAAAATGTAGGCAAATTATACGCGCGGGAGTTTTTCGGCAAAAAATTGGTTTTGCTGAGTCAAGCAAGTGTCGAGCGGTCGGCCGGTGACGTCACAGCGGGTCTCACCTGGCCGCCGAGCCGCGCCGCGGCCATGCGGGTCAGCCCGGGACGTCTGAAGGTATTCTGGATCCCTGACTGTCCGCCACACTCATGTGGGTTGCGTTGTTCTCATCGTTATTCCGCCTACTATCGGGTATTGCTATACCATTCAAGGGGCAATATATTTTTGAATGTTTTCGTTTTGATTCATTTATATTAAATGCACATAGTAGTATGTATATATTGTTTGTCAATTCCTAAACCTTAATTAGGTGAGCGAACACCGCTATAAATGGGATACATTATTTGCAATTTTTATTTGTTTTTTTTTAATATTTGAATATTAAAAAAAAACACACACACACACACACACACAGACACACATTACTTTCATTTACACACCATGCACACCAAATCACACCATCACATATTTTGACACAAATAGTTGTTCTACATAATTCCCTATTGATTGATTAGTTTTTTAATTTTTATCCTTATTTCTTTTATTTTTATAGTCGTTTGTTTCTTTCTAAGTTGTAATTATGGCTACCCACTAAGACTGCTGATCTGGAGGTGGAGGCCTGGAATCCTATAATACAGGGTATCCTAGTCTAGGTTCAAGCCTTTACACATGATCACCCGTTATGTTTAACCCTATTGTCTAAGATGTATATGTACACTTTGTATCATGTTATGTTGTGAAGGAAATAAATATTTTGATTATTTATTTTTATTTTTATTTATTTATTTATTATTTTGCAGTAGTGTTCCGAAGTAATGATGTCGGATGACGATGATATTAACCGGCTGATCTAGTTTCTGGTTTATAGCCGGTGTGTACTGCCACCTGCGCCGGACCGAGCCGCGTTTAATTACGGCGAGCGCGCGTGCTCATCAACCAATCCCGATCCACTAGTTTAAATAAATCACTCCATCGCCCCTAATTATGTGGACTGTTTTAATCTAGATCGAACGGGCGAAATTGATTTAAGCGCGCATCAAAATTAAGAGATAGGAGAGGCAAAGAGAATGCCTCTCGAAGAACAATGGGTGTTCCGGGGCAGTGAGAGCAGGGTTGGGATTTCGTTTCTCGAATGGTGTTACTTGTCGCGAATAGAAACAAAAGACGCGCCGCGCCGTGTGTGGGGGCACAAAGACGTCCGCATTAGCGACGGAAGTTGACATCCGCGGACGGCGGCGGACGGCGGCGGACGGCGGCGGACGGCAGCGGACGGTAGCCGACGGCTAGAAATGTCGATGTTGCTGGATAACATCAATTACCGAACACCCTCCACCATCGGAAGGGGGCGCCTTTTGTTCCGGAGCTGAGAGATTTTACCTCCATTATATCTTCATCTTTTTAACGGACGCTGAAAGGTTGGATTTTATTATTACCTAACAATATTAAAACGCCTTTTCACTTTGTTTAGATAAAAGAAATCGATGAACGAGTTCTTAAGTATAACTGTAGCCAATAGCAATAATCAATTATTCATATACTTAGTGGGGCGCCGCTATGAAATATTAATCCAGCGACGAGTGCAAGTCCTGTGTCGCGGGGACTCCTTATTTGCAAACCTAATGCTGCGGTACTTTCCGTTTCAATGGTACAAATTCAAATTCAAAAAATTCAAATTCAAATTCAAAAATATCTTTATTCAGTAGGTAACATAGTTACACTTTGAATCGTCAATTTTACATAACGAACGTCTCATCCGCCTAAAACTACTGCAGCTTCTCACAACCTGTATAGCCGGGGAAAAGAAGCTGCAAGAAAAACCTCGGCACAGGGCCCTAGACGTTCTTTAAAAAAATAAAAATAAACATAAAACATAAAATATTGGTATACAATTGAGTAATTTAGCTGCCTAATATCAGTTCTCAGACAGTTAATCCCATGCATTCATATCTTCTAAATAATCACTAACTTTATAATAACCTTTTTTGTAAAGTTTTTGTTTAACTACTGTCTTAAAACAGTTGAAAGGCAAATTCTGAATGTCAATGGGAATCTTATTGTAAAAACGTATACATTGCCCCTTAAAAGATTTAGTAATCTTATGTAATCGACTGACTTGTAAAGCAAGTTTATTTTTGTTCCTGGTATTAACAATGTGCCGATCGCTATTTTTTGCAAATAATCCTATATGTTTTTTTACATATATTAAGTTTTCAAAGATATATTGTGATGCCAAAGTTAAAATATTAATTTCTTTAAATTTATTTCTAAGTGACATCTTGGGTCCCAATTTGTAAATCGCCCGAATGGCTCGCTTTTGCAGAACAAAAATGCTGTTCATATCTGCAGCATGACCCCACAGCAAGATGCCGTACGACATTAGACTGTGGAAGTAGGCAAAATAAACTAATCGCGCGGTTTCTACATCGGTTATTAAACGAATTTTTTTGACCGCGAATGCTGCTGAGCTGAGCCTTTTGGACAACTTATCAATATGAGGACTCCATTGCAACTTAGCGTCCAAAGTAATTCCCAAAAATACAGCAGTATCCGTGAGGTCCAATTCCTTATTTTTTACAATAATAGAATCGAGGGGCCTACTAACATTCGATAACGTAAAATAAACATATTTTGTTTTATTTTCATTAAGTAGCAGGTTGTTTACAGTAAACCAATCCACTACCTCTGAAATGGCGTTGTTTACATCGTCAAAGGAATCTTGTCGTCTCTTTACTTTAAAAAGTAAGGAGGTATCATCTGCAAACAGCACCACCTCATGTTTTACAAGACTAGGTAGGTCGTTTATGTAAACTAGGAATAGAAATGGACCTAGAATTGAGCCCTGCGGGACGCCTATAGTGACGTTA
Source organism: Pectinophora gossypiella (assembly GCF_024362695.1). NCBI lineage: Eukaryota > Metazoa > Arthropoda > Insecta > Lepidoptera > Gelechiidae > Pectinophora > Pectinophora gossypiella. Next base: position 157,345 of record NC_065405.1, read on the forward strand.
GATCCACACGATCTGGAGCCATGCACATCAACCCTCTGAACGCGGCCACTAAGGTATGACTCCAAAAGAGCGATGGCATTATCAGTTATTCCATAGTGACGAAGTTTCGCGATCAAGATATCATGACAAACGCAATCGAAGGCTTTGGAAAGGTCGCAAAAGACACCAATAGCATCTTTGGACTCCTCCCAAGCCTGAAAAACATGATTTATTAACTCAACACCAGCATCGGTTGTTGAGCGACCCTTTGTGAAACCAAATTGTTTATTAGACATTAAATTGTTTAAATTGAAATGTTGAAGTAATTGCAGTAATAAAATTTTTTCAAATATTTTACTAAGCGTGGGTAGTATAGATATTGGTCTAAAATTAGTAGGGTCAGAAGTACTACCAGCTTTAAACAATGGAATGACTTTACTGTGCTTCATTAAATCTGGAAACACACCATTGTCTACACATTTATTAAATATACATGATAGATAGGGAGCTATGCAATCAATCACGGAGTTAATGACTTTAACAGAGAGACCATGAAGATCTGCAGTCTTTTTGATTTCTAAAGATTTAAAAGCTCTTAAGACGTCCCTAGGACTCACGTGTGTAAATGTTAGTTTATCTACTTTGGACGTATCTATGTGCTCCCTTACAAGTGATTGAGCGAGTGCAGGAGATGACTTCAAGTCCTTGGTAGTCGAAAATGGAATGTCAGTAAAGAATTTTTCAAAAGCTTCAGCAACTTGCTTATCATTTGTGAGTAGTTTACCGTCAATTTGTAATTGATACTCGAGATCGCGTGCTTTGACTTTCCCAGTTTCGCTATTAATAACTTTCCAAGTCATTTTAATAATATCTGAGCTACCTTTAATTTTACTGCTAACAAACATTGCCTTCGCGGTAACGCAAACACGTTTGAAAACTTTTGAATACTGTTTTACATAGTCGTGAAAAGCTATGCTTTGATTGTATGTTCTTTCTTCGTAAAGTTCATACAACCTGTTTCTACTCTTATAAATTCCTACCGTCGCCCAGTCACTAAAAATTGGTGTGTCTGCTTTCTTAATTGTTTTTGCCTTAAATACTTTATTAAATTCCGATTTTGTTAGATTAAATAGGGAGTTATATAACAAATTTGGGTCATCACAGTAAGGAAGTTCTGGTAATTTGTTTGACATATTATCTTTGAATTGTTCTAAACGACTACTTGATATGGGATTGCATGTAACATCCTTTTTCAGTGAGCGGTCAACAAATAAGTTGAAAGATATTTGTTGACCACAGTGATCTGACTTTAATTTATTAATTATTAATTTATCACAAGGTTCTAAGTTACTAAAAATATTATCGATACATTTCGCGGACTGTGACGTGATTCGGGTTGGTTCTGAAAAAAGATTTACAAGATTATAACACAGAAATAAAGATTTGAATGTAGTACTTAATGAGCAATTTTCCAGAATATCAATATTAAAATCACCGCAGACGATAACATGTTTGCTTTTATTACATAATTTGCATAAAGCTTCATCAATAACTTTCTCAAATAGATCATAAGATGAAGCGGGGGGTCTGTATACGCTCAATACAATAAGCCGGCTGAGTTCAATACAGGCTAGCTCAACAGTTCGCTCAACTGAGAGACTTACAATATCCGTTCGTTCCTTATATTTTAAACAATTACGTACTAATATTAATGAACCGCCACGGATAGCCGTCTCCCTGCTGTACGAGCTGGCAACCTGGTGATTATTGAAGCAAACGAACTCATGTTTTTTTAGCCAATGTTCAGTTACGCACATAATATCAACACAATTACTGTTTAAAAAAAGTTCAATTTCAAGTTCCTTGCCCAATATTCCTTGTATGTTTTGGTGTACCAGGTTGATTATATTTGTATTTTTCTTATTGCATTTTATATTTAATATGTCCTCATTTAACTTACTACAGCCAAAGTTTTTCTCTGTTGTCATTAAATTTAATTTAAATTACAAATGTCAGAAATAAAAATAGGCTGCTCAATAGGAGCAGACGCGTTAAAAGCCAACGAATTGGCTGATTCTATTGTAAAAAAAAAGGATAGCGACTTCGCTATTTGTCTTTTGTAAAAGTTAGATAGATAGTAATATCTACCTTTGGTCAAATAAAAATTCCTAACATAGGAATTCGTATCAATGAACTGAAATTTATTATAATAATCGCATACTAAAGTATGCAATGTCAGGTTTAGATCATGCCTAAACTTATTTTCGGAATTAAGCTGACTTTGGCTGAAAGGCAATGCAAACAAAATCACTTGTTCTACATTCGGTAGGCTGTTAAGTAAGGAAATATAATGGGAAAGTAGTTCTTTGTTCGCGTTACCTCTCCTACCGGCCAAGATTATGATTGTACTATTTTTCGAGAAATTATAAGAAATTATTCTTTTTAAAATGTCTAAATAGGAGGCACCCGGCATACAATTATTAATTACTGCCCGCCTCAAGAAATGGCTAAGTTGTAAACCCATTGTTTTGCCAATTTCGTCACTAAACATAATAATATTTTGCGCTTTGTTTACCGGCGCGGGCGCCGCCTGCCCGGTCGCCGACGAGAAGGACGTATTATTGTACTTCAAATGAAATAAACATTTATAACTGGATCATCTCATTTCATAACCTTACAGTACAATTTCCAGTTTATATTTAGCTAAATCGCTCTTGATATTTGTGTGGTGAGTGAGAGAGGCACTTATATTCTTCGTTGCGAAAAAAAATGTAAACTCGCCCCCAGGCCACCTAACCCACATGACAGATGACAAAACGGGTTACAGATACAATTTCGTTTAAGGTTTCGTTGCGAGCTTTACCAACATATACCTAAATGAAAATCAATAGGTGATCTTTTAACAACATGTGAAAGTTCACAGTTATCAATATATTGGTTTTCAATATGTTGTAGAAGATTTGAGTAGTTTTCGTGACTCCATCGCTGGCGAGGAGGGGCACGGCGGAGCGGGGCGCGGCGGGGCGGAGCGGGGCGCTAAGGAGGAAGCTAAACTAAACCGAACGAACTCGGCGAACAAGTCACACAAGGGGCTTACAGTGGTGTTGCGCGAGAGCCAAGTATTGTCTCTGACATTGCAGTTACTATAGCTCACGTAGTAATGCTTATCATGTGTTTTGATAAGTTGAAGCAATATTACATTCATAGGTATAGAAATAAACTGACAGCCGTCACAAGTCTCAACCCAGAACGATATTTCACTCTATAATTTAAACCATTGTTTCAGTTGTAGAAGACACCTTACATCTAACGTTATGAACTGTTTAGTGATAAATAGTTATGTAATGATTTGTTATAGTTTGGCACAGCAGAAAAAAAACTCTTAATCGTTCCTGTAAAATAAAAAATAAAAAGTGTTTCCAGTAGTGCATTAAACTTTCAACATGTACTGGCATAATAGAAGTCGTTCTAGCAGCCACTTGCCGTCATTATGCGCTGCTCCAAAAGCTCACCTGATTAAATAAACACGCCGTGATTCTTTAACGTGCGCATTTACATCGCGTCCGGAGGTCGATGCAAAAATATTCCGAGTGGAGTGTGCTCGGTGCTCCGGCGCACAAACGACGGATTGATTCGCTTCCGAGCGAATGCAACCAAACACCCAGTACACCCACCCCCCACTACCGCTGCAACTCGACAACAACTCGCATAAACCACTTTAAAAACAACTAATTCCTATTTAGTTCTCCCTCACGGCCATAACACGTGCCGCGGATACTGTTTCACGTGTTAAAAAGAAGTTCGCTGAATTTAGTATTGGCTATTGCAGTTGTAAAGACTTTGTAAAAGTCTGATCAATTATTATAACGGCTGTAGATTATGTTTCTGTGAACAACGTGATATGTATTGAGCCGTATCGCTGTCTATAAACAGAGAAAGCTCGGTGAGGTGTTGGTACTTAGTTTATCTTGCGATGGATGTACCTCTGGCTATCCCAATTGGGATATAGTTGTGAACTTATGTTATGTTTGATTCAGTTAAATATCTTTAAAGTAGTTTTACTGTTAGACATTTAATTTTAATAAACTATCGCCTTGTGGTGTTTCCAATATTGAGGATGCTTCAGTTACAGTTTGTCAAGGCGGAAACAATTGGTAGTGGTAACAATTATGAGGATTGAAACGTGGAGCATCGAACACGTCGCGACAATTTCCGAGACAGGCTCGTTAAACCGCCGTCGTAGTAGTCGTAGCTGTCGTAGCCGTCGTAGCGCGGCGTAGTCCGTCGTAGTCGGGGCGCGTGCGTCCGCCTAGTGTGACGATTTCCGCGCCTTTGTGCCGTAATTGGCGTCGATGGAGCGCAGCGCTCAAACAACGTTTACGCGAGCCGTTATTACAGGAACACTCCGGGAAATATGAACCCCCGGGAACTTATGGCAGCAGCTGGAAAGTTGACGTTCTCTGGAGAGTTTTGTTCCAATCAGTCTCATAATATTATAATAACACAACCTTTGCGCTTCTTGCGTGTCAATTAGTTGTTAAATAAATCGACACAGATAGTATTACATCAAATTTTCTACAAATGAAAACTGTTTCGTAGTTAATTCTGAATTCGTGTCAAGTGCTAAATTGTTATAAAAATACCGGTAACAACCACAATTTCTCACAATCATAATTTATTAGGTCCTCTCATCATAGTTTATTATCAGTCCGGTTTGGAATCTACAGTATGATATTTTTACGCGATTGTCAACAAGCGGATGAGTGTGGCACGCGGCGCGGGACGGGGCGGGGTGAGCCGGGGCGGCCGTGTACCACCGCGTAAGGCCGCGTCGAAGTAATAAACTTACCGTCCTAACACAATATTATTTTTATTCGCGAGTTTCACTTTACTGCTATCACCGGTTTCACGGCCCACTGCGGCCCTTTGACAATTTCACCATAAAAATAATAATCGTGCATATATTTTGTGTATTCACCGTGTCATGGGTTATTTTTAATATCGATTGGATTTATTTATTTACTAGGTAACATTTACAAAAATATGTCTGATATTTATAATAATTATTGTTTTTATTTACGGTATGTTTGATCTCTGGCGCCTTCTAAACGGAACGAACATATTACACAGCCTACATATTAGAGACCACGGCGACATTGCATTCAGCCGCTGCAGGTGGCACACACATATATTGAGATGATGGTTTTTATTCGGACCGGCCACTAATTTCATCTCAGATGTCTAGATACGTATTTTTTCCCAAATTCAACGATTTAAGTTCAGAACAAACCTCTTTGCGTGAATTATTGGAAAAGGCAGCCACCGGTCTAATTAATGCAAAACTAAATCACGGTATAGTAATTAACGTGATTTTTCACATATAATAATAATAATAATGTGAATGTGATATTGTTGAACGAGCAATTAATAACAAGTTAGTGCGGTGTGGCGCCGCGCGCGCCGGCCGGCTGCGGCGCGGCGGTGCGCGGCTCCTGGGAAATAACACACGGCACATTTCACTGTGCATAATTAAACGGACAAATATCCACCGTTATTGATGAGGCACCGCACACGACACCCGACACCCAACGAGACAACACGTTCGAACTAAATACAACGCGAATAAAACCGCCACCGCCGGATAAAAGAGCAACATAATCATATATTTTTGCAGCGCGAGCAATCAATGGAGCGGAAACGCAGGCAGGCGTCGCTGCGGCCCGCTCGTAATTACCGCCAACATGACGGCCCGCGGCTCCACTCTATTATTCCTGCGATGTAATAAATAATAATAAAAGTAAGAAAGTTTAGCCAATTCATCAATATTTTCTGACTTATCGGAAAGTTTGGTCAATTGACAATATGTGAGCTTGTCGAACTCACAATAAATAGAACGAAATAGACATTTGGAAACCTCAAAGTTATACAGTGACATATTGGGTGACAGTGGGCGGTGAGGGCTTGCTCGGCTGCCAATAAACCTGCGGCTAATAGTGGATGCGCGACCACCGCATATGTATGCATATCTACATTCGCTTCGCACCCATTTGCATCGCACACGCAGTGTTTATGACACATTAGTACTGCAACCCCCCGCCTACTCCCCTGCACCTACCAATTTCTACAGAAATCCGGAACGTTACAAATTAAACGCCGACTGGAACATCAGTTATATGGAAGTTCAATGTTACTAACACTTCTCAATTCTACGTACTATGAGAAAAGGTCTTTGCGGTCAGGTTTCTTAGTTTTCGTTTGTAAAGTGTGATCATAATTGGAATGCCGCAACATAGTGAAATAAAAATGGTAATGAAATAAAATCTCAATAACTGAGCACGCGGCGACGAGAGTGCGTTGGGAAGTGTGCTCTGTTTACTCTACCCTCTATTGATATCAATGTTATCTAACATAAAAATTATGATAAATCTATCCGCAACATTATTCCGGACACAATGAGCAAGTAACATGCTTTAAAAGTTAAAGTTATGTATGTCTCCATACAAATAGAATTTGCATTTGCCGCCATTGCTTTCTTGTGCTGTTAACCTTGTAACGCAGAGATTTTCAGTCACAATAGTTGAACAATGGGGTTTGGATTTTAAAAGAACATTCGGTCCTAAGCAACAATTAGTATTTGGTTGTTCCAGGGCATGACGTGTGGCTTCAGTTAACACATTAAACATTGGCTGACCCACTGGACTGGCCGTATGGCCGGCCAATCGATACCGCACGACGCTGGCCTGGAGTGACGCGTACTCCGACCTATTGGGAACACTTGATGACACCATTAACACCAGCATCGTTAACAACTAAATGATTAAACAGCTCAAACAACGAGCAATACGTATTCATAATCCAGCTTCATGCACAGGTGGAGGTCAGTGGATTTGAATAGCAAATTGGAGCAAACGTCGCGGCGATGTTGACTCGCGCTCACTTCGGGATGTTCAACTTTAATAGGATGAGTGCTGCAGGTGGCTGGAAACTTGGAGCACACGTGGAGCTTATAAAGGTAGATAAACATTTATTACATCGCAGTAGACTAAATCAAAAAAACACGACGACAATGGGGGCTAGCTATGAATAACATCATTCATTAGCGCGCATGGGCGCGAAAGTTACTTCCTATTAAGTTCATCTTGCGATCGAATGTAGTACCTCTTGCTAGCCCACTTGAGAATATAGTCATGAGCTTATGTTATTTAAGTTATTCATATTTGGTGTCATTCGTTTTTAAATAGAAACAAATGCTAATTATTTTGTCAAGCCCACTTTTATTATCCACCCTGATATCATAGACAAATCAAACGACTCATTTTCGCTGTAGCATTGTGTGATAGGTTATATTTATATCCGACCACAGTGGTCACTGTCCCGGCGTGCGGTGCCTGCACATTGGGTGACAGGGGAGATAACTGGCCCGGAACACAGCCCACCTGTACCACAATCGTGGTGAGCAATGCATCAGCGTTTGTCGCAGCTACGTGTATGTATGTATGTGTCCGGTGGAGCGACGACGGGGGGCGGTGAGGGGAAGGGGAAGAGGGTTGCCATTTGTCAAACAAAGCGGCGATCGAGACGCTGGACATGACAAACGAGCTCTCTGCCCTGAGATATCGCTAGTAGTGCTACATGCGCCCGGCATCTTACCTATAGGTCACCATCATACAATATTTGAAAACAGTCCACACAGTATTTTAATATTTAAGCATAAACATAAGGTCGCGGCTACAGCCATAGCATTATCAAACTAAGTACCCGCATTTAATTTAGGTTTTTTAGACAACCGTGATTACGTGGTGAGCCGTAACGCCGCCTGTAATACTGTATATGTAATTGGATACTAGGTATATATTTTCACCTAAACCCATAATTTTTCACTGAGGTACTTCAGTCATGAATTTATAGTCTGTTCAAACTCCATTAGTATTTCTGAACAAAAGGGAAGCAGTACTTAAAATGTCAATAACTCAACAAGTACTTTAAATCGACCCCTAAACTTTGTTCTACGTACTCTACGAAGCAGGAAAACGTTACATAGGAAAATAATCTATCATCAGGACTAGGTAACAACTATACGTACTTACATGAGTAGGTAGTAACTGGAACCAACGGCTTAACGTGCCTTCTGAAGCACGGATCATCTCACTTTCGGACATTCATGTTTCGGAGATCAGCCTAACCAAAATAATGTCCTAACCAAACTAGGAATCACAAAATAACTTTAAGCGCCTTTGGCGGCTCAATACCTGTAATAACCCTGACACCAGGGTGATAAGAGGTTGGTAATCCACCTCACAACCCACACGATAGAAGAAGAGAACGATATTGCTTGTCATAGAATCGCCCTAGATTTAACAAAGTGGACTTTGGCCATAGCAATGCTGGTAGTAGCCCGGCGGTTAGTGCGGCCCACTGCCGCTCAAGAGGTTTGATCGCTCAAATCAATAATGGTCAGGAAATGTAAATGCATTTTCGTTGCACTTTGTGTTCAGTTGAGTATTTTACAATTGTACGTTGAATTTTGAGCGAACAAAAAGTACAGAACTGAAAAATAGGCACGACTAAATTATTTACCTATAGTTCTTAACTGGTATAAAGTTTTAGTTATTCCTTTACTTTCATTAATTTATGCAATGTAATATAATATAACTTTCACATATCTAAAAGTTTTCAAGGATTAGTTAATAAATTCAAGTTTAATTCAGAGTACAACTAAGAAAGTGTAAGTAAAAGAGCCGTTAATTAGTTTCTAGAACGTCGTTGAAATATTAAATCCAATTTTAAGAGGCTCCGATGGCTGTGGAACGCGTGATGAATACCGCAGAAGGCCATGGCTGGTTTCATATGATTACCAGCATTTTATATTGCTAAATCTTTATAACCACGTAATGAACTGATGCACCGACAACTGACTGTGTCTGTCTACGTCGTTACAGACTCACCGCCGTCACCACCGCATTCCCAGTCACGAACTAAAAATCGATAAGTTGTGTACATGTTGCGAAGGTTAAGGCGCCGCCTCGCCACCAACAGTGACGCTACCAATTTCTTATTACAACAAATGACGTTACTAAAGCAATTCTCATGTAGAGACTGTCTAAGAGTAATTCAATATCCGCTGGAAAAGTATGAGGTTAAAGCTGTGTTCATAACTCTCGGATTTCCATTCGGGAGTTGGAAACTCGAAATCCGGCGGTATTTGCCGGGGCATTGAGTCCTGACGTGTGACGTGGTCGGCGCTGGCGGGCCCAGCTGATGTAGGTTACGAGGCGGCGGCGGTGCATGCGGGACCGGGTCGTGAAGCTGCGGCCTATCGATTGTCGGCCCGCGCAGCCGCCGTGCGCCGCCGCCCGCCCGCCGGCGCGCGGTCCGTCGCCGGCCCTGCACCGACTCCCTGGAACACTCCGGCTATTAACCACGCAATGAATGATGCAGCCGCGAACTTGCCACCACCTCGTCACAAGCGACGCCACGTCCAATGGTGTTTCTATCGAGGTTTACCATCGATCGCGGTTGTCACGCCGCGATGTAGCGTGAAGTGGGCACTGATTGTGCAGTAAGGTAGGTCGTCGCCTCGTTTCTGTTACTTACTGCTGCCGCCCGGAAGGGGTGAGCGTTCAGAGGCACTAATTAATCGCGCCCTCTGCTAACTCGACTACATTGTTAATTGAGGTGAGCGGCCGCGGGTCAGCGATTGATTGTAATTACGAGTGATGGGTACAATGAAGTATTTATTACATGCGTGCTGACCGCTGACGGCGGGTCGCGACGCGTGTCGCTGTTGGGGCCACCCGCGGGCGGCCGCCACTAACTCTTGTTATTGTTGCTCTATAATACTCGTTCAAAGGCAAATTATGTTGATACCTTCGTATGCAAATACACTAGCGAATTATTCAAGTTAATCCGGGCGTAAAGATTAATAAACATACTATGAATAGTTTAACATAATAACCGTACTATGCGAGGTAATGGGGCTGGCGGCGGCGGGTTGCAGAAGAGCTGCTATGTGCGAGTGCTGCTATATACGACATCGCTGAGAAACAAATTGTATTAATTAGAGGTTGGCGCACGCACGTCCGCGAGTGGCGCGTCTTGTATGAGGCAATAAGTCCAATCATAATGGTAGTATCAGTCAAGCGACCCCGCGTATACAGCGTCGGCGGCGTGATGAACGTCTTCGGGGACTGCAGATCGGATTAGCGCCGCCGCCACGCTCGCTCCTCACAGCTCATTCGGCTCCGCATTATATTCTGCGGCGATACTAAACCGACCGAGGCATTAAATTGTCTCGCTTGCTGCGCTACAGCGGCACGTAGGTACTTATATCTACAAAAATGCCTGTAGAAACAATTTCCAGCAAAATAAGGCAGACAAAATAATATCTCCTCCCGTGGAGTACTATATAAGTGGGGGGTGTAGGTCCAGCCGACCGCGGAGGAATTATCGCCCACAGCGGTATATTTGGCATGCCCACTGGACTCGACAGCTCCGAAACCAATTTCGTTGGCTCTCGGCTTTTCAGGTCCTTTGCTCACCTTTGAGCAGTAAATACACGAATAATACGGTGAAATTGTAGACGGCTATAAGTTTTTCGTGCCAAGACTTATTGGAAGAAGCTCGAGGTAATTTTGTTCGTACATTACTTTACCTGGAACGAAATCCTAATGTTATCTATAATATCTAAGAAGTTGGAATTGGTTTCGTATTTATCTTTATGTGTATTAACTATTCATCGGAACGTTTTTACCCTGTGACAGGTGTCCGGTTAGCGGGGAAGTTGGGAGATCCCATGCCGGTTCAGGGGTAGGTGTGTATTATTCAGGCTTGTTTCGCCCTCACCGACGAGTGTTTGTTCTTACAGAAGTTAATTAATATGACTCTTCTTTCTTTTAGTCTCTCTCTTCTATCGTGTGGGTTGTAAGGTGGAGTACCAACCTCATCAGCCTTGGTGTCAGGATTACTATAGAGCCGTCAAAGGCCCCTGACATGGCTCATGTAACGACTACTTACTTACATCAGTAAGAAGTAACCGGGACCAACAGCTTAACGTGCCTTCCGAAGCACGGATCATCTTACTTTCGGACAATCAGGTGATCAGCCTGTAATGTCCTAACCAAACTAGGGAACACAAAGTAATTTTTGTGATATGTCTCCAGCTTTGGGAATCCAACCCGGGACCTCCGGATCGTGAGCCAACCAGTGCACCACAGAGGTCGTTTTATTAAGTTAATATGACAGAGGATTTTTTTCAATGCAATTATTTATGCGCTAAGGCAAAGCAAACTCTCGAAGAGTTCTGGAATCGTCCACCGCTAGACCACGGCGCCGGCGTGTGGAGTAAGCGATGGGTGATGGATTACAATATTCTCATGTAGTAAGGGAGGGGAATCACTATCAGTTGATGGAATGTTTAACTATAAGCAGGCAGTACTTGAGTGACAGTGACTTCCTTCTTCACAAATGTGTTTCCGCGCCATAACCCGCACCGGCGCTTATTACATTATCTGTGCTCGTTACGTGCTCGTAATTGAGACAACGTTCCTGACAAACGCCCGGACTACTCGGTAATCATGTTTAATGCGACCCTCCCACCCCCCCCACACACCCGGCGCCCCCTGGAATAACTAAAATTCATTTTCTAATTACGAAAATGTTTTGTCACGATCCAAGAGACACCCAAATCTTAATAGAGTCGAGATTTGTCGATGTTTTGATACAATAACCGAGAGTTTGTCTACTTTCACGATTAACTTAATTCTGCTGACAAGTTGCTCTCTCACGTGTTGGCTCCGCCGGCTTAATAAATCAAAAGAAAAGTAATAAAGTAACAGAAATACTGTTGATTAGTCCCTGGCCGGCGCACGGGCGGCGCGGGCGGCGGTTGCTTACCTTGGAGAAGTTTTAATTTTGTAAGACGTCGGCGGCGGCGCGGCGCAGGCCGGGAATGGTAATTCATCGGGTCGATACAAATTGCAATTTCGACAGAAGCGAACAACTCTTCCCAACTCGAAAACAACTTATTGGTTTCGCGCAAAGTTATGTTTTGTGCCGCGTTCACACAACACTCTCACTTTCCGGATTAACTAATTGTACCTACTGTACATTTACAACTGCGGTAGCAACGAATTAAAAGTTTACATTTTGTTGCGGTATACCGTGAAGAATTTAAGAAATAAAATTCATAAGACAGTCGTTAGTCATCGTAGATTCTGGAATTCTCGTACACCTAAGAACTATGTTGTGAACGAAGTCATTATGTATGCCCTTATATTTAAAACATTGTTTAATCACTATCATTTAAGAGTTAAATGACTTACTGAATCCGATCGGAGACTTTGAGTGAACGAGGCTTCGGTATTGCGAAACGAATGAAACTTGTTGTTGAAATATTACAGGCGCTCAGGAATTCCTTGAAGGGAGCAGCAAAATTAAATTCGCAAATGGAGTTTACACTCGACGCGCGAAAACATTCCCCGCGCAGATTCCGCGCCAGCTGACTGCCGGCTATTTGCCTGAACAACTACGATAAAGCTAATTCCAGACTCAAGAAAAATAGCCCACTATTTAAACGTATTTACCTTGTTGTCGATACCCAGCCAAGGAAAGGTACCTACTCAAAATGTTAATCGTCTATTCTAATAATATTTCTACTTCAAGATACTCATTTAAGTGTAATTCAACGGAACAGAATTGGAGAGTTAATAATGTAACCGGCAGCATGACAGCAATAAATTGTGCAGTAACCTAATATTGTTCCAACAGATTTGGGTCCATTAAAAATGTACGCGTGTAGTACGTGTACGGGCTGGCGGACGCGCTCACCCGACACGGCACGCACGCACCGCAGGTTGGCTCGCCGCTGCTGGGGCAGCGTTGGCCGCACAACTGGCACGCTCCGGCCAACATCATCGCGCACATCACTGACGTCAGTAGCGAAGCCGCCGAGTTCAGTTTCATTGCTCATTTGACGAATTGAGAGCTGTTTTATAGCGGGCGCGGAATGGCTGCGCACCTCTTACTCCTAATCTTTATGTTGGTATAAAATGAAACACTAAATGCGCCCCTTGAATAATGCCAACATTGAGAGCGTTACGGCTGACAAAGGACGGGCGAAGGACGAATGTCGAAGACGATCTCTATGCATGGGTTCAGGGAGCTGTCGATAAAATGAAATTACTTAGTTCGTGTGCGGATTTTGACAAGTGGATGAGGAGGCGACATGCTCGTCACGTGGCGATAACGCAGCGAATTTATCGCGCGTGTGCCGAGCGAACGCCGCGCGGCCCGCGCCCGCGCCGAATAATGATCGCGGAAATTAAATTCATTAAGTATACCTGAACATTCGATACCCAGGAAATAAGTTAAGGATACATCCGCGGATACACATTAGTAGGACGGGCGAAGATGCCGTAGAATTTCAAAAGAAATTCCCTTTTCTTTCAACATACCTGCGTATTTTGATAGCGATCTAAGATCCTAAACTTTTAAGATAAACAGGACGTAAATCTTTTTAACATGCCGTCCGTTGCCCTGACCCTTTTTGTTACTGGCGAGCCTATTGTGTTGTCATCAGTAAAGTGCTTGCCGGTCCGGTTGAATACAGCCTTTCTTAGTCATCAATAATACCGGTGTTGGCTGTGTCTCGGGGATGCTGGTGTTCAAATTGAATTGCGTGTGTAACACGCGCCCGCATGGCAATGGCGGCGGCGCGTCCATGTCCTCCATACTAATACGGGTGTACTTGTAGACGCGGCGGGACACACGTGCGCAGGACCGCTCCAACTAGTTTATGTATCAAGGTTTACTTAACTGGAGGGTCTATTTGGTTGTTGCGTGCGATATGGTGGCGTCTGCAAACGGCGAATTTTCACTTCATGTTTATGTGAAACTTTTTCTTTTTAAATAGCCTATATACGTCCCAAAGCTGGGGACAGGCCTCCCCTCAATCAACCAGAGAGGGTATGGAGCATATTGCACCACGCTGCTCTATTGCGGGTTGGTGGTATAAGAAACTATTTGGCATATACCTACATACTAATTTAAGTTCTTAAGTAGATAATAATTGGCTGTTGTTAATTACTAATAGTCAATGAAAGGACTTCTTTTTATTGCAAGTAAAAGTGTAGTCAGTAAGTCTTCTAGTTGTATACTTAGAAGGTACACATTAATACATTGTTATTAATTAGTAGCACGTATAACGTATACCTGCTTATATTGACACTAGCTTTTGCCCGCGACTTCGTCCGCGTGGCGTGTTATAAAATAGAGATTTGTGTGTGTGTGGGAGTGCATGTCACAAGCATCTAACTTATGCAGTTTAGATTTTTTTGATACAATTTTTTTTCCCCGCTAACTCCCATTTCTCAAAATACAGCCATAACTAAACTTTATATTTACTAAAGTATGTATGCATGCTAGATTGAAAACATCTACTCGTATCTTACGCGGTTTAGATTTTTTCATACAAATGTTTTTTCCTGCTAACTCCCGTTCCCGTGGGAATTTTGCAATATCCTGTTGCAACTAAGCTTTAAGTTTACTAAGGTGCCACTAACTAAGGTGCCTGCATGCCAAATTTCAAGCGTCTAACTTAAGTGGTTTAGATTTTTCATACAAAAGGATTTTCCCGCTAAATCCCGTTCCCGTGGCAATTTCGGGAATTACTTTCTTAGTGCACCTTTACGGTACCTCAGCTACGTCCCTTCCAAATTTCAAGTGCCTACGTTTAGCCTTTAAGGCTGTGCGTTGATATGTCAGTCAGTCAGTTTCTCCTTTTATATATTTAGATAAACAGCAAACTATGTGAGGTATGATTGATACGCGCGGTAATGCAGCGTCGTCGCAGTCCGCCGGGATATTGCACCGCTCGCTGCCATTAGCCTCGATACCTCGATACCACCGCCCATATCACTCCATATCTCCGTACATCCACATCATTTTATATTCCCAACCCTCTCTCTTACATACAACTTCATTAAGTAACTTGGATGCAATTTTCAGCGGGGTAGAACAAGATAATTATGAGCGAATATGTTGATATTGCATGTTCTTTCTGTGAGTACTTTAAGCGAGCTGTTTCATGCGATCTTGAAGTAGTTAAAACCACGTTCGAGCTCCATTGGAAAATTGGAGCAGTTTTAATTAAGATGTAGTTTACGGGATCTTGAAATATCGATGGAATATGAAGAGGTTAGTATGGTGTGTCGGTTGCAATATCGGCGAGTAATCAGTGCGGAGGGCGCGGGGTTTGTCCGGATCCACCGCGGCCGCGTCCGGACGCTAACGGCCGGGTAATTAATTCCGGACATCCGGAATGCGACACGCCCGCGACGCACTGACGCATACCTACCATTCAGGCGCGCCTTAGTGTTGGCTATCTACCGCATTAAGTAGTACCCCTAGCAGGTAATACATATACGTATGACTCAAGATCGGGGGTCCTATCTTATTGCGGTACCACGGTGACGCCACCAATACAATGTAGTTGCATAAAGAATACCACAACTGGTGCCGTCAGCCAAATCCCAAATAATTTCCCGCTGGTGGCGCAACCATGGTTTCCTAGAAGATAGAGCCATTCTGCGTGTGAATCTAATTGTGCTTATTATTTTCAACATTTGAAACACTCATTCGATATTTCGATAACATGAACTTACTACTTCATTGGCAATTCATACTATTCGTGTATACGTCTATAGGTATCAGATGAAGCACATCGGTACAGTGATGGCATGAAACATAAACTCCTTGACAACTGCCTATTATTCGGGTAGCTTCATAAAGTAAACAGGGCTGTTAGTTCAGTTGGCAGTTAGGTGAGGTTAAAGCCGATCGGCCCGGGTCACGCAAATAGCCCGATGTCGCCCCGGGCGCGGGCGGGCGTGAGCGGGCGCGGGGAACTATAGTTTGCTGCTCTTGCTTTATACATCTAGTTCAACTTTATTTATAAGCAACAGCCAATATAATACCAAAACTAATCCCACCTTATGTATTCAAACTTCGAAATACATATCTAAGTGCGGTCGAGTGCGGACGTGTTGTTGGTTGTGTACTACTCTAATTTATTTATTTTTTGTTTTGTGATTATTACCTTAAATGGGGACTAAATGTTCAGGGTGCAATGATGTGTTTTATGATATCTCTTATATGGAGTGTGCTCAAGAAACGTGTAAGAAATTATATCACTTCAAGTGTTTATCTATGACAGAGGAGCAGTTTGAGAAAATTACTCAGGAAGAAAGAGATAAATGGGTATGTCCAGAGTGTATGCGTGATATTCGTAGGAATAATAGTTCTAATACACCAATTCGAGCTAATTTCATAATGGACAAAACCTTTACACCAAGCAATAACGTTAACATAGAACGCGGATGTCGTTCACGACAGAATGAATCCATGATAGAAGGTGAGAATAAAGTTCTAGATGAATTGCGCGATTTTAGAAAAGAAATGTTGTATCTTCTGGATAGGCAAATGAAGGAATATGGTTTGCTTTATAATAAATTTGTCAGCACAGAAACAGAATTACTAGAACTGAGAAAAACTGTGAAGGTATTAGAAGAAAAAGTTAGTAACGGCCATAAGTTAGAAATACAAACGGAAGGGTTTAAACGGCCAAAACAATATTTAGAGGATGGTATAAAGGTCACAAATGTATCAAAGAACGTGTCGCAATTGCTGCAACGAACAGAGGAGTCAGTCCTGTCATTTGCAAACGTAGTTAAGCAAAGTCAACAAAAGAATGAAATTTGTAATGTATCTGAGATTGGGGCCACAAAAACAGGCAAATCACCTCCTAAGGATAAAAATTTACCAATACTAAATAAAGAAACTTTCAACGAAAACATTAATGGAAATAAAAGAATCGACCCCGAAAAGGGCGAGAATTGGACAATGGTGAAAAGGAAACAAAGAGAGAGAAGATATCCAAATAGTGAAGTAAAAAGAGGAGGGAACACGAGTTCTGCAGATATACAAGGGACGGAGCGGAAAAAATATTTACACGTATGGCGTCTACAAAAGGATACAACTGAGGATAATTTAGAAAAACACGTCAAAAACATATGTGGCGAGGAAGTACAGGTGAAAATAGAAAAAATCAAACACAAGACAGAAAGAGACTATTCTTCTTTCATTATAGGGGTTCCAGAAAGCTCTTATGAAAAACTGTGTCTACCGGAGAATTGGGCAGTAAACATTGAATTCTGTGAATGGGTGTGGTTTCGGAAATATACGAATAAACCAAAAAACCTCGACTAGCAGTGTTGAAATATTTTATCAGAATGTGAGGGGACTACGTACCAAATTAGATTACTTCCACACAAGCGTCGCTGCTTCAAGTTCCGATTTGTTTGCAATTACGGAAACGGGCTGTAATGAATCCATCTATGACGCGGAATTAATTCCACCGGGATACACTATTTTGCGATGTGATCGCACGGACGGACGGAAACAAGGCGGCGCGTTTCTCGTGGCCACACCGCGCTTTGAACTGCGGCGAGTACCGTTAAGTGACGTAGACATTGATAGTCATGTGTTTGAACTGGTTTTTGCGAAGGTGTATTTACGTAATAAACTCTTGTTTTTGTTGTGCGTTGTTTATATCCCGCCTCGAAGTAATGACGAGGAATATATGCTTTTGTTTAGATTAATTGAAAAACATTGTACTAAGTTCAATAGAGTTATAGTTGTAGGTGACTTCAATATGTATTCGTGTTCCCCAAATGTACGTAATTATTATGAATATTTTCAATCATTTTGTGAATTCACTCAGAGCAATAGCGTGAGAAATTGTAATGAGCGTCATCTAGACCTAGTGTTGAGCACATTTGAAGAAGAGGCGGGCGTGGTTGTTCGGGTGGCGGGCGCCCCGCTCGTGCCGGAGAACCCGCAACACCCGCCGTTAGAGATCACGGTGCAACAGCGGACAGTCCCGACGACCGCGACTGAGGCAGGTGCGCACTCGGAACATTTTGAAACACGCGAGAATACGCGACCATGTTGGAATTTTTACAGGGCTAACTTTCCTCTATTATATGAAACAATTGCGGCCGTAGACTGGAATCCTATGTATGATTTGAACTTAGAAAATAGTCTTGATTTTTTCTATGACAAGATAAATTCAAGTATAGATAATTGCGTTCCTAAAAAAAAACGAAATCATGTAACCTCGAAGTATGTGTACCCTGAGTGGTATACTAGCGAAATAATTAGAGAATTGAAATTGAAAGCTGTTCTTCATAGGCAATACAAAAAAAGTAAGATGACGAGCGACTACAAAATATTCTCTCAATCTAGATCGAAGTTAAAAAATATGTTAGAACTGGCTCATAATCAATATCAGAAAAGAGTTCAAAATCATCTGCTGCAAGATCCTATGGCGTTTTGGAACTACGTAAAATCTAAACGTGGCTCTAGAAATATAAAAAAACTAGTGATGAATGGGGAATCGTTAAGTGATGATCAGTGTGCTAAAGAGTTAGCAAAATATTTCCATTCGGTATACAGAACGGAGCGAGCTGAGTTGAACGTGGATGCGGCGATAGAGGCGGTGGGGGGCGCCAATGCCGCGGCGCGCGTGCATTTGCAGCGACTGCAATTGCACGACGTTCAGAGTGCCCTACGACAGCTCAAACCGAAGAGATCCGCGGGACCGGACGGTATCCCGCCTTTCATATTTAGGGATTGCAGATGGGTATTGGCGGAGCCATTGATGTACATATACAATCAGTGTTTGGAGTCAGCTGTTTTCCCAGAAAAATTGAAAGTCACCCGGGTCGTCCCTGTACCAAAAGGAAGTTTAGGGACACAGGTGGAAGGATATAGACCAGTTGCAGTACTTTCGACTCCAGCAAAGGTATTGGAATCGGCAGTACATAGCAAAATACTGAGTCAGGTAAGCGCACAACTTTCGGATGCGCAACACGGGTTCCGGCCATCAAGGAGTACCACAAGTAATCTCCTCAGCTTCATGTCGGAAATAATACCTGTAGTAGATAGTGGAGGGAGGGTAGACGCGGCTTACTTTGATTTTAAAAAAGCCTTTGATCTAGTAGATAATGATGTGTTACTTAAAAAGTTGGCTAAAGTAGGCTTCACTCCACATTTACTTTATTTTTTTGCCAGCTATATGCAGGATAGGCAGCAGTATGTGGAATACGCCGGTTACACGTCGAAACCGTATTTTACAAGGTCGGGGGTCAGCCAGGGCAGTAACCTAGGACCCCTACTGTTCATATTAATGATTAATGACTTAGCAGAGGTGGTGGAATACTCAAAATGTCTCTTATTCGCTGACGATCTCAAACTGACACTTGCTATACAAGACATAGAAGACAACGACAGGCTTCAAAAGGACATAAATAATGTTGTGGCCTGGAGTAAGGACAACCTATTGCAGTTCAATACTTCAAAGTGCGCTACAATTACTTTCACAAGGGCGCGCACACCAGTTCTTTATAACTATTATGTTGATGGAGTTCAAATGGTAAGGGTCGATGAGGTCAGAGACTTAGGGGTTATGGTAAATACTGCATTATCATTTCGTGAACATATCACTATTTGCTGTAAAAAGGCATATAGAAAGTTGGGATTCATTCTTCGTAGGGTTCAACGTTTTACGAATATTAAAACGATCACCGCCTTATATAATACATTAGTAAGGAGCAACTTGGAGTGTAATCACGTCATCTGGTCTCCACATGAAAAAAAATACTCAGTCATGTTAGAGCGTATCCAAAATAAATTCATAAGGTATCTGTACATGAGATATTATGGCGTATATCCTTATTATCCAGTAATGTATCCGACACTATTCATTTTAGGAATGGTGGGTTATAATGAACTGAGAGTGAGAAGGGACTTAGCACTTGTTTCTTATATCTTTAAAGTGTTTAGGGGGAAATTATTTAATTCAGACGTGTTAAAATTGGTTAGTCTATGTGTACCGGACGGATACGTTAATCGGCGGCGGCGGCCGAAATTACTAGCTATACCGAACAGCAGGACTAATTTGCTGGATAAGGCGCCAATCACGCGGGCGCTCCGCGCTCTTAACCTTATAGCCGACGAGATGGATCTGTTTATCTGTAACCTGAGTGAATTCACAAAAATGATTTTATATATAATATCTTATAGACTGTAAAAAAAAAAAAAAAAATTCAAGCCTTGTTTTTGTATTACTACACTATCGCATTGGGATAAACCTGTAATGGTAGATGTAAGTGAGGAAATAAATAAATAAATAAATAAATAAATAAAATTGTTGTTTAAAGTCAACATTAACTATAGCAGCAACTTTGGTAGGTACTTAGGTATTATAGATGAACAAAGATTTGAGAGGAAACAGCGATTGATCGTTGAAAATTCTGGGGAGGAAAAATCAAGGTAATAAAGCATATGGAAATGAGAGACGATTTCCGTCAAAATAGGTAATGCATGACGGGCGCGGGCGCGCGGCGCCGCCGGCGGCGGGCGGCGCGGGCGCCGCGGTTGTGAATAGACAAGCGCGAGGGCTGACTGGCGGAAAACCAAATCTAAATTACAATAATAAAAACGTTTGTGAAATGGAGTGAAAAGTCGAACATTACCATCTCACGTACACTGTCGGCTCAAGCTAGAATGATCTCTCCGACATAGACAAAAGAGGTGGAAACAACTGCTGTACCGAATTGCAGAAATAAAGGTTCGTAATGGCAGGGAGCATGCCCCGGCAGAGGCAATTCATTCCACATTAGAGGCCGAAGGCTTTTTATATTAATTGCAGCATTACAAGGGCAGCGAGTAAGGGATCCTTAATGTATGTAAACTTAGTTTCCGCTCCGATCGAGAGCTATTAAATTACACACAATCTATTTCAGGAGAGGCGCGGTCCCGCGACTGAGTGTCGTATTACCTCTGCAATAAAAATGTAATGGCTGCGGGTCGCGGCCGGGGCGGGGCGGGGTGCGGAAGTGATGCCCGTGTAATGACCGCCGCGGTGGCTGCCACTGGCCCGCGTTATGTACAACAGGACACGGCGACAGTAATTGGTGCTAGCGTTATCAGAGGTGGAAATAATTACGACTTCCTTAAACGGGTCGTTTATATTCAATATTCTTTAAGAGTTGTTCCTGGTTCTGTTATAAGTACGTCGAATAGCATAATTTGAATTGAGTGCGTGTTTGATGGGTCAATGTCAGTGATGGTAAGGTTGTAGTCAGGTGGTACGGCCACCAGCTGACTAGACAGCCACAAATCACACCACCGCCTGACAACCGGGGAATGCACTCTTGACCTCTGACACGATTACTACACATCTATATTTCGCAGTAAAATGTTGATGTTATTTCGACGCAAGTTCGTGAATTGCGTTGTTTTAATTTAATTTAGAACGCCAGCTAGACAAGCCTCTGATTTGTTGCAAAAGGTTTCATAATCAAATCTACTTTACGTCGATTATCAATCGTCTATTACTAACGATGTTTATGTTACAGTATCTTCAAAATAGACGAGCTA
This sequence comes from Pectinophora gossypiella, assembly GCF_024362695.1. Taxonomy (NCBI): domain Eukaryota; kingdom Metazoa; phylum Arthropoda; class Insecta; order Lepidoptera; family Gelechiidae; genus Pectinophora; species Pectinophora gossypiella. The sequence continues at coordinate 178,822 of NC_065405.1, forward strand.
CAGTTCTAGTAAACCGTCTTACATTCAACACACTGCGTACTATATCCAGGAAAGTAGAACGAATTTACTTACAGAACTTAATGGTCCGTCGTCCACCTCGGAAGGAACACTGCGTGAAGAGTAGTTTCTTTTTACGACAATATATTTCTTGTGGTTCACAATAAAATGAATGTCCACAAGCACTCGACTCTCGACTCTATTACTAAAGGAAGAGGTGCGCTCCACCGCGCCGCTGATTTACGCATCCTCTATGACATAAACGCGAAGCTCGCACGCGCCAGTGTCGCTTGCTTGTCTTGTGGGAATAATTCTAAGAATTCAATTATTTGGTGGAAGTCCATCCAGAGACGCGTTAGTCAGCGAGGAACGTGGTAAACATCTTTCTCTTGCAAGCCTCTCAGAGTCAAGTGTAGTACCTAGATAATATGTCATTGCGAGTTTGCCTTTATTTCACAAACTAAAGACGTGGATCTTACTGTAATTTGAGTAATATTGTAGGCTACCTATATCGAAAATGCAACCATGCAATATTATTATAGTTCGAAAACAAAATTTACAAGTCAATAGAATCGAGAAAGGCGAGGATATTGCTCGTAATAAAAATATATCCTATCTATATTTTTTTGAGAGTAGATCCCATTTTTATATTAAATTAATGGATTGTCTATTATGACTAAAAAATATATCATTACATGTAATATATTACTAAAGAAAAAAAAAACCTGTACAAGTAGAACGATAGGTAATATTAAGCTGAAGCCAGCCCACGAAGGCCCGTCGGCTGCCGCCGTCGGGGTGACTACTCTCAGACACGAAGCCATAAAAATAACTCCGCTTATAATAACCACCAACCACCTCCACCACTTTGTAAACCTTGACATTTTAAATATAACAATATGCACAAAAATAAGTCAGAGACAAGGCAGACTAAATTTTAAACTAGTTTGAAGATGGTGAATTTTACCTAAAATGTGGGGACAGTTTACTATTCCCTACAATTTTCATCAGATTAGACCAATTACTTACAGTTATCAAACTTCCTAAGATTTTTATGGTTTAATTTACTTTCCAAAGTTTCATTATTCATTCTTCAGAGTAACTAAGTTAGTTTTCTACAATTGGTAAACTGTATGAAATGTAATCGATTGAGTTTAGTTTGTTTTGGGCGAAATATTGTTATATTAATGCTATTGCATTGAGCAGCAGTGCCGTCTTGTGTAATAAATAATCCAATGGCAATAGTTGCCACGGCAACCACGACACTTTCAATTTACTGAAATCTTAGAAACGCCAGGACGGCACAGCGAGGTAAAGTATCGTAATATAGTACCTTCATTTCGTCAGGTATTGAACAAACTGCTTTTTTATTTGACGAACTGGAAAAAGCAATATGTCAATTTGACATTTGCGCATAGAAACTTAAGTGCGCAATTGGATGAATTCAATGTGGTATTTTAACCCCTCTGTCTTTAGTCGTAACTTGTGTAAAGTATTTTATTATATTGTTGCGATCAGTAAGTACTGCTGTATTAAAATAAAATTATAATTAATGTTTTCGTGGAATTTGCAGTAGTTATGTAAAATAATATTATTATATTTCCAGTTTTTCCACGTAGTAAATATAGCGATAAATACAAGTTGCTCGCAAAGTTACTGAACTTCCACTGGGAACAACAAGCAATATCAACGAAGCTGACGCACAATACAAGGCAGATGTGAAGTAAACCAATTTATGGCGGAAAGGAATGAGATTACGGTCGAGTCTATTTGAGAGTTAATTCCGAGGTGCGAGTCCTCCGAGGAGCGAGGAGTGACTACATGTTTATTGGATTGATGTCAGCCGGAGGGGAGCCGAGGAATGGCGACTATTGGAGGAATTTCGTTTACTTCCTGCTCTGTGGTACCTGTACACGCGAAATTGCCAAACAATTTTCTCATGAAATGTTGTCTTCCCCATTGAAAATATGGAGGAGTGACAACACGTGCAATATTTACGAACCACTCGGAAATTTGTCGCTTTGAAAACTTATGCATGAAAAACAATCGAATGAATAGCGCAGCAATCAGTGAAAACGAGTTACCGTGGTGTGTGCCGGCAATACATACGAATTGATTCATCGTATCTGAGCACGACGCCGCTCGAAATTCACAATACATACAACGAATTGAAGTTAATCAAAGGATCAGAGCGAAAGCTTTGTAAAGTAATACATTTCGAACGGAGATCGGCAGGGACTAGATGGTTACTATAGACTAGTTCGTAAAGAGCCGTTAGCATTTGGGATCAATTTGACAAGTTCCACGTTACGATGGAAGAGTTGAAGGGCAGCGGCGGTAACCGCAGCTCGCCGGGTCCGGGACAGAGCTGGGCGGGGGAAACCTCATGAGTACAACACTAGTGTGTTGATTATATACATATTGTGTAGAACAAAGCCAACGGACACGCGTTTAACATTCAAAGAATTGTAAGTAATTCAATTTGCTGCCACGAACCGTGTCTAAGTAATTATCCAATTTTAGCATTCGCGTGTCTCGTCTCATGTACCAACTCAAATATCTAATTTCTAGTAGGTATGCGGCAGGGAGTTAAGTATATTACCTAGTTAGCTGGGCTTTCAGAAGGCGCGTTTCGAGAGAGCTACAAAAGCTAGCGACGCTAATCAGGGTTAGTGGGTCCGGCGGTCGTTAGTTTTTACGTGCGTGTCAGTGGTCCGACCACCCGACCGACTGACCGACCGGCCCAACCGAAGACTGTGCTGACACATTTGGCTCTACTCCAACCGGCGACACTCCCCCCTCCACTGCTAATGTGTGAAGAATACGTTTCTCCGTACACTTTTATTGTTACTTGTCCCCGTAGCCGTAGCCGTAGTCAAAACGGGCCCAACCGTCCGGAGAAAACATTTTTATTATCATACGATGCCAGCCGTCTTCACTCAGTTCATTACGAAAATAAATTTATAAGTAAGAATATTCTGCATTAGAAAATAGAATTGCGGTCGTATATGTGCTGAGAATAACATTTGTATTAAAGAAAAGCTCTTCTACTTTTTCGTAATGTCATATCTTTTAAGGGTATTACAGTTTCAGAAGCAGATTATCCTCAAATCGAAATGTGACGAAAGAAATCGGGATCTAGATCAGAAAGGATCACATCATAATACTAATGGAGATGGCAGATGGCACAGACGTGGTACAATGGGATCACGACTGAATACGTTGATGTATCCACAAAGACATGTTGTATCAGACCTACTTACAAACGTAAGTACCTGTGTTTACCTATTGTTGTGGTATTTCAGGAGAACATACTAGTGATTATAATGAAACGTCTGTAGGTCCTTGTGAAATATTAATAACGAAGGTCCGGTGGACGACAGAACCTAATCATGAAATGGTAACAGAATATTACCTAGAGTGAGAAATTATAGACTTGATGTTGTTTGCTTGCTTTAGAGTGCGATTATTGCGGTGGGACGGCGGCATAACCGCGGCCGGGCCCGCTTCCAACACCGCACACGTGTGACGCGGGCCGCGCCGCGCACGTGCCGCGGACATTAACGCCCCACACTCAACCGTGGCCACATTGTTCGCAACTTCTTGTCTTCTGATATAATTTGTTAAGACAGTATGTCTGATTTTATCGTACCGTGTTGTTTAACCCAAGTGTTCAGGATCAAAATTAATTTAATCGCGATCCGCTCGTGCGGCTGCCGTCCTGGGTTTTAATCAAGCGAACACTGGCGCGCGCGCTACATCCTGCGTGTACTACCACCAGTACGATTCCTTGAGCGAACAACAAATTAAAATTTATATGGACAAAAATTTGAAAAGTTTCCACGTCGGGAGACACGAGTTTGGATTGGATAACTTTCCAACTTGTTTTCAGAAACCTTTTCAAAATATTACGGCGGCATGATGAAATCCAATGAAAATGGATGAGCTTGCATGATCGCCGCGACGACGCTGTTATTTTCACCTGTATTTATTCGAAAATACGTAGTTTTATCAAAGTGTAATTAAGATCAAAGTAGCCCGAGCTCTCTTTTGATCCATTCAAATGGATGAAGGTCTTAAAATGATTACGTTTAAATGAACTCAAATATAAAGCCTCGTCCCCACTGGGGAACATTTGTCGATCGACATGTTTACCCGGCGACATCGCTCCATGTCGCACGACATCTTATCTCGCGATTTGCCATGCGAGGTCTGGCGACGTCGTCTGAGGTCCCCGAGGACACATGTTTGGTCGACATAATATTTTAATATCTGCTAGTAAGGACGAAGCTTAAACCTGTCTATGATAAGAGATATGACTGTCTTATATCCCATTTACCTAGCGTAGATTAAATCAGACTAGAGGCTGTCGGCGACATCGGTCCATTGTGCGTGCCTCCATTCATATGGTAATTGGCCCCGCATTGGTATGATGACCTCAGACGAGTCATCGTCTCGCAGGAGCGAACAAGAAGCCTCCATCCAACCCATACACATGGAGATGCGAGCCTCCGCATTACTGGCCACTGTGAACACAAGAATGGCTGCCTGTCTAAGAAATAGCGATTCAAGACTCCTCCGGATATGCCTTGGGCCCTCTATGAGACGTAAGCCATTTCTGTCGTAAAATGACTCGTGGGTTAGTGTTTAGATTACATGAAAATGAAAGGTTTTTGTGCTAGGTACATATTATTTTACATTGGTGTCGATTTGGGCAACCACCAATTTAATTACAACTTAATTTGATAGGACTAAACTTAGCGCTGTCTCGTTTTTGCACTTATTATTGGTGAAGGACGGCTAGTTTGAGCTATCAAACGAAATTAGGTTTTAAATTTGTGTCGAATAGTAACAATTCTTTCTTTCTCGCCGTAAATAATATTTCCTGTTCTTTAAATAGATCTACCATTTCGGCAGATTCCTGTAGCTTCTTTAATGTGAAACATGCTTTGGGTTTACCTCTACAACAAAGCTAAGTGACAGAACATTCACTGAAAAAGAGTCGTCAATTGAAAAAACCTATTTTTATCACACTCGTTGTTGTTTATTCTTCAATTCGTAATTGTTTGGTTTCACGGAGTTTTTTATGTTTACTGTGTAAGTATATTTATTCAGCCAATGCCGAAGTAATGACACAAAGGCGGTGGCTGAGGCGAGCGGCCGAATTAAGCACAATTCCTGCAGCTTGTCTAATTAAAATCTTTTACTCGCGCTCCTTTCTTTATCCTCGCCGGATCCTCGACTCGGGATTAACATACAAAGTGAGAAAGTGAAATCTTTTTATTTTCACTTTATTAGCCGAATGTCCGTTTACTTTAGCCAAGTTTGGTGCGAGGCAGTCGTCAGAGACGTCGCTTCAATCTCAGCGTTAATGAAGTCTGTTGTCGGTTCTACACCAGTCATGAAGTTACATGTTATCCAAGATCCTTTGCATCCTCAGATCAACTCCACATTTCTCTAGTAAGAACTTATGTTTTTCAGTAATATAATCTAAAAAACATCACACTTTATCAAGCCCAGAATGAAATCAGCAATACAGTGACAAAAAGTGGAACAAATCTTTATTCCTGTCCAATCTTTGATATCATTCCATGTGTGACAACACTACTTATAGAACAACAATACGAGAAAACATATCCTATTTAGATTTATTGATATGAAATATGGTTTCGCATGTAACATGTGAAGGTCGAATCTTTTCCCAGCTAAAAGCAATTACTTAGTAGAGCGCCGGAGCGGCTGGTGGCGGCGGCGGGGGCGGGGGCGGGGGCGGTAGTAAATCTGAGTGGTAAGTGTTATTGTCTATTAGCGCCCCCGGCCCCGGCCGCGGCCGCGGGGCCCCGCGTGGCCCCGTGCGCCCCGCGTGGCCCTACGTGTCCCCGCGTGCCAACCCCGGATCATCCCGCGTACTCCCGCCGACCCCGCGTGATGCATACTAAGCAGGGCACTCTATAACTTTCAGATTGTGCCCTTACACTTACCATTTGTCCGCCTTATCCACAAATGGGTTTAGAAATACTAAGTAAAAGTAGTGATAGTGAAATAACGCTTAATAAAAATGTTTGGTAAGAATATAATGCAGATAGATTATTATTATAATTTCCAAGAATATTATTAAGTTGATTTAATTTTAACCAATTAATAAATATACACAAGGAAGTATGAGCAGCAATGGCAGTAAATTCCTTTTATTCTGAGTATCGTGCGGATAGCAAGTAACTACTCAATTTGTGAAGTTTACTTTTATTCCCATCTTAAGTGTAAGTATATTTAATAGAAATTTACCTTGCTTGAACAAGTATTCAAAACAGCGCTCCAAATATTTGCTTACCTGAAAGCAAAAAACATAACAATATTATAATGAAATATTTTCCTAAATGAAATATAATAAACGTGAGCATTCCAAACAGGTTTGCGGCTTTGCAGCGGTGAATAAATAATGTTGTATTGATCAATCGCCAATATAGTCCAGTCGGTATTGATTAACAAACAGCTTCTTGAATATTTGATACGACTTGCATGGATTACAATATAAATATACAGACTCATCAGTTAGAGGGTACTATTAAGGGGCCAATATTAGTGATTTTTAAACAATATTACTTAAGGAGAAATACCTTCTTTAGCAATTTGTGAAGATGAATTTAAAGGAAAATAAATTAAGTGGTTCTGTACCGACGTTTAGATTAACCAAATCCCAATTGTAACTAGCACTGGGTCGGGTTGAATGTTGATAAATTATTTCTTCCCTGCTTATCCTGCTAAATAAACGAGTAAAGTTCCGTACAGACAGCGCGAGTAGCTAGCGCTAAACAATCTTTCTTTCAAGTCGACTCGCCGACACCTGCATGCAACGAACAGTATAATTGAAATGGAAACTTTCTAGACGTTTACTTCTTCAGATTGCTGCGCGTTATTTATTTCATCTTGCACTTTGCTAAATAAATTATACTCTTATGCTTTTAATGGAATTTTTGACTTGAATACGTTAACAGTTAACATCAGACACAGACCTAATACATCAAGATATCACATCGATAAACTTCCAGTTCGATTGCGGTGGGCATCAAAGTATCAGCTCGATTGCATTTATGTGAATATCGTATTGCTACTAGGTTGAATCAATATGACAGAAAATAGTACAGAGATAGTTCTAGGAAGCCTTATGCCGCCTATAGACCGCGAGATAAAAGTTAGTTTAAGCTTAGCTCACATGGATGTTGTTCACGGTTCATTGACCTTCCTTATTGTGTGTAGACTGCAAATTACGCAAAAACCAGTATAGAAAACTGCTATGCGAGCTATCGCGTAGTTAATAAAGGGCTGGATTGAAACCAAACGTCCTACACGTTATACGGGCAGCACGTTACGGGGACTGGTAAGGCCATGTATGGTAAGCGCGGTCAGGGACAGTGCCGGGGTCAGCCTAGCAGCAACTACTAGCCGGGGATCATTTGCGTAGCCTCCCCCCCCGCGCCCTGTGGTCCCACCGCCCCGCTCGCCCCACAAACTCCAGCAACGCGCCCCTACTACTGGCCTACAACTTGCGCCATTTGTATTGAAATATCTTCGCAAACTGCTTCTGTTTCATTTGTGTTCCAAATAAACTTACAATAGCCACAACCGATATTATATTAGCCATCCATTATGTATCCACAAAGGAACGAGGAACTCGAGTTATTGTCTCAAACTTGTACTAACATTTACAACTGAAACACTTTAATTGTCTTGTTTAAAATGGATCACGCTAAGGCAGATGCAAATAAGAATGTATAACCTTAATATGCCTCATGCTGCTTTTCATCTTCACATGAGAAATCACGTCCTTTCTAGGTAACCTGTCACTATATCATACTTATATCATAATGTCTTTTATTTATCTTCAATAACACAGTTAGTCCGACCATTATAGACGGCGATTCGGATCCTATCACGTTGGTCTAACTGAAAGCTGAGGTGTGGGTACTTCTGACCAGCCCAATTGGGAATATAGTCGTGAGCTTATGGGCTCTATCTATCTTCGGGCTTCTATACTAAGACTACTTAGCTACATAAAAAGTTTGAAGAATCAAGTTACTTAGTTGAATCTGTAAGTAGGTCCTTACCTACTTATGTTCAAGTGAAGTTAGGTAGAAGTTGAAATATAAAGTAGGAGTCGACGTGGGAGTCTAAGCGGGGTAGTCAGTGGGTCCTCGTTAGCAGGCTCTAAGCTGGGTGGGTCGGGCGGAACTCTGGCCGGGGTCAACTGTCATGTTATCTACCTCATAATTAGTAATCGATATTGTTGTTAAGGGCAAGCAGTGAGTTATCGATATAATTACTCTTCTATCGCCATTGTGGTCAAGATATTAAATAATTAATATTAAGTCTCAAATCGGAGCCTAGGTAACTATTAATTACGTAATTATAGACTAGAAATTAAATAATATAATTTATTTGCAATAATAGATGTGTTATATGAAATGAGTTCAACTTTGGCTCAGTCCTTTGAGCCATTAAAACAATCATCCTCATTATTGTAATAACACGTGATAAATCTTTGTAAGAGAGTGGGACACGTGCCGCGACCGATATAAATAATGCAATTACACGTCAGCCCAGACGGACGTGTCACCCGGACGGCGCGGGGCGGCGGCGGGGCGACAAATTAGTCTAATAGCACAACAATTATATGGGAGATCTGGCCGCCGTAATCTCGTTCCACAGAATCCTGCCTCCATTAGATTTGCTTATAATAAGGTTTTAACGTCAAATGGGATTTTTGATGGTAGAAGCTTTTTGTTACGTAAAGATTACGGGGGCTCGCGGCGCTGAAAATTTAATAATGAAAAAAGTTGTGAAGGCGCCGCCGCCGCCGGTTTACTGTGTCACCGCGCGGATTATGCGCGGGGAGCCTCCATAATACTGGTTGTCGATCGATGAACACGGTGATAACTTGTTTATTCATAACTTTTAGTTGGCTCCACTCGCTCCGGGAACTTGGCCTGCGGAATTTATTCACAAACTTTAGTTGTCGATAGCTTTTGGAGGTTCCTTATAACGAGTCGATGGGACCGTGTAGTTACGTAAGCCGGCCTAAACTTATTACAATAGGTACGCATAATTTCTTTCCCTTATGCATAAAACAGGACAGATTACAGGTGTATCCTTTTTAGCTCTTGTTGATGCCTGCCAGTAGCAAGTAGTGGAATATATTTGTAAGATCAAGTAAACATCAGTACGTGGAGCACGCCGTGTGTGTGACAGCTGCAGTAGTCGCTCCATTAGCTGCGAACAGTGCTGTCGCTTGCACTAAGAAACAAAAATCAAGAACTATTCGTTTCATACAGTTGCTTTCAACAATGCATACTACGTGCACTGCTAAATGATACACCCGATGCTCTCAAATTGAATAAGAATCCCTAAGTAAAAGCAGCTGTCCCAAAATAACAAAAGACATTGTCTGCGCAATTTATTGGAACACAAACAATGCTGCTGACTAGTGTATCCTGCTCATGAATACTTTATTCGGTGCCACCGAGACACTCAGTCCGAAAATCCTCTAAAAGAAACCGTGTATATTTGTGGAAGGTTCGACAAGCGAGTGGCGCTGGCGGCGCGCGAGTCAGTGGCCGCCGGCGCTGACGCGTGAATATTTGATGCGTCGCGCTGCAGCGTGGATATTTAATGCACGGCCGGGACCGGCGCCGGCGACGGTAACGGCTTCTTGAAAAATACACTCACGGCTGATTGTATTAGCCCCAATGGATACGTCCGTTTTAAATATTTGTACCTCTGTAGATCCCAACAAGAATTGTTGCAGTATTTGCTCCCCAGGTAAGTCTCCTATTAAAATGGAGATGGCAACTGTGATGTAACGCCCTCTGGAGGCGATGCTGTTCACTTCTTCCATCCTGCCGTAGGGAGAGTGACTGGTAACAAAAGTTTTAAAATCTTTACGTTTCAACTGGCAGGTCCTTACGTCGCGTCACGTCATCATAAAGAAGTTGGTAACGAGTTGAAAACTCATTTAAAGTGAAGCGAAGATGTAATCTCCCCAATACCTAATTCCAATATATCATTGTCTGAGCAGGAAATTAAACTTTGCGTACTTTCTAGAACCAAATAAGTGATTTATGTGTCAATGAAACATTACTTTAAATGAACCTTTAATTATACTAGTATTGTTTTGTGTTTGTAATACAAGATCTCGTCATGTTGCGAGAAGCCGCTACAATACAAGTGGGACGTGTTTGTATCCTTAATCCACTTTTTGGGAGAAAGCGGATGTGCATATATCGAGTTGACCTTCGTATTGGATACTCCGCGCAAGGTAGCGCACGAGTGACAGCGGGGCGCGGCGGGGAGCCAAAACGGCCAAACGGCTTCATTCTCTATATTTTTTTACTTATTGAGTATTGCGTTAAATATATAATTTACATCTGTTTAATCAATAGGCATCATTTCTTTGGTCCATATGGGATACGATATTGACGTAATTTAAACTATGTAAGTATCTTATAATTATAATTAATTTTGTTTTGTTTGTGAGTACATAAAATAAAACTCTTTGAGGTAAAACGGGCAAGTTTATAATTTTGTGTCGAACTCATTGTATAGTCTGTATACTTTACGCTGATTTAGTACAGATCATGAAAAGGGGAATTTTGTAGCAATGAGTGTGGCCGCGCTCGTCCTGAGGGCAGGGGACGATGCTCCGAGCATTCCGAGCTCGACCATTTACATAACGGGACAGGGCCAAAGCGGGGGCCGCGGGGCCACGAGGCCACGTCGTCACCGGGGCCACACCGGCCCTCGCCGACCCGCACCTTCACATTATTCTACGTCGCTCGATGCGTTGACAAACGACGGCCCGGAGAGCCACCTGAAATCTCACGAACTTTTGATCTGATTTAGAAAGCCCTTCATGCGGATACAGATAGCCAGCATTATATTACCAACCTTGGCCCAAGTATTATTTTGAAAAGAAATTGGACCACGACTGTAGAATGTGGATTGTTTGATTTATGTTTGACTAGAAAACGTCCCGCCATTCGGGATAACAAACACAAAGCTATTTGAATCCATTCTGGCGTACTAATCAACATTGTAGGCTGTTGGCAAATAAACAGTTTACACTGAGCGAGTGAATATCAAAGTGTAGGTTTATGAATAATTTGAATACTTATTAACCCTGGCCTAATTATTGTTTGCAGCGCGCGTGGCACCAGGGCACCTGCCACGCAGACATCATCACCACCCACTCACATTCAAGAACCCTTAAGAAACAGAAACAATCGTACTTACATAATTAAATATTAGGTCCACTTACCACTTCAGCAAATTATCCGAGAGGCGAGTACTGATGATGTCAAGAAAATTATAAAGTAAAAACCGGGTATAATACATTTGCTGCTTCACGGATCAACTTACTTTTGGGCAATCAGGTGATCAGCCTAGAATGTCCTAACCAAACTAGGGATCATAAAGACCGGGATTTGAACCCGGATTTGAACCCGGGACCTTCTGATCGTGAGCCCAACGCTCAAACCACTGGACCACGGAGGCCGTTCGCGCGTTTATATTAGCTTTATGACGCTTGGTGCTCTCACGCTTCCCTAGAATGGGGGATATGGGTAAGGGGGCTCGGAAATTATTTTCCAAGGGTTTCCTTACGCAGAGCATCTATGCGATACGGGAATGAAATATTAATCGCCTGCTCGCTTTGTTACTACTTTGTATTCGAATTGTTATTGTTTTCGACGGTGGTGTCATGTAACGGAAGGAAGTTACGTTTTGTGTGGCTTGTATCTGCTGAATGTAAGTAGATACATCGCGAATAATGCCGTGTGTCAGTGTTTTATGAGGTGGTAAAGCTAACGCTAGAGGTAGGTAGGAGGTAGCTAGCTACTTGTTCCGGGTCGCGCTCGAGCTGTTTGCGGAGTACCTCCTCGCTGCGGAACTAGTGGTGTGGGCTGTGACGTCACACAGCTGCTGTGTATCTTTCTCCGTGATGAGCCCGCAGCTCACAGCTTGCGGCCCCGAGAGCAGAGCTAGTTTTCAATTTCGAGTTTGGATAGTTTAAAAGCAGGCATTACACATAGGTTACCTAGAAGGACGTAGGTACATTGACCAATTTGGAGATGCCCTTAGAAAAGGTTCAGTACGATCTACTGAACCGGCGTGCGTGTCTGAAACGATTGATGGATGTGGAGGAAACAAGAGAAGTGTGTCGGGATCAAAGCAAATGGAATTCCATAGTCCCTGCTTACCCCGGTGGGAAATAGGCGTCAGTTTATGTATGTATATAAACCGACGCACAGAACGCATTTTTCCTATTTAAAGACGTGAACCCAGTAAGTAACCCACTTTTGACGTGGAATTTGACGAAGAAGCCTAATTCATCCCTTTGCTCTAAAAATAACTTCAACTTTTCGGACTGTGGACGGCTCTTTGTGCAACTTGCGGGACTCTTTCGTCAACAATTTGTTAAACTTCGGCCGTGTGTTGAAATGGATTACTTTGATGTCTCACTGAGTTTAACAACACTCAGCAACTTGGCCGGACGTCGCTATATAGCGTACTTACCCGACTTTGACGTGACCTTATAAGGCCAATAGGCGAATCTAAAAATTCTGTTACACGGGCTACATTTCCGTAATAAACGGTTCGTGGAAAAATGGGCTTCGAGAGTGTGATTTCCCACGATATTCGTCTACGCTTAACAATGTGTTTAAGACATGCTTGGGTACATGTGGCACAAGTTGTGCGATCACTCGGGTGACATTGTTTGCGGTCGCGACATGTCCCGCGACTTGTCCTCGTGCCGCGGGGCGCCGGCGCACTCCGGCCATTTGTCTCGCTGTTTGTCTATTTTTCATGAGAAGTAACAATTTTTCAAACGATTTATGTACTCGTATCGGAATATGGAGATTTAGCTGTCTATCAAAATGATCGATGTGTTTTTACTACTGCATCGGTGGTTTCAACTGCATACGGTGAGGTCTGTCAGACGCAAGTTTTTGAAGTGCTCCTTTGGGGAAACTAGTGGCTCCGAGTGCAATAGTGTCTGTTAAAATACGGTTGGAAGTGTAGTTTGTGTTCCGTGTTTTTAGAAACTTCTGAATAGTTCCCCTCTCCCTTCCCCCCGCTCCCCGCTGCGTAAATCTCGTGAAACAACAGCGCAGAACACTCCGCTGAGACAATAACGAAAGCAGAAATTTCAAAGGTTAAATTTCTTTTCTAAATTCAGGCTAAAGTCTGAGTTTCCGGCGCCACCGTTTGTGAAGGCACATTTCGATTATATCAGATACTTACTTTCTAGTTTCTCAGAATTTAATTTCTCGCTATTGATAAACATAATTAAATATTGTCAATATTCGTCTCCAAGAGCCTGGAGGAATTAATCAAGGATGGCAGTAATACGACGCTCGTGTAAGCATTGAAAACAATTTCTTGTTCTGCCGTTCACAATTCACATTATTATAACGTTACCGAATTGTCGCGATTTCCATAAGAGTTGTCGCCAAAATTGTCGGGAGCTGATATCTTCATATCACATTTGTATTGGGGCTGGAAAGTAGGGGCAAGTTTTATCTTAATTCCACTTGAGTCGAGTTGCGACGGGAGCCGCCGGGGAGTGGCGGCGGGGGGAGTTAGGTACACAATGCAGGAACAATAGGAATACCTAACACTAAGCCTGAGCAATTACGAGAAACAATTTCGAGCTGAAGTAAACATCGGTTTGGCTTAGGATCCATTTATTTTCCGACCACAGACGGTAGACGTCGGCTTATAACTCTTAATTTAGAATTTACTCTGAAGATTCTTTGACTTGTTAATTGCTACTACAAGGAAGGACTTCTGACTTTAGGGAGTATCAAGGAGCCGTCAATTTAGAGCGAGCTTTGATTTTAGTTTGCGCTGTCAATCGTCATCTCCCCGCACCCGCCCCCGGCGCTATGCCCCCGGGGCCGCGGCGCTAAGTTCCCGCAAGTTGCGAGTTGTGGCACAAAGCGGCTTACACCACCGATTTACCACGACATACCTGACGGAGTCCTTGTCATAGTACACTGCTTACAGGATTTGTTCATGATTCGTAACAGGATCTCAGAAAATACGACGTAAGATACATACCGCTATGGAGTTGCACATTACGCCGCGCCGGCGAGGCTAGGACAGGGCAGAGATTAACACGTCTCGGGTTATCTAGCCGTTCATTACAAACAGAAGATGGTGTAGTGCGACCTCTTTGTGCGCACAAAGCGCTTGTTCATTTCCATCGTTATTTGTGGAAGTGATGCATATCATTTTCGTTTATATAATAAAACAGACGTTCGTTGTCGCAAAATAAATAATACCGCGGGCTTGTGTAAATGCTGATTGAATGGCACGTTTTTGTTTGTAAACGAAATGGCGGAATACAAACACGCGTGCGGGCCGCCGCAGGTGTCGGCGCGCTTTATAGCCGCCTTCATTACGGTATTGTGTGAAATAAATAAATAGAGAACATGACCTCCCATCCCCCTCACCCCGCATCCGTCGCTCCCCACCCCCGCAACCCCCTGCAAAGGATTTAAAAGGAACTCCAAACGAGATTCGTCCGTCCTTTGAGCCTGCCTACATTATAATATTTTATTTCTGCCTTTATTATTGGGCGCGCTCATTTCGTGAACCTTTTGAAGTGTTTATTTCCTTATGGCTTGAGTTTAAAATAAATGTTTGCTCGAGCAGACTTCCCTGCCGGGAATCTTTAGGAGCTCGTTTCATGTGAGAAAATGGCTGATTTTACAGTCAATGTAAAGCGTTTAGCTTTAAAGTTGAAGCTTGGTTAAATCAACATCTCTATAGAAGTAGAGCTTAAGGGGAGGAAATAATCAGTTCACATGAGTGAGGACGGTGGGGGCGTGTCGCCGGCTGCTACTCTATGCGTGGTTCCAAAAACTAAGTTCAACAAGCGTGGCAATGTTTTCTTGCATGGAAATGAGCGAAAACCAAACATTAGTGTTTCTAAGTAAGGAATTTTCAAGTCTTTAGAGCTTTGTGTTCGACTATAATGTTTAAAGTCTCGTAATTTTGTATTAAAATAAATCAAACGTAACAGGGACGTCTCACGTTATATAATTAAACGTCTTTAGGAGAAAATAATAAGAAACGTTAGAATTAAGGAAAATACAGGGATATATGAGGACTTCCATCTTGGGGCGACTACACGTGAGATGGGACGTGAGCGTTTCGCTTTCTCCTACCAAATACGGTTAAGGTTTAAAATTCTCTATTGCTATTCAAAATTCTAGATTAAGTAAATTAAATTCATCTTTTTTGGGGTTATGTATACGTTTTTACAATAAAATACCAGATAATATTTTAAATTTGTTAGAAAATAAATTTAAAGCTCATGTGAAGCTTACTTTATGTAAAAAAGCTTATTATAAGACTAACGATTACCTAAATGATAAAAATGTCATGTGTTCCTCTAGTTATTAAATAACTTGTAATGTCATATCCTCATTGATTTAAAAGATGTGTTGCTGTTTCTTGTCATTTCTTCTCATAAGCCATAACACCTTGCGAAATGACGTAAATTCAAAAATGTTACATTGACCTTCAACAAGTTTATCCATGATAATTACGTTAAATAAATGATTCTGATTTCTGATTTCGCGAATTTCTCGAAATATATAACTTGGGAGTCTTCAAGGCAAGAGCGAAGCGTATTCTAGGTAAGCATGTCCCAACCTCGACCACCCGTCACTTACAGGCGAGGTTGTGGTCAAAATTAAATGATTACGTACCTATCATAAATTTAACAAAAGTGTAGCGTAGCGTACTTAACGAGAAAAAGAAACGTCGGGTAGACGACATGAAACTAGTTCAGCTAACCCGTTGAATGTCCCGGGTGTCGGGTGTCGGGTGTCCGGGTATATTTCACCGAGTGTCACGGGAGGCGGCGTCGCGGTGTCGCGCGGTGTCGCTGGCAGGCGCGCGTCGCGTCGATTGCGTTTGTCTCGATATCGCCCCATCGCGGTCCGCGACGTTAGATTTGTCACGCGGCGATCGGAGCTATCGGAAAATCCGATTCTTTTTACCCCTTCTTTGTGACGCCCTTTATACGCGTCTGAATGATTTTAGATGCGAATCTTTTTTCCTTTTTTGTAGCCTCAATTGGATCACTCGATGCTGGCTCAAATCTTATTTAAACTGGAGTATCTCTTTGTAGGAAGGGGTTTTGCTTGTAGTAAGTCGGTTGAATTAGTAAGACTTGTGTTCTAGATTAAGGTGGTGTGATATTTTGGTTGAAGATGTAGGCTGCGGTCTCGATGCAACTGTCGCAGTAACTGTCTGGCGAGGCGGATGCGGGTTAGTTTGCAGCCCCGCGGCTGAGGCTCCGCAACACTGGCGCAACTGTTCTAAGTCTTCTTGACGTCACAATGTTAACAAAGTAAACAAGCTTTTCTTGTAAACTGGAGGAGATTATGTACTCCGCCAACTTTGTTTTCAGAAGAACTATATGCTTGCATATGTAACAGCAAAATTAAAATTGTAAATGAAAGTCACTCATTTAATATTTTAACCATCCACTTTAGTATCAATCGCCATCGACTCGCAAAGAAGAAGACCATCTTCTTAAAAAATATATTACCGGATGTATTCTACAATGATTTTTTCCCGAACCACGCTATATACATTATTTGAGTTGCCGGGATATGGCGGGTTGACACAATCCCCATTTTATTAATCGCGGGCCATGTCGCGAGACAGCTGTCGTAACCTGCGCGACAGACGACACAAGTGGCGGGACATGTTGCTGCTCGTTTCCTACGCCCGTGTGGACCCGCCTTTATCACGCTCTATGTAGAGTGAGTACTCGCTTGAACGAAGATGTTGCAAACTTTTATATAAGTGAAAAGTATTTGTAACTTTGAAGTGATTTGTTATTTTGTTTGCAAGTACAAGTACGTAGTTAAAGTACACTTAGGGATGACCAGGGGGCATGGAAGTGACCTCAACTAAGTCAAGCACTGTATACCCATATCACAACCTACTTAACATAGAAAAGACACGAGATTGGAGGTCCTTAGGAGAAATAATTTTGTAGACAGTTTTAACAAAGTAACGTAGTAATACCATGTACTTTTTCGCTTGCTGACCCTTTAAAATCCCTCTATATGTCAGGGGATTTTAAGTCTGCCGTAGTTATCCCAAATAATGGTAGGTTTAGTACTTTACCGCATTTTACACTATATCAAAGTGTGGCGGGGCTAAGTAGTCCCAGTGACCGCGTGTGTTGCGGAGTGTCCGCAAATCCCCGGCGACGTCGAGCGGTCGCCGGCTCGCCACGCGCGGCTGCCCGCGCGCCGCCCGCCGCCGCCCGCCGGGAGCCGTGCCTCACCGACACAATGAGCCGCTACTAATTAATGACATGCGTGCTACACACACATACTGCACGCTAGACCCTATTCCCAGAGCGGCCACAACGCTCAGACTGAAACCACCACGAGGAAAGATAATTATTCCTCAAATAGCGAACAACGACCAAATTATCGCAACAACGAGATTATCCTTGTGAATAAAAAGTTAGTGAAACCATCTTGGTTTGGCCAAATATTATAAATTCCAAAGCTGTAAAAAGAAACAAAAAATATAATGCTCTTAAATCTAGTTAATAGGCAGTGGCTATTTCCATCCCTTTCGCACGTATGTGCGCATCTATTACCTGTCTCGCTCCTTACCCCTTTCTCACCGGAAGGC
Source organism: Pectinophora gossypiella (assembly GCF_024362695.1). Lineage (NCBI taxonomy): Eukaryota > Metazoa > Arthropoda > Insecta > Lepidoptera > Gelechiidae > Pectinophora > Pectinophora gossypiella. The sequence continues at coordinate 196,549 of NC_065405.1, forward strand.
CGGAAGCGAAGAAAACAAAACCAGTTGCTAATTGACCGCGTCCGCGCACGTTTCGAGTTCCCCAAAAATATCGGGAAAACTACATAATTTCAGTGAATAAAGAGCTACAGTGAAGTGATATTTGGTGTGTGGTGTTAGTGGAATAGGACTTCCACCTTTATTCCACGGGAGGCCTCCCCAATTTGGATTTTGTCGTATACACGAGGTGAGTCCTTTGAATCCTTTCCCCTTTCTGCCACTGCCTAATTATTTAGTAAAAATAAAACCAATTTCTATTAATAATTATACAAAACTCCAGCGCCTTAACATAATTGGTCCATCCGACCCGGATTCTATAAGATTAATTTAGATTTCGGTGATAGTGTTTCCGCCACATTGTTCCAAAATGCCGGACGAGGCGAAAATTTCCGATCTCCGCTTACAAAAAATACAAAATAAATTAAGCGCGATCTATGGCCGAATACAAACCATTCACGATTCAATGGCACATATTGGCCAAGATGAGGTTAAAATAGATAATTTCTTAGCCGATTCCTTCACTGTAGATTTACTTCGGACTGACTTTAATAACGCGATTGAAGAACGTAATCAAATGCAAATATCATTGACGGACGGTCCTGTACCGAACTATAGTTCATTAATTGCGTTTGAACAGTTATACACGCGGATTAAATACAAAATTCATCAATTATCGCAAATGACTCAAAGTACGAGCCGCGTCGATGAGAGTAAATCCGTAGTGAAAAAACCTTCACGCAGATTGCCTACAATAGAATTATGTTCGTTTGACGGGAATAGCGACTCGTGGCCGATTTATTATGAAACTTTTAAAGTGTTAATACACGAAAACCCGGATCTTTCCGATGGGGAGAAAATTCACTATTTAATGGGGACTTTGAAGGGCAAGGCTTTAGGTATTTGTGAAGGTGCTTTGCCTACCGCCGATAATTACCCTATAATATGGAAAGCATTGGTCGCTAAATACAATGACAAGCGCGTACTGGCCGCTTCGTACTTGGATAAGTTATTTAATTTACCTAACTTGAAGGAATACACGCCCGCGCACATTGAGGAGTTCATAGATAAATTCTCATCTATATATTCCGCATTGAAACAATTAAAACTCGATAATTTGGAGGATTTCTTGTTTATTTATATTGCGTGCAAAAAAGTCGGATTGGAAGTGGTAAAGGAATATGAACTTAAATGTCATACTAATAAGACCGCTCCAACGTGTACCGATTTCATTGTTTTTGTTCGGGAACACTCGCGTATCATGCAGCGCGCGCATTCAGTTACATTTTCTTCTTCAAGTACGAAAGCGGGCAGTACTCAGGTACGTAGACCCCCCACACAGTCATCGGCAGGATCCGCTACCCGTTCGAATAGCGTTAAGACGTTTGTTAATGTGTCTGAGCAATCTAAGTGCCCGTCATGTGGACGGAGTGATCATTCTGATTTGACAAAATGTCAAAAGTTCCTTTTGATGACTCCTAATGAGCGATACAAAATAGTAAAGGCTAATAAATCATGTGTAAATTGCTTGAGTCACCTTCACACGATTTTAAAATGTGATAATTCATGTCGTTGCTCTGAATGTGGCAAAAGTCACCACAGTTTACTTCATTTTAATAAAACATCTATTGTTGCTAACGTAACGGAAACGACCCACACAACTCCGGCTCCCGAGTTCGGCCCTGTGACGATGTGTGCACTCGACGCGTGCGAGCTTGACCGAAGCGATACCCGCCCGCGCGACCGCCCGCGCCCCCGGAATAGTGAGAATACATCCTGCGTCCTTCTCGGTACTATTCAATGTTCCGTAAGAAATGACGACGGAAGATTGTTTACGTTACGCGCGCTATTAGATAGTGGTTCGCAACGCGATTTGATTACAACTGAATGTTGTAAGCGTTTGAATTTAAAATTGTATGAACCGCAGACTAAATATATCTCGGGTGTAGGTGACATACCTAATCTTATTGAAGGTGTTACCTGTCTAGATATTCAATCTCGCTTTGATGAGTCGGTCAGGTTAAATATTAAGCCGTTAGTGGTAGATTGTATCACGAGCGAATTACCAACCGCTAAGATAGACGTCGCGCGCTTAAATTACTTAAATAATCTTGATCTCGCGGACAGTGACTATTTCACTCCCGCTAAAATAGACCTGATTCTAGGCTCGGTTGTATTCTCCCGTATTCTGGGGCAAAATAGGGTCTCCCGCGCCGATGATGAGCCCGTCGCGATTGAAACCTCATTAGGTTACGTAATAATTGGTCGGGCCCCCACTGAAGAAATCGTTCAAAATGCCGCTCGCGCGCTTTGTTGTACTGTGGATGAGCCATTCGAAACTCGCATGAATCGTTTTTTCGAATTAGAGGAAGTGCCTAATGCACCTAATATTCTCACGATGGAAGAGCAAAAATGCGAAAATTATTATTGCGATACTACTCGCCGCGATAGTAACGGGCGTTATATTGTTTCGCTGCCTTTCCGTGAAGACCCGTCTGTCCTTGGTATCTCGATGCCGGCAGCTGAGCGTAGGTATTTGGCATTAGAACGGAAGTTATCATTAAATAATACTGTTAAACAGGAATATGATAACGTATTTGTGGAATACTTACAGAAAAATTATATCCAACCGGTTGGTACTGTTGCGGAGGTTAATTCCGGTAATAATCAGTACGTAATACCCCACCACGGCGTAGTGCGCACAGATAAGAGTACTACCAAATTACGAGTAGTGCTAAATGCTAGTAATCCTACTACGTCAGGAAAGTCGTTAAATGACGTATTATATACGGGCCCTAACTTGCAAAACGATTTATTTCAGATATTACTTAAATTTCGTTTGCACGCCATCGCGTTAAGTGCCGATATCCGTCAAATGTATTTGCGCATTTTAGTCGACAACGACGACAGGCGCTTCCAGCGTTTATTATATCGGTTTGATCCCAATGAGCCCATTACCGTGTTCGAAATGACACGTGTTCCCTTCGGGTTATGCTGTAGTCCTTATTTGGCAATACGCACAGTGCGTCGACTCGCCGAGGATGAACTTGAGCGCTTTCCCGCGGCTGCAGCTGTCGCTAAGGCGGACATTTATATGGACGACTTAGCCACTAGCTGTTCCTCAGTAGCTGAGGGCGTTGAACTCTCGAATCAGCTGATCGACTTGTTTGCGGCTGGAGGGTTCGACTTGGTCAAGTTTTCGAGTAACTCACCCGAGGTACTAGAGAGCATCCCGGTCTCGCATCGCGTCTCGGAGGCGGTCGAGTTCAGTCCGGAGAGTCAGCTCAAAATTCTAGGACTCCATTGGGTACCGGCCGATGACGTCTTCACGTTCAGTGTTAATACGGAGCCGCGCGTGTGCACCAAGCGCAATATTCTATCCACTATTGCTCGATTATGGGACTTGGTAGGATTGGTGGCGCCGGTTATACTGCTCGCTAAATTAATTTTAAAATCACTGTGGCAAGCCAATGTCGATTGGGATGAGACTCCACCCCCGAAGATTATGTCTTTATGGCAACAGTTTGAAGCCGAATTACCGTTTCTCGAGTCTGTTAGATTACCTCGGCACGTAGGTGTTAACGATGGTGCCATAGTATCCGTGCTAGGTTTTGCTGACGCCTCGGAAAATGCCTACGGAGGCGTAGTGTACTTACATGTCTATTTCCCGGATACGAATCGTACAGCAGTTAATCTAGTGTGCGCGAAATCCAAGGTGGCACCGTCTAAAACTGTCATTACCCTCGCTAGGATGGAGTTGTGTGCGAACGTCATATTGGCAAAATTAATGCGTGTAGTTATTGATACTTACTCTTCACGCTGTAAGATTGATAATATATTTGCGTTTACTGATAGTACCGTGGCGCTCGCGTGGATTCACTCGTCCCCCACGCGTTGGCATACTTTCGTGGCGAATAGAGTAGCACAAATTCACGACAAGTTAGATCCCTGTTGCTTTCATCACATACCGGGGAAAGATAACCCCGCTGATTGCCTGTCGAGAGGTTTAACCCCTGCGCAATTGGTCGTGCATCCATTGTGGTTCGCAGGGCCGCAGTTTTGTTATTTATCACTCGCTGAATGGCCGGTTCACCCCTTCGATCCCGCGTCTGTCGAAGAAGCACCTGAAATGAAACCTAATGTATTAGTCACTACCGCACCATTAGACTGTCACACGTCGCCTCGTGTCTTCGGCGAACTCGCAGCACGCGTCTCTTCATGGCCCAAGTTACTGCGGATTGTGGTGTATGTTCTCCGCTTCGTTAAGAAGTTGCCGAATAAGTTTGAAGTATCTCATTTAGAGCAAGCTGAATTGACAGTGTTAAGAGACCTTCAATCGGCACACTTTCGCAATGACATAGTTAGTGCTCAGTCGGGAGACAAAATGACACCTGCGCTTATGAAGCTTAATGCTTTCCTTGAAGATAGAGTATTGCGTGTCGGCGGGAGACTTACTAATGCGGATCTGAACTATAATAGTCAGCATCCAATAATGCTCCCTCGCAAAGATCGCATTGTTGATCTTATCATTGATCATTATCACCGGAAATACTTGCACGCTGGTCCCCAGTTGCTTATGTCTTTATTAAGGCAAAAATACTGGATTCTAGCTGCGCGAAATATAGTGCGTAAACGTGTGCAACAGTGTAATGTCTGTTTCAAAGTGAAACCGCGAAACGATCACCCCTTGATGGCAAGTTTGCCGGCCTGTAGGGTACAGGAAGCGAAAGCATTCTGTCACACCGGAGTGGATTACGCCGGACCATTGCAGGTTTTGCCGTTTCGTCGTCGTGGTGTGCGCAGCCAGAAGGCTTATATTTGCTTATTTATATGCCTTGTTACTAAGGCAGTACATATTGAATTGTCTCCTGACCTGAGCACTGACTGCTTCATGAATGCGTTTAAACGTTTTTTGTCTCGCCGTGGCCCGGTCTCGGTAATGTATTCAGATTGTGGCACCAATTTTATTGGCGCGAAAACACACCTTAATGAAGTTTTTTCATTGCTCGAATCGGAGGAATATAAGGATAAATTTGCCAATGAGTTGCGCGAACATCGCATTGAATGGAAGTTTAATCCAGCGTCGGCACCTCACTTCGGAGGGCTATGGGAGAGTAATGTCAAAAGCGTTAAATCTCACTTAGCCAGAGTAGTTGGCAATCAGTTGCTTACCTTCGAGGAAATGACGACTTTACTCGTCCAAATCGAAGCGATTCTAAACTCTCGTCCTCTAACCGTGTTAAGTAGTGATCCTGCCGAACCGTTGGCTTTAACTCCATCACATTTTTTGGTAATGACTCCATTAAAGTCACTCCCGGTGGAAGACTTGTCAAATCAGAAGGTCACTCTGCTCCAAAGGAAACGTATAGTTGACTGTATGGTTCAGTCCTTTTGGAAAAGGTGGAAGATTGAATATCTTAACACCTTACAGGTTCGTAATAAATGGTTGAAAACTGGAAAATCTATTCAAACGGGTACCGTAGTGCTTCTTAAGTCTGACAATAGTGCTCCGTTGGATTGGCCTCTAGGCGTTATTAAACAAACGTTTCCCGGAAAAGATGGCATAGTCAGAGTTGTGGATGTCCAGACCAGACTAAATCTGGAATCTATCGTCGACCAACTGTGAAGGTCTTTCCACTCCCTAATCAGTAATTTTATACAGTCCGCTTAATTATTCTTAGAAGTAAATAAAATAATATTATCTTTATTAGTATCAATAAACTCTAAATATACATCGTTGATAAAAATAAAATAAATTTAACTAATATAAATTGTAAAGTAAACAATAGTTCAATACCTAACTTAAAACCAGTATTAAACATAACACTTTCATTTTATAAATTATAAATAAACAGTAAAATAAATAATTGTTAATTTAGGACAAAATATAATTTAAACTAAACTACTTCAAATGCCTTAATAAGTAATAACTCACTAAAAAATAAACTTGCAAATTAGGTAATTTTTGGGGGTTTATTGAAGGACTTTGTCCTGTCAACCCGGGGGGCATGGTTTGGCCAAATATTATAAATTCCAAAGCTGTAAAAAGAAACAAAAAATATAATGCTCTTAAATCTAGTTAATAGGCAGTGGCTATTTCCATCCCTTTCGCACGTATGTGCGCATCTATTACCTGTCTCGCTCCTTACCCCTTTCTCACCGGAAGGCCGGAAGCGAAGAAAACAAAACCAGTTGCTAATTGACCGCGTCCGCGCACGTTTCGAGTTCCCCAAAAATATCGGGAAAACTACATAATTTCAGTGAATAAAGAGCTACAGTGAAGTGATATTTGGTGTGTGGTGTTAGTGGAATAGGACTTCCACCTTTATTCCACGGGAGGCCTCCCCAATTTGGATTTTGTCGTATACACGAGGTGAGTCCTTTGAATCCTTTCCCCTTTCTGCCACTGCCTAATTATTTAGTAAAAATAAAACCAATTTCTATTAATAATTATACAAAACTCCAGCGCCTTAACACATCTCGAATTATACAGTAAGTAATTAAAACTCGAAAGATTCATTCATTTGATTAGCATAATAATGAAACAAGGGCGCAAGCCATTAAGGGCGCGAAGTTCCCCAATTACTGCGAGCGGCGCAGTGTATCGGCGCCCGCTCACTGCGCGCAACACTCCCGATTGTGATAATTAAACTCGCTCGTGATTAAATAAACCTAGCTTAATTAAGGCATATTCACAAGGCGGCTTAGCGGCGGCCGCGCACGTTATCCGGCGGGTCACACGCGCGACACCGGCCGATCACAGCGCCGCCCGCGCCGCCGCCAACTTTGTTCAAGTTTCCACGCCACACTTTGTTTCTTACACCGCTCACAACACTATTATTTACGACGTCGTTCGAAACAGATTCTACTAAAACTACTTTCAAATGCACGCATAAAATCGAACAGTAAAATCGCGGCGGCATGTATTGGCGCCGGGCTGCAACACACGAATACACATCTCTGTCATTATCAATGTGCCCTTACAATGTTCTATGCAAATACGACTAAAATTTTTGTATGATAGTGGTAAAAGCAATAATGAGGAGGCAAAGCGCAGACAGCAGGCAGCGCCGTCGCCGCACGCCACCTTGCCTGACTTCACACACTGATGCACACAAACAATCTCTTTATGACATTACATTTGGATTGCATGGAGACATCCCCTGACTGCGGGGCTAAATGATATGCTTTAAAAACTTGCTGCACGAGGAGAGCGCGCGACTAAGCACTTACGACTCGCAAGCACGCACGCACTGTTCCACGAACTCACCCATAAATAACCTGTCATTGCCAATTATCCCCTGATTATGTGCTTATCATCAGGAAAGTAATAATACATTTCAAGGAAATCGGTAGTTCTCCACGCGCTGAATGACGTTACCTACACTTAAGAGAGTTAGGTAGAGCCATTGATAACAATTTAGGTCAAATGTTTGCCGACAGTGATGGATTATCTGTCATCTTCAGTTAGAACTAGATTTCATTTCGTTCAAGTATACTAGAAGCACTCAAATGTAGGCTCTAAGTAGTTTTATTTGGTTTAGAGCTCCACTGAGGCTGTAGTTAAGGATGTTTTATTTTTGGAAACCACTTCCAGCGAAGATTCCGTTCTTGGCAAACAATCAAAGCCGGGCGCGGAGTAGCAAACGTCCTCTCCTACAATTCACGCCTCGCGTTACAAACTGTATAAATGAAGATTTATCCTCACGGAGGCTCAAGGTCGGTCCTAATCGGGAGTGGCGCTTGGAATGGATATTTCTTTGTGATTTTTCACATTTGGGGGGATGTCCGGGGCGAGACAGGGGCGGGGCAGCGGGGCGAGGGGGGGGGGGATCACAATGCGCTCGTTAGCTGTCACCTCGCCGTCGCCATATTGTCTCCGATTTCTCACCGGGGAAACTTCTTCCACTTTTTGTAACTGCGGCTGAAACTTTTATTCCTTGAGTTATTTATTTTTACACGGACCCGTCGTCAAGCCAGCACTCACTAAATAAATTACAAGCAGTCGTTAAAGCAATACTCGATATTCTGTCCCAGTGAGTTTTACGGCGACTGAGCTCTGCTATTAAGACTATTGAAACGTTGCGAGCGCAGGACGCTTCACTAAACATTGTACACATTACTTAGATACTTTGTAGTTTAGTATCGACCATTGCTTTGTTACTAATTGAATCGTTTCCTATAGAATTATAGCTCGGCGGTATCAGCTGCTTCTAATAATAGCCGCTTACAATTTGTTCGCGTTACATAAATTGGGTCACAGCAGACGCCCGCGTATGTAAATGTAATATAAGTGGAATAACAAACACTAAAGCAATTTCGGCACTATTCCAGCGAATGAAGTCATTGTGTTAATGCCACATTTGCTCCCATTTGGTTCCATTTAACATGTTTTGCTTGAAAACAAACAGTCGTCAGAAGTCGTAAAGCCTGCGAGAAGGTGAGGGGAATTACCGCGGCCAGGATTGTTGTCCACAAGTTCATGTGACGCCGCGGAGCAACACCTCGCGTCAACATTTGCTTAGGACGACGCCGCCTTGTTTTGGTGTCACCTACACACATATACCAGCCCGGCACTCGATTATTTTATGTGAATAAAGAGTCAAGTTTATCGCTTGAACAATGACGAAAGGAACAACGAAAAAAGTAAATACTGTCATACTGCCACGTCAAAAGTCCACTAGGGTACCTGTTTGAGTAATTGGGCGGTATCACTGTAGTAACTACTGCACGTAGTTGTCTCCTGACATTTTGTGTTTCTGCCTCTCACAATCTAACAATCTTCTCTCGTGTGGGTTGTGAAATCAATGTCTCCTGAAATGACCGATGTAACGACTACATACTTATTGAAATAGTACCCAAGACCATCTCATCTTGGTTTCGGACAATCGAGAGATCAGCCTGCAATGACCAAACTAGGGATCACAAAATTATTTTGAAACACGTCCCCACCGAGATTCGAAGCCAGGACCTCCAGACCGGAGCTCAACGATCAACCGGTGGACCACGGACGATCGTTAAAACATGAATTTCGGAAGCAAGTTTATGCGCCATGTCGTATGAACGAGACTTTCTATACACAGAAATGACTCATAACACTGTCATAGCAGATCTGAGCGTCGACACATTTCGCGACCTCGCTGTCACAACACAACACATTCTTCATATTGTCATGTACTTCCGCGGGAGTATTCGTTTCTTACGTGTGTCGGGTATGTGTCGCCTGATTCATAATAGTACTCCGAGCTGCCACAGACACACACACAGACACACACACAGAGTCCTCTCCATTTGTCTATGTTAACTAACAGATGTTTTGTTCGTTGAATCATCTTTATCTAAAAGGTTGCCTTGATGTTTTCCTTTGAACAAAATTTTCCTATTTAGGTATTGATAAAGCTAATGAACGAAAGAAAAGACCTAAAGAAATCTCTAAATCTTTTCTAAGCGAGGGAACCACTGACCTTCCAATACCCTGCATATTTCAGATTACATTACGCACGAGATTTCAGTTTTCTCGTTTCATTTTTAAACGGAATTCCAGTCTCTGCTTACCCCGGTGGGCCTGTTGTCTTAAACGTTGTACCGGGTGAGAGCCTTCAGCGCTCCCCATTTGTTCGGCCAAGTAGTTAATGCCATCTGCTGCAAATCTACAATAAGTCACGTCAAAAAAAAGGTGGGAAATGTGAATTTTAGGGCAGTTTATTTCTTGAGGCAAAGCTCATTTGTAATTATCTGGTGACGTCCCCAGGATATGTGGCGGAAGTGTGAGCGATACATCTGCGAGGCAGAAATATCACGACGAGGCGGGGGCGGGCAGGGGGGTGGCAATTAACCGGAATAATCCTGCGTTTGTCCGCTCGTCCGCGCATCAATCTCGGCGCACACGATGCAAAATTTTACTTGCCCACGTGTGTATAAATGTTCAGATCATAACATGATATAGCATCACGCCAGGGTCGCCTAGAGGGCAGTTATGTTAAATTGGTTTAAGCCGTGGAATATGAACTCACATACCTAGCTGAATGTTACACAAACGAATCACTGATATTCATATCATATAAAGAAACGAGTAGGTACCTAAATTTTTTTTTTTTTTTTATTATTATAAACAATTGCAAAGTACATTATCATGTTTAGTACAGTACATCACAAACTTAAAAAGTTTTACCGTGCACTGTAGATTCGTCGATTATAATCGGTAACAGATCAACAAATTATAACAATAACAAGATGAGGTAGACATAGATATGGTCGAACACGTATGAATCATAATCGCACCGATCGTTCTTGCAGATGTGCAGTGTGCAGTCGTTTTTGTTTACCTACATAGTGTTGTTTGTTATGAGCTTTCTATGTGTGCGAAATAATGCATACAGCGTGTGTTAAATTTTGAGTGTTTTCCGTTCCAAGTGGGTGTCGTTATTTATAGCTAATATTTATCATTAAGGTGTGTAATAAGTTATATAATTATATATATTACATATACACATACAATTACACATAGACATATATACAATATACTAGTTTATTAGTTAATAAGTGATTTTATTTATATAATATGTAATAAGTTTGTCTTTTATATTGGCCTTTGTTAAGCTATTTTTCAGTGCATCGGGTAATTCGTTTATAATATGGGGAATTGTAGATACTATATGATGTTTCCCGTACAGATTGTTGTACCGCGGTAAATGTAATAGTTTCTTCCCTAGGAATCAGTTCTTCAGTATAACATTCTTGTTCCGGATGCTTTCTTCACTCAGAAATGCATCAAAATGTGAGAATCCAGATCGTCCGTGTGATGGTGACAGTTGGCAAGCGGCGCGCGACCACCGCGACCATCGATCACGTATCACCGTCGGTGCCAAGACCGTGTCGGCGCGCGCCATCAATCTTCGTCGGCGACAGTCGATGCACCGTCGAATGCTGCCGTCTTTTTGTGCATTTACCTCGACTCGACGCTCTGTCTTGCTGTTGATACATACTGTTCTATTCAATGGTTCGATTTAGTAATATCACCGATGAATTTAGATTCGAAGATTCAAATAACATTGGTTTTATCAGAAGACTTGCAGCTTTTGATAATAATAACATTTTGTTTGTTAGAATTTATGAAAGCAAACAAAACAAATATTATGGGTTGAACTGCTTATCCCCTCAGGCGTGTTGTAAAAATACAAACAGACATTTTGTCTTTTCTAGTATGATGAATCATTATTATGCCCATCGCCCGGCTGATCATTTGTCATTATTTCAATGACTTCGTATAAAGAGCGGCTGCAATTTGTCTTTTGATTACATGTGGATCTGTAGGTACACTTTCGCTTACACTCACGGATTACGGGCGTGTGTTTACGAGTACACGAAGAAATTACAAGGACGTATGAATGTCAAATATATTCAATATTTCAGATGAAAAATAAAATGTAACTGTGACCTCAAAATGTTGTTTTTATCGTTATTTATATATAAGTCGGTGCGCAGTCGTTTACCTTCAAGGGTTCCTCGAAAGTGTCGTGGGCGTACTTCTTATTAAGAGACAGTTCTAGGTCATTTAAATATACGTTGTTTATAGAGCCGTTATAAACAGGAATTGACACAACTTCTAAGCTGTGATTCAAATTCATGTATTCACCATTTCCCACGTTTAGCGTCAGTTTACGAACGATCATAATTAAACTAACGCTGAAGACTTGCTTTGTAATAATTGTTCTGGTACAGACGTGCGGTATACTGTGTGTATGAAGGTTTCAAGAAGTAATTAAACTTCAGCCACCGGAATTATACTGTGTAAGTATTAGTTATATGTAGCTGTTTCGAAGAGGTATGTGCGGGCGGCGAACAACGCGGTTGCGCCGCGAATAATGGCGCCATGTACGTTCGGAAACATACATATACAAACATGAGGAAAAAAGCACATTTGTAACGTTTATCCGGATGTATTCATACTCGGTGTCAAAAAAATAGAATACCTCATAAAGAGAAGGGAGTTTTTGTCAGAAGAAACAAATGAGTACGGCGGCGCCCCTCCTCCCGACATTGTCACGTGCGCTGATAATGGAATAGGTAATTATCCCGTATACGGGTACGCGGTGACCGACCCGAGCCGACATTTTATTTGGTCGCGCTTTATTAAATAACATTATTCTACTTAGTCCCCTCTAAATTCTGCGACCAAGACCATAAGCATCGAAATTCATTACGGTAGCTCCGGTAAGCCCACGAATTGCAATATTAATGTTGTTTGGGTGCAACTGACTCTTTGATGAATTTGTTTCGGTGTATTGGTCCGGGCGCGGTCCGCTGGGCCGACCGCCGACCCGCGAAATGGAGTGCGCTGCTGAAACTTATCAAACGTTTGCGAATCGTTTTCCGAGTATATGTGCAAACGACGCAATAACCCGGCGAGGAGAGCCGACGGCGGTGGGACGTAGCCAGTGCGTATATCTTTATTAAGTCAGCGGCGGCCGGCGCGCGCGCGGCATGGTAAGCAGCGGCACTCGCGCCCGCCGCGGATCATCCGCACAAATCCGCGCCGCCATTTGTCAAAGGACTAATTTGCAACGTGCGGATGTTAAGTTTTTGGAGGAACGTGCGAAGTTTGTAAGTGCCGCGAACGGAGATGTATGTGACGTTTATGACTTCTTGCGAGCATTCATTGTTTCTCGAGTCTCTTCTTGACAAAATATGACATAATGGCATTATCTTGGCAGTAAGTACCTAACAGGCACAATTTACATTTTGATAAGTAGGACATTACTTCGTTGCGGCTGAAAATATAACATTCGTATTTTTTGATTTTCCGTTTGTGTGTGGAGTGAAAGAGTGGAGTATAAAAGACTGACATGGATATTGTAAGTCCGAGCGCGGCTCCATAGGTGCATGAATAGCGTGAACTGCATTCACGTTGAAAGGCGTCTGTGCAAACGGGCCTTTGGCGGGGGAATATATCGGCGCAAATACGGCGCAGCAATTCGGGCATAATGACTAGTGGGCGCGTTACTGCCGCCATATAGCGTCACAAACAGTTATTATCGGACACGTACGCTACGCGCGGATACGTAAAAAACGCAATAAAAAGTAAGGGCGTGGAATAAACGGGACGTACCTGAATTCCGCAGCGCGGCTCGTAAACACGGAGTGTTGCGTATACTGCCTCGTGTACCGCGCGTATTGCAGGTACGTACGAGCCGCGCGCGTTACTTAGTCCCACATTACGAGTCGCCCTTTTCGGTCTATATGGCCGCCTTTACGTCTCGCAGCTGGGTCGCACTTAGCAAGCTTAGGCGTGACACTCCATCACTCCCGTCTTTAGGACTTAAGTACGGTTCGTAGATGGCTATACAATTTCGGAACTCAAATCATCTGGCTCGGAAAGCCACTTGTTTTGAGCTCGAATTTCCATAAATTACAACGTTTCACGTGGACAGTTAATTTAATTTACGATTTGTTAGACGAACATCTTGCGCCGCGCGCGTTCACGGCCGGCGCTCCACCCTTCCTTTGTCCGCTGTTAATTTTTCAACATTAAACAAAATGTTTACAACCCTTACACCGCAGAAAATGCGCAGTGAAAAATGTGGAGATTGTTTTATTCACCGTCACGCGCGCCACCGCGCACCGGCCCGCATCGCGCGGCGCGCGCCTCGTGGCGGGAGATAGCGCGGCGGCGCGGGGGTCGCAGGTCGACGGCTGGCTGGTTTATTACGTTTTGTGTGCCGATTTGCCGACGAGAAACGTAATATTAACATACCAGCCAACAAAAATAGCAATGTATTTCGACATTGCTCGAGACGTAACGTGCGTGTGTTCATCATAACGTGTCGGAGACTGGCAGGAATACTAAGTCCTATAAAGCTAAAGCTGTAACATGGGTGTGATTTTTCAGTGTGTAGGTATACTAAGAAGCTGAAAATTATTTCAGATTCAAGAATTTCGGAATTAAACATATGGGACAAAGAGGAAATGCAAGCTTCAGGTCCGTGAAAAGATGAATCTTTACTCACTTTTATAGAACTTTCATGACAAGGTAAATATATATAACTGCCGCAAAGATAAGCGACGTGAAGCCACTCGCCGTAAAGAGACTCGCCGTAGCGGGAATCGACGTTCGGAGAGTCACTGTCAACGCCACAATTCCTATTTTACATAATAACTAATAGCGCCAGGTACCAGATACCAGTCAATCGCTAAGTAGGTATTCAATAAAGTTATACAAACGACCAATCCTACCTACTTATAAGTAATATTTTCATTTATTAATAAAATCGAGTATAAGAAGCACCTACTCACCTTTTATTTTTGCTATTTATTCAATATTTGCTTCGCAATATAGACATGCTTACCTGGAACAAGAAAGAATTAACAATTAATGAGCTATTTTTACAAATTTATTAGTATATCTGGCTATGTTTTTTATGTAAGTACTTAAGTAGATCATGTAATCTGAAAAGAATGTCTGTGCATAGTAATGTAGGCGTAGGGTGAATATAGGCTAAAAAGATAATTAAACTAAACTATAAATATCGGAAGTCGATATCATTACCGTGAACTCAAAAATATCCTAGAATGTTTTGTCTTATTGCATATATATCCAGTAATAATTTTATTTATATAATTTGGCGACGTACTATTTGTAAAACAACAAAAGATTTTTTGGATATTTTAGGCTTAATAATAATGATACAGAATTCCGATTTTCGAAGAACCACCCTTAAGCATGACGGTTACGTTAATTTTGAAATTCTCTAAAACTCTTCTTCGCACTTCCATTATTACTGCAGTAACATGGCAATATAATTTCTTTATTCTTATTTTTTTTTGTATAGATTAAGTTGTATAGAGAAAGTGATTGAGTCAGTGAGTGTAAAAGTAGCATGGAAAATGCTGCACCGACAAGAGCGTGGCTCTTAAATTGACGATGATGAGGGAAAGTGATATCTTATGTAATTACTCAGCTGCCAGAAGTGTAGTAATAATTAAAAGTTGTCCATCGCCCGCTCGTTACCAGCAGTCGAGATTGTCACGTTCACCGCCACTGAGCTATTGATTCATTTTAACATAGACTACCGACACGCCCCGACTTTGCACGGGTAGTGTATTATGTGAGTTTGGAGTCCGACAGCTTTAAAATAAACAATTCTCCATACAAAATTACACCCTCTATTTCACCCTTTGTAAGGGTTGCTTTGAAATATAAATGTATACATTTTTTAGTAATTTGAAACACTACTATTGAAGTTTCTTAGGGGTCGAATTTCGCAAAATCCCGTTTTAGTGAGCACCTACGTTCTATAAGGACCCCCTGTAAGACTCCTATCACGTGTAGTTTCTGAGATTTCGCGATGTGTGCTCCAGTCAGTTATATTCTGCTTTTAGTTATCTATAGATTTGGGCAATGTCCCGACACGCGCGGGTGTAAGATCCTTACATCACGTGATAGTATAGTAGATAATAGTATTACGGCGGTATGTATGAATAGAGGTTTGAGACAATATTCCTCTTACTAAAATCACAATGCAGTGGGCTCGCCCTATTCAACGTTGAGATATTATGTTGTAGACATAAATATGAACGTGTGTATAGCATTTCGGAGTATTTAGTAGTGGCTAGCCGCCATATAGTGTCTATGATTATAGTGTAGTGTTATTATAGTGGCTATAATCAACAAATAACTAAATTACGTGATCTTTCAACATCACAAAAGCTTTAGTTAAAGTAATCCAGAATGTTTGACGTTCTAATCGTACTCGTACTCTTATACCCACGTCAGTAACATCCACTAATTTAATTAAGTATAATTAGGTACAGAACCTCGATTCGGTAACTAATTAAATATTTAGTTAGTAAGTGCTGCCCTTCCCCATTACGGGCCAGTGTTTGTAGCGGATCCAGTAACTGGTTGGCGTCGTGGGCGAGTCAAATACACCTTCATAATGATGTCAGCGCGCTCCAACTTTAAACTGGAAAGTTAACCTGTTGGGGATCGTTTAATAATCAAAACACATTTTAATTAAGGCACGATGAGTTTCAGAATATTAGAGCGGCGCCACACATTACGCATTCACCGTCGCGTCGCCCGCGCCCACACCGCCGCGCCTCCTACAACGATTAAACTTAAAATTGTTCGCGAACCACTCAAAATGTTCCCATTAAACAATTAACCCTCCGAATCGGAATGATAAACATTTGGATTCGAAACAAATTATAAACTCAATCTGTGAGTTGTCGCTCAAAGAGCAATAACGACGTTACCCCGACGTCGCGGCGGCGTACTCTGATGACATTTAAATTTAATTATCGTTTCAATTCGACACACACGCCGCCCCGCGGGAACTTATCGCCCAACTATCACTTACATAACCTCACTCGATTATCATCGAAGACACGCGTGTCGCCGCGACACCGGCCGCCGTGTCTGACGTCACGTGACGCGTCCATCCTAACGCTGATACATTGTGAGTATCTGTAATTTTCTTGTCGCAGCGAATAGATAGCCGGTTAAACTATTTTGCTAAAGTGTGTTTGCCTTTCCACGGCTAAGAGGCTTGTTGCCCTAGAAAGCCGAAACTTTGCACTTACAGCACTTTCACTAAAACACTTTGTGCTAGAGCTAACGGAGCGAGATTTTCAATTTTGTCGCGAGCCCCGCAGCCGGCGCCGCCCGCGCCGCCCGCTGTCGCCCGGGTATAACTTCCTTGGAAAAATGATATTTTACAGTAAACACGACGTAAGGAGATGTGAAATGGAGCGCATTTGACACTTATGCTGTCTTAGTTCTGAGTTCAATATTTATCTTTGTGAGCGAGTAACTACGAGTACTTATATTGTCTTTAAACATAATGCTCGTCCCTCGGTGTGTTCACATTTCATCGAGACGTTTTATCGTGTAAGTAGTTTAAAAGATTTTCATATCAAAAATATATGTGGTATTATGAAAACATTTCATATGGTACGTTTTCTTGGATGTAGTTGCGTCGCTGCGCACGTCTCGCGAGCGTCTAAATGAGACAACCAGTGATCAAACGACGCGCAAACACAGTCGACAGCGCGACAAGCCACATCACACCGCAATATTGCGATATTCCGCGACGTATAATCGTACTTACATGTGGAATATAAATATACGCGCTAACTTTCCGCCCGCGACTTCGTCTGCGTGGACTTCGAATATCACACGCGGCACTTTTTTCTTCCACTCACCAAGGGGGTGATAAATTCCATGTATTAATCTCGCATGACTATGATATTTTTATAACCCTACAGTGTGATTCCTAAATCGTAATTTGTGATGTCGCGATTCCTAAATTGAATGTCTTACAAAATAAATAGATTTTGTAAGACATTCCAACACAATATACATTGTTTACGGAATAAATGAAATTGAATTGATTTCCGGGATTATTTTTTCCGGGATTATATAACCAGATATATTTGTTTGACTCTCAAATTACCTCTATGCTAAAAATCTAAATCGGTTTATTGGTTTAAGAGTGAAAGGGTAACAGACAGCCAGGCTTACTTATGTAGTATATCTCCAAGTGATACAAACCCGCGTATCGCAGGCAAATGACGCGGCCTTACGGGGTACGGTCATTAGTGGTAGTACCATTTGTGTGGAGCGAGTGTGCCAAGGGATATTACATGTGGGTGGAGTAAATTGATGTGCCAATATTTAAATGGAAAATGTGTGTTTCGATTACATAACGTAACATTAACAGCCTATATACGTCCCACTGCTGGGCACAGGCCTCCCCTCAATCAACCGACGAGTGAATGAAGCATACTCCACCACGCTGCTCCATTGCGGATTGGTGGAAGTGTTTTTACGGCTAACAGCCGGGACCAACGGCTTAACGTGCCCTCCGAAGCATGGAATCATTTTACTTTTTCGAATTTGGCTTTTATAATGTTTTCGGAGTTTCATAATGTTGCAAATGAATAATCTTAATTAGCTACGTGGAGGTAATTTCTAAATATATATGCTTTGATGTGGCGAGTGAACGAGGAAATTAAATATAATCAGATTACATTTTTTGCTACACATTGAGGCTTCACTGGGGTCATTATTATATACTTGTTCCTAACAGTGAGACGTATTTATACTGTTTATGTTTATGTCGTGGTCAGATCTTAAAATTGATCATACATAATGTGTTCATATTTCATGAAATTGCCAACGTAGGTTGATCGTATCTTTGAAACGTCAAAATTTTATGATACTTCAATCAACGTTTGGCTATATCGTTAATGTAGGCGGTGTCCATGCTATGTGGTGTAATAAAAATGCGAATAGTCGATTAATTTCTTAGGTTCACAATTATTTACCTAATCGATACTATCGATATGGAAAATTGTACAATTACATTGATTCATCGATTATGTTATCAATGAAATTTTAAATATAAGTAATCAACACCAGCGCCACTAACGGTGGATAATGTTACTAATTTTACGATATAATCATATCGTTTGACCATAATCATACATTTAGTTGCTCATATCGTTAAACGTTTTGTGTTCATTGATCTGGCCAAACTACATCATGATGTGGCCAACGAATGATATTATATTTCATAAAATAGGACCATTTCGTGAAATGATCGAGCACATCATGAAATGATCAATTCTAAGAAAGCTTCGCGCAATGTTGTATCTGTTGTAAAAACTCTATATTTATTAATATGACACTGGTTGTTTTTTTGATATGACGGTATCTATATGATTTTTAAATTATTCAATTTTAACTATCTGCCTAAAGGCTAGGTTATAAAGCTCTCTTTATCATAACGTTTGCGTCTTTTTACTGCAGTATCAGGTTTAGTGTGAGCGCGCTTACAGTTGACAGTGACCAGGGTTCAAGGACGGTGGGATCACAATTGGTGACGCAACATTCGCTGGCAATTAGGCGTTTTGTTGCGAGCTAATCCCGGCTTAGCAGCGGGTCAGCGTTTCGTTATCACATTAAACGCCGCCGACCGGTGACCCGCCGGCTCTATTTGTTTATTGGATAACTTTCCGCAATCAAATCTGATTCCCGCTTAGTTTTCCACTCCGAAGCAAATTGGTTTGATAATGAGAGTGTTAATATTCATTGGTAGATCCGACGACGGGTTAGAAAACTATGAAACGCAATGCCTAAACTGAATAGTGGTTCAATTATTTGCTTTGTACGATCACGGTACTTGTAAATAGAAATGAAAAAATAACAATATGGGGATACGGTACGTGCCACATAGATTTTTTAAAACGGTTGTACCCATATTTTTTTCTACTTTCTTCTCCGAAAGAATTTTAGTTTAAAAGTGGACAGCTTTTTCAGCGTCGAGAATTTTACTCTTTCGCTGAGGGAATTGTGTGAAAACTGGCATTTTGCGAAAGAAGCCTTCGTTAGCGGCGACTGACCATGCGAGTCCCTGCCTCCAGCGGGTAACAGGAGTAACAAGCAATTTATTTATAATTAAAAAAAACATATCCATCAAATTATGTCATAATTGGGTGCCCACCGTGTCGAACTTGACATTTAACGGAGAAACTGGCCGAAGTACGCAAAAAAATGGAAGGTATAATTGTTTACAATTTACCCAATAACCTGTGTCCAGTAGTGAAATGCTAAAGGTTAGATTATATTAGATTGGACTTTTACTTTAGACTGTTACTTTATTAATACACCGCCTATTCTCAGCTTTTAGTTGCCTCTGGTAGAGGAATCTTGATTTAGACCCATAGGTCAACATTTACGACACTAGTTTGTAGGTCAAACGTGTTCGAGTTGGACCTCCTTCCTAGATTTACGACACGTGAAAATTGCCTAGACCGACCCATCCGCTTTAATACGTAATTTGTGCTCCTTTCATCAATGCATATATATTTAGAGACACCAGAGTAGCACAAGAGATTGTTTAAAATTCCTAAACTAAACTTGATTTTGTTCTAAACACCTTATATTAAAAAGTCACAAGTTGATAAAAGATGTTGACGTGCAAAGACCGAGGGGTTGCTACAGTAGATGTTATGGACCCCGCCCCCGCCCCCCGCCGAATCTAATAAAAGACATGAATGTGTGGAAACTATCTTTATATGAATACTGATGAGATATACTTGGAACCGTTCTGTACACACACCCGGTAACGCGGCGTAACATAATAATATCAATTTGTGATTTGTTCTCTAGTTGTGTGGCTATACCAGGCTATTGTCTTCGTTTTCCTTTTGATTTATCGAAGTAGTTCCGACTACACTTTCCTGACAAAATTACTGTTTCACAATAAAGGCTGTGAGTATAACATAATAAACAACGTAAAGGTACCAATCAACGTAACAATTAATTTAACTCGGCCGCTATAAACGCCGTGTTTTTAGGTTACCATACCTCCAATTACTTGTATAGCTTGCTTAACTGCCACCTTAGGGAAGGAATTACGGAGACGGCTACAAAACGCCCATGTAAACAAATGGGAACACTTACATTCGAGACAATAAACCAGGAGAGCATCTTACGCCGCGCGGCTGTGTGTTACACGCGTTGCGTCGCCCACAATAAAAAGGCAGGTATTATTTACAAAAAGCCGTTTGCTCCGAAATGGATGTTAACGCGCCGGCGAATGGAGCAGATTGTTGCAATCCGGGCATAAATATTTCCACTACGGAAAAACATAAACGGGACAAAGTGCCGCATCCATCACTCCCACACGGCATACGACGGCGGGCCACGAGATGTGCGGCCCGCTCACCACACTACACCGATAATTTCACTAGATCACATAATACTGCCACACTAAGCAGCGATAACCACGCGCGTTTACTAGCCCAACACTATTTTTAAACGAAATAAATTTATTACGCGCTATTCAAATGACAAAGAGAGGTTGGAAATATTCGCATTTGTGAATTCATGTATCACCCGTATGGCTGTTTACGTATTTGTCACGATATGAAATCTCACGGGCGATCAAATATGAAAATGTTTGTGGGGAACAAAACAATACTAGTATCGCAATCCCAACATGCTTTCATGGTCGCAGTAACATGTGAAACATAAATAGTTTTTATGGTCAGCATAGCTGCGTTAACGAATATTTCTTCACGTTACCGTGTTTTCTCGCATGTTAGAGGACTCTGTGGCTCAATAATGATTCTGACGCCAGGTGAGATAGGTCATCGACCTTACGACCATCTGGAGAAGATAGACTCTTCACATCTGGAAAGATTGATAAAGAACGGACAATTTATCAAGACAATAATACGAGGTAACATTTTTTCCCATCCAGTGTTGCAAGGCGCGGTGTAATAATTACAAACATCATTCATGTGGACGTTGTTCGAGGCTTGATAACGTAAATCCGTCTTAATAAAATGACCGTCAGCGCGGCGATGGCCGATAAATTGCCTCGAGACAACATCTGCGGCTCGGAGGCCTTTGACGGACGAACGGACGGCCCAATCCGTACTGTCACGCACGTGTTAATTGATAAAGTTATACAGGGTGCCTAAAAACGCCTCATACAGCTTTTAATTTTAAAATGCTATTTAATATCTGCGTGTATGTCCAATAACGATATTAGGCTTTTGGATGAAATGGTCAATGTGACATTTTGAGACCACCTGCAGCTACTGTGCGCATGCTTGCAGATAATTCGGAAATCCTCGACATAACGACGTCTATTTATGATTTTTGTGTAAAATGATGACGAATTCCAGGTAACGGTTTATTTCACAGAATAAATCAACATTAATTACAGCACACCACAGTATATATTTAAATATATTTGTTATCTGCTACATACATACATAAACTCACACTTGTAATCCCTAATTGGGTGGGCAGAGCCACAAGTAATCAAAAAGAATTTGTAACCACTGTTATTACGAAGTCCTAAGGTGGATGTTTTATTTACTATATACAAGTATTTGCACATTATCGTCCGGAAACACCGGTATGCGAAGATGAGAGGATCAGATTAAAATAGCGCAAGCTGAGAACAACCCCCGTGTGTTGTGTTTATGTCCGTTATCACATGGGTCGTAACAGGTATTCGAATTGCGAAATTGGGTCAAATTGTGCGGTAACACGGGGACTGAGTGCGAGGGTCCGCAGACGGGCCTTTTAATTATCAGCTGCAGATTAAGTGATCAATGTTCTTTCACGCATCTCCGGATTTGTCCAGGCCCCCTCCCCCCCCCCCGGACCGGTACCCCCCGCCCCCCTCGGCCGTCAAAGGGGCGCTGATAGGCGCTATCTGTTTCATTTTGATTTTATGTGCGACAGGTCCTTCACAAATTTAGGGTCGCTCTCAAATTGTTGTTGCTCGACACGTTTTGTCTTTCCAATAGATCTTTTGACTGTTATGTAAATCGAGACGACAGTGTAAAATGTTTGTGGCGTCAAAAGACGTAAGGGTGTGTCTACCTTCACGATTACATGTACATTGAAGTTCCCAAAAGAATTGGTGTTTTTTTATACTTAGAGAAACTGAATTTGAGAAACTATTTAGCTTTAAATAGAAATAAAATATATATCGTAGTAGCTGCGTCTGGAAATGAAACAAAACGAAATGAAATTTATTGTAGTAAATGTGGTCATACATAGACCGCGTAATGTAATTTTGTATCATAGGTAATTGATGTCACGTATTTTTTTAAAAACTACAATAGCCAACAGCCTCCGCGCTCTAGTGGTTAGAGCATTACGCTCACGATCTGGAGGTCCGGGTTCGATTCCCGATGGGGACATTGTCGAAATCACTTTGTGAGACTGTCCTTTTTTTGGTAAGGACTTTCAGGCTTGAATCACCTGATTGTCCGAGAATGTAAGATGATTCCGTGCTTCGGCGGGCACGTTAAACCGTTTGTCCCGGCTATTAGCCGTAGAAACACCTCCACCAACCCGCAGTGGAGCAGCGTGGTGGAGTATGCTCCATACCCCCTCCGGTTGATTGAGGCCTGTGCCCAGCAGTGGGACGTATATAGGCAGTTTATGTATGTCATTTAGTTTTCAAGATTTGTCCCTCGATTATGGCAAAAAGCTCGTTTCTTATTTCAAGACTTGAGATGAGAAGTGGGGGTATAAGTGGGTATATACACCTGTCTGCATGCCCCTTCGGAGATAGAGACATGTCTCACAAAAGCACCCACGTAGCAGGTAGTAGGCACTGTCGGACATCGATATACATAACATATTCATATTCATGTGTTGGGCGCAAGGCAAGAGGAACAGCACTGCCCTATTTTTTCCTAAAAGTATCATGGAAAACGCTAAACCGACAAGAGAGCTCTCTTATATTAGTGATGATAATAATGAATTGTTTCATGAATACATCTCCAAACCATTCATTCCAAACATCTTTCTGTTACTTCCTATGACGTCACTTCACGTCTAGTTTCACAGCTGATACGTCACAGCAGCCCAGGGCCCGGTACCTAGTAGCCGTACATGTGTGCTGGTAGGCTTGTAGGCTTGTCCTGGGGGAAATCTGCGGCAAACGTAATCAGAGGGAACATTACGGCGGACACAAGCCACGTGACAGCTGCTCCGCGGAAATTGAATCGTGAGGCTTCTGTTCGATGCCAAGGGTCAATGCCTCCGACGATGTAAGGAACGTACGGAGATAACGAGATATTGTTTTACGAGGCACAGCTTAGGTACTTGTACAATTGCAATATTGACTTCAGTTATAGCTTCATCACGAACTAAAAATACGCGCAAAAGTTAATAAGACTTTTTAAATTTCACAGACAGATTAGAAGAAATCAGTATTCCGAGTACAACACACAAACTGCATATAAAGTGTCGTATCACGGAGCTTATTCTCTCACGCTACGCCGTAGCGCTGTACTACGTTCGTAGCATAATGCTACGATACGGAAAAATGTCTGCAAGAAAATTGTTTCCATTCACCCTTGACTCGGGGATCGCAGTACATTACGTCTTTACTGGCTGTGATTTGATGTGCGTGTCAAGTGAGCGCACAATGTGTGTTACTCAGGGGGCGCCCGGCGCTGCGCTGCGACCTGACAGCCGTGACTGATACGCTGACAGCCACACCTCCGCCGCAGCCGTCAGCGAAATGGCGCCGGAACGAACCTCGCTCCCTCACAATGGAACTCTTCAAGTGAATTTAGATCTCTTACCATTTCAAGGCCTCAGGGGAATTTGAATGACGCGTCATTAATCACATTGTGTTTGCTGAATCTAAATATTTCAAAATATCTTTTATCACTCTAAAAGGGTTTTCATTAACGCTAAACAATAGTAAAAAAGGGGTCGGTGGTATTGTTCCCGCTCTTTTTTCATTGTTTTACCAGCCACTTTACTCTTTAATTGCAGCGGGGTTTTATCCACTAAATGTGGCTTTATTTAAGAGATGAAACTCCCTACAATTCTAAGCTATTAGTTTACGTGTGAGGGAGCCGTGCGACCTCTTGAGCCATGTTTAGCTTTGCTTGCAGCAGTAATTGCAGCCATTCCTGCGGTTGCTCTAAGCAATAAGTCCGCCTGTCGGCGTGCGTTGCCCGCATTTCTCCGCACTCGCTCAGTTTTGCTCTATTTTACGTATTTGCTCTGCTTGCCCGTCCGGAGCGAGTGTGCTTGAAGTTTATTAGAAAATATATTTCTGGTTTATAGCTGCGTTTGTTTGAACACGGGTATTTGTACAGCTCTAGGACGTTCCTGGTAGCTGTGTGTGTGTCTAGAGTGACGATACTAGTGCTGAATATTAGGTGCCAGAATTTATCATTATATGAAGAAACTAGCTTTTGCCCGCGATTTCGTCCGCGTGGCGTGTTATAAAATAGAGATCTTTGTGTGTATGGGAGTGCATGTCAAATTTCAAGCATCTAACTTATGCAGTTTAGATTTTTTTTTGATAAGTACAACATTTTTTCCAGCTAACTCCCATTTTTCAAAATACAGCCATAACTAAACTTTATACTTACTAAGGTATGTATGCATGCTAGATTGAAAACATCTACTCGTATCTTACGCGGTTTACATTTTTTCATACAAATGTTTTTTGCTGCTAACTCCCGTTCCCGTGGGAATTTTGCAATATCCTGTTGCAACTAAGCTTTAAGTTTACTAAGGTACCTGCATGCCAAATTTCAAGCGTCTAAATTAAGTGGTTTAGATTTTTCATACAAAAGGATTTTCCCGCTAATTCCCGTTCCCGTGGGAATTTCGGCAATTCTTTTCTTAGTGCACCTCTACGGTACCTAAGCTACGTCCCTTCTAAATTTCAAGTGCCTACGTTTAGCCTTTAAGGCTGTGCGTTGATATGTCAGTCAGTCAGTTTCTCCTTTTATATATTTAGAAGATATGACAGATATTTAGAATATAAAATTCTCTTATAATTGTGATTGTAGCATTATACACACACTCAGAAAATTTATTTGATAATGATTCGTAAAATTCGTTATTTATATGAATTACTCGGACTGAAGCTTAAAGCCGTAGTTACGTAATTACGTTTCCGTGAAAATTATTTTAACAGAGTAACAGAGAGATTCAACTTGTGCTCGTCGTCCTATCAGGGAGGGCAGATCAACGAGTCACCATAAGACAAACTGCAGCCACAACTACTGTAGATACTGAATTTTTAAGACGAGTCGATGGACAGGGCCTAATTGTTACAATTCGTCTAAAAAAACAAGTTAGTCTCGACTGATACTGACATAAATAAAAATACAAAAAAGCGAAAGGTATATTTTCATACACATGTTTTCTTCCTACATTTAGCGAGGAGAATAAAGATTCATTCATTTTGCGTTCCGTTTTTTTGTACGACAGTCCCCCCCTCAAGGCCCCTTTTTAAAAATAATCCCATAGCCTACGGATCACAAACAGCTGAACGCTATATTTACTTTCAGTAGAGAAGTTAATATCATTATGTTCACATAGCAGTACAGTGCGCCACGTAATTTGGATTCCAGTTTAAATTAAATGAAAGTCGGTAATTCCAACGAGTGATTAATTGGAGTAAAGTAAATCGTATCTTAGTTCGTGAGTGGGGGATGAAGCATCGTTGTGGTTGTGAGGGCGCTGGTGGGCTATATTTAGAGTCGGTATGTCAACAGGTCTAGTGACGCCCAACAGGATGGATACCACCTCAGTTTAGTTGGAGTTTGAGTTGGTGTAGTCGGCTCTAATTGGCATTCTGTAAACAAAAGGAGTCAAGTGCAGGAGTCACTGCCACTGATTTAAATGTATGGAATTGACATAAGGTGACACCATTGCCGCTTCCGTGGTCTAGTGGTTGTGAGCGTTGGGCTCACGGTCCGGAGGCTCTGGGTTCGATTCTCGGTGGGGACACGTGTAACAAAAACACTTTTTGAGACTATCCCTGGTTTGAATAGGACATTGCAGGCTGAAATCACTCTTGATACGGTGGACATTTTGATAGAGTGGACTAGATGGACCGAAAGGATTGTCTTCTAAGACAATTCTGTGCTTCAGAGGGCATGCAGAGCAGTCGGTCCCGGCTACATAAGTAAGTGGTCATTATTTGAGTCATATTAGGGGTGACCGACTTGAGCCTTTGGCGGTTCAATAGCAACCCTGACGGATGATAAGATCGGTCATTGACCTCACAATCCATGAGAGAAGATGAAAATTGTCGCCATTTTGTTGCTTTGTCGGCTGTCAGCTTGATGTCTAGATAACTCCTAATCACTTTAATCAATTTGGAAGCTTTGCATATGAAGGTGAGCAAACTGATCAGCAGGTAATTATCTCCTCGTATTTATAGTCATTAATTATTTACTGAAACCATAATGTTTATAAATCATTATACTCATAAATATTTTAATAGGCGTAGCATTTTTACTACGTCTCACTTTTTCTTCTACAATGTCTTAGTGGAGGCGAACTGCAAAGAAAGCCAAATTTTTAACTAAATACTGTTAAACTACGTCACGAATAAGACTTTGACAAGCCTTCGAAGTTAAATTAATATAATGAAAGTGATCAATTCTAATGATTACTTTTCAACCGTTAAAGTAATTGGAATTTGGAATCCTTATGATTTTATCATTTATATTTTGAATGGTAACGTGAATATCTGATTTGATTAGAAATCGATGTGGCTGATGACAGACGCGCCAGAGGCGACAAATTGTCCGGATGTGGGTCAGCCACGTGGCTCGTGTGGACTGATATCACTCGACGTTGTAATTATCAGGGCACGCTCGCGCGGCACTGTATTACGCTTTAAGATAAATTATAGGCTGCTTTCTGGACAATTACCCAGTGGTTAGGTGAAATGATGCCTGGAAAGTTATATACTTTTTTTTGGTTAAGCCGTGGGTCCCGGTTACTGCTTACTGATGTAAGTAAGCGTCATACGAGCCGTCTTTGGCGACTCACTAACGATCCTGACGTCACACACGATAGAAGAGAAGATTGAAGAAGTCTATAGTAAATAACAGTAATGGTAATGGTGGGCAGTAGTGTTGTAGTCAACACAGCTGGCGAGGAGAGAGTGTGTATACTATATACTTCTTTCTATCCCTTTTGAGATGATATCAAGAGAAATTTCCCGTCGCAAAATAATGTTTTTTTTTGTTTACTTTCAATTCCATATTTTGACGTTAACTCAGAATAATGAGCTGAGTCATCCCTTTTAGTATTCTTTACGATGTTATTTACACCCCGTACAAGTACATACAGGTAGCCACACAAGTGTGTACGCGTGTTAGTGAAACTGTAACTAGTACCACAGATCATATAATACTAACGTACAGATGCCTCACGTCATACAACGAAACTGTGCCGTTCTAACTCGGGCAATTCTTCGGGCTATTTTTAGTTCTAATAAATGACCACTAGATGCCGCTAAAACGCCCCTTTTTTAGCGGCATCTAGTGGTCATTTATTGATGGGATCGAACGAATCGAGCGACATCTAGTGAAATTTCAGCTTACTGAGTGCAAGTTATTGCAAGCACAATATATTTACTTAGAGTTAGAGTAAAATTAAGATAATAGATGGCGCAAACGGATTTTTTTTTCTCAACGTTGACATGTTAGTATTATAATCTGTGACAATGATCTGTGACATTGTCAAGGTGACAGTTGTTAGTTGACATACGATTATATCTGATGTTTGGTGGGCAAAGAATACAAGGTCTTTGTTTGGTGGGGTTTATTGATTACGTCTTCATTTTGTATTGGCAAAAATATATCTCCAACTCCTGTAAGTATCTAATTAGTTACTAAAACTGGAAGATAATTAAAAACATGGCTAAGGTCCTACCTAGAACGCAATCGTCCCTTATCATCCCGGGCGTGTCGTAAACCCGACTGAGGAGAACCTTTATGAAAGACAAGTCTTTTCTAGCATGATGAAACATTACATTGGACCACCGGTTAAGCACCTGAGGACTTTGTATAAAGTGCTTCCAAATTGGTCTCTGCTTACTCGTGGCTCTGCCCAGCCTAATCGGGATTACAGGCGTGAGTATAAGTATGTATGTAGTAGATACTTTTTTGTGTAGCTGTCACCTATCTATGGTACAAATCATAATATACTGTTTGTTGAAAAAAAGTTAAATAAGTCTAGTTAGGCAGTGAGCGTGTTGTGAATTTAAGCCTGTAATTTATTTCAGATCTCTAAAGACGATGATAACCATTATGAAGAATGACATGCAAAGGCTATTGGAACCACATATCAACAATTTTCTGACCATGACCAAGTGATGAATATGATACAAGTCTACCTCATGAAAGCCACACTACTTTTCAAAGAAAAATATTTTCTTTGGAGTTGTAGGTATTATAGTGAAAACTTAATCCTGACTTCTGTTCTGCATAAATGAGAATCGCACTATGCCAGGTATGCATGCTTAAATTATTATCCCATTAACCCATTTCTTTGAGCCCGAATATCTAAATGTTCAATAAAGTAGATAAATTTCAAACTCCTCGGATTACATGCGTAATAGGTCATCCATGTGTCTAAATGTAAAAAATAGAGCCTACTATTACTACTCATTGGTATATGAGAGTATTAACTCACACTTACTCTCCTTCTCAGGGCGGACAGAGCAGAGATTTGGCACACAAGTTTTGTCATACATTGCAATATACCTACTATTATTATATAGTCACTATTACTCTAATATAAAATAGGTCATAATGGTAGACTTGTTTGCATCTCAAACGATGAACCCGGTTCAAACCCTGGTACCGGACTTGCATTAATTTAATTTAAACAGTTCACATCTAGCACAGTTGGCCTGACCATTATAGGTAGCGATACCGCCTATCGTTAGCCTAACGGAAAGCTCGTGAGGTGCGTGTGCTTAGTTCATCTTGTGATGAATGTTACTTTGACTACCTCAATGGGATGCAAGATCTTGCTTATGTTATGTTATTATATTATCTGTGATACATAGATAAACTAATGCCTATAATACCTAATGGGTGGTAGAAATGTTTTGTTCTGAATATCATTGCCGATCAAAATAAATGTGCTCTTTTAATAACTATTATATTTTCATTTGTAGGTAACATAATATAGCGAGTACCCTGGTTGAGTCAAGATAATATAAAATAAGTGGAAAGATAATGTGGCCCAAGTAGTAAAGGAAAGGATGTGCAAACAGCCGAATGTGAATCTGGCAATAATGTGCCTGTTTAAATGAGTTTTAGTTGAGTACCAAATAGTTACCTAGGTTTTCCTGGGAAAAACACTGATCCAGCTTTTCTGATTCAACTGAGTTTGTGTATGGTTTTGAATAAATAACTAAACAATAGAAATGTGTCTTTTTTATTTTACTATCCCCTTTCCATTACATAGATAGATATCATTTAAAGTAACTATAAATAATTAATTGTTCATTACAATTTGTATAAAAGTAGTATTAGTATATTATAATTAAGATACCTACTTGATTATTAAAATTAACAAATTTAATGAAGTTGGATTTTTTTTTAATGACTAGAATGAAAATACAATAAATATTCAATTAAACTACTTCTTTAATTCAAAAGGTATTACATTTTGTTATTGTTAGATACAATACTAATTTCTTTTTTAACACTTTGCATTTTGGCGTGTCTTCAGTAATTGACAACCGTCTTCTCTTCGGCGTGTTGCACTGGTATGCTACTGCTGGCGGCTCCACGAGCTCTTCAAGTTCGCAGTCGCGAAGCCGTTTATTTTTGTACACCTTTTTCGGTGTCAGTACTTTAAAAGTACCTGATGAACCTAAAACGAAAAATAGTATGTATTAAATAATGTCGTGAATCTTATCTTCTTATCGTGGGTGGAATACCAGCCTCATCAACCCTAGTGTCAGGGTTATGATTGAGTCGCCAAAGGCCCCAAAAGATGAATGTAAAGCAAAGTTGTTGGAGATAACAATACCTAACATAAAGGAAGAAAAGGGCAATTATAACATTCATTAAAGTAGGTAGGTAACTAACGTATTAACGTAGCCATTTTATAAATATTAAAATGTGTATGATAAGTGATTCCTAAAAGATAGACATAGGTAGGTACTTATAAAAAACCACAATACATTGTTTTGTTATATCTCAAAACCATTAGGCAGCTTTTTCGATGAAAGCTCCCACTAGTCTTGATTTTTTTCGGACATAGATTGAACATCAACGCTCAAAAAGTGGGACGCAAAGTTACTGTTAATATAGCGACGTGACAGTATTTCTCCGCGGTGCGCGATTAGGCGCCGAACTGGCAACATGCGAAGTGCGTGGTAAAAAGTTGCAAATATAGAAGCTCAAAGAAAAAAATATGTAACACTTCTTGTAAGTCATGACATTGGTGCTAATTCCTGTAAACACATCTAACTTTATTTTAAGTTATATCTGTCATTATTATTTTTTTTCTTTTGAGATAGCCGCCAACAAACAGACGAGCGAATGGCGTGGGAGCTTTGTTTTATAATATTATTATAATGACAGATAGAATAAAAAAATAATAATGACAGATCTCTCAATGCGTCTTATCGGGGCTTCGGGGGATGCTAGGGCTGGTAGTTATTTCTGTCAGAGAATTAGCCTGGCGATTCAGAGGGGTAATGCTGCCAGCCTGTTGGGCACCTTGCCTCGATGTGACGCATTGGAGGAGGTGTTTTATTTATAGGGTGTGTTTGTTTTGTTTTTGTTTGAATAAATTGATTTTAATTATAATGACAGATATAACTTAAAATAAAATAAATAAAAATAATGATTAGATTACTGACGTGTTAAAGGCAACCAGACGAGATATAGAATGTAAACAAAGTTTCAGAGGTTCAAAACATTTATATTTGAATAAATTATCATAAAGTTCGAATTTTAATCGCTGTCGTCTGTACTAGACAAAGATGATTCGTCGGAAGAGTCCGAGTCAGCTGTGTTTATGATAAAACTATCTATCGTATTATCAATCATGTTGTCAATACTGTGTTTAAATCAACAACTACTCATAATACCAGCAAAAATCAAAAATAAAAGTAACAGAAACGGAATAATAAGAACAAAAATCTAAGTAGGTAAATACGGGGACGAATAACCGCTATAATATATACCTATAAGCCCTGTAAGCGCGGTGCACTGTTTTGTACAAGATTGTAAACAACTACGTCTCAATTCCGTGTGTCGAGCAACTATAGACTTTATGTCATTATAAAGATAAGATCCATTCTAGCTTGTTGCGTTGCGCGAGGTCACGTGTTATTACGATTGTAGGTAAGTAGGTAGGCAGGTACCTACCTACTGGCTGAGTCGCGCAAACGCAAATGATAGGTACGTACGATGCGATGCGATGCGTAGTAGGTACCTAGGTATGTAGGTAAATCTGCCTGTATGTTTGTTACCCCTTCAGGCTTAAACAACTGGTTACGTTATGGTAGGTTACATTACCTACCCATCTACGACAATCGCCGTCTGCGTAAAGTTGAAAGCGAAAAGCTACTTTTCTACCTATAGCTACCTAACTTACCTAGGTAGATACGATTTCTGTGTAGATCTTAATGGGGTGGAGAATTGGGAGGCATTGCTTTCTTTTGCCTATGTTGGGTTAAGGGTACCAGCTAAAAATTCTCCTGGGAACATGACGGCAAAAGTCAAAGCTAACGTCACTTCCTTCGATTCAAACCTCTATGCCGATAACGCGGGATTGGAGTTGGACCGTAAGGTGCGCTCACCTAAGAAAATGATCGAGTCTAAGGTATTTGAGGGGGATCTTAGGGGGGCTGTGCGTCTGTTGTTATCGGAGGACTCGTACGCGCGACAGGAACCCAGCACTTTAGCGGCTTTAAGATTGAAGCACCCAGCTCCATCCCGTCCTCTTGATTTCCCACCTGAGCCAGGAATTTCTTTAACCCCGGTATCAGTGACTATAGAAGAGGTGGTGTCCGGTCTTGACTCATTTTATAGCGGCTCTGCTGGGGGCTTGGATGGGTTACGTCCTGCCCACCTCAAAGAGTTAACGTCCGTGTCAGCTGGGGAAAACGGTCAGAAACTTTTGGGGTGTTTGGCTAAATTAACAAATTTTTTGCTCAGCGGGCAAGTAAATCCTCTGGTGTGCCCATACCTGTACGGTGCTTCTCTCTGCGCTTTGACCAAAAAAGACGGAGGTATACGGCCTATCGCAGTTGGTAGCGTCTTTCGTCGTCTGGCGGCCAAGGTGGCATGTCGCGCCGTGAAGGAGGAGATGGCCGGTTATCTGCAACCACATCAGTTGGGGTTCGGAACGCGTCTGGGTTGTGAGGCGGCCATCCACGCTACGCGGTCGTACGTAATGGACCCTTCGAACTCGGACAGCATTGTGCTTAAACTTGACATTTGCAACGCGTTCAATACCTTGGAAAGAGACGTTTTATTGAGTGAGGTTAAGGAGAAGGTTCCTTCGCTCTATCCATTTCTTCACCAGGTTTATAAACCTTCGTCTAAATTATTCTTTAACGATGACCTTATCTACTCTCAAGTGGGAGCCCAGCAGGGGGATCCACTTGGGCCACTCATCTTCAGCTTGGCTATTCACAAAATTATTGTTGAACTCAAATCGACCCTGAACATCTGGTATTTAGACGATGGCACCATTGGGGGGAAACCGGAAGACGTTCTTCAGGATCTTGAGACACTTATCCCTCGTTTCAAAGACCTGGGTCTAGTGGTGAATCCCTCCAAATGTGAATTTTTCCCCTGTAGTAATGAGGTTCGTCCACACTTCTCTCAATTTGGTTTTATTCTGCCAGGTCTTAAGGAACTGTCTGCTTCAGATTTCACCCTTTTAGGGTCTCCTATTTTCCATGATGGAGTTCCTGAGGCTCTTTCTTCTCGCACACGTCTTCTTCTTACCACTCAGGAACGTCTTAAAGATCTTTCCGCGCATGTGGCAATTGTTTTGTTGCGTATGTGTTTTGCTGTGCCGAAGATTACGTACCTGCTAAGGACCTCCCCCACGTGGAAGTGTCCAGTGGAGGTATCTTCGTTTGATGGAGTCTTAAAAACGGCGGTTGAGTCCGTCCTCAACGTATCCTTTGATGAGGATCAATGGGTGCAGGCGGCTCTTCCGATTCGTTATGGCGGTTTAGGAGTGCGGTGTGCACGGGATGTGGGTTTGCCGGCTTTTTTGGCGTCGGCGCATGGGGTTGCGGACCTTGTCGCTACTATTCTTAATTGTAATGGCGGCGGGGAAAGTTTGCCTTATGTGTCCGATGCCTTGGCAGTCTGGGGGGGCCTCAATCCGGGTGTATCGGCCCCTGTTATCTCCGCTACACAGCGTGCGTGGGATGATATTGGAGCAAAGCGGATCGAGCGTCAGCTCCTGGCACATGCTAGTGGGGCATCTTTGGCTAGACTCCGGGCGGTTTCACAACCTGAATCTGGGGCATGGTTGCACGCATTACCCTCCCCTCACTTAGGCACTTTATTGGACGATGATTCGTTGCGCGTGGCGGTAGCTTTCCGCCTGGGTTGCAAGGTGTGTGAACCCCACATATGCACCTGCGGTTCCATGGTGGAGGCTGATGGCCATCACGCACTGAGTTGTCGACGTTGCGCGGGGAGGTTTTCACGTCACCATGCACTCAATGATATTGTGCGGAGAGCCTTAGTATCAGCGAGTGTTCCCTGCGTGCTTGAGCCGCCGGGCCTATGTAGGTCCGATGGGAAAAGGCCGGATGGGCTGACTTTGGTGCCTTGGAAAAATGGCAAGTGCCTAGTTTGGGACGCTACTTGCGTCAGTACTGTCGCTGCCAGTCACCTCAGTCGCACCGTCCACTCTCCTTCAGCGGCAGCTGAGGTCGCTGCTGAGAGGAAAAGGGAAAAATACGTAGCACTGGCGCCACTGTATGATTTTGTACCCGTTGCTGTGGAGACCTTTGGCTGCTGGGGGGCAGACACCAGAATCTTTATTTCAGATTTAGGTCGCAGGCTCAGGGAAAAAACGGGTGACTCTCGCTCCGGTTCGTTCTTGGAGCAAAGGTTGGCCATTGCTATTCAGCGCGGCAATGCGGCGAGCGTTATGGGCACCTTTGCACCGGGAACAGTCAGGGGCGGGTTATTTATAGACTAAGTTTTCTTTAATAATTTTATTGTTAATTTGTAAATGTGACAAATTGTATAATTATATAATAAATTTTATTATCTTATCTGACGGTAGATACTTACCTATTAAGGTATTATAAACTGCTTATATACGTCCCACTGCTGGGCACAGGCCTCCCCTCAATCAACCGGAGGGGGTATGGAGCATATTCCACCACGTTGCTCCACTGCGGGTTGGTGGAGGTGTTTTTACGGCTAATAGCCGGGACCAACGGCTTAACGTGCCTTCCGAAGCACGGAATCATCTTACTTTTTCGGACAATCAGGTGATTCAAGCCTGAAAAGTCCTTACCAAACAAAGGACAGTCTCACAAAGTGATTTCGACAATGTCCCCATCGGGAATCGAACCCGGACCTCCAGATCTTGAGCCTATCGCTCTAACCACTAGACCACGGAGGCTGTCAATTTGTCATTAAGGTATTAAGTAGGTATTATAGATAGTAGGTAGGTATCTTGGTATAGGTACAATAAAGTAATATTTTACGTCTTTAATTATTTTAAACCCTACAATTTATGTTAATACGGCTTTATTATAGTTTAGTTACTGAAAATGGTTCGGAATCGAGACGTCTATAGGCACCTATCGAACCTATCTATCATCACAGCCCGGACACTTCATACAAACAACCTATCCCCTACTTTAAACATTTAACTAGGTAGGTAGGTACCTACATTAACTTGTCTACATCTAAGTAGTAGGTAAGTTGTAATTAGCTAGGTACCTAACATTTCAAAAAAACTCAAGGTCGGTAGGTATCATTCATGTAGGTAATAACTCACTATCACTATACTAAAACCCAATATTATGTAGATATTCAAGCAATAGGTAGGTACCTAACCTACAATAAAAATTTGATTGTATTTGTATTAATTCAGTGGTAGGTAAGTACCTACCTACCCAATTGTAGGTAATAACTTGACAAATTAATTGTGCTTACCTGGTGAGGAAGTGCTTGAGCGATTTTGAACGTCTTGAGTCTGATATGGTTCTGGAACTGCACTTCTCTGGAGTCTTTTTCTATGACCAGTCTCATTTCGTACATACTTGATATTGAAATGGTCAATGCATAAATACCTTGACCGCAAATTTTCTGCAGGCAAGTGGGCAATGTTCATATTACCTACAAGAAAAGAATATAATTTTCAATAAAACATAAATAGCCTATAGATGTTCCACTGCTGGATCGTCTCTACCCTCAAATAACAGGAGGTAATCGTTTTGGTGGTAGCCCGGACCAACTATATAATTTCTGAAGCAAAGCTTACTCTTACTTTTTCGGACAATTAAGTGACTTAGTCCGCAATGTCATAACTAAACAAAGATTAATGGTTGGATCATGGTAGTGGTTCCCTGGAAGAAATTGCTTAAACAGGCCTCCCATGTGTACTGTAGTAGGTATGTTGCATAAATTTTTGTATGTTCTAACTGTTTGTGATCATTAAAAATATTTGATTTGTGATGAATAATCTCACAAAGTAATTTTGATAATATCAGAAACAGTACCCGGACCTCCAGATCATAAGCCTAATGTTCTAATCAATAATACACAGAGGCAGAATCTACTAAAACAGCAACTTTTGACATGTCTTATTAAGTTCTTGTAGGTACCTACCTATACATAATGTATGTATAGATTGTTACCTGCTGAAAGGTGGTCAGGTGTGAGCGAGACCAAGATACTAGGTATACCTCATTTGGGTTCCTGGCTTCTGTACACAGTCCCGATGTGTGAAATTGGTACAAAACTGTAGGTTTGGTAGATAGTAGTTTATCTTAGGTATCTATTAAGACTGTATAAGAAGAAATAAATTAATGTTTTATTTTTATTTATTTTCATCTTAAATTAAAAGTAAATGTGTAAGTAGATATCTGGGGGGCCAAAATGGCTACATCAAAGCAATTCATCTAAGAAAGCAATATTGCTATTTGACATTTGTTTGCATCGCACACTTACTTTTATATGCACAAATGTGAAACTGCAATATTGCTTTCTTAGATGAATTGCTTCGATGTGGCTATTTTAACCGCCCTGGTCTATAAAATGTTCAATAAAACAGTCCAAAATTCAGCAATAATTATGTACTTGATTGACTTTTTTTAACTTTTGTCCCTTTTATTCCACAGTTCACTTGGAAATATAAATCCATCGCATACAGTATTGGTATATAGTATATAGTAGGTACTTTACAAGTTTTTGACTATTCCAGTGCTTTAGTAGTTATAGCAATTGGTTCAGAATCTGGAGGCCCTGAGTTCCCAGTAAGAATATGTTAAAAATCACTAATTATGATTTTCAAGTTTGATTAGTATATCTATATGCCATGCTAAATTACCCAATTGTACAAAAGTTAATTTAATAATTAGTAGTAGGTACCAAAATAATAGTCTAGCAAGTAGGGGGAGTGGCAATAACTTTCCCACCATGTTAATTAGGTATTTCTTTTTATTTTATTCCAGTTTTGATTGTCATTGATTCTATCAAAATGTTTGTTTGATAACTTTTTGCAGTTTAATATTAAAAATAAATAAAAGTAAACATTTAACTACTTACCGCAATTCTCAAGCCATACTTTTAGGCGGTTGACGTCATCCCACGGAAAACGGAACATTGACTTCTGTTCCGAAGAATTTGTACAATTATAATAAGAACAATTGTGTGCAGACATTTTTTATAACCACTGTTCCTGTGCCGCTACGTGAAAGCAGGTTTCATGAAGCCAAATCAAAGTCCGATTTCAGTCCAGGGTCAGTTTGTAAACCACAATACACAAAACGTAGAAGGCGCGTTCGACTCGTAATTCAAACGAAAACAAACATTTTCAAACATAGGTAGGTTACTAACCTACCTACGTTATTTGAAAGTTGCGTTTTTTTGTTCTCAAATTTAGTTTTAAATGATATTTATAGGTGGTTATATTTTTTTTTAAATTTGATATTGTATCTCCCATAATTTATGAGAATTACAACTAAACATTTAATTAATTCAATAAAATGTATTTTGCAAATAAACACAAACTTTTAAAAACGTAATATTTTATTATCTGTGGCAAAGCTAGATCGATGTTGCAATAATTAACGATAGATGGCGCAACTTTAAGCGAGCTTCTTACACATAATTATAGATGGCGTTAATAAAAACGAGAACGTTCAACCCCTCAACAAGCTCCATACTCGACGTAGTTCCGACGTAAATCCGCTAGAGTAACCACTAAATTTAAAAATATAAAAATCTCCATTAAATGCCAATATCTTTGATTAACTTTTGGTTGGAGTATAACTTTTAAATTATAAAACATAATTTTAGTGCCTATTTATCGATTATTGGCTTTTAAAGAAACTTTAATTACAAATCGGTACTATTAGCGTCATCTATTGAAATTTTTTTGAACAATGTTTCCTAATGTTCGCGATGAGAACCCATGCTAGTACTGAAGGGGATGATTCAGACCATGATTGTGAGTTGATATCAAGTGGAATTTCTTGTCGGAAAATTCATGAAAATGTTAGTGTTTTTCTTAATTATTTTCAGTTCCATACTTTTGCGACGAAAAATTGCACTTGATAACTACTGAATGGTCTGAATCATCCCTCAAAGTTTTCGTTACGATGTCACCAACACCCTGTACTGGTGTGATGCTATGCGATGTTATGTTATATATTAAACCAATATTTACAATAACTAATGAAAACATAATTAAGTTATATCGTGCATTCGAATCATAAAATATATTTATGTAAATGTTTCGTACGCTAGTAATACTCGTAATAGTCTGTCCTTGTTTCCCAAATTTTACAAATATAATTAATGCACAATATGAAAGCCTCAACAATTGATCACATTTTAATAACGTTATCTATGAAACAACAATACTGATTTATTGAAATGCAGCCTGACACTATCATAAATCAAGTGAAATATGCGGGCATAGTCCACGTACCAACGCAAATACCAGCACTAAGGTAATATAACACCGCAGAGACGTAAGAGTTTAATTTGATTTCAATAAAAGGAACCTCCAAACTTTTCATAACGATGATATCCGCGAATGATCAGTCAAATTCAAATTCAAAAATATCTTTATTCAGTAGGTAACATAGTTACACTTTGAATCGTCAATTTTACATAACGAACGTCTTATCCGCCTAAAACTACTGCAGCTTCTCACATCACAACCTGTATAGCCGGGGAAAAGAAGCTGCAAGAAAAACCTCGGCACAGGGCCCTAGACGTTCTTTAAAAAAATAAAAATAAACATAAAATATTGGTATACAATTGAGTAATTTAGCTGCCTAATATCAGTTCTCAGACAGTTAATCCCATGCATTCATATCTTCTAAATAATCACTAACATTATAATAACCTTTTTTGTAAAGTTTTTGTTGTTCAGTTGAAAACAGTTGAAAGGCAAATTCTAAATGTCAATGGGAATCTTATTGTAAAAACGTATACATTGCCCCTTAAAAGATTTAGTAATCTTATGTAATCGACTGACTTGTAAAGCAAGTTTATTTTTATTCCTGGTATTAACAATGTGCCGATCGCTATTTTTTGCAAATAATCCTATATGTTTTTTTACATATATTAAGTTTTCAAAGATATATTGTGATGCCAAAGTTAAAATATTAATTTCTTTAAATTTTTTCTAAGTGACATCTTGGGTCCGAATTTGTAAATCGCGAAATAATACTACAATTTATTTTACTTTAAAACAAAGGAAATGTAAGAGGAACTAATGACGTTACGAATATAACTGTGGGGCAGATGTTCGGTGGCGCGGCACATGTAAGTTATTAAAAATTGATGGTAGTACATAATATAGAGTTGATATTACCGTTCACACCACCTTATCTTAATCAAATAAAAATAATTTTAATCTTTATCAGAATAATAAAACATTTATTTAATATAGCTGTTCTGAATGTTTTGTCTCCCACGGATTCCATAAATTAGTTTTCTACTAATATTGGAGGTACAAACGAGGAACTTTGCTGGAAAGTAAAACTTTTTGTTGACGAAAATGTAAATGTATTTTGTGACATTTTTATGAATTCTTGTACACGGGTTGCTGAAAAGAAGTTGCTAACGGCTGTTTCAGTTGAGACGTTGATTATTATGTAAAGAGAGACTTTTTCTAAAGCTTTCGCCGGGGCAGCGTGAGGAATATTTAAACAACCTATTTTGATGCCGGTCAAATCCCTTCACAGTAAACTACTGAATATAAGATACAAGTTCTCAAACACTACACAGTGCAATATTATATGACGATTTAGTGACGTAGGTATCTCTATGGGTGTGTGTGACACGACCACCAGCATGTAAACGCAGCATGAGGCGGTGGAACTGGGAAGTTTGCGACACAGACACGAACCGGGCTTAACCATCCCCTCCCCCCGCGTACCCTCCCCAGATCTTATTAGCTGCATTATGTGACGTCACACTCGGCGCAGGATTAGCGCGGCGTGTCGTGAAATCTGCTGCACTTAGAGGCACGCTCGCGTCAACAGGATTTATGATAGTTCACGTCATGTGAATTCATAATTATCGACGTGATAATGCACTAACGAACTGAGGATGATGCATCATATCCATCATAACACTTATCATCATTTCTCTTATGTAATCCAACCTAAACTGAAGGTTTGGCAGATTCTGTTGTTCACAGAAGCGACTGCAATCTCACATTCCAACTCGAAGGGAAAATCGTCCATCATAATACTGAAATAATTAGTTGACTTATGGTGCCGGGCTCTGCGTACCCCGACATGGATTATAAACGTAAAAAGTGTCTGTCTATCCAACTTATAAAAACAACAAAAAAAGTCGCTGTTTGTATAATTATGGTTGTATTAGAGAATTGGGTAGACCCTGCCAAGACAAAAAAAAAAACAAAAATCTTGTTACCATGTGCCGCCTAACGACAAGCTTAAGATTCCATATG
Organism: Pectinophora gossypiella; assembly: GCF_024362695.1. NCBI lineage: Eukaryota > Metazoa > Arthropoda > Insecta > Lepidoptera > Gelechiidae > Pectinophora > Pectinophora gossypiella. Next base: position 237,056 of record NC_065405.1, read on the forward strand.
TATAAGGCTTTCATTAGCTCACGACCTCAATCCCTTTTGATGTCAAAATCACATCAAAAGACACAGCAGTAGTTAATTTTACGGTAGGTATATAGATTATTTATTTATTTATTCACAAAGAAGTATTACAATATTTAGATGAGAATAGTCTCGCAAAATTGCAGAGGAGGATTAAACCAGCGTGGTAGCCCAGTTGGAAGAACGCTTGACTCTCACTGTAAGGTCGCAAGTTCGAATCCAGCACGGGCCTATACATTTGATTTTCGAAATCGTTTTTCGAATTCACGTTTGGATCCTAAATGATTATCACGTACTGAGCGGTGAAGGAAAACGTCGTTAGGAAACCCACATACCCGAGAAATGCGTTTCGGAGGAATGTGACCTAACCTGTATTGGGCTGGTTTTCCCTTGCCGGGTTAGAAGGTCAGACAGGCAGTCGCTTCTGTAAAAAACCGGACATGTCAAATCTTCAGGTTAGGCAAGCGGACCCTGCGAGGAACGGGATAACGCTAGGACGATGATGATATAGATTTAATTAACGAGTATTAGAGGTATAATAATATTTTAAGATTTTGAGAACAGTAGAAGAAGCGAAAGTAGTGTGTCAGGATCATAGTTCCGTGGCTTCTGTCTACTACTTAACTAACTACTAGAAGCGCATAGCTTAAACTGAGATTAGAAATTTGTGGCCAAGCAGATGTTGCTCTTACATAACATAATATAAACAGCCTATATACGCCCCACTGCTGGGCACAGGCCTCCCCTCAATCATCCGGAGGGGGTATGGAGCATACTCCACCACACTGCTCCAATGCGGGTTGGTGGAGGCGTTAAATGTTGCTCTTATAAAAAAAAACATAATATCACGCATGTATCCCCAAAGGGGTAGGCAGACGTGTATAGTAAATACACCCACCCCTCGCTAGCTATGTTAAAGTTAGAGCCCGAACTGGGATTCAAACCAGTGTCACAACGATGTAAGTCACGCGTTCTCCGTACAGGGCCATCACAGATTCCAGTTACATTTTAAAGAAATTCAGTCATCAGTAATGCGCGTCTCATGTTTACGCCAACTGCCAAATCGATGCAAAGTTCGCCCGTCACTATGCCACTCCACGAAGGCACCGTGTAATAAAACGCCCATGATTTTGAACAACTTCCAAAAAAAGGATGTTGTGTTTCGCGATGTTTCTTTGTTTACACGCATTTCTCCTTCTTGACTTCTGACTGTAAATAATTTGCTTTTTGTCCGTTTTATATATAATCTAGATGATATCTATAAGTTTCACATTACATCATCTGTCATTAATAACAAATACATTAGCATCATGTGAGTGTCAGTTGTAGCAATTCTTAGATCGTAGCGCGTAGCATATCGTAGCTGCGTAGCGCGTCGCAAATCGTAAGATTTAACGATTATATTATTAAAATATATGAAGTAGTAACCTCTGGCTCTCATTTTAATTATTTGAGAAATACTGAATTCTAACATTTGTTAAATATTCCGACATTAAGGATCGCAGACAGTCGAAATTAATCCAATTATTTCCGAAATGTTATTGTAGACTTGTAACCTACGTGTACAATTATAGGTTAATAAATTTTATTAATTATTCTGCTATTATTTGTCTTGTCTGGTACCTATTTACAACTAATCACGTTACATTTTTAATTTGGTTCATAATTGATACTTAGTTAAAAATAACTGAATACAAAACAAGATTCAACCAAGTAATTAACTTTAATTTTCAGTTGGCGTCTGAGCTCGGTGACGAGCTGATGCCGTGAAATATGGCGCTTAGGCCAGGCGCGCACTACGAGTTTTTTGCCGCGCGGCAGAAAAGAGCAGCGGAATAATGTCGCACTGTAATACTGCGCCGCTGCGGTGGCTCTGCCGTCAAGTGCGCGCAATACAATTTACAACTGTTTGGTATAGTATTACAGTAGAACATTATGCCGCTGCTTTTTTCTGCCGCGCGGCGAAAAACTCGTAGTGCGCGCCTGACCTTAATTTACAATCGTTCAGCAAAACGATTTGTCGCCGTCCCTCGGCCAATGAGGCAGATATATTTGAGTGGCCGTCCATCTATTACTATTCATCTGCTCCGGTGCTCAAACTACTCAAACTAGTTTCACCCGAGTCACGGTGCCTTTCAAATATCTTTGACATATTCGAGTTAGTTATGTATGCCATTATGATTCAACTTCACACGTCTGAGTATCGTGTCATTAAACTAAATAACTGCTACACGAGACGGCAGCCGGCGGTCGCGCTGCTCCCCGGCGTCACATCAAAACGAAACTACAAAACGAGGTTTTCCAAACATCTAATTTTGTCGCTCGTTGTCACTAAATTAACCGTGAATCTTCAAATCTAGGTCCCAAATGTTCTATATGAGTCTTCATAAAGGTCCCAACTCGCAATATATCGTATACATAAGTGGTTTGCTGACCTAAATACCTCGTGTCCGTATTAAAATAAAGGAATTTACATATTTTACGCGTTTTATATTTGAGTGCGGCTTATCCCTTTCTTCCAGTTCTTATCTTTACAGCCTAGGGCCGCCGCGCGCGCCGCTCGCAGGCACCGATACAGCGTCGCTTATCTCACAATCGATCTTTCATAATTTTTGAGTTTGCGTTTTATGGGACAACTTTTGTATGGTCGGGATTGTACAGCCTCTGGTATTTTAATGGTTTTTATAAGCTCCATTTACAATCGATTCTTATGTAAATAATAATGATGATCATATTTGTATTAAAGGCTGTCCTGTTGTCGATTATACACTGTCTGAAAATGTAATATTTGCTTTTGTAAAAAGACGAGGAAAACATCCACATAAATGTCAACTTAGTCAGTTTTCCGCAACACAATTCATCCAACCACACCGGCTCTTAAAACAAGTCTAAATATTCACATACCACCACCCCGTGCTCACTAAGCCGCCGCAGCGCCAACAAAGACTCGTCCTCGAGTAATCGCTCACTTATCCCCGCCGCAGGCCTCTGCTCACCCCACTCGAGGAATTTAAAGGATTTGCAACTTATCAAATATGTAAATGGGAAACAAACGTATGAGAAACTTAAGTAAGTGGGCGGCCATTACCATACTCTGAGGGTTTGTGTTCAAGATAAGTAGTGCCGTTGTTTGTTGGAGAGGCTTTTCGTCTAAATTAGGTGGAGTTATGTTGGTACAAGGTTTCAGGCAAGCGGCGCGTGTGTTGGGCCGGAACCACGGTCAGCGGTTAGGGAAGGGCCGTGTCACGCTGGTGGGCACCAGAGGACTTACCCTTATGCATACATTTGATCTGGGAATAAGCTTGTTAAGGTTATACCAATTCTATAGTTAGCTCGTTTATTAAATGTACTTACCTGGTAATAGTAGTAAGATACGCATGTATATATGGATTTATACGTGGAACGACGAAGCTGCGGCGTCGCAACGTCGTGTGACATCTCCTAATACGAATACCACTATCATATGGTAGACATTCTCGTCTAGCAAAGTTTATGAGTAGTTAGGAGAACTCGAGAATCACCCTACAAAGGCGAGTTCTATGTGAGTTGGTATCGAGTCTGTTCCCATGGTAACGCGCGCTTGTTATAACTTCGGCAGTTATACTCCGATGTCGGAGTTTACGCCTGTAGGTAGCGCGCTTTATTGGCGACCCTAAAAATTTGTCGATTTTACAATCATTGCCGTTCCAAATGACCAATAGAACGAGTTGAAATGTAATGGGATAGAAGTGACTCGTTACCTTGTGGAGTTCAAAACGTTGTTAAAGTTATTTTTATATTTTAGTGCAGCAATAGCTGTTGACTTGTGTTCATGCTTACGTGTGCTTAGAATTTATGGTTGGTTACCCAAAGCTTTATGAAAGTTTCGAAGTTAGATCTATTTTTATTGAATCGGGAATTTATTTAAGCATACAATGTTAAAATGACTATATCAAAATAAATGAATGTCAAAGTAACTTAAATTATTAGTTCATAACTTACTTGAATTATTTACGTTTCACTGAATTTTAGTTAAATCAATCAATTTTATCATCGTATAACGAATTTCTTTTTGACGAAACTGTTGTAGGCTTACCATAAATGACATTAACTACTTGGCTGGACAAATGTAGAGTGCTGTGGGCTGTAACCCAGAGTATAACGTTAGGTATTTGTAAATTATTGGCGGAATTAAATAAACTAGAATAAATGGTCGTGGTAGGTAATAATTACGTCTACATATAAATTTAATATTAAGTAATTTATAATAATTAATTGAATACAGTATTGCAGGTTTCCAAGTATTTACTGTGGAAAGCATAATACAAACAAACTTTTTGTAATCAAACTACAAATATATTATACAGTCCATTGGTTTGGAATTAATCGTGTTGTGATGGACATGTTTTCATATACAAAAATTCTTCGAAATTCAAATGTTTCGATCCAATTTTCAACTCTTTTCATCACAAAAACATATTATTTTCATTCAATTACATCTCTTTTTAACCAACTTCATAAAAGGAGGAGGTTTTATGTTCCACTGTTTGTATTTTCACACTATCAGGCTCTAAAACCGACCCGTCTTGTAATTGAAGGAAAAAGACACTATTATGTTTATAAGAAAAATAATATTCCTTTGTGCTGCATAAAAAATACAGTAAACGTTTTAAATTGTGTTTTTTCCAGATATAAAATGCTATTGACACTATTTTACCCATCCTAGAGAATTATATATTTAAGAAAACTCTGTTTTTGCTAAACAAGTACCTTGATGGCCTCCACTTTATAATATGAAAGTGAAGTATACTTATTTACTCTATCGTAAGCATGCAAACATAGAGGAGGCAAACACCCTCAGGCGTCATGGCGCGACTCAAACGTAACAAATAATATCGACAGCGGCGCGACAAACAAGTTGTGTAACTGTCGCTCTCTGCATGGTGACAGGTACTAAGTTATTTTAAACATTAAAGAGACGTGGAGTCACAGAGGCAACAGAATTGGGAAGTTTTCTAGGTCAAAGATAAGTTATGAAATTCTGATTACTAAATAAACTTTCTTTTTTCAATTTAACTTATTTATGGATATTAATCAAACGGATGATTAGCAACTGTTAATTTTAAAATGAATGAGTTAATGAATGAATAATGCGAGTAAAATAAGCATCGCGCTGATATGCAACCCGTTTGACGTGTGCCGTCAACTTAATCCTATCGAGTTATTGGCCAATATAAAATTTTAGGAGAGATTTTTAAATTTCTGCCTAAAATTGACGTGTGTTCCATAAATTTTATGCCTGTCGATTACCTTTCCCTTTCCTTTTCGGTGGATAAGAAAATGACAGGCATAACTTAAAATAAAATTAGATGGTGTGTATGTATATGTGTGCTTATTATACGTATTTTTATATGTACTTATGTAAAAGCGAAAGGTCACTCACTCACTCATTCATGATTCGAAGTGATAAGATGGATATAACGAATCTTACGGTAACAAGGGATCAGCCTATTGCTCATAACAATTGTTTATGATGTTTGAAAGACATAATTCCTTTGTCGGATTTTACGACATGCTCGGGAAGACGAGAAGCAGAACTTGTTCTTTTTTTATGCGCTCGCAGTCCAGTACAGAAGCAAAATGAGAATTTTATGTGTTTCTTTTGCAATTGCGCCATGTATGTGCAGGAGTAAAAATTAAATTAAATTAAATGCAGCTCGCGACGCGGCGCTGCTTATGTTGTCTGTTTCGTGAAATACGTCAGATGGAACGTGGAACATACGGTGGATCATTACGCGTGCGGCAACAGACACACGGAATAAATACTAGTAGTAGATAATTTAATTACCGCCTCCTTAGACCCTTAATAGACCCTTGTGTCTTAAGTTTATATAATTAAACAGCACTTAAATACAATTCAAGTGTCTGGAGTAGGGCGGAAGAGCTTTATTTTTACTTATTATAAGATTTTTTATAAAAATATAACGCAGGCGGAACCTTATATAAAAGTAATAATAAATACGAAATGTAAGTAAATTAATACCATTTTTTTCCGGTTCGACCACGCTCAGTCGATCAAAGTCACTGAAGTGATTAACTCTGGATTTTTTGTAGGTATTCTCACGTTCGATTGAATACTTTCTAAGAAATATACCCGCCAAAACTAGATACCGCCGGTCAGATTATTGCGTAACCGCCTCGGCTCGTGTCGTTCCGTTACAGTTCACCAACACCAAATAATATGTGGAATATGAAACTACAATACATATATATGAAGCATTGTATTAAAGAATGGAATTCAATAATCACTATGCCGCAATGGCATGAACGAGTCTGATATAATAATAATGTGTAATTCAATATCTGAAACCTCGTCTACACGCGTATATACTAAGTCAACGCGTTCTGAAAGTCAACATAAAGTTGTGGCTACAAAAATCTCAGACGACGTCTATTGGAACAGTAGATCATATTGCCTGAGGAAAGTGATACGCTGATGTAATCTCTCCATTGTTTCCAAGGAGACAAACAAATGGCTCATACCTAGCGTGGGACAATGGCAGTGGGAGAGGGAAATAAAGGTGTTTTCGTACAAAACGTCGCGTCATCATATTACCGGCCGCGCTCTCCTATAAATCCGTACCCAGTGCAAATAAATACGTCGCGCTTGTGAAACTGCCTTTGACGGCTCCAACAGGCCGGCAGCATACGAGTGTACCCGGTACATTTATGAGGTAAAATGTAGCGAAAGTTTTAATTAAGTAACGCACGGAGCCTCGGTACAAATTACTCCAACTCGGTTAATTGTCCCTTTAAGCGGCTGCGTGTAGCTACACACAAATTAACAAGTATTTCAATGGGGCGTTTTTGAAAAACGACGTCTATTTAAGTTTCACCGTCAATTTAAATTGACGTCGTTTTTCTACTATTATGTTGTATGTTTCAATTATTGCGGAGTAAGCGAGTTTTACCGCCCGGGTGGCGCACAGATCGATGACATTACTCGTATGCTCTATGAAATAGGCTTTTTGGCGGGAAACGGGAACGGGACAGTTGCTTTCTTCATTGAATAATCTAAATAATTAATACGAAGTGGTGTTTTGTGGTTGATGATCGCATTAAGTTAGTCGGAAGACATTCGCGAGTGTTATTATATCGGAGTATTCAATAAACAAAGTGTATCTGCCTATTTTCGCTTCGTGCCAGGAAGCCGCTTCATAGCTCGAAAGTTTATGCGGACTTTTGAGTTAATTCGTTTGGGGTTCGGAGCCCCCACCCTCGGAGCAGACTCCTAAGTCTGCTCCGAGGGTGGGGGCTTAGGTTTCATCATCATCATCTTTCATCATATCATCAATCATCAAGAAAAAAAAATACGTAAGACATGGCTGTATGGGCATAGTTCCCTTTGCCTTACCCTTCGGGGAAAACCAAAACAAAAAAAAAGCTCTATGAAATACATTTCTAACACTGTCGTTATTTCACAGACAACTATAGAAACTGATGTTGCATAGGTAATCTATTGCGTCTCAAGAATATAATATTGTTATGACATTTCAATTGGTTGAGTAGAATATTCAAAAATCCATTTGATAAAGCATAATATTATAACAGATACTACAGGACTGTTGCGCCTTATAACGGAAAATACCGTTTTGCCTTTCGTCGAGGAGGGAAGAAAGAGACTGAAGTTGTTCCCGGTATTGATCGCGTGATAGTATCCCGTAATATTTATACTAAGGTAAAGCAGGAATATGCAAAATATTTGAAACTACATCGTTTACTTTACGAATACTTGATGAAGAGGAATTACGGGCTTAAAATATATAAGTATCTTTACCTAGAAAGGAGTAGCGGCTCTAACAGTTTTTTCTTGTTATTTTGTTTAAATTTTACTGGAAATAGATATGTTTTTCTTTTTTACTTTTAATGGTATTCGTGTAGGTAACGCCGTCGTCTGGCTACATCACGGAGGGCAGCGATAACATCGCGCATCGAGCCATTATGTTGGTGTGTTCACCGCAACTGCAATCACGACAGGTGTGACCCCACAACGTTGCACGTTTAATATTTCTTTCTCCCAGTGGGTCAAAGCGGCAATAAATCGTGATACGAGTCGTAATGAGCCGATCCGATCTGCGATTTATGAGCATTGCCGCCACGCGTCACGGCGTGGCGTAACGTGGCGCGGCGTGGCGCGGAGTGGCGCGGCGTGTCGTATGCCGTGCCGCGGTCACGCCCGCCCTGGCCCATTATCCGCAGGTAATATAACCGTCGGGTGGGGTATCTATTACGTGAGGAAATTCAAACATTTCCAATCACAGAGTTTCTGATTAAGACATTAAACTTGTTGTCAAGCCTCGTATAAGCCTGGCTAATCATTTAAACGTGCATCTGACGATCTATTAAATTTTAGGTTGTATCTTAATCTATTTGCTACTAATTTATGAAAAATGTAAAATAAATAACTATAATCCTAACCCGCAATAGATCAGCGTGATGGAGTATGCTCGATACACCCTCCGATGGATTGAGGGGAGGCCTGTGCCCAGCAGTGGGACGTGTTGGTTATCATAATCAAAACGTAAAGTTAACTTTACCAACATTTTGAAATGTGTCTAAGGTCGCATCCTTCGCTTATTTCCAGTAATACCAACAAAACAAACGTATCAGCTAGCATCCTCGCGCCGACATGTAACACAACAGGCCAGCATGAACACAGCATGACAGCCGTCCGCGATACACCCAGCACAGACAGACACCCGGCTTGGTTTTGTTAGATGAAAGTTGTTATCCTACTAAAAACATTTTCATGTAGAACATAGCCAAGACGAGATCATACCGATAGTAATGTCAAGAAGTTATCAGATCTCATGTGGAGCCATGTTTCTCACTCTACACTCCCTAATTATACAAACCCTAAGTTCACAAACTCTACACATTAGGACAAATATGGAGCTCTAAGTCCTATGTAATAGGGGGCAAGTGAATTGCCATAAACCAGGTACAGATGTAAGACACTTAAGATTTTTTCAGCTTCTGCGTGAGTTGAAAAAGCAATAAAGAGACACTAATAACATAAGCAGAGGTCCTTTACTTATATCTAAAAGGCAAAGAAAGAAAGTGCCAGACCATCATTTCCAGCGTGAGCTAATTTAGTCCAGATGCTCGCGGCCATGCTTCATGCTAGGTCGTGACCGCCACGTTTTTGCCAGCGATGCCAAAGCCGCTTCGGTGCGGGTCGGTATATACACAGCAACGTATATTTAAAGGGTTTACACTAGCGCCTCTGTAGTCCAGTGGTTGAACGATGTGATCATGATCCGGAGGTTCGGAGTTCGAATTTTAGGTAGGATATTGCAGGCTGATCACCCGATTGTCCGAAATTAAGATGATCCGTGCTTCGAAAGGCACGTTAAACCGTTGGTCCCGGTTACTACTTACTGATGTAAGTAAGTAGTCGTTACACGAACCATGTCATTTCACGGGGCCTTTGGCTGCAATTACAACCCTGACCCCAGGGTTGATGAGGTTGATAATGCACCTCATAACCCACACTATAGAACAAGAAGACTAAGCGGCTAAGTTTTACTTGTGCCACACACTAGGGCCAGATAAACTCACGCCTATTTCCCACCGGGGTAAGCAGAAACGTTGGAATTCCATTTGCTCCGATCCTGGCACACTTCTCTTGCTTCCTCTACATTCATCAATCAATTCATATACGCACGCCGATTCAGAGTTGATCGTATTAAACCTTTTCTAGGGACATCTTCAAATTGGTCAATGTACGTCCTTCTAGATCTTCTTCTGTCAGCCCTACCAGCAACTTTCGTCTTTTATACTTACCGCTTTCGTAATCCTATTTTTCTTCATTCGCTCTATGTGTCCAAACCAGCTTAACATTTTCTTGTCAATCTTAGTCACTAGGTATATCATCTTTTACACCACATCTCTGTTATCATACTGTTCCTTACTCTATATCTTAACATCGGAGAAAAGTATTTCTACGGTATTAATCCTACTATTTTTACTTTTACTAGTGCTTAATGACACACAAACACAATAACACTAACATTATAAAAGGAAAAATTGAAGGGAAGAGAGGAAGGGGTAGACCTAGGATACCATTAATGAAACAAATAAAAGAGAAGGTGCAGGTCGTGTCGTATCGGGAGGTAAAGGTTTTGGCGGGAAGAAGAGAGGAATGGCGATTACTCCACCGACAAGAGCGCAGCTCTTAAATAAAGAGAGAGAGAGAGTGCCAAATGAGTAATAAAGAAAAAATTACCAGACAGGGACCTTGTCCTTGTATGGAATCCATTATTGTTAAGCCCACACGAGTACATATTTGGCACCGGCGCGGCGCGGCTAACTGTAATTTGATCGGGGACTGCAGATCCCACAATGAAATCTCCGGCCGCCGCGCCGCGAATACTAACCAGACGAAAGTGAAAAGTGCCTCCATTCGTGACCTACGTAACATTATGTAATTTCAAGGGTCATATTCTCCATAAAATAATTTGGTTAAGTATCTTATATTTATACAACAACAGATCCACAAATACTTTTGGAGGTTTGCGTGTTTCCCTATTGTAATTTTAAAGGATATTCCGTGTCGTTCTATAGCAAATTGAGTTTTACATTGCACACGTCGCAAATAAAAGCAATACTCGCTTGGCGCACGATTTTTATAATATTGGACGCTCGTGCTCGGACCCAGCTTGTAGGAACACAATACAGTTTTAAAGTAAACTGTGTGCGTTTGATGCGTTGTTGTATGAGCTTGTTGGCCGATGGAACGGATGCGGGGAGCGTGTGTCCGGGGCCACTCCACGCCGCGGATACCTACGTCAAAATACCACACGAGTGTGTTCCAGGGCTGTGTATTTGACGTTTTCGACCGCTCGTTACAGGGCGTCGATCATACAAACGTCATTAAGCACGATTTAGTATTTAGTTCCGGCTTGTCGAGCCGCAGCGTTGCGTGCGCGCCGCGGAAAATCGCAAATAACTCCGTGTTCTATAAAATTGTCGCCGTCGTTCGAAAGTAGAAACGCCGTATTTTCTTTGGAGTAATGATGAAGATTGCTTCGAAGATAAAGTAAAGAAATACAAAAGCGTATAATATATCATGCAATGTAACGTTGAGTTTCTGTAAGGCTGATGCAAATAGCTGAGTGCGAGCTGATGAAGATAGGTCTCCAGTACCTGCTATCTATGTTAACGACATCTAAAAATGTAAACAATGAAAACGTTATTATTAGGCATCTCTAAAGCATATAATATAAAACTTTCTATCAGTATGGCTTCTACGTCCAAGTTTTAATTACAATCGGAATACCCAGAATCATCTAGAGATGATAAATAGATAAAGTAATGAAATATTACATAGCAGAGGCTGGCTAGTTTCATATCAGTGCAGGTCTTAGTTCTGTCACCGAGAAGGCTTCGCAGACGTCGGCCGACGTCACAACATGGCTGACAGCGCCAGTCGTGATGTCACGGCGTGTCACTCGCGGTCGCCGAGCGCCAATAAGCTACGAACCCCTGCCACGCGACACGAAGCTTTATCGCCCTGTATCAAAGTTGACCACATCAACGACAACTCACATTCGCCAGTAAATAATTCAGCGGCCATCCTACAATGACAGCTTCCCGATCGTCAGCGAACATTGTTTCACTGCAACACTGTATGCATTCAGCTTTATGTCGTTCACACTTCGACCATCAACCCGCTCTGTCCGAGTTACATCTTCCGCACATTCCGCGTCGTCAAATTGGGAATTCACTGATATTTTATTCAAAACGTTTCTGATGTAAAAAGTTATAACAAGCATAGCGTCGCATCGTCGGTGCGGTCGGTAAGCTGTCCGAAATAAATGGAGCCGTTTTATTTCCATCAGAGCGACAAGCCGATTATTGCGTAACGGGGTTTTCGTATTCAGTAGTCAGTGGACTTTCACTCAAAATTAAAATAAGGTCAAAGGAGTGAATAACAGCAAATGTTTTTAATTTAATTTGCTTAAATTGTGATTAAACGGCGGAGGTTCAGGGCTCGCTGGCATGTTAATATGTATTTTACATGTGATGTAGCGGCGCAGGGGGCGGCGGATGGGCCTCCGGAGGGCAGAGCCCCGGCCACACCTGCCGCTACCTGCGACCTTGCTTGTTCGACAATATACCCTCCAGATTATGTCCTTACCTTACATAATATTACAATATATTTGTCCCTTCCTGTTTAGATTTTACCAAAAGATTTAACTTTGTTGCCAATTAAAAATCTAAATGTACCTAAGTAAATTCTACATTCTAATTACAGGGGATGCTCGTACCGCCTACCTATTTTCATGAAAACTGCTTCTGATCATGTAATGGAAAATCTGAAATTCCCTTCAAACACGTGAAAGAGACTTAAAATTAAGTTATCAGTAAAATGGGGGCTATTATTCGTTTGCAGGTTAAATCTGGTACGAAAATGTGTGGACAACAATGTGGATGGTGCATGAATGCAGTCGCGTGTTAAATGTGAAGGCGCGCGGTATGTGGGTTGCGCTGTGACGTCACGCTGTAGTGTGGTACACCACATAGGGCCGAGGACTGAGGACTAGAAACGTGGACCTAAATGATTTATGACGCAGTAATAACCGAAGTAACTTTTTGTCGACCAACTTTGCGAAACATTCAGCGACATTTTACGACGAAGTAGTAATTGCTGCTTCTTGTTTCTAAAATTAGTTTATTAACAATCAATAATTTTTTACTGTCGGATTTTTCCCTGGAAGTACATAGTTTACTATTTCCAAAAGTTTCTTCAAAACTAACACCGGTGTGGAATTGTGGATACACCGAATGTTTCAAACTCGAATGAAACAATTCTGTCATTATGATAATTATACAAATATTATTAATAATATAATTTTCTTTCTTTGTAAGTACCCAGGTTGCAAAATTTAAACAAATCTAGCGTGAATAAGCTTGTTGTGCTTGTAATTTAACACGTTTGCCATCGTTTAACGATAGCATTGTTTGTCGGCAGTGGTGGTAATGGTAGCCCTGTGGTGACGGTGACTGGTGACACGCCGTCACGTCGCGGGTCGCGCTATTTATACACTTTATGAGGCTATAAACCGCAGTGCAAAGTTCATGGGAATTATGCACGCTCAGCGAAACGAGGCTGCCACAGAGCATGGGACTGTAACACGCCCCGCCGTAATAGAGGCGACTTTATCAGTATTTTACTTCAAACACAAGAGTCACGGCTACTTTTTGTCGTTGCTTTGGCATGTTATATTATATCAGCCCAAATGCAGTGGATATTAAAAGGCGTAAGTACAAACACATCTTAATGTGGTGTCCATAATTATCCAGTTAATTAACATTGCTATTGCAAAAGTAACAGTCTCAAAGTCAGCTAGCTAGACAATTATTACGACATTCGACATTCAATAAATAAATTCGTCTCTTGTCACTGCCGAATGCAATAATTCATTGCTCTGTGGAGGCGGCGGAAGATACGATGCGGGATTTTGGCGTAAAGTTAGTCTGTTAAAACTTATTATATGGCAATTTTTTGGCCATTTATGCAAATTAAATTTCTTTTTTATAGTTCTAAAGTCAATCGGAATATTGAATGTTGATTGCATTATCATCTTTATGGTGATTGCTTTCACACTTTCTCTTAACGATTTTTTGTCATTTGTTAATATAAATCTCACACACATATTATATGTTACCTAGACTGTATTGGGCTGGTTTTCCCTTCGCGGGTTGAAAGGACAGACAGGCTGTCGCTACTGTAAAAAAACCGGGCCTGTCAATTCTTTAGGTTAGATAAGGGGAACCTGTGAAAACCTGTGAAATGTTGGGAAGATAATGTTACAAAAAAAATATAAAATTATTTAGGTTGAGAGACTTCAGTGCTTTCCATTTGTCCGGCCAAGTAATGAATGTCATCTGAGGTGAACCTGCTATAAGTCACGTCAAAATATGCGTAACATTAGCTCATGTAATAACTTTTATAATTGAAAAAATGTTAGATTGAAGCAAGCCTTTAGATTATACATTGTTTTAAGTTTACGCGGTTGCGGGGAGTCTCATATCCCCATTTAAACGCGGTAAGAACCCGTTATTATGTGTTTTAATTAAGCCTTTAGATTGTCTTTATAACGCTTTCTTCTCTTTTTTAGTTCGCTAACGTGTCGCTAAAATTGCTGGGAACCAGTAAATAAAACAAACAACACACGAAGCTCCTACCTCCTCTGTAAGGGTTGACACGGCGTGCATGTAAGCTCGCCATCGGGCGCACGCGAGCGTTATCTACCATCATTCGTTTCATTATACTTCCTAGCGGTGCACTGATACGTGGCTTTACACTAGCAATAACCATTCAGTAGTTTAGAAAGAAAACATTCACACCCGTGTCCCTTAACAGGGTGGGCAGCGTCATAAGCAATCAGGAGACAACTTCTACCTACTTTTCATACGAAGTCCTATGAAGGGTTTCATGAGCTGCGTGGTGGCAGGCGACAGAACTATCGCCCTATAACACTTACAGAACACACTTTTTACGTGACTTATTATATATAGATTAGCCGCAAATGGCATTAACTACTTGGCCGAAGAACAATACATCGAATGTCTCGATTATACATGGTTCTATCCTAGAGATATTACACTATGACTTAGGTTGAAATTCTTCTCCGTTATATGAGCCATGTCAGAGGCCTTTGATGGCTCAATAGTAACCCCAAAACCAGGGTTGATGAGGTTGGTACTCCACCTCACAACCCACACACGATACCACACGATAGTTAAATATGACGATCCTTGCCTAGAGTCGAACTTCGTTCCTACTTATTTGACGTTTTGTATGTAGATAGCAGAGAAAAAATTCAGACTTAGACATTTACAGTATTCGTAAAGTTTCCGAACCTGTAGTTCTTTTGACGAATTAGCGCTCAAAGAGCAGCCAGGGCCAGTCTGAACTGTACTGATAATCGACGTAATCAAGGTTAACGGTTGATTAACCAGTGCGCCGGTGCGCGCGCCGGTGAAACACTACCAATACAGTGATCCACTGTTTACTTGCCTCTAGCTAACCTGCTAGGTACATGCTAGTAAAAGACAGAATGGCAGCATACATCTAAAATTATTACTAAGATTCACACACGCACGCCTAAGCATTTTCTAAGGACAAATGCAAAAGTCCAATTAGTTTCTTGCAAAGTAATAAATTACCTGGTTGTACCTCCTGGTTACATGTCGTTTTTATAATAGACCAAAAACACCTACAAAAACCAGTATAATTGTGACAACTAATGGTTCATAATTTCACCACTGTTTACAAATAATTCGCTGGGTTCAGTGACTGCACTTTTGCTCTTTGATTGTAAGTACATCCTTGTCCTCCGTCAGCCCTACCAACAACCCGTTTTCGTAATCCCATTGCCCTTCATACGCAGATGATAAATGTTGCTACATTTAAATTACCCCTTTCTTTATTTTCATCTAAAGACCACATACAACCTTCATAATTAAACTAGGAATATGTGGAAAAAACAGGGGTCCCAAGTAAATTACAAAATGCTAATCTCTAAATAGAAGCCAGTCTAAGATGATTAAGATCAATCTCACTATATTTTTGTCTTAATTTCTATGATCAATAATCCTACTTATCATGTTTGACGCGTGAAAAAATCTAAGTGTATGCATTTGACCGCTTTTATTGATGACATTCTTTGACCAATATGATGATTCGTAAAATGGATCTCGTTTAGGTTATTGCTGTAATACTTAATTAATATTTTGTTACTTAATTACAAGTTATAGTGTTGAGAAGCTCGGTGGCGCAGCGGTAAACGCGCTCGGTCTGCGATTGTTGAAGTTAAGCAACTTTCGCAAAGACCGGTCATAGGATGGGTGACCACAAAAAAAAAAATATTTTCATCTCGAGCTCCTCCGTGCTTCAGAAGGCACGTTAAGCCGTTGGTCCCGGCTGCATTAGCAGTCGTTAATAACCACCAATCCGCACTGGGCCCGCGTGGTGGTTTAAGGCCCGATCTCCCTATCCATCCATAGGGAAGGCCCGTGCCCCAGCAGTGACGTTAATGGGCTGGTGATGATGATGATGACTTAATTACCGCCTTTTGTATTTTTGCCCGAGGCGTATTTGTGTACAATGATACAAATAGCTGCGTGGTTTGTTTCCTCTTTCAATTCAATACTTTCTGTATTTCCATTGGGTACGTCTTTGTTATTTAATTTTTATCCGACACGTTACACGTGCCTTTGTAATTTTTTCCTTCTTTAAAAATATTTCATAACGTTTCATTCTTATATTCATTCAAGGTGACCAATTCAACGTAGAAAGAACTGTCGTATTTACAGTACCTACGGAATATTCAGATTCCGTTTGAAGCCGGTCTCCTGTACCACTGAGCAATCGCTACCGTTGACGCGGCGTCAACATTACACCGGTGTTTATCGGCGGCGTATTTATCAAGCGTACACTAAACTGGTAACAACTGAATTTAGCAGGTAATGAGCTGATTTGTTTATACGCAGCGTGTGCCTCGATAAAGGGACTGCTAACTGGTAGTACGGCCAGTGGTAATCGAATACCGTCGATCAAAGCATCAAGCGAATACACCCGCAATTTTGCGGTAACCGGACACCGCCACGTTTGTAAAGGGAAATTCTAATTAAACTGTCAGCTGTTGTTACAGCTAATCCAAAAACGTGCCTCCTACTTCAACCTGCTCGTATTTTGATTTTGACGTAGACAGAAAATAATTACGCCACATTCCTAATTTTGACTTAAATTGACAGTTGGATGTAAATTATTAACAGATTACGAACACGCTCAGCTACTCGGAACCCCGGAAGTCATTGCACGTACCTGAAACAAAAATAAACAGGAAATTACGACTCAGTATAAACAATCTACATTCCTAGTGGAAATGAAACTCCTTCATCAAAGGGGGACGTAAAATTTGCGGTTAAATTTTAGGGCATGCTCGGATCGAGACGGATTTGGTGGGCGCGCGATAAAGCGAACTTTAATGTGGTTGCGACCATGTACAACGAATCCCACAATACCGTAGCACCGGTAGCAATCATTCCAGGCTGCATGCTTGAAAATCGGTTAAGAGTGTTCCGGTTGATGTGCCGCCGGGTGTACGCCGACCATTTTCGTTTTACGAGTATTGCGCACCTCTCCTCGAGTCCATAATTAAGATTGCGTTACACCACTTCCTTTTAGTGTAAAATTAAAGTAATAGACGTCCCGCGGAGGGTAACGACCTCCTCCAGTAATATTGCATTTAATAGAGCAGCTTTAAATCTTATCCTCTTACTGTTGTAGAAATTTTAAGACCGTTTTATTACTGTTTTAAGTAACGCGTAAAAAGAAATGTCAGTTACTTAGTTGTAATATCATAAAATTTTACGAAGTTTGTGATGGACAATCTTTTTGTCTTGTCAATCATAAAATTATATTATTATTACTTATTTAAAAATAATAAAATTATAATTATATATATCATAAAATAATGATGAAAACTTAATGCATAACTCAAACACCTATTATTTAAAAATAGGTAGTAAGTATTACTTTTTAATATCTCTTAATAAAGTACTACAGCGCTGACTGAGTACTACAGTGCTGAGGGCTATCTGATAACATAATTTCACACGGACGGAGTGGCGAGCTGGTTACATCATAAATGGAAACTCTTTGCTCGAGACGTAATTCGGAACTGATTATCGCTGTCACTCAAACGGGAATTTAATAAAAACGCCGGAGTGGAAATAATCTCGTTAATTAAATCTTAATTGTAAATCAAGCTCAAGTTGTCAGTAATGGAATGAATCTGTGACTGGCTTGTTTTGATCTTTAAAATAGGTATCTCTTGAACAGCTAGCAGGCAACAGCTGTAGTTAAGGCTCTGTCTACCCTTTTTGCAACTACGCAGGTCGATTTAAATCTTTTATAATTCACGTTCCACAAAATAGAACCTAGTTATGAAAAGTTAATGTAACTAAATTGGTTAGTAATATGACTGGTTATTGTGAAATCACAATTAAGTTTACCTATTTAAATGGAAATAATTTAAATCAACGTGTTGTTAATTTATCTTGAATGAAATTTTCACTGACGCAGTTGGCTCTCGAATCGCGTTCGTCTAACAGAAAGCTCAGGTGAAGCGAGGATACTTAGTTCATCTTGTGATGGGCTGGGTTTTCGGACTCATTTTCTTAAAATGTCATAATTACTTGTTGTAAAAAGCGACTCTTTCACTCCCTCTTGCCACTCGCCGCTCGCCAGACTAACGCCGCAACGCGGAGGGTCATCGACCGGCGCTATCACCCGTCGACTGACGGCCGCCAAGCAATCATAATTCCACCTCTCTGTAACAAGGGTCCACGTGCCACGAGGCAAACAAACACTTATGGCTTCTCTTATTTTCCTTATAACTTGTCACGTTTTCGTTTTCATGTTTTATTTGTCAAAATTTAGTCTGGAAGGTGTATATTATTATGATTATGAATCTTTGAGATCCTTGTTGATATAACAGAATACTGACTGGTAGTGTATCTACTAGTGGAATAGTACATCTACAACTAGGAATGTTTTCAATGGCGATCGCTTTGGATACACCAACTGCGCTTACAGACCAGGGAATGCAAGCGCCTAAAGTTCGATGTTACATTCATTCCGGTCAAGCAGTTACTGCAATTTGCAGGAAACCTACAATGAGTCACGTCAAACATAAAGGTGTTAATTCCACAGTAATTATATACAGTCATATTTAGTTATAGCGGTAAGTATAGTATTATTATAATAGTGAAAATAATATCTGTATAATGTATTTATTAATTAACATGACAACAACCTTTTGATACATATTAATTTACATATGACACGAGTGGACATAATAGAGCTGTATTATAGCTCTATGGAGTGATTTCAGCTGTAGTGCCACGCGTCTGTCGGCACGTGGAGTTGAAAGTCATCGCATAATGTAGCAGTTCTCGGAAATACATTAACAAATATTTTTCTGACTTCATGTGTACACAGGATTACAAGTGTTGTCTTATATTCATATAAACGAGGTGTGCCGCACACGAGTGTACGTGTGGATTGTTCACGTCTTCAGTGAAACATTTCCGTTTCCACTCATTCATACTTCCTAGATGTCGCTTTGACGACTTTGCTGTCAGATCCGTATGAATATTTCAATGAATATTCGCGAAAGACGATTTGGATTACTTTCAGTCACTATAAATACCATCAAAGCTGAATTAACTTATTCCAAGTAATTTAAAGTTTACATCTAAAGAATGTCGTGCTGTTGAAATTTCTGCTGAATTTCCATACTTAGGGTGCTAAAGTTTGGTTCAGTATTTCAAACCCTAAGTCCTCTGCGTAGGCTATAAATTGGTGGCGACGTGACAGAATAGAGCAAGATGGAAAGTTGTGGAATTAGTGGGCAAGTGAGGCGTTATCGGAGGACTCATAACCCTCCCGGAGGGCCGCCGCTGATATATGGCCGGCCTTATTTACTGACACTATTACTTTTGCCAACGGCTACATCTAGGATATCTAGATCTCGGTCAGCTGAGTATGGCCAAATACCTACTTGATTTTTTCAGCAACATCCTACAAACTCTCTTTTGTAGAACCTTTTAGGCGTATTTCCAGTTTGTAATATATTTACATGTACAACGGGACTTTTATCTCAGAAAATTGAAAGTACTTACCTACTAACTATATTATTATTTCCATCCTGTCAATATATACAACTCAATATTCCCAAACTGTTGAACCGTAATGTTTTCGATATAACTTCGCGAGCTGTAGTCGCCGACAGCGACCCGGCTTGTGTTTTGTTAATTCATAAGCCGCGTACACATTTACGAAATTAGATGATATGCAACAGCTGCTTTTGCAGCCGTCACTAACGAATATAAAATGCTTTGTTTATAAAACTGTTCGTGCGTTCCAACACGAGCAGAGAACTTTGACAAATCATTGCGTATCACAATTTATTGCATTGAGTCATCTGGATAGGGCGTCCTGTTGAGTACAAGCACGTATGTCATGGCTGTTGCGACTTTGTAAATTCTGTTTGTAGGAGAACGAGGCTTCGAGGGCAAGGAGGGGTTAATCATGGCCTGTTTGTGATTGTTAATTTTCTTGTATTTTTGTGCAAATTTATTGTATTAATTGTGCCTATATCAAAATCAGAATCATTTATTCAACGTAATTATCATGGATAAACTTGTTGAAGGTCAATGTAACATTTTTGAATTTACGTCATTTCGCAAGGTGTTATGGCTGAGGAGAAGAAATGACAAGAAACTGCAACAGCAACACATCTTTTAAATCAATAAGGGTACATTACAAGTTATTTAATAACTAGAGGAACACATTCAATACCAGACATTTTTATCATTTAGGTAATCATTCATCTTATAATAAGCTTTTTTACATAAAGTAAGCTTCACGTGAGCTTTAAATTTATTCTCTGACAAATTTAAAATATTATCTGGTATTTTAGAGTTTTTTCGGTGTGTTTCCCCAATTGGGATACAGTCGTGAATAAGTAAAATGTTTATTTTTCATAAGAATACAAAAAATATTGGTAAGTACAATAAAACCACACAAAACCAATTCCTCGGTTTGTCTATGGTAGTGGAGTTCGCTTAAAGATATTTTGTTTTAAAATACTTGCAGTAAACTTATAACTAAGAGATATTTTGCGTGTGTGTTATATTGTTGTTTCTGTATTTATTTGCGTCCAGCGAGTGACCACCGAATGTCGGTGTGTACTCGTCTTAACAGTTGGGAGTTCCGGCGGGCCGGCGCGCGCTCTCTGCCGGCTGATGTCGAGACCGGACTTTTGATAGCTTGTTGTTGAAGAGTTCCTAAAATTTTCAAACATTTCAGCTGTCTCGAGTCGAGATTATCCAAAGTGTGACAGGTTAAGTTGCGCTTTTGTATTAAGTATTTGAAACTTTGTGAATTTATGAGAAATTCGTACTTCGAAATTGTAAACAATAATATTTATCGGTGCTTGTTATAGATTAGGGATTTCGGCCTTAAAATCCTCGACAATAGGTCAATTAAACTTTAGGTAAGTAAACTGGTTATTTACATTGATAATGAAAGTCCTTAACTTTTTAAATTAAAGTATAATATTATATTGGTTTTTCAACACTAACATTATTGTAATAATTTCAGCGATCACTTTTATTATAATTTAACAATATTCGGATTATTTGCATCCACTTTAGTTCCCAAACACAAACACAGTTTGTTAATAAGTGGTTAAACTGTTGAAGTTTGATTGGAAGCTGAAGTGCGTCCGACTGGAGCTGACTGCAGCGAGGATATCCTTTCAGTGCACTTCACCGGCCGGATGCAGGCGAGCAAGGATTGTGCGAAAACTGATTCCTAACTCCACTGCTGACTGTATTTACTAGTAGAGTTGCTACTATAAACGAATTTTTACCCTTCATTCTTTGTGAGTTGTCTTTTATTTTTTCAATCACATAATTATACTTACGAGATGAAGGGACGAGCTAGGCGCCTTCCAGAACACCTAGCAGAACGATGTCCAAGACGGGGATTGTTGGAAAGGGAAGGGGGAGGCCTTTGCCCAGCAGTGGGACATCAAAAAGGCTACAGAAATAATATTATTGCGTATGACAGACAAAACTAAAATATCCTGCGTGGATCATATATCCAGCTTAAGTTCCCCTAACCAAGTCTCTGCCGCATCCGTCACACAATGCAGCCCGGCTATGCCACCTGGGAACCAATATACGTATATACCTGTCCGATAAATAGCTTCTGTGCTGCTTGTCTTTCCGGGAAAGTCGTAAAAACCGAAAAAGAGATTGTGTCTTTTCTTTTTGTGATGGGCGATCATTTATCCAGCTCATCATGTTCTGTTGCTATTGCTGTCTGCTGGTCCTTGTTGCTATAAAGTTCATCATATCCATCCTAGTATTTCGTAACAACATTGGCTGTAAGTTGTCTTTGATTGCTTGTGGCTCTGCCTACCCCATATGAGATTATAGTAGTGAGTCTTTAGCTAAGCAGCCAGAAAAAAATACTAAGTAGATACCTATGTACCCTAACTATTTACGATGTTACATTATGTTTGTCCACATTGATGTGTTTGTGTACTATTTATCGACCTAGAAGACTAGAAGACCTACAAGGACGTACATTGACCAAATTGGAGATGTCATCAGAAAAGATTCAGTACGATCTACTCTGAACCGGTACAAAATGATTCATGAATGTGGAGGCAGCAAGAAAAGTGTGTCAGGATCGAAGCAAATGGAAATTCCATACTATAGGATATAGGCATGAATATATGTATGTATGTAT
Organism: Pectinophora gossypiella; assembly: GCF_024362695.1. Classification (NCBI taxonomy): domain Eukaryota; kingdom Metazoa; phylum Arthropoda; class Insecta; order Lepidoptera; family Gelechiidae; genus Pectinophora; species Pectinophora gossypiella. Next base: position 259,455 of record NC_065405.1, read on the forward strand.
ACAAATAATATTACACTTCAAGTTACGTGAGTCATAATGTGTCAATTTTGGTATTTAAGCTTTAATTTGCCTAGTATTACAATTGCGTAGAGAGCATATGAAAAAAGACGTCGCGTAACCTTTACGTAAACTTATATATTACTTTGTTTAAGGTCGAATTTAACCTCGCTTAAGGCTTCATAAATATTGCAAGTTACATCATAGGTCTCAAAGTTACTTATCCTAATGTACCAACTTAGGCCGTAACAAATCAAATTCAACAAAAAGCCGAGAACCACTAACTTGGTTGTATTCATCAGAAAGTTGTACGCGAATGTAGTAAAATAATGTATAGTTATAATGAGATATAGAGTTGGACTGCCGATGCGTGTTTACGTGTAAATGCGAGAGGTCAACCAAGGTTAACGAGTACTATTAACCTGCGTTAACCCGGTGGTAGGGGTCACGCACATGTCTATACATTTGGCTAGTGAACCCCGCGGTGATATGCATCCTGCCAGTAATAGTGCAGTGATGGGACAATGTTACTGTTACAGGTCCCTAACAAAAGATAATTCGATAACAGTTCCTAATAATAGTACAAGAGAACAGATACAGTTTTGTCCGGCAACATAGAGAGGTTCGCAAAGCCACGAGCTTATTGAAAGAGAACTTGCAGTTCTTCAAATTCAAATTAATTGCACAGAAATAATAAAAAAATAATATATGAATTAAATATCTGCAACTAGTTTGAAAAACGAAATGATTTTTTATTTATGTGCATTATTTAAATTTAGAACAATTATTTTTGGAGTCAGTTCCGTAATAAATAATATTTGGGCTGGCACCGACTCCAAAAATAATTGATTATTGTAAATATTCGCCTCCTCTTTTGAAGTTGGTTAAAACTCCCTTCGTCAAACATTGTTATGTTGCATTAGTTTGCGGAATAACAAACATTACCGGGTGAGAGCCCTCAGCGCTGCCTATTGTCCGGCCAAGTGATCAATGCCGTATGCCATATGTTTTTTTTTGACGTGACTTATTGTAGATTTGCCGCAGATGGCATTAACTACTTGGCCGGACAAATGGGGAGCACTGAAGGCTCTCACCCGGAATGCCATATGTGTATGGCTACGATAAGTATCGAAAAGGAATAAGAAGAAAACAAACACTTACTTAAACTTCTGTTTAAGTACACTCTTTTACCATGAAAGTAACAGAAATATTTAACAGGTACGAATAATACTTTATACTTGCTACTAAATTACAGAAACATCCCAACGGGGCTCAATAATAATGTGAATTTACACGTCCGTCACGCGACATCGGTTTTTATGCGCTCTGCGCACCATGTAACCCCATAATTAAAATTACACGAGATTCCACGCGGTGTTATTTTTCCCCGGAATTAATAACGACAATGAATTTTAATGTGTCACGTTAATGGCGTCGTGATTTGGAGCCTCGTGGCTTGACACGGGAGACGAGGGGAGCACGTGAAACTGTTGAAAGCTTACTTTTACAAAGAAAGGTTTTTTTTACCTTTGATGGGTTTGCTCTTGGCTCCAGACTTGCCCGAAGGCATTGACGAGGCCTAAGATGGAGCGAGCTCGCCCAGAAGGTGCCTGTTCACTCTGGCCTTGAAAGCACCCGGGTTATATGCATTCGGAAATACAGAAGACAACAGAGAATTCCAGTCCTTAGCAGTGCGCATAACGAAGGACGATGCGAAGCGCTTTGTGCTTTGTTTTTTCTAGACGAAAGCAGACGTTCAAAATAAACGAAAGAGTTTTGCAAATAAAATAAAAAGAATAAAAACTTAACGATTAACTTAAAGAACTTAAAGAGTATACAAACAAACAAACGATAATCAAAAAGGAAACCAGTAAGTTAAATTAAAAAAAAAAAACATTATCGAGGGCAAAATAGAAACAAACACAAACGGTACAAATGATCGCTGATCTCCGGGATGGAAATGGCACTTGAAGAAGAAGCAGACAAGATATTTCTTAAAAAAACTAAACTTGTACTTTAATCATTTAAGATGAGAGTATGTAACCAAACGTTCGAACATATAGCGATAAATGAATGAAAGCGGAGTTACGGCAAACATTTACGATGCAGGTGTAACATAACTACATAATAACATACCTATATAAATTACATGTATACATACGGGGTGTAAGTGACATCGTAACAAATACTGAGGGAGATGATTCAGCTGATTATTCTGAGTTAATATCAAGTGGAATTTTCCGTCGCAAAAGTATGGAACTCAAAATAATTTAAAAAAAAAACAAAAATTTTCATGAATATTCAGACTGAAAATTCCGCTAAATATCAACTCAGAATCATGGTCTGAACCATCCCTCTCAGTATTCGTTACGGTGTTACTAACACCCATACCTAATTGTATGGCTACCGTATGTACTTGTGCGGGGTGTAAGTGACATCGTAACAAATACTGAGGGGGATGATTCAGCTGATTATTCTGAGTTAATATCAAGTGGAATTTTCAATCGCAAAAGTATAGAATTGAAAATATTTTTAAAAAACTAAAAAAAAAAAACATGAATTTTGCGACGAAAAATTTAACTTGATATTAACTCAGAATCATGGTCTGAATCATCCCCCTGAGTATTCGATACGATGTCACTAACACCCTGTATAATTAATGTTAAGACATCCGGGAAGTACATCTGGAGCACTGGTGATCCCGAAACACAGGCTCTGGCTTATCTAGGGCGCCAGTCTCCACTCGTACACGTCCTTCAATTGTGCATTATTTTATGTAACCCAACTATATACATTGTGGAGAACAAATAAAAAATCTTGATTATTATTTATAACTAACCATCTAAGTGGTTAGGTTCAGAAGAGGAAAACCTAGGCGATCAAACCCAGGATGGTTTGAAAAAAGGCCAAGTCAAGAGCGCTCTAATCCGACGAGTGGAAGAAGCAGAAGTGGTGTGTTAAGATCGTAGTAAGTGGAATTCCGTGATCTCTACCCGAGCGGGAAATAGGCGTGATCTTTTGGGTGTGTACCATGTATAATGTATATACCTACATTATTATGTGTATGGCTATTGCCTCTCTCCGGTTGATTGAGGCGAGCAAAGCTTGTGGCCAGTATTGGGACTGTTTACTTGTTTAAGAACATAATTAATTTACGTACTTGTTCATATTTTGTATTAGTGACATCGTAACGAAAACTTTGAAAGATGATCAAGTGGAATTTTCCGTCGCAAAAGCATAGAACTAAAAATAATTTTAAAATTATATACTAAAATTTTCACGAATTTTCCGACAGAAAATTTAACTTGATATCAACTCAGAATCATGACCTGAATCAACCCCCTTAGTATTCATTACGATGTCACCAACCTGTATTTTGTTACGAATATTAAAGCACCTCCCTTTTCAGTACCCCAACAAAATAAAAGAACTACACAGGAAGTATTTGTTATAATAAAATCTCCGACCCTTTTCTACCTATCCAGTGTTGTTTGGTTCGCAAATGAAAGGGCGAACTTTAATTTATTGTCGTACAAAGCAGTTGGTACTTGATATACACGGCCCTTGTACCCTTGAGTAATGTCAGGATTTTGTATGAGGAACGTAGCAAATACCTCAACAGCAGACGTCTGGCTGTACCACCCGCGTTTAAACATTTTGTGTAGCGACGACTGAAACACGTGGACATTATACAGGTTATGAGGCTAAATATACACATACATACATAAACTCACGCCCGTAATCCCAAATGGGGTGGGCAGAGCCACAAGTAATCAAAGACAACTTGCAGCCACTGTTGATACGAAGTCCTAAGATGGATATGATGAACCTTATGGTGATAAGGGATCAGCCTATCGCCCATAACATTAGTCCATCATGTTAGAGGACGCAATCCCTCTGTCGATTTTTACGACATGCCCGGGAAGACAAGCAGCTGAACGTGTTCTATGTTTTTTATTTGCTCCCAGAACAGCATAGAAGCAAAATATCAATGAGGCTAAATATCAGTCTGGATTTACTTTGGAAAGGCTCCGTATTATGTTTTGTGTTTTTTTTAATTATATTCAGTATTTTACTTTTTCCACGGAAAATCCCACTTGATATCACATCATAATCATGGCCTGAAACACCCCGTAAAATTTTCCTTACGATGTCACTGCCCTGCGTTACGATGCGATGCCCTGTATACTTCTCATCGAAAAAAAAAAGAAACGCTTCCGAACAAAACACGAGTTGAATATTTTAATTCTAAATCCTTATAATACCTACTGTAATATCCTTTTTTAATATTTTTTTTTTACGTATTTGAACCCAATCCCAGGGGCTCATCTCTGCTTTCCTACTCTAGAAAGCTAGAGTGATTCATGTATTTACTAGGTAGGTAAGTATACTCATCAAAGCAACTTTCAAAAACAAAAATGTAATTAAAAGCCTATTTGACCACATTATTATAAACTGTTTGTAACTCGGATGTGTACCTTATTAGCAGCACTACAATTTTCCAGATAAGTTCTGAGTAGTCTATCAGATACTTACTATCATTAACCGACGTAACCTACTCTAATACAATGAAAAATCACTCTCTCTTTATTTAAGAGCTGCGCTCTTGTCGGTGGAGTAATCGCCATTACTCCATAGATAGGGCGTGTAGAACGGTGGTTGCCCCAATCGCCTTCCTTTCAACGTGTCATGTGTCGGATAAAAGTTATATTTCAAATAAACAACTATCCTTCCATATTAAATAAACAGATTTCCTTCATTTATAACGGCCTCAGTGTCACCCGATGCCATGGCCAAGGACACCTTTGATCAGATCCACGCGACCCCGCCGTCAGGGTCCGCCACTCGACTCCATTTGATTACTTCCCGTAGGTCCTCTTACACTGTTTTGTCCAGTATCATGTTAAAAGGAATTTTTCATGATCGAACTGTTTAGTGCATAGTAACGACCTCCGTGGTCCAGTGGTTAAGCGTTGGGCTCACAATCCAGGGTTCTATTCCCGGTGGGGACATATCACAAAAATTACGTTGTGGTGCCTAGTTTGGTTAGGATATTACTGGCTGATCACTATATTGTCCGAAAGTAAGGTGATCCGTGCTTCGGAAGGCACGTTAAGCCTTTGGTCCCGCTACTCACTGATGTAAGTAAGTAGTCGTTACATGAGCCATGTAAGGGGCCTTTGGCGGCTCAATAGTAACCCTCACACTGTCCACACGATAGAAGAAGTGCGTAGTAATTGTATAAAGCTGAAAGCGAACGGGGGTAGTTACTTCCGCATCATAAACACACTCAGTAGCTTTAGTAATGAATGGAATTATACCTAATAACTATTACGGAACAGAGAAGGTTGATTTTTGTTGAGTCAGCTAAGCTCATCAAGTATTACTTCGGTCTAATAAAGCTCTCAGTTTCTTTTTTGTTTTTCTTAAGAAATTTTACTATTAGAAAATCAGTTTCAAACAATGTTTTTTTTTAATCTCAACCCTGTTTAAGGTTACGTGAATTCCAAACCTGTGTTTGCCAAACTGTCAACTTAATACTCGTGTCGTGTCTGCGTACAAATTGCGTATTTAAGGCCACCCGAGCGAGTTGCCACACTGATTACAATATTATACAAATGTACTCGTAATTCCAGTTTCAATACTATTCAATGTCTATTTATAAATGGGACAAAACTCCGAACCGTTTTTACGGGACGTTATAATATTGTAATATACCTAATTGTGTTTAATCTACTTAGTGGGTCCGATGCGAATTAAAATAAGAACGCAAATAGAATATTTATATTCAAAATGTGTCCCAGAAGGTTTTACTAACCTACTTAATAAACTCTCCTTATTATTTGTATTTATAAGAAGCTCTCAACTAGGTGTTTGAATAAAATGATTTTCTTCTCTTTTTGCTATTTGGCTGATTCTCATATAGGTTTTAAAGTGATCGGGGTGTGCTTTGGGCTAATATTTTTTTGTAATTTTTTGGGGGATGTGAGGTTCATAAGTCAATCTCCCTACTCACTCCCGGACTGCGTATCCTCCAGTCTGTCGTTTTAAATTTTGTACCGGCTGAGAGCCCTCAGTGCTCGTCATTTATCCGGCCAAGTAGTTAAAGCCCGGAGAGGTAAATCAGTCACGACAAAAAAAATAAGTCACGTCATAAAAAGGCAAAACCAAACCGTCACACAAATAACAAAACAGGGACGAATCGTTCATGTACTTCCGACTATAATTTCTCCGATAGACCGGCGTGCGTCGTGCAAATTTCCGACTCGCTAAAAGAGTTAACGAATAAAAAAGGAAGTCCGATGAAAGTCCATTCTAAATATAGGAGGTAGCAGTTTTTGCGTTTTTGATCGACGGGAAAAAAAGCATCTCGACTACATTGCTAATATTATTGCGAGCGATATGCTGCGTCGTTTTTTATTTCATTCCACCGGCAGTGAAATATTGCTGTGTCGACAACATTATATCGGATACCGGGTTTTTGCTCACGTGGCGACAGAATCAGGATATTTATAAGAAAAACACATAGTCCACATATACCATCAGGTGAGTTTGTGGTAAAACGCGAGCCTATATTAAAAAAAAAACCAGAATAAGAGCACGTTGTCTTAACCAACGAACGTGTATGAGAATTTTAGTGAGAGTGGTAAAACTGGTATTATTGCCTAGGCTTTTTTCTTCTGACTCTACCACTAAATCAGGGTATAGAATCTTTATTCTCAAAAGAAAGCTGGATCGTAAATGAAATACCGTGGTCTCTGTTTTCCCCAATGGGCTTTCTTTTTTTAACGTGACTTATTGTAGATTTGCATTAACTACTTGGCCGGACAAATGGGGAACGCTGAAGGCTTTCACCCGGTTTCCAATGGGCAAAAGCGTGGATTTAAGTATATATTTTTTTTACCCGCTGCCCGCCTACTCTAAATTACTTAATGACCTTCAAATAATTTACAAGATCCTCGAGTAAGAATTAGATTGACAAAGTTTAATGTAATTTGCACAGCTCGGCATGAGAGGGAAGGCCTGTGAAGATGTCAGAATATAATTAATATTTTTAGTTCACTTCCTTAAAGTAATTGCAGACACGTGTTCTTCCTCAGAGGCTCGATAATCAGGAGGCAGTGTTAATTGGAAAACATACTTAGGAGTTAGCTATCCGGGGGTTTACGTTTTATCAAAATTAGCGAGCTCGATGAAAAGGGCATTCAAAGTTTCGCAAATTCAATTACGTGTCTTCAGAATGAGGCTGAATTGCGAAAGAGGCTTTTTGACGAACACAGCTAATCCTATTAGCGGAACTGTTATTATTAAATATTACAAGAACAATTTATTTAGAGCGGCCTTCACTTCACCCTCCCTAGTATCTGAAGCTAATTAGAGGATAGTGGAACACTGATGGATATGTTGTCCGTATTTGTGTAGGTACAGACAAAGTTGATTATTTTAATGAAACCCACATTAATAGTTTTGGTCAATACTTTTACGAATGTTCTAAATATTTGTTTTAATATTCATATCGTAGATACTTACGCAAAGTACCTAATAGTTTCTTGGTTTAGATTTACATAGTTTTTGTTTCGAACATCTAAATGCTTGGCCTAGATTTTCATTATGTTGAAACGAATACCTTCAGTGTTCGTTCTAGAATTTAATCAAATACGTGAACGACCTGCGTGGTCCAGTGGTTGAGCGTTGGACTCACGATCCGGAGGTCCCGGGTTCGAATCCCGGTGGGGACATATCACAAAAATCACTTTGTGATCCCTAGTTTGGTTAGGACATTACAGGCTGATCAGCTGATTGTTCAAAAAGTAAGTTGATTCGATAAGCCGTTGGTACTGGTGTAAGTGAGTAGTCGTTACATGAGTCATGTCAGGGGCCTTTGGCGGCTCAATAGTAACCCTGACACCAGGATTGATGAGGTTGGTAATTCACCTCACAACCCACACGATGGAAGAAAATCAAATACATGGGTTGGTTTATATCATGCTGTTGCTTTAATATTTATTAGATGGGTAATTATATACTTACCTACATATACAAAATTAGGACACAAATACCTTAATATGCCATGATTATACCTTAATGTTCCATGATTTACTTTCATAACGGATGTAGTTCTGTTTGTAATTATTATATTACAGCCATGTTTTTATTTAACTTATTTTCCTTCTTCTTGTCACATAATTATTGATCAGATTACAGTTCAACGATTTCTACTTTATTGAAAATTTAATTTAGTAATCGTACTCAATATTTTATCATATCTAACACGTGTAAGAAAAAGATAGATATTGTTTTAAAGTTTAGAGCTATACAATTAAAATTAAATTTGTTTCTGCCACTATTGGTACCACTTTAACTTCAAACTGTTTGTTTGTTTTCTTCTATAATGAAACGGGCGAAGCTGTCAAATGAGACGCAGTATTTGTGTTCAACGAGTTCCTTTAGAGGAAAATGTGTAAATAGAAATCCTTATCGATCGATGAAAGCCTTGCAATAATACACCTACACAATTTTCCATCGACAATGTTCCCCGCCATAACGAGTATATGCCTTTTATATCATAACAACATCATCATATTCGCTTGCCTTTCTATCTCCTTCACGTGGCTTTTTCCGTGGGTTCCCTTTCAAAATATATTTCTGTGCAAATATAAAATCCTTCAATCCCGGAATACTGCATGTAACATTATAAAAAAATATCGGACCTCTATTGGGCAGTATGTAAATTTGATTTGAACGACGTTTACAGCCAGTTAAAGGTCGAAAGGGTCCAGATTGGACAAATGTCGACTTCTTTGGGGAGATAAAATTTTCCGCGTACGCAGCGGCCGGGCGACGAGGGACTAGAGACGCGAAACTGGCATAAAATATGCCGGAATAGTTCAAGTGAATTATATTATTCCGGCATAATTTCAAAAATGCAGTTTATATCCTGCGTTTTTTAAAAAAGAAGTTTATTATTCGTATCTCACATTTCCCTAGCTAGGCAAAATAAACCTTGTAAAATTTAATTAAAATTTAAGATTCTTTTTACAGATCTCTTTTATTTTGCATGCGGCGTCGATGCACATGTTGAATGATATTTCAATTATCGCCGCCTTAAATAGAAAATATTTTGCAAGCATCTCTTTGAAAAATAACATTCGGATTTGATTTTTGTTGAAACAAATCTCACAATAGATACGCTAGATTAAACCCAGGTAAAAATTAGCGGTCTTAATTTTTACCCGGATTGAAATTTGTTGAAGAAAATTACATGTGATTTTTCAAATGGGTGCTAACGTGGTTTTCACTATAACGCGACACAACGTTATGCGGCATTTTTGCAACTCTAGAAGCGACTCCGGGCCCGGGCGACCGGTCACTGGCGATATATGTCGAGTAAGGGTAGACACACACGGGACGACGTATTATCGATAATAACCGAAGCCCTGTGACAAATATTGAGTTTAATATTTTACTTGTCCGGTACTCCAGCTCCTTTTGGAATTGTGATTATGTCGTCGCGGTGGAAACATTCCTGTCTGTGGAGATGGTGTCATAGAATGTCTTGGATGTGTCTAAAAAGTGTCTCGGAAGAGTTCTAAAAGTGCCTTGGGAGTGACCACAAAGTGTCTTGGAAGTGACCAAAAAGGGTCTTGAATGTGTCCAAAATGTGTCTTGGAAGAGTTCTAAAAGTGTCTTGGAAGTGTGCAAAAGGTGCCTTGGAAGTGACCACAAAGTGTCTTGGAAGTGACCAAAAAGTGTGTTCAAAGTTACTTAACTAATTTTGTGTGTAGCTCTTGAAAGCTTTAGTGATTTGCACTCTAAACATAGACATGGATCTAAGGAGATTTAAACCATTATACTAAACCAAGGCACACCCACCCGAGGTGGCCGAGTGCTCCCGAGCGTTTTAGCCGCAAGTCGCACAACACCCAATTATTGGAAATGGTTCCCTTGTTTCGTGTTTTGTGTTAATTATAGATATTGTCGAGATATAAATAAAATTAGGTACAGATACAAAATCGCACTGGGAGAGCGTGGTGAACGATACTCCATCACCAGTGCGATTATATGGAGGATACTCCAAACTGCACGGTTGATTGAGGAGGTCTATGCCCAGAAGTGGGATGAATAAGGCTATGCATGTTATACGTAATTGAAGGATAGATTGTTGGATTTGATGAATTGACTTGTGGCTCTGCCCACCCTGGTACGGGCGTGAATTTATGTATGATGATTGCAAACATTTTGACATAACTTCATCCACCTCAATGTGAGTCCTTTATTGCTTCAATGTGGCCTATTGTGACTATTATATGTGGCACAATGTCAAACACGTCGTGGTCACTCAGTGGAGTTATAGCACAACCTAATCAGCTTACTTACCACCTGCGTGGTAGATTAATTAATTGCTGACACACGGCGAGGTCGCTGATGGATGACACGTTGTGATTTAATGCTACTGACTTCTGTGACTTATGACCGCTAATTAGTCATTATCTGTACTGATTTATTAAGCTGAAGTTCTTAATTGGAAGTGTCCTTAGAAAAGTCTTAGTACGATTTTCTCTGGACCGGCGTGCGTGTATAAAACGTTTGATGAATGTAGAGGAAGCAAGAGAAGTGTGTCAGGATCGAAGCAAATGGAATTCCACTTACCCCGGTGTGAAATAGGCGTGAGTTTATGTACGTATGATGTTTTTATTAAGCTAGAAGCAGATCAAAATTCACAACGTACGCGCGCGTCAGAATTTTCCGTTTTATATGGAATTATCAGGTCTTCTACGCTCAGTGGGTAGGCCCGCTACAAGGTGGACCGATCTGGTGAAGGTCGCGGGAAGCCGCTGGATGCGGGCAGCGCAGTACCGATCATCGTGGAGATCTTTGGAGGAGGCCTATGCCCAGCAGTGGGCGTCGCACGGCTGATAATGATGATGATGGAATTATAATCACTGTTACAAAACAGATAAGCGTATTTTATTTCTGTTAATTTTACAAAATCTGATGACTACACACTGTAGGTACTAACGTAAACAATCACAGATACCAAACCTGGTTAGATATATATATGTTCCTTACTCCAATAGGGATTTACCAACACAAACTCATTTCAAACCCATCCCGTTCTAGTTACTAGTACTACGAGCCATAGTTCTGAGGGGTTTTGAGTTGACGTTACTGCGAGTCCAATATAGTATAAGTAAGGTAAGGTACCTTCCTCACAGTGCGATTTAATATCGCATTAATTGGATATTTGACTGGCTCAAAGATAAATCATAAAATGCTAATCTAGAAATAGAAGTCAGTCTAAAATGATCAAAACGCAATCTCATTTTACTTTTCGACTCATTTTCGTATTTTATTTGTGAATTAAGTAACAATAAGTACGACGTTTGAGCGCTTTTATTGATGACGTCACAGGACGGTATTTCCATACGAACTCCAATAAAAACTTTCGTTTTGACGTTTCGTAGAAAGTGTTTTTTTTTACTAGGTTGTCAAGTAGCCTACTGCGATTTTAGGGTGCGGTTACCAGTATATTGTAGCAAAGAGTTCGACATTTGAAATGTTTTAATAATTAATTAATTCAAATTCAAAAAAATTCTGTAAATCCAAAACATATCTATTGACACACCTCACTATAGAAAGGCCTATCACTTTGGCCTAATAAAGCTCGAAGAAACATGGGATTTTAGTTCCTCAAGCGGTGACTGTATCTCTGACTACTCTAAGTGGGAATATCATTTGATTTTTTGTCAATTTCTAAAAAGTATACCTAGATTTTCATCGACCTCATATTCATGTCGTCAATTGTTTCGATATTGCACGTACCGCGTCGCGTCGTGGGGAAGGTCGCTGTAGGCTTCACTGCTAGTGGTTGATTAAACAAGCAGTGGTGCCGTGCGGGCCCCGTCGTTAGAGATCCCTCGTCAAAGGATTGAGCTGGGTACTATTCGTAGCTAAGTCAATAGTGCAGCCGGTAAAGAAACTCTATGAAGTTACAATTTAGGCTGGCTGCAGGCACAATTTAATAAATTAAACAGTTATTTCGGTAACGAAGGAGGTTGTACAGGTTGTCAGAAGCTGCAGTATTCGTAAGCGGATGACACGATCAACAAAAAAAATACCTATTTATGTAAAAATTGACGATTCAAAATGTAGCTATGTTACCCAATGAACAAATATATTTTTGAGTTTGAATTTGAAGGTGTTTTTGTTTTAACTATAACTTTGTATTGCGTAGTATCTTAGACATACTTTTTGAATAGTTTTAGTAGATGTGTAAAGTCCATATATTTAGCAGAATGTTGGAATACTTGTATTAAATCTGTCAACATATTTTATCTTAACCCTTCTACATACTATCTACTTATAAGAACTTCAGTAATGAGTTTGTTATGTACGTACTTATATATGAAAAATGAAATGGAAGTAGAGCATTGACCCCAGCCGGGGATGCGCGAGCGCGGCGGGGATGCGACGGCAATAACGCAGCATTTCCGCTTCCCTAATCACATCAATCTCATTAGGAGAGAATTGCGCAGGAAAAATATTAAATTTTATTCAAATTTTGTCCTTTTCAAGCCCCTTTGAAGCACAAGTTTGACGAAATAAACAAACAAGCAAGTTCGAGACAGCTCTCCAGTCAAGGAGCCCTGTGTAATTGGAGCAGGCTGGGGCGAAGCACCCGCGCCCTATTGTGCGACCGGAGTTTGTTTCATCTGAAGCGTCGCGGCCGGACAATCAGCGGCTTGTATTACTTGAATATTTCCCCGGCGTTGCTGTTCACAGATTTTGATCAAAAATTAGACTCGGACGGGACTTAAACCCGCAGCTCCCCTCGTCTGGAGTATTTTTTTTTATTTATTTTTTTCTTTGTGAGTTTCTATATAAAAACAAAAATCCTTTATTTACTTATGCAAAAGTAAAAAATGCATGAGGAATAAGGTTTTATTGGAAACGTATTTTTTAATGAGCGAGAACGATTACATCTCTTCGTGTTTGAATCTCAAAGAACTAGTTCAGGGCTGTTTAATTTCACCTTGAAAGCGGCGGCTTCCCGCCTCAGATTAGAGTGCGGGACAAAAATACAAACAAACGACGCTAGACAATAGCGTGACGAGGGTAAAAGGGCGCCCTTATCTGCGCCCGCAGCCGCGCCACTGGGGCGGGCGGGGGGCTTGGAAGGGGCCGCGGGGGGGGGGGGGGGGGGCACGGAGCGACAACCACGCCGACATACCCACCACGACATACACGAGACAAACAACTGTGGCTGATCCCAATACAAGTTCCCGAGAAACATAGTCTCAACACTCTCAACGGACCAACAACAGCCTCCGTGGTCCAGTGGTTTGAGCGTTGGGCTCACGACGGACCTCCGGCCCGGGTTCAAAAAAAAATCATCACAAAAATCACTTTAATCCCTAGTTAGTTAGGATTACGACATTACAGGCTGATCACCTGCTTGTCCGAAACTAAGATGATCCGTGCTTCGGAAGGCACGTTAAACTGTCGGTCCCGGTTACTACTTACTGATGTAAGTAAGTAGTCGTTACATGAGCCATGTCAGGGGCCTTTCGCGGCTCAATAGTAACCCTGACACCAGGGCTGATGGGGTTGGTAATCCACCTCACAACCCACACGACAGAAGAATAAGAAGGGACCAACAGACGGACGGACGGACATTACAATAGTCTTATAAGGGTTCCGTTTTTTCCTTTTGAGGTTCGGAACTCTAAAACTACATAAATGTTTCTTCTCGGACAATAAATCCGAAAATATTATTATGTTCTTTCTTACTTGATGGACAAAATTATATGGGTGATCGGGTGGTCGTGTGTGTAAAGTACCTTTAATATTTTTATACTAGGTATTAAGACATAAGTGTCTCCTAATCACTTGCGGCTCTGGCCACCCTGTTACGGACGGGTGTGAGTTGCATGTATTTGTAGAGTAATCAAAAGTACGCATTGGCAAGGGCGCTCGTAAGATCTGCCCATAATTAATGGCCGGCTTATAATCGGAATAAATCAGGATTTTCTTTAAAAGTCCGAGTAAGCAGTCTGAAGTTGAGTTTTAATATAATTAATAGCTTCTCGAGTGATTTTGAAATAAGTACGGACCACCTTTGAAGATTTAAGTAGGTAAAATTAAATCATTGTTGCTTTTTAAACCAACAATGTTTTTTTTCTCAACAATTTGTTATTTACTTCTGGAAACAGGATAATATGAATTAATATGAAGTGGCTACATTGGCAAAAGATATAAAATGACTATTATGTTCGTTAGAAAGTGTCAATTAGATTCCAGTCTCATTAATTCTTTGAGACCAAGGGGATCTCTAGTTGTAAGCGAAGAATGGCTTGTAAGTAATTAAATTTGAATTCTAAATAGTAGATCTATAAGTTTTAATTACGATGTCTAAGGATTAATTGTGTCACTTTCGAAATAAATTATGTTGGAAACAAGTTTCAGTTTCTAGAACACATTATATCTACATTGGCCCCGATTCCTGCAGACACCGCCTAATTTTATTTGAAATTATACCTGTCATTTTCTTATCCGCCCAAAAGGAAAGAGACGGATGATTGTCAACAGGTTAATTTTAAAACGAATAGATAACCCGGGCGAATAAAATAGGCATCGCCGGTATGCAATGCATTTGACGTTCTGTCTACTTAACTCTGTCGGGTTATTCGCCAATGTAAAATTTTAGACGGTTGTTTTAGATTCGTTCCTAAATTAGACGTATGTCGATTACCCGTCCCTTTCTTTTTCAACGGATGAGAAAATGTCAGGTATACCTTAAAATAAAATTAGATGGCGTCTGCAGGAATTAGCACCATTTTCGAAATTAATTATGTTGGAAACAATTTTAGTTATCTAGAACACATTACAGTGTCAGATGATGATTTGTCCAGTGAGTCGGCGGCGCGTGTTTAGCTCGGTGAGGCGGGGAGTACTTAGTTCATCATGCGATGAATGTAAATACCCCGTAATCTTAATTGAATAGGCTTGAATTTTCAAAAATCCCTACTTACCAGAATTATACTCACTTATATTATAAAAGGAAGATTGGTGTACAACTTTCTAGTCCCAAACGATTTGAGAAATGTGATCTGATAATTATATCAATCAGTCGGTTTCTCATTATAGGTATTAGAAAAGGATGTGTGCCTTTGTTGTGGATAGTAAACGGGTCGATACGTGATTAAATATTAAATAAGGCAAAAAAATAATTACCATATAATTTTGTTTCCCCCGTGTAAGTTACAATAGGTTTGCCTCAGATGTCCTTAACTACCTGGCCGAACAAATTAATGGGGAGCACTGAAGGCTCTAATCAGATACAAAAATTTAGGATAACAATCCTGAGGGTGCAATTATGTGCCAGCTATGTTTTTTTTTGACGTAACTTATTGTAGATTTGCCACCATACGGTAGTTTCCAACTAGTCAAATCAGTTTTTTTTATTAACGCCTTTTTTTTACGTGACTTATTGTAGATTTGCCGCAGATGGCATTAACTACTTGGCCGGATTTTTAAAC
This sequence comes from Pectinophora gossypiella, assembly GCF_024362695.1. Lineage (NCBI taxonomy): Eukaryota > Metazoa > Arthropoda > Insecta > Lepidoptera > Gelechiidae > Pectinophora > Pectinophora gossypiella. The sequence goes on from NC_065405.1 coordinate 274,991, forward strand.
GTCAAAACACGAAATTACTATGGAATTTGTATGAATGAGCAACCTGTGATGTCATAGAAAAACGTGTCAAAATTTGATACTTATTATTACATTTTTCTTCATTAAAATTAATAAATAAGTCAGTAGAAAAAGGAAAACGTTTTTAGTCAACTTTAGTAATCAGAATTTCCTAATTTATCTCTGACCTGGGAAACTACCCAATTGGCGTTAACATCTTAGCATCAGAGCCAATGGCAGAAGGTCGTGTGCTTAAACTGACAAAAAGGTGCTCGTACTCAGCTGGCCGAGTACACACCTGCCGCCGCGCCGGGTGTAACACTGAGTGTTATACCGTCGCCGGCGCCGCGGCAGGGCACTATATAAATAAGGAGTAGTTCAAGTGGAAGGGTCTCATACATCCTGCAGACCGGGTGGCGGGGAGGGGGTGAAGGGAAAGGACCGTTATTGGAGAAAAGCCGGAATAAATCGGGGTTCCGCTTCGAGCACTATTGTTTTTGCTATATCCTCACTTCAAACGGCTTTTCGGATATCCAATTTCTATATACATAAGTATTATAATTATACATTTTTAAGGAAATAATATTGAAGACGTTATAAAAGTTTTGCTGCGACATTGAAATGGAATTATTAACTGTATGGATCACAGTACTAGAAAAGCAGATAGACGGCTGTAGTTAGACTAGAATAGTCCGTTATAACTACCGTAATTCGCTTTAAGTATGACAATAGATACATTCAAAAACTAATAGATCGTAGTTTTAGTAGTTTTTTCTAAGGCGGTATTTACCTATTACTTAAGCAGACAAAATGGACAGCAATAAAATCAATAAATAAAATAACGATATATTGTAAAACGCCTGGTGAAAATAGGGTGTATATACTTTGCACTGATGCTATGTTATGTTAAATATTGAATTTTGAAGACCGTGCCTCTCATTTGTTACTGTGCATACCCTGATATGGACTCTTCGAGAGGTTATAATGTACCTATATTTCATTTTCGCAGCTGACCACGTAGCGTGGGAGGCAGATCATCACGTCATTCTATACATTCGATACTGATTCCTATATCATCATCATCTCCCTAGCTTATTTCACGGATTCCGCTGACCTAACCTGAACATTTGACCGCTCCGTTCTTTTACAGAAGCGACTGCCTCCAACCCGCAAAGGGAAACCCAGCCCAATAAGTACAGAATTGACCACATACCTCCGAAACACATTTCTCGGAAATATGGGTTTCTTCACGATGTTTTTCCTTCATCACTGAGTAAGTATTTAACATCCAAACATAAATTCGAGAACGAATTTGACAATCATTGGTTTAGGCCCGTGCTGGGGTTTGAACCTGCGACCTTACAGTGAGAGTCAAGCGTTCTTCCAACTGGGCTACCACGGCTCCTGACTGACTCCTACGCTTACTATATTCACTCAATATGATTTAACTATTAACTGGCTATGTACGTGCTTGGTTTAGATCAATATAACATAACCTGTTTGGTACATACGCAAATAAAGAGGCAAAATCCGGTAATTTGAAATTAATAGGTAAAACATAATTGAACAACTAGCTTTCAATACTAATTACACATTTTGTCGAAAATATAATTTAAGTAATTGCGTTGTGATTTAATAATAATTAATTAATTACATGAGCATAATCATTATTTTCACAAGAATTTACAAAATTCAGTTTATTTTAACGGAAATTTAGAATTTTATGTTGAAATTATTAAAACTATTCACGAATTGATCACACACACACCCATTTTTGTTATATTTGGCTTATTTGTGTACAACTTGCTTTTATAGAAGAGCGGAGTCTCGTGACACAGGCTTAAAAGGAGACTCCAATCACCTTTATCACTGTAAATAGTTTCTAACTAATAAAGTAGATTGGGTGCCTTTTCATTATACTTACGTGATTATATTAGGTTTTAATAATTGATCAAAGTGAGAATAGAGAGCATATCCGCATTACCAATGTCCATTACTAAACATCTTTCCAAGAAAAAAAAAATGTACCTACTAGTTACTGGGCTGAAAAAATCTGAATGCCATCGAAACGACAAGAAGAAGAAGTTACTTGATGGATTGGAATATTTAGATACAAATAGAGGTTACGAGTTCATACTAGATCGATTGTTAAGTAATCCCATCGAACCTAGCCTCATCATAACCGACATATTTACGTTGGCATGAACCTCTTTGATAATATCGAGTGTGTCTGTAACTGTGAGCGGGAGGTGATCGTGGCCGGCGATCCGTCGTGTCGTCATCGTAATGGCCAATTTGGCCAGCTCTCTTCATTTGTATTCATTTTATTATCCATTTGGGCCGCTCATACAGTCGGTTATGTCGATACGTTATGGAGTCACTCGCTGACACCGTTACACAATTACCGCCGGGTTTCTGGTACCCTCAGGGGATCTACACGAGATGGGAAATATGCCCACAGTATTTTTTTCCATTTTTTCCCATTTGACGATAAAATTCGTTTTTCATTTTCATTAAGCTCTCTCCGCTTTCCGCCGTCGAGTCCGTCCTCAAACGCCCAGAGTCGAGCCCTCTTAAGCATCCTTAGACATGTTGTCCGAAATTAATTACCGGATGAGAACCCTCAGCGCACCCTATTCGGCCACGTAGCCACGGCGACCTCAGATAAATATAAAGTCACATTATATTACTTACAACAAAAAATAATACCGTAACGACTAAGGACATCTTTTTAATTTTCCTAAGTGATCATAGAGAAGGAAGTAAAATTATAAAACATCTGTCCCTTGCAGAACAACACGAGTGCGTAGATAAATGGAAGGCCATCTTACGTTTAATTCCTATTCAATTTCGTGCTGAATTCTAAAGGTCTTCTAATTAGAGCAGCTTAAAGCGAACGCAAACAAATGGCTCGATCCACTCGCATGCGTAGGCGGGCCGTTCAACAATATTTCCAACATTACGTAAACATAAATCGCTTTATCTGTAAACGGGGAGCAGTAATTAAAGATAGCGAATGAATTACACGGACTAATTAGCAGGCGGCGTCGCGTGCGCGGCCGTAGTTAGGTGACTGGTTACTGCTAATTAAATACCCACAGATTTACTACCGCCAGGATTACTGTAATCCTCCATAATGGTTATTAAAATTAAAAATAGTTATAGAAATCAATAGGGCAACGAACGCTATAATGGTAAATATAGGGTGATTTAGTATGTAATTATGTTATCTAAGTGATGGCAAGTAGGAGTTTATATATATTGTTTTGAAGTGAACGTTATATAACCTCAACAGTTGCAGAGGCGGAGATGGGAGCCATCGGTACGGCAATGCAGGACGGAAGGGGCGAGTCACAGGGACTGTAACCTGAAACCTGACAGAGGGCAGCAGTAACTATCAGTACTATTCAGGGGCGGAGGACGGGAGTCCTAGTAAGGCTTTGAAATAGACTAATCTAAAAACCCTAAAAAGTAGCATGGAGAATGCTACACCAACAAAAGCATCATCATCATCATCTCCCTAGCTTTATCTCGGTTTTCACAGGGTCCGCTTACCTAACCTGAAGATTTGACAGGGCCGGTTTTTTACAGAAGCCACTGCCTGTCTGACCTTCCAACCCGTGAAGGGAAAACCAGCCCGATACAGATTAGGTCACATAACTCTGAGAATGCATTTGTCGGGAATGTGGGTTTCATCACGATGTTTCTTTCACCGCTGAGCACGTGATAATCATTTATGATGCGAACATGAATTGGAAAACGAATTCGACAATAATTGCAACATTTCCAGCCTGCGACCTAAAAGTGAAACAAAAAAAAAGAATTTATGAAACAAATAAAAGAGAAGGTGCAGGTCGTGTCGTATCAGGAGGTGAATGATATGGCGGGACGAAGAGAGGAATGGTGATTATTCCACCGACAAGAGTGCAGCTCTTAAATAAGGAGAGAGAGAGAGAGAGAGAGAGATTTAAAAGTTAGAGGCAAGCGTTCTACCAACTGGGCTACCACAGCTCCTGCACCGACAAGAGCGTGGCTCTTAAATTACTGATGATGAACGTTATAAAGATTTGTTTCGGACAGCAATTCCTTCTACTTGACCCGCACCCCTCCACCACCCTCCCCCTCAATCCCTCGGGGATGTCACTTGTTGTTGTTTGACCTGAAAAATCTCACACTGAGGATTTTCACCTAGTTTGCATATATTTGCACATATTTGCCGTCGTGTCGCACTATCTGTTTACACTTATTACTTTGCACGAGTTGGGAATGTTCAGAGGAAAACAGGATCTCGCCGCATTGTACTTACACAATTCTATTCTGAAAACTGAAACAGCGATGTCACAGGATATTGGATATAGGAATATCTATAAGATCGATTTGTTTACCAAAAGCACGTGTAACGTCAGGACAATTTAAACTTAGGTAATTCACGTGTTGGCTATACAATAGGGTCGCCTCTGTTACACAAGACTTACAGGTAGCGAAGACTGTATATATCCACTACTACACCAAAATACGTATATACAAAATTTACTGAAAATTCCTTGTGAGTTATAAGTATTTAATGTTAGATAGAACAGAATCCATCGGCCTACTCTCGACTGATAAATCACTACGCTAATGAACGTCCAGTACTTTGACAGATCACACACACACACACACACACACATGCACACACACACACACACATGCACACATGCACACGCACACGCACACGCACCCACACCCACACCCACACCCAAAATTAATTTTTTTTTATATATTTTGTTATTTTTTCTTGACCATGACTTTCTGGGGGTGGAGGCCTGGAGTCCTAAGACACAGGGTATCCTAGTTTAGGCTCCAGCCTCTACTTTTTTTGTATGTATTTATGTATCCATGTGTTTTATTTTTTGTAGAGGAAATAAAGATTTTACTTTACTTTACACACGTACCGCGCATTGAACCTATTGTAAAACTTTATCTATATAGAAATATAATCAATTACTGGGCCACGTGGGTCTGACCCACATTTTCTTTAGGACTGCTGACCTAACCTGACAGGATAGAAGGTTTCCAATCATAGTGAAACCTGGTTAAGTGAGACATCAAGGGACCTGCAATGTCGTTTCACTTATAGAGGTATTGCACTTACCCAGTGTCTCAGATATACAGGTATAAATAAATATCTGTCTCATTTACAGAGGGTTCCATTAATAGAGGTGAGAATACAGGTTATTTCAGTTATACAGGAGCGATCATTAAATAAAATAACGTGTTATGTATTTTTCAAATAAACATCTGTATGATAGTAAAGCGAAACTAAAAATGAAGGTAATTGAAGCTCAAAATTTGTACTTACGTACTTAGAATTACGTGTGGAATTTGTGGGTAGAATAAGAATGAGTAAACAAACAATGTTATCTCAGTTACAGAGGTTTATGCATATAAAATTTACTCGCTGTCTCAGTTATAGAGGTAACTATGATGATAAATCGAAAGAACGAATCCCAGATATAGAGGCTTACCTCGTCCCAGTAACAGAGGTAATTCAGTGCCAAAGTGTTGGGACCTCAGCATGAGTTCCAGTTATGGAGGTTTCTCACTTATCCAGATCCCACTTAACCAAGTTTCACTATACCAGAGAATACCAGTGCAGTGTAACAACTATGTACTTTACTTACTTCAGTAAATAGCAACTGGGGCTCAATGTAACGGCCTCTGTGGTCCAGTGGTTGAGCGTTGGACTCACGATCCGGAGACCCCGGGTTCGAATCCCGGTGTGAACATATCACAAAAATTACTCTATGATCCCTAGTTTGGTTAGGACATTACAGGCTGATCACCTGATTGTCCGAAAGTAAGATGATCCGTGCTTCGGAAGGCACGTTAAGCCGTTGGTCCCGGTTACTATTTACTGATGTAAATGCATGCGCCATGTCTGGGGCCTTTGGCGGCTCAATCATGTGTAACTTATCCAAAGCGTCTTACTTTTCGATCAATAGACTACCAAAACCTAGTCAAATGAGATACTTTACTTTAAACGTCAAAACGAAAGTTTTCTTCGGAGTTTGTATGGAAATACTGTCATGTGACGTCATCAATAAAAGCTCGAACGTCGTACTCACTGTTACTTAATTCAAATGAGATTGATTTGTGATCATTTTCGACTGGCTTCTATTTCTAGATTAGCATTTTATAATTCATCTTTCACCCAGTCTTTATGTGATTACTTATCGTACAAGGCAAACAATTGAAACAGTAATACCTAAGACTGTGGCCCACAAGCACAGACACACTCAGGGCCCGAGACTGTCTACAATGGCATCAGGTATGCAATCAGCTGCGGATGTTTGTCGTCGCCGGTCAGCTGTGACTCGCTCCAGGTAACTACTAGGTATACTACACCACACACCACGTTACATACCTAACCTAGCCTAGTATACCAGCTACCTAACATAGCAATGAGTTTGCGACTACGTCAGCTTCGATTGGATTGCATAGACTGCAAGATAATGAAGGCGTCATAACAATTCAAAAATTCAATTCATATTTCAAAAATATCTTTATTCTGTAGGTAACATAGTTACACTTTGAATCGTAAATTTTTACATAACGAATGTCTCATCCGCCTAAAACTACTGCAGCTTCTCACAACCTGCATAGCCGGGGAAAACAAGCTGCAAGAAAAACCTCGGCACAGGGCCCTGGACGTTCTTTAAAAATATATATATTGGTGGTTACAAATTGTGTGTAAAAGTATTGTGTTTCGTATTCGGGACAAAGGAAACACGAAAAAAATACTCAGAGACACACAATAATACATAAACAAATACATATTGTTTAAATAAAGTAGAATAGAAATTGTTTATTATAAAAAGACGCTACGCACATAAACAAGAAAATAACATTTTCTTTTTCATAAAACAATTAAGTACGCACAAAAAAGCATAACGGATGTTCGTCGAAATTATCATAAAGGTGGTGGCTCATACATACATACATACAGACATTCGTCACGATATTTTCTTTCACTGGTGAGCACATGGTCTGAATATTAATTTGAAACAGATTAGAAAACTATTGGTTTAAGCCCATGCTGGATTGAATCTGCGATCTCCTAACGAGAGGCGAGCGTTATTCTAATCTTTGGAAGAACACACAGATCATAGAAACTATTGTTGATACCTATATTAGACAAACCTGTTGCATGTTTATTTAATAATGCGTTACTGAGAGGCTTTGGTGAATAAAACGATCAAATACATAATATTTTTATTTAACAATACTAACAGTATTACTACAAATCAAAGCATTTACACCGTCAAACATACATAGCGATAAACCTTAATGGCTCGGTCGCATCTCAGCTACGATTGTATCGGGCATGCAATCAACGGAGCTCCACAATCACTGCCCATGTCGGCTAGAGGCTACTGGCTACCTATTGCATTGCTTGTAATATTGACCTGCGGAGTTTGCATACTACCATCATGTTCATATACTTCTGATATGCACTAGGACACAAAGACAATTACTTGGTTGCTTGTCAAGTTGTTATGTAATCTAGTCGTATTATTTCAAGTAAAAATTAAACGTTAGTTAGTTATTACTACCAAGTAATAAAACGTGGTAGCCCGCAGTTGGGAGAACGCTTGATGAGGTTGCAGGTTCGAATCCAGCACGAGTCTAAACTGAAAATGTATATAAATATTATCTTCGAATTGTTTGTAGATCAAAAATGATTATCACGTGCTTCTTGTAGTGGTAAAGTAAACAAAAACATCGTGGTGAAACTAAACCCATACTTCGTTTTAAGGGTATGTAACTTACCATGTAGGTACTGGGCTGGTTTTCTCTTCACGGGTTGAAAGGTGGGTCAGGCAAAAACCGGACTTGTCAAATCTTCAGCTTTCGTAAGCGGAACCCATGAAAACGAGATAACGCTAGGGAGATGACGATGTGGAAAGAAACAATTACATCAGTATCCCCGTACTGCGCTTGTACTCTAAATACAGTAATGAACGGACGTTCTTTATACTTTTTAAGCAATAGAAAAAAGTAAACAGTAATGAAAAAGAAAAGCAAAATGTATCCTGGGAAAGACTCACTAATACGCGTAAACAAAACACCAACCGGAATACACTAAGAGCTCCTGAAAAATATGTCACCAAAGGAAAGCAAAACCAAGCCAATGGAGTGAAATGAACATTGCAGAAAAAACAGAAGGAAATAGCTAGTGTGGTAAGCTGGAGATTAATCGGCCAATCGGGGATATTAATGGCAGCCATCACACACACGGGCGCGGCTTCCTCACTGAGCATACAGCCAAGTAGAGCCTTAAGTCTGATTTTTCACATAAGAAAGAAATATTTATTATTAGAGGACGCCTCAGTAACAATACAATAACACCAATAAACGAAACTTACAAATAACCTTATAGAAACAAAGAAACATATCAGCTAGCTGAGACAAGGCCGAGTACCAGAAAACAGCTGATCACGCGCCAATCAGCACAAATAAACACTCAATATTTGAGTTATCCACAGACGATACAAAGAAATAGACGCCTAACATAAGCTGTTAACTAGCTGAATTTAGGGGAAGAGGAAAGCGGGAAGCTGTGTTCTGACTAGCTCTCCCAACATACCTAAACACGTCGAAAGACCTATTTGTCAGATGTGTTGACAGAAGCCGTTCGTCTGTTAGGAGTCTAGAGGTCGTGACGTCGATGCCGCCGAGTGTATGGCGCGTGCCTTTTATACTGAGACTCACGTATTGTATGGAGACTGCACTCTCAAGTAAATGGAAATATTAAAACGTCGCGCGGTTCGATGCGTTACTGTTGAAGCTCTTTACTTCAAGTCAATTGTGTACGGACTTAGTGCTCTAACCAGGGTTGATGAGGCCGGCCATTGACCTTACAACCAACATAAAAGAAGATGCTCTTATGCTAGAAAAAGATACACTCACCCACACAAACGACTCGCAAATCATTTATTTGTCGTCCTGTCTACCCGGATAGACATAGGTACTCATAAGTGATTAGCACCAAACTGTCAGTTTACCTTATTCTTCTCTTCTATCGTGTGGATTGTGAGGTGGATTACCAACCCCATCAACCCTGGTGTCAGGGTTATTACTGAGCCGCCATATGCCCCTAACATGACTCATGTAGCGACTACGTACCTACCATAGTAGTTTATAGTAGTTTTGACATTTACCATTTACCTACGTCTGTTTAACCCGTTCCCAATTTTTTAAAGTCATAAAACTTATTATTGTTATTATTTTTTAAATAAAATAGGCTCGCGTTTGATCACAATCTCACCTGATGGTAAGTGACGATGTGGTGTGGTTATTATTGTTAAATGATGACTTCGACGGGGAAGAAGCAAATACTCCTATCTTACACAGACCTAACTGTAAGATAGGAGTATTTGCTTCTTCCCCGTCGATTTGCTACATTATACCTAAAGCAGAACAGCTTGTCTGTAATCTACTTGACTGGGTGTGCAATTGTGTGTGCAATTTTCTTTGACGTGACTTATCGTAGATTTGCTGCAAATAGCATTAACTGCTTGCCCGGAAAAATGCCTTCCCATTTTTCTTCGGCTGAGGGCTCTCACCCGGTACAAAATTTAAGACAACGGGCCTAAGGGTGCCCAGTTGGGCGCGAATCTCTGCTCAGGGGGCCTACCTGGGCGTCGTCTGGGCGGATTGTATTTGAATTCCTAATGGGTCAATAGAGATAAGCGCAGAATGAGGGAAATCGTCGACCACGCCAGCGGGGTCGGGGTCCTGAAGCGTTTGTTGTCGCGAGCTGATTGGCCGCCTCTATGACTTCAACAATAAACTACAAAAAAACTGGAGGACAGTCTTAATTTATTTTATTTTTATTCTATTTAAATTCTGTTACTTATTCACAATGACGTGTCCGCAGACTTGCACCAATCGAGACGCCCAAAGTCCCGTAACAGCGAATTGCGGGACAATAAACTTGAAAACTTTATTTATACGACACTCAGTCGATACTTGCAGCTTTATGGCGACATAAAACAATGTGTAAATGATTCATGGCTTCAATGGAATCTTTCAATTTTATGACCGATGGTAATAGACCGCAAGAATACAAGAGTGGTTACTTACGTCACGTGAAAAACCCCATGATAGCCCTGTTTGGAGAACTTACACTGTAAGGTCACGGGTTTCAATCCCGGCTCGGCCTTTGAACCACTGAATTCGACTTTATGATATCACGTGGTTTTCAGGATTTGTGCCCGGTTAATGGCAATAAGTTCGTCCCGAATTATTAAAATATTGCTGACAAGGTGTGTTAGTATACGCCACCTCTGCCTACCCCTTCGAGGATACAAGCGCGATGTGAAAAATGCTATGTTATGTGAAAAAGTCCAACTAAGCAACGTCCTGGGGCCTTATTTTTGAATCGCTCGCTTTCAATTCACGCTCGAAAATATATACCCATTTCATGCAGCATATCAGAACTTGTCATTTGCAAGATGAGACAAGTATAATATTTTCGCACGCGAGTTGAAGGCGAGCGATTCAAAAATAAGGATCTGGAAGGCGCGGATTCGATATAGAATTGTATTGATAGTTGATATCACCTGGGGCATGTTTCATAAAACTTACAATTGTAAATTACAACGACAATTTGGTGTTAATTACGTAACTAATATGAAACTGCAAAATATTCGTGATCACTAACTCCGCAATGTACATCAAATTGTCATTGTAATTTACAATTGTAAGTTTTATTAAACAGACCCCTGAACTGCGGCCTAAGCTTTATGGATCAGAAAAAATATGTCTTAAAATCAAACGGATAAAAAATATCCCTGAACTAATCTATATCATTGAGATGTGATAACAAAGATAACGTATATGTAATTTGAGTTACCAATTGATTCGATGTCGCCATGTGAAGACAAGATCGGCTAGGTTCTTAGTACCGTCAGCTGTTTGATAAATGTTAAGTGCTTCTTCTTCTATCGTGTGGATTGTGAGGTGAATTACCAACCCCATCAACCCAATGTTAAGTGCTGAAATGTTAAGTCTTCCTCTGTCGTTTCCTCCGCACATGACATGGATTACTCTCCATTGACACCGCCGGCTATTGTCGCACTAAAGCGATCGGTTCATTGAGCTATCTATATGTGCCGAAATCTGTAATCGAATATCATTGGCTGGTAATATCAGCTCATAGATCACTTGACATAACGTTACACTATGTTGTAATTTCAGGACCATTTTAATGTGACCCTGATACTACGATCAATGATGCAATCTGAGGCAATGACGTCATAAATCGTCTGAAACAGACGTATAAGGCCAATGATGATGATGATGATGATACTACGATATTATGAAAGAATTCAAGGGAGAAGCTGCCGCAGTAGTAGGTATACGTACAATACGTACATACATAAACAGCCTATATACGTCCCACTGCTGGGCACAGGCCTCCCCTCAATCAACCGGAGGGGGTATGGAGCATACTCCACCACGCTGCTCTAATGCGGATTGGTGGAGGTGTTTTTGCGGATAATAGCCGGGACCAACGGCTTAACGGGCACAGCACGGAATCATCTTACTTTTTCGGACAATCAGGAGATTCAAGACTTAAATATCATAACCAAAAAAAGAACAGTCTCATAAAGTGATTTCGACAATGTCCCCATCGGGAATCGAACACGGACCTCCAGATCGTGAGCGTAATGCTCTAACCACTAGGGCACGGAGGCTGTTCAGTAGTAGGTATACTACACTCCGCCCTGTAGTTCCGGGCGCAAGAATAGGGCTACGGTACCCCCTGCCTGTCGTAAGAGGCGACTGAAAGGGGACACTGGGGATCGTGAGTGATAAGGGCGGGGGCCCGAACCACTCAACACACGATCTCCGGGATGGACGGCAATGCGATATGGCCTCGCATCGCCGTAAAACTGGGATGGCGTAGGGGTGGGGATCTACCCCGGGACGCGCTTTAGTGAAAGCAAGTGCGAGGGGAGCACCGGTGCGTTCGACAGAGATCCCGGAGCTCCCCGACATGCACCGCAGAGGGCCATCGGAGGGGTTTTAGTCGGTAGGAGTCCGACATAACCTCGTCGCTCCCCCGGGTGGCGAGGTATCCATGAGGATTTCCCCTTCGTTACCAAAAAAAAAAAAAGGTATACTACACTATAATTTTTTAAACACAGGCATGTAAAATAGAATTACATTACTTTACAAAGGAGTGCACTTGCTGCCGAAATTTTAATTCTTCCCGTATTTGCACGCACGCGCATGTTTGATAATACGCGTGAGCTCGGTGAACTCTCAATTTAGAAATTCTCAACCCGTTTCGACGCTTCCAACAACCAGTCCCCGCTTAACTATATGGACGGGAGCTCTGGGTTTTAATTAGCTGGGGCCAGGCTGACTGCCAAATGTCTGCGAGATTAGCATCTACTCCCACTGTGAGAGAGGTCTCGGAAGAAAATTGCCAGATATCCATCGGCAGACCGCCAGACTGCTTTTGTTTCACTCATCCCATCAGACTGCTTAAGCAAGCAATGCATCTGAACGGTTAAAAAGGCCACATCGAAGCAATTCATCTAAAAAAACAATATTGCAATTTGACATTTGCGCATATAAAAGTAAGAGCGCATTGCACACAAATGTCAAATAGCAATATTGCTTTCTTAGATGAATTGCTTCGATGTGGCCATTTTAACCTCTCAGTTCAGTTTTATGGAAAATTACGATGTGCTGGATTGACAATTCTCGTTACGTAGTTTTAATCAAGAATGATGGATTTATGTGAGCAGCAATATCGAAATTAATAGATAATTGAGGTGCCTATCTGAAATCAAAGCTCTGTAATCTTTTTGTTATTATTATGATTGAAGTCCAAATCAAATGATGAGAGAAATATACCTAACAGAAACTTTATATATCTCATTCTTTATATAAAATATATCCATTTTTTATTTGACGTGACTTATTGTAGGTTTGTCTGCTATGACATTAACTATTCGGCCGGAAAAATGAGGAATGCTGAGGGGAAATATCTCGGAAAAGTTGGTATTTTGGTCATAAAGGTATATTTCGTTCGAAAGTCTGACATCATTATGAACTGTGAAATATAGTCTATAGGGAACACTGGCAATATACTTTAATAATAATAGCATGACACGTCTAAAATCGTTTAAGTGTAACTTGTACGGCCTCCGTGATCCAGTAGTTAGAGCGTTGGGCTCACGATCCGGAGGTCCCGGGTTCAAATCCCGGTGGGGACACATTACAAAAAACACTTTGTGTTCCCTAGTTTGGTTACGACATTACAGGCTGATCACCTGATTGTTCGAAAGTAAGATGATCTGTGCTTCGGAATGCACGTTAAGCCGTTGGTCCCGGTTACTACTTACTGATTTGATTTGATTTTTACTGATGTAAGTTAGTAGTCGTTACATGTACCATGCCATTGGCACCTCAGTAGTAACCCTGACACTGGGGTTGATGGTCAACCTCACAAAGTACACGACAGAAGAAGTGTAACTAGTAAGTATGAGAGTGGAGATATCTACGGTTTAATATTTACTTAGTTACACAAACTAGCTAACACATTATTTGAAGTAAAATATTGCATTTCTTTGTTCCAGACAACAATTTTGTATTCAATATTCCTATCAAGATAACTGAAATATTCGTATAGGAGTAAATTCTTGGAAAAATCAATTTGATGTTTCTTTGCATTTCAGGGGTGCAATATTAGGAATCACCAAGACTCTGTTTATCGTTTACTATATATTCAGCCAATATGAATACAGCTGTTAACGGAATTGATATATAATAATATTACTTTTAAAGCAAAAGTAGCATTGGCCCCGATTCGTGCAGACACATCCTAATTTTACTTTAAGTTATAGTACCTGTCATTTTGTTATCCGCCGAAAAGGAAAGAAACGAATGATTGACAGCTCTTAATTTTAGGAAGAATGAGAAAATGAATAAATAACCCGGGTGAATTAAAAAGGTATCTTCGCTGGTATGCAAACCGTTTGACGTATGCTGTCAATAATTCTGTCGGGTTATTGGCCAATGTAAAATTTTAAGACGGTTGTTTTAGATTTGTGCTTAAAATTGACGTACGTTCCATACATTTTATGCTTGTCGATTACCCGTCCCTTTCCTTTTCGACGGATAAGAAAATGACAGATATGACTTAAAATAAAATTAGATGGTGTTTACAGGAATTAGCACCACTATGTATGTCTGTTATCTTATCACTCTAAACTGATACGATTTAGATAAAATTTGATACAGACATAGTATGAGACTCAGGAAAAACAGTATACTTAGATTTTTTATCCTGGAAATCGCTCCTTAAGGGAATGAAAAGAAAGGTGGAAAAAATCAGTCGCGCGCGATAAGCAGATGTTCAGGAGTGAAAAAAGAATGAACAATAAAGTTTCCTCGAAGTTAGTATGACAAACTCGTCGAGATGGGAACAAACTGGCACCAGTAATGTTATTGAAGTCCAGGTTTGCGCTGTAATAAGCACTTGAATCGACAAATTGTCAGCCTACCAAGACACCAGGGGTCGAGTACGAGAGCGTACCCGTGGGTCTGGCACCATGGCCCTGACACGACCATTGAGGGGTTTCAGTCTATGCGACCCCAACATAACCTTCTCGCTACTCTCGCCCGCGGTGGGAAGGTATGCGGTAGGTATTACCCATCCCATCCACCCATCGAAGAAAATGTATGGAATTTACATAACATGACATAATTATCAATTACATACATTACATTTTTTTTATCACTGTATAATATGGCTAAGACCCCTGATGTTTTTAAGGTACTTAGATTATTGTTGCGGTGATGATGGGAGCCATCGGTACGGCAATGCAGGACGGAAGAGGCAAGTCACAGGGACTGTAACCTGGAAACTGACAGAGGGCAGCAGTAACTGTCAGTACTATTCAGAGGCGGAGGACAAGAGTCCTAGTACGGCTTTGTAATAGACTATTCTGGGCGCCATCCCACTCGCGTCAGACAGAGTACTGCGGGGCGGAAGGTGAGAGGGAAACCACTGCCCTATTTTTTTTCCTAATAAAGTAGCATGGAAAATGCTGCACCAACAAGAACGTGGCTCTTAAATTGATGATGATGAGATAATTGTTAGCTGTGTGATAATTTTACTTTGTTGATGCCTATTTTTTATCCTATGTGAGTGTCGGAGGATTGGTCCAGTTAGAGTTAGTTTTCTTGCTTATGTTTCTTAACACTTTCAAGGACAGAACGTCTAATGACGTTCCGATTCGAAGGTGTCATACTATCTGTTATGAACCATCAATGACCCATGGTCTCTGCCCGTGAACCGTGAAGTTGTCCTTGAAAGTGTTAATTGTCGCACCGTATTATCGTCCTATTTCGACTGCTTTAGATAAGCATGTAGTATTATGCATGAAATATTCAAATAAATTCTTTTTGTTCATTTAAATATCCAGAGATATTTTAATGTACATTAATTTAAAATTATAACATAATCATTTAAAATAATATTCTTATGCTCCTTTATATAACATTTTATCTCTGAACAAGTTTACTTTGAAGATCTCAGAGCATCAAAGTCCGGCAACAAGTGTTCTTAATTTGATATTAATTAATTACCATGCTTGGTGTTAACTTTCATTCCTCTTCTAATTTTATGGCTACTTTGCTGTTATTCAGCTTACAACATTTCTTATTTTCCATTTCTTTCACAAATTTCATTATCTTTCCCTGTAAGTGAATAAACAATAAATAGAACAAACAGGAAGTAATGTCGAATGGCTCTAGCGAGGTTAAAATAAATATAAATACAAGAAAATACGAAAAGTTTGAGTGAATAATATTTACCAAAATTGGGTTGATTATTTTAAGATTCACAGTAAATGTTGTTGATATGTATAATTGATGGACGTTGATGTCATTGAAAGTAGGTCACACAAACGATCGTCACATCGATGACACAGTGCGACAAATTAGTCACAAACATAATGTGAGTTGTGGTCACGATGCCATCTCATTTGTTGATACACTGTGATGGACACCGCCAATCATTGAATTAGTCTATCTATCTAGGTATCTATATAATATCTAATCGGCATGCGTGCTACTGCATTGTATGCTCTTCTCAATTAGCTTATACTAGACAATTATTGACTAATATGTAATAGCCTGTTTAATCCCTTACTGACTACATACGAGTATCCTACATAGAGATATAAATACATAACGTAAATGGCTTATATAAATATTGATGGGTTTTACTGCGAAAATTATAATGTTTATACTATGATAACATGCACACTGTCATTACTTATTAGAAATATGATGTTCCATCCTTCTTTTTTCGCTTTGAGCTTCTATTTTTGCAAGTTTTTACCACGAACTTCCCCGTGTTCCCAGTTCGGCGCCTAATTGCGCACTGAGGTAAAGTACTATCAACGTCGTTATATTAACAGTAACTTTGCGTCCCACGTTTTAAGCGCTGATGTTCAAACTACGATAGTAGTAAATCTATGCTCCCCACAACCAGCCGGAGAGGGTATGGAGCTGCTGCTCCAGTGCGGGTTGGTGGAGGTGTAAATACATTGTATAAAGATAAACGATATGGTTTCTGGACATGCGATTCGAAATAATTGTAAATTCGGGACAAGTGTGTTACCGCACTAGCATCCTTTGTCTCTTTATAACGGGCTGGCAAAGTGACATGAGAGTTAGGTATACGGTAAGGGTGTTGTAATACGATCATTTAACTCAGAACTTCATCTTTGCCACAGTTGAACGAACTCCAGAACACTGAACTACGCAGAAGCACGCAGGCGTCATATCAATTTGCAAGGCAAATATAAGTCTACTACGTAGAAGCTTAAGATTTAACAAACTTGTGATGAGAATGTTCTAGATTGCTACTGAAGTACAGTGTCGGTATAATCTTGTCTGAATAAATGATAAGGCGAATATGTCGATATATGTATGTTTCGGCTCAACAACAGAACAAATACTTTAATTACACATAAAGGAAAACAAAAATACAAAACAAAAGAGGAATAGAAAGATTAAATAGGCGGCCTTATTATAATTATTGAGGTAATTTCAGAGTATAGGATATATATGATATTATAAAATCAATCCATCTCCTTTTTAAATTCTAAGACGTGGTCTACCACATCGTCTCTGTCACATGGCGACATGTTCAGACGCAAGTATACAAAAATATATTCATTTTACTTGTTCGTCTTGTTGTACAGGTATTACTTATTTCACATAACACAAGCTAACTGTTCTCCTATTGGCGTAGTTTTAATAATCCAGGCCTAATCGAGGTTTCTGTTAGACCGACGTGATAAGTGAGCCGTATCGCCGTTTATACTCATTGGTTGAAATGAATATTTTATTAGTAAGCCTGTTATCATCCAGGGATCGAACTAGCGTTCTTCCTTCCTCATTTGATAAGATAAATTAAGTAAGAATATGGCACAATATCCGCCACTCGACATCCACGTGTTCACGACGGTAAATTTCCTAGTTAATAAAGCTATAACTACATCAGCAAATACAATTTACAACTATGTCAATATTTTTTTCGAATCTACATCAAACAGGAAGTAATTTCCTTCATTCCTGGCTCAAGTTTCACTTCCAACCAAATATTTTTGAACCAGGACTCATTGGAACTAAGTGATGTGACGGAGACTTGGCGCAGATTATGAAAACAGTTTTTCATTAGGACAAGTCGGCGAGAGCTCGTAAGATTCTAGACACAAACATATAAGTTCAAATTTCATGGTATTATGGCGCCTACAGGTCCCGGGTAGTAAAGCAAGGGGTTCTACATAATAATGCACTATACAGATCGAGGGGGTTAAAAAGGCCACATCGAAGCAATATTGCAATTTGACATTTGCGCATATAAAAGTAAATGCGCAATGCACACAAATGTCAAATAGCAATATTGCCTTTTCAGATGAATTGCTTTGATGCGGCCTTTTTAACCGCCCTGTACTCTGGTCACGTAATACACGAAGTGAATGACCGCTGCAGGAATTGATGAAATTAGAAATGCTTCTGTGAGAAATATAGCGTGTGTTGGGGTTGCCAAGTTCCTAACGATTACGAATAATGATAAAAAATATGGCATTGATTGTCATTACTCCATTCCAGCTGTCAATGTTAATTCAAAACCGGCTTTTTGGCGGGAACAGGAACAGGACAGTTGCTTTCTTCATTGAATAATCTAAATAATTAATACGAAGTGGTGTCTTGTGGTTAATGATCGCATTAAGTTAGTCGGAAAATATTCGCGACAGTGTTATTATATCGGAATATTCAATAAACAAAGTGTATCTATCTATTTTCGCTTCGTGCCAACAAGCCGCTTCATAACTTTTATTTTATATTTGAGTTAATTCGTTTGGGGTTCGGAGTAGGAGTCTGCTCCAAGGGTGGGGGCTTAGGTTTCATCATCATGACCTTTCATCTTTTCATTAATCATCAAGAAAAAAAATACGTAAGACATGGCAGTATGGGCATAGTTCCCTTTGCCTTACCCTTCGGGGAAAACCAATCATTCAAAACCTAATTGCAATTAGAAAGGAAAATAGGTGAAAAATTAAAACAAAAACGAATATGAAAGATAGAAATTCCACTTGATATCAACTCAGAATCATGGTCTGAATCATCCCCCTCAGTATTCGTTACGATGGCACTAACACCCGGTATAATTAAAACATTAATCGCGCGGAACAACATTGTAAAACGATGTAACACAAATTAGTTTTGTTATTTCTATTTCACGAGTAGTTGCCGGCCAGTGGAACGTCAAGCTTCTATTTTTTATTACTGTACTTACTTATATAAAAAATACACTGGTTTTACATTACAGTTTGTTGATGAGATTAAACACCCAATCTATACTAGTATAGATTAGGTAAAGAGGTTTGGTTTAAAGGTTGTTTAACAGAAAGTCTTGCTTTTATACTTCAATATAGGTGTACCTTAGGTACTTATGTTTTGTTATAAATGATAAAATAATGAATTTTAATTTTATACTTGCAACATCGATCAGTTCAGCCTGTAAGTATAGCATTAAACATGTAACTACTCATGTGTTCACAGTGATTTTTTTACGTGACTTATTGTAGATTTGCCGCAAATGGTATTTACTACTCGGCCAGAAAGTTCACCGTAGAACGTAACTATGTGTTGTTGGTTCTATACATTTCTTGCGCAAATATTGTCTTCACAATTACTTATCAACAGCCTCCGTGGTCTAGTGGTGAGAGCGTTGGGCTCACGATCTGGAGGTCCGGGTTCGATTCCCGATGGGAATATTGTCGAAATCACTTTGTTTTCTGTCCTTTGTTTGGTAAGGACATTGCAAGCTTGAATCACCTTATTGTTTGAAAAAGTAAGATGATTCCGTGCTTCGGAAGGCATGCTAAGCCGTTGGTCCCGGGCCACTAGCTCAATTACCTTCACCAACCCGCAGTGGAGCAGTAGGGAGTATGCTCCATAAGGGGCTATTAGCCGTAAAAACACCTCCACCAACCCGCAGTGGAGCAGCGTGGTGGAGTATGCTCCGTACCCCCTCCGGTTGATTGAGGGGAGGCTTTTGCCCAGCAGTGGGACGTATATAGGCTGTTTATGATTTAATGACTTACAAGCCTCGTTTACACAAATTGTATCTATATGACTTTTGAATAACTACATATCATCCAGTCGGATCCCAACTCGCTGCCACAAAGCTTCCTCGAGGCCTAGAGTCGGTGTAAAGCAATCATTTGTTATGCAAAATACGCTTCTGAGTGGAATTACAAGCAAAAGAAAACATTATGCAAAATTTAATGGCGATCTTAACGATGTTGGTAAGCGACTGGCTGCGTAGACCATTGCGCAGTTATGGCTGAAGAACAATAGCCTGTTAAACAGCTACTTACAAATTAGATTAAAGGCTTAAAAAACATAAATATCGTCCCTGGCGTCGCTAACTGGCGTGTCTGAAATTTTTCGAAATCTGATTTGCACCTTTTGCAATTGCTTACACTAGGCATAGGGCGACGGTATAGGTGCTCAAGCATTTTTTACAGAAATTCTCATTTCATAGATCTTCCATTATGAAATATCTGTGGCAAAACATATTTATGACTGCTTCTCACTCTACAAGCGTGTCTGAATGCCCAGGCCATGGTCACTCATCATCACTCTTAAAAAGGTCATTATGCCAGTTTATCCCGCCTGCCTACCCTTCAAAGGTATCCCGCTCATTAGCATTTTATCACTCGGTTATTCTCTCAGCATTTACATTTTGTAATTTTTTTCGTACTCTTTCTGCTTGGGAAGTTTGATATCCTAATTTCCTTTATTCACAAGGTCCTGCGCATGCCCTGTTTTTGTACATGTCCGTTTATTTTTATGACAGTTCCTTTGTGTTGCTAAGTATGTATGTAAAAGATTTCACGTGTTGAGATAAGGCCTTAGAAATGTCTTCGTAAAGAAATAATTATTATGAATTTTGTTGCGAAGTTTGAAAGGCTTTATAGGTTTCGTATTCATTATCTTACTTATACAATGGGCAGCGTTTCCTGTACCGCGTATTATTGTTGTGTAAAACTTTTCCAATTTTGATTACCTACCAGAGAAAGTAGCTCAAGTGTTCTTTCAATTAAAAAGAAACAAGACATTTTCTGGGCGAGCTACCTTTATTGTAGGCCTCTCGCCTTCAGGCTAGCCTGTGGCCATGAGTAGGCCCATATAAAAATAAAAAAGGAAAGGAAACTTCTTGCTTTGTGTTCCATTTTCATATATTTACCGACTTCAAAAAAGGACGATTTTTTTATGTTTGTTCGCGGATAACATCGTCGTTTATGAACCGATTTTGATAATTTTTTTTTTGTTCTAAAGGAGATATTCCCAAGGTGGTGCCATGATAAAGCAGTCAGGGTCTGATGATGGCAGACCAGAAAAATCGCATTTACTTAGCACCGACTTCAAAATTACAAAATTAATTAACTAATTGAAAATACGTACTTATTACTTTGTGCGAAGTAAATTTATTTATTGCTTTCTAGTTTTGCGTTTGAAGTCCGTTTTTTTTGTTGTTTATTTTTAATTTCGATATCAGAATTACAACGACAACTTATTCGAAAAAAAAAAACTAATTACGAAATAGATAAGACTCTCATTGTTAGAAAACCTAGATTACGAAAAGGTATGTTTAAGATAGATTGTATTTTTCAATAATGGCTTTGACAAGGTTTAGAACAATTGACACAATAACTAGAAAGCTAAAGTGAAGCATGCCGTCCCAGCCTCGCAGGCGTGCCAGACTCAAAGAAAATAAATCCAATACACAGCTCTCCACCTCATATCTCAGGCTTCTCACTCTTCAAAAACCAATAATCTGGCTTATTACAGTCTAGGCTACACTCACAAAGAGGATTCAAGTATAATCAGAATCAGAATCATTTATTCAACGTAATTATCATGGATAAACTTGTTGAAGGTCAATGTAACATTTTTGAATTTACGTCATTTCGCAAGGTGTTATGGCTGAGGAGAAGAATTGACAAGAAACTGCAACAGCAACACATCTTTTAAAAACCAATGAGGATATACATTACAAGTTATTTAATAACTAGAGGAACACATTCAATACCAGACATTTTTATCGTTTAGGTAGTCATTAATCTTATAATAAGCTTTTTTACATAAAGTAAGCTTCACGTGAGCTTTAAATTTGTTCTCTGACAAATTTAAAATATTATCTGGTATTTTATTGTAAAAACGTATACATAACCCCAAAAAAAATGGATTTAATTTACTTAATCTAGAATTTTGAACAACAATTTTATTTTTATTCCTTGTATTGTAAGTATGCCTTTCACAGTTTCTCGGAAGGAGAGATACATTTTTACGCGCAAACATAATGTTTTCATAAATATATTGACTTGCGACCGTCAGTATATTTATTTCTTTAAACAGCTCCCTTAAAGAGTCCCGACAACGCAGATTATAAATATATTCGAAACTATACATTGTACCTAGGGCTGGAGTGGAACATGTTCGACGGCACAAATTCGGACCTCACGATCCCTCGCGGAGGGACCCTGGCTTTGACTCCAAGCGAAAAATCTGGACCCGACTGAACTGGTGTAGGACCAACCACGAAAAGTCAAACCATCACCTACATAAATGGGGCTTAAAGGAGTCGCCATACTGTGAATTTGGTCACCCAGATCAAACCATATCTCACATTGTGCAACAACGTGGTCGATACACATTTGGGGGCAGCTACGTTTTGTAAAGAGGCTGCAGCGTCTGGGAATCACTGAAATATTGGGAACTTACCCGATCAGCATATGTACGTCTCCGATCCAGCGTCTGCGTTCATCAGCTCGGCTGCGGGATCCAGGCGGGCACGTGCCTCACAAGCAGGAGTCGAGGATTGAATCAATTACGTTATTTACACGTGAAAATACACCACACCTTTATATAAACAGTCATTGATGATTCGTAACACTCGCGGCGTCAAGATATTTAAGGATTTTTAAATAAATTCGATTTTTGCTTCGGAGCAGATCTTTCGACCCATAAAGCCTCAGTCGTTCTCAATGACGTCGATTTCGTCACCGCCGTATAGCAAGCCAGACACGGCTTGTGATTGGACGGAGCGTATGAGTGTCGCATACCAGACACTCTGCGATTGGGTGACATTCCAACAATAAATCAGTGGTCCAGATTGCTGCGTATGAAAACCTACTTACTAGAATAGCGGGAAAATTTAAAATTCGAATAAGGAATGCGAATACGAAACATCCCGCCCACCAAAATACATTAGTGGATTTTCTATCTTAGAAAACTAAGCCACTGAAGGCAGTTGAAACAGTTAATGAAACCATATGAACTAAAACTACTTACGAATAATTATAAGTAAAATACGTGTAAACTAACGAATTAATTACGAACTACTTATTCGGTTTGGTTAGGTAATGGACAAAGTTTAGCTAATGGTCTCGTTAAGAGAGAGCCATTCGCAGTACGCACAGTAGCGATACGAATCAAGCCGTCCGGACTAGTGTGTAGTTTTAGAACGCGTGCTAGAGGCCAATGCAATGGCATAGCATCCTCTGTTTTAAGAATAACGACTGTTCCCACGTCTAACGGTTTCGAATGTTTAGTCCACTTAGCGCGTTGTGTTAAAGTTTGGAGATATTCAGTCTTCCAACGATTCCAAAAATCTTGTTGGAAACGCTGAATTAATTGCCAGCGGCCTAATCGGTTTAAAGAAGTAAAATCTTCATCGGGAACCGACGTTAACGGTTCTAAGGTCAAGAAATGACCGGGTGTCAGAACGTTTAAATCGTTGGGGTCAGAGCTCAACGGACAAAGCGGACGCGAGTTAAGCATAGACTCGATTTGAACAAAGAGGGTAGATAACTCTTCGAACGTTAGAGCCTGATCACCAACGATACGATAAAGATGCGTTTTAACAGCTTTTATTTGTATTTCCCAAACTCCCCCAAAGTGAGGACTCGAAGGCGGATTGAATCGGAATTCGATGTTCTCACTCTGAGCGGCTGAGTTCATGAGTGAATTGAGTTGATTACTCGCGCCGACGTAATTGGTCCCGCAATCGGAATGTATAATATTAACCCTTCCACGACGGCCAACGAATCTTCGTAACGCGGCAAGAAATGCGTCAGTCGAGAGGTCGGAAACAACTTCAAGATGCAACGCTTTAGTGCTGAAGCACACGAACAGACACAGATAAGCTTTGCCAATTTTTGCACCGCGATGCTTTCCAAGTTTTATGCGAAAGGGACCGCCGTAATCAGTACCAACGATAGAAAACGGTTTAACTTGATTGACGCGAGTAGCAGGAAGATCGCTCATGTACGGTTCGAGAGGAGTAGGTTTCGTCTTGTAGCATGGCAAACACTTTGACAAACAATGACGAATGGCACGTTTAGGGTGGAGAATCCAGAATTGTTGTGTCAAAAGATATTGCATCGTGTTAACACCGGGATGACAATGCTCACCATGAAACGCATCGATAATAAGATGAGTGAATCTAGCGTGGCGAGGAAGTAGAGCGGGGTGTTTATGTTCAAACTCAAGTCCCGAGCGGGCTAGTCTCCCGCCCACCCTAAGAACTCCGAGGGCGTCCAAAAATGGATTCAGTTTTCGCATTTGTTTAGATAAAAGACTATTAGTCTGAATTTGACGAATTTCAGTAGCGAAATGAATTGATTGAACGTGTCTTACGACAATCATAAGCGCATTGTGAAGTTCTGTACGATTAGGAATGAGATCAGAACAGCGTGTACGTTTATTACGAAGAAATTCAATGAACTTGGTCCACACGCAAATAATACGTTGAACTTTACGAATTGATGAATAGCGGTCGAGTAAAGTGTCTATGAAAGAGACGGAAGAATCATCGTGTGTGAAGAGGGCACGGGGAGCTCGCTCTTCACAATCGCGAGCAGTTTCGTCGGGAACCTCGTCAGAACGAGAGGGCCAATGAGAAGAAAGTTGAGAGAGCCACGACGGACCCGCCCACCATAGCGAATTATCGGCAAGAGCTGACGGAAGTTGACCGCGGGAAACTACATCCGCTGGATTATCTTCAGAAGTCACGTGACTCCATCGAACACCGGGAACGACATCGAGAATGTGACTTACGCGGTTCGCAACGAAAGTCTTCCAACGAGAAGGATGAGATCGAAGCCACGCAAGCACAACGGTAGAATCCGACCACGCATACACACCGGTACACGGAAATACAGGTAAGTATAAATCCTTTACTAATTTTAGCAGGTCGGCGAGAAGGACAGCAGCGCACAACTCAAGACGAGGTAATGACGTTGACTTGGTAGGAGTCACACGACCCTTCGAGCACACAAAAAAGACTTGAATGTTTTCATCAGCGTCGATAGTACGTAAATAGATAACCGCTCCGTAACCGGTTTCAGAACTGTCGGAAAAGCCATGGATTTCACATGATTGTATTCGTTTTACTGTGACGCATCGAGGGATCTGTAACGATCGCAAAAGAGGTAGCTCGTCAAGGTAACGATACCAGAAGTTAACAATATCTTCAGGAGGTTCTTCATCCCACCCTACACCAAGAATCCAGAGACGTTGTACGAGAATTTTTGCAATGATTGTCAGTGGCGAAAGAAAACCTAAAGGGTCGTAAATGCGAGCAAGTTCACTGAGAATGTTACGCTTCGTACATTTCTGGACTTGCGGGGTTACCGCGAAGAAGAAACAGTCACGAAGAGGATCCCATTTAAGGCCTAGAACCTTAAGCGTGGGGTTCTCCTTTATGTCGAGAGTGACAGGAGCGGTTAAGCAGTGCTCTGGCGGTAAATCTGCTAAAAGTTCTGGTGAATTGCTTGCCCACTTACGAAGCTCAAACTTGCCTCGTCGAAGCAAGTCGATGACTTCGGACTTGGCTTGTAAAGCAGTCTCGAGGGTGTCACATCCGGTTACAATATCGTCAATGTATAAGTCAGAAGATAAAACTTTGCTGGCGAGAGGAAACGCTGAACCTTCGTCTGCAATCAGTTGCTTGATAGTACGGCATGCGAGGAAGGGAGCGGAAGACACGCCATACGTAACGGTGTTGAGCTGATACTCTTGCACAGGTTCATCGGGATTGAAACGCCAGAAGATACGTTGATAATCACGGTCATCGTTGTGTATTGAAATCATTCTATACATTTGTCGCATGTCAGCTGTAAAAACCACAAAATGAGTCCGAAAGTTAAGAAGAATTTCGACAATATTTGATTGAAGTTTGGGTCCTATGAGGAGAGTGTCATTAAGTGAAATGCCTTTTGCATCTTTTGAAGAAGCATTATACACGACGCGAAGCTTGGTCGTAGCTGAGTCGGGGCGTAATACACAGTGATGAGGAATATAATATTTTCCTTTCCTCAAGTCATAAATGGGAACCAAACTCATGTGACCTGCATCCAAATAGTCCCTCATAAAGTCGCTGTATTGTTGGTACAAGTCGGAGTTCTTAACGAGTTTTCGTTCAATCGTGTGGAAACAACGAAGAGCGATTTCACGAGAACCAGGAAAGGTTTCAACCTTCTCCTTGGTTTTGAAAGGTAAAGAAACAATGTAACCTCCGGTTGATTCACGAGAATATTGAGAGGCAAAAATCTCCTCACATCGTTCGTCTTCAAGACTTAAACGTTTAGGAGTATCGAAAGCTTCTAACTCCCATAAGCGTTTAATATCTGCGTTTAACTGATCGTCATTTTTGACAAAAAAGGATTGAATCTCCTCCTCCTTACCACCTACACCTCCAAGGAGTAGCCAGCCGAAAACTGAGTTGAGGGCAGAGGGCTGCTTAGAATCGCCACGAATATTACCGGGCAGTAACAGCGAAGCAAATACCTCAGCGCCGAGGAGAAGGTCGATAGGACCGGGCTTGTGACACTCCGGGTCAGCAAGCTGTAGGCCCTGCAAATGATGCCACGAAGATTTATCAACACGTGTAGTTGGCATCTTGCCGCATATGGTAGGCAACGTGAGCGCGTCAACATGAAGAAGACTCTTACCATGAGCACCGACTTCGAGTCTGATTGTTCCGGTAACAGCAGAAGACGATTGGCCTAAACCCCGAACTCGCCGAGAAGTGGGAGTACAACCTACCCCCAAACGAGAGGCAGCGCGTTCGGTTATGAAGTGAGCTTGGCTTCCAGAATCTATGAGGGCGCGAAACGATTGAAAGTTGCCTGACGAGTCACGAAGTTGAACGATAGCTGTCGAAAGTAACACCAGGGAACATTCACCCATATTCGTAAGTACGCGAACATGTTCAGTAGTCTGACTAATCGAAGCGGATTGAGAAGAAGGATTAGTCACACTGGCTTCTTGGTGAAGGAGCGTGTGATGGCGTTGACGACACTTTTGACAGTTAAAAATAGATTTACAATCGGTCACCTTGTGAGACGGTCGGAGACAGTTGAAACACCAGCGATGTGTTTTAGCACAGTCGATTCGCTCAGAGATGGGCAACTGTGCAAAGTCTTTACACAAGTTGATCGAATGATTCCCTGAGCAGAACGAACAATTCAACACGGGAAGCGAAGGTGTGACAGGTGTGGAGGTTGACTGAGGCTGCTTTGAATTATACGACTGAGACTTCGCATTGTTGTTGGAAAGAAATACAGAAGTTGTGTTTTGTTTATTATTTGGTTTATGATTGATATTTACGTTCATTTTTCCTTGGGATTGTACGCGACTAGTATTGCCTTGCGACGTGAAATGTGTATCTCGAATAAGTGCATCACTTCTTGAATTTAAGAATTTTATTAATTCTTCATACTTAGGCAACTCGGAAGTAATGTACTTTTGTTCGAATGAACAACGAGTATTGGAATCCAATTTAGATAAAATTAAATAACAGAGAACAAAATCCCAGTGTTGTGTAGGTAAATTCAATCCTTTTAAAATATTTAAATTCTCACTAATAAGATCTAGTGTACGACGGAATTCGATAGGAGAATTACATTTGAAGTTAACGTTTAATATTTCTTTCCAGCACATGAATGCAAGTTCACGCTTATCCTGATATCGCGCGATTAGAGTTTGGAATGCCTTTTGGTAGAAAGTACCCTGAACAGGATATGAACGTATAAGACCGAGGGCATCCCCAGACAGAGAAGACACAAGATAATGCATGCGCTCCGTGTCCGATAAGGCATCATTCATGTGTATCAATGAGTTAAAAATGTCATAGAATTCGGGCCAAGCCTTCAATGAGCCGGCGAAAGTAGGTATTGTTATCTTAGGAAGCTTGACGTTAGGAACGCAAGGGCGATCTACAGCGGTTGCGGAAGACGGCGAAGAATCAGTAGGTATTAATTGCCTATGAATGGTCGTGATACTAAAATAAATATTATCGAATTGCTCGCGTATTATATCTTCCTGCTCCTCCTGGTCGCTCTCGATCACGCTGAGAATATCAAAATGCGCCTCTTCGAAATTGTCACATAATTTCTTAATGACCGCGAAATGAGATAGAAACGCTTCCAATTGTGTTTCGTCCGTTTTAGCTAACTCGGCCACCTCATACATTTTCCTTAACCGGTTTAGCGCGATAGTGCGCTTGCGGCGCAAAACAGGTAGGTCATGTAAAGAGAAAACAATATCCTTTTCCTTTGTCATTTTAGGTTTGGAATTTCGTCTAGACGTAAAAGACATTTTTAAAGCGTATATTTCGTATAAGTACAAATGTATAAAGATCTGCTACTAAAACAATTGGGAGAATAGAAGTCAATAACGTAAAAACGATTTCCAATTGTTTACGAAGTCTACAAGTAAAACACCTATAACGCGAGTATAGTTCTAAGTTTAAAATGTATAATACGAATAACTAAAGTTGGTGCGTGCGTACGTATCGATCAGAAGTAAACGAACAGCTTCGGAATTCGTCCGGGTTATGCCTACTACCAAACCATACCGAACAATCTTATGTCAATTTTTTCAAACGAAACGGTAGGTATTTGTAAAAAGATTTCATACAAAACCGAACATATTTAATTTCTACCAAATAGCTAAATGTAACAATTTTATACGTATCAAAACATTAATTTCTTGCTCATATGCTTTAGAATACAACTGTTTCATAAAAACAAGATAGAATTGAATGAATGACAATGGAATGTCGAATGCGAAAGGTCGATAATGGTGGTGATTACGTACACAAAAACTATGGAATGTACTAGAAATTTCGTGAAATACACTATATTTTTGTTAAAATATGCGTGTAGTCGGTAATATTTAGAATATTAATGGGAAAATAAGCATATCTATCGGGGAAACTTGCTTAATTCCCGGGTTTCGGCACCAAAAAAATGTGCAACAACGTGGTCGATACACATTTGGGGGCAGCTACGTTTTGTAAAGAGGCTGCAGCGTCTGGGAATCACTGAAATATTGGGAACTTACCCGATCAGCATATGTACGTCTCCGATCCAGCGTCTGCGTTCATCAGCTCGGCTGCGGGATCCAGGCGGGCACGTGCCTCACAAGCAGGAGTCGAGGATTGAATCAATTACGTTATTTACACGTGAAAATACACCACACCTTTATATAAACAGTCATTGATGATTCGTAACACTCGCGGCGTCAAGATATTTAAGGATTTTTAAATAAATTCGATTTTTGCTTCGGAGCAGATCTTTCGACCCATAAAGCCTCAGTCGTTCTCAATGACGTCGATTTCGTCACCGCCGTATAGCAAGCCAGACACGGCTTGTGATTGGACGGAGCGTATGAGTGTCGCATACCAGACACTCTGCGATTGGGTGACATTCCAACAATAAATCAGTGGTCCAGATTGCTGCGTATGAAAACCTACTTACTAGAATAGCGGGAAAATTTAAAATTCGAATAAGGAATGC
This sequence comes from Pectinophora gossypiella, assembly GCF_024362695.1. NCBI lineage: Eukaryota > Metazoa > Arthropoda > Insecta > Lepidoptera > Gelechiidae > Pectinophora > Pectinophora gossypiella. Next base: position 304,447 of record NC_065405.1, read on the forward strand.
GAATACGAAACACACATAGTGAACGAGTGCCCTCTGCGCCGGTTCCCAGGTGGCATAGCCGAGCTGCATTGTGTGACGGATGCGGCAGAGACTTGGTTGGAGCTTCAGCTGGATATATGATCCACGCAGGATATTTTATTTTTGTCTGCCATACGCAATAACCTAAGGCATTCCTAGGATCATTTTGTTTACATGGTTATTTGCTACTATTATTATGTAGAATAAAATAAATACAGGAAAATGCAATGAAAAGGAAAAGGAAAATATTTTCTATGGAAATATATATTTTCTTTCTTTTCTTTCTTCTCTTTCTTTTCTTTCTTTTCTTTCTTTTCTTTCTTTTCTTTCTTTTCTTTCTTTTCTTTCTTTTCTTTCTTTTCTTTCTTTTCTTTCTTTTCTTTCTTTTCTTTCTTTTCTTTCTTTTCTTTCTTTTCTTTCTTTTCTTTCTTTTCTTTCGTTTCTTTCGTTTCTTTCGTTTCTTTCGTTTCTTTCTTTTCTTTCTTTTCTTTCTTTTCTTTCTTTTCTTTCTTTTCTTTCTTTTCTTTCTTTTCTTTCTTTTCTTTCTTTTCTTTCTTTTCTTTCTTTTCTTTCTTTTCTTTCTTTTCTTTCTTTTCTTTCTTTTCTTTCTTTTCTTTCTTTTCTTTCTTTTCTTTCTTTTCTTTCTTTTCTTTCTTTTCTTTCTTTTCTTTCTTTTCTTTCTTTTCTTTCTTTTCTTTCTTTTCTTTCGTTTCTTTCGTTTCTTTCGTTTCTTTCTTTTCTTTCTTTTCTTTCTTTTCTTTCTTTTCTTTCTTTTCTTTCTTTTCTTTCTTTTCTTTCTTTTCTTTCTTTTCTTTCTTTTCTTTCTTTTCTTTCTTTTCTTTCTTTTCTTTCTTTTCTTTCTTTTCTTTCTTTTCTTTCTTTTCTTTCTTTTCTTTCTTTTCTTTCTTTTCTTTCTTTTCTTTCTTTTCTTTCTTTTCTTTCTTTCATTGGGGAATATTAAAACATTACATAGCTACTCTATACACATAGACTAGCTATGTAATGCAGCAGGTTTCACTATATTCTCAGATATATATAAGGGGAGGAACGGGTTACCGCGGCCATCACTATATTATACACTTCTCATCAAAAAAATCGAAACACCTTGCAAGTTTACGTTTTGTCAGGATTATCAAAAAAATGTGTACATTTAGGAATAAATGTTAAATGTCGTTTAATAGTGAGTAATATGAGCTTATCAAATCTTAATGTTAATGTTCTAAATTTAAATGAATTTTTTATAGGTTTCGTATTTTGTTAAATGAGTCATTTTTATTCCGTATGGAGTATAAAGGAAATGGATAAAACAACACACGTAAATGAAAAAAAAAGCTAAAAAACGTTTATTTAATAACTTGTATTCCCTCCCCGAGCTCTAATTACTGCTTCCATACGGTTCTTCATCGATCGGATGAGAGTCACGATCACATGCTGTGGTATATTGTCCCATTCCTCTTGGATTGGATCTTGCAGCTGGCTAAGTGTTTCTGGGGCAGGATCTCTTGCTCGAATTCGTCTCTTTAATTCATCCCACAGATGTTCAATGGGATTCATGTCCGGGCTTCTTGCTGGCCATTCCATAATAGAGATATCGACTTCGTTAAGATAATCTCGTACGACGCCCGCGGTGTGAGCCCTAGCATTGTCGTGCATGAATATGAAGCCGTTGCCAATAAAATGTGCATAGGGCATCACATGAGGCTGGAGACACTCTTCGACGTACCGATGACAGTTTAGTGCAGGCAGACGTGGCCCAGACACGAAAGCAAGCTCTGTCTTACCGTCGGCGCTGATTCCTCCCCAAACCGTCCACGAACCGCCACCATAGCTGACCTTTTCTTCAATGCAGCATTGTGCATAGCGTTCTCCGTCTCTTCTGTAGACCTTGTTCCTTCCGTCGTTACCATACAGCATAATTTTACACTCATCAGAAAAGAGAACTTTGCTCCACTGTAGGTATGACCAATTTAGGTGCTCACGTGCAAAGTTAAGGCGCGCTCTTCGATGGTCTGCAGTTAATTTCGGCCCATTTGCTGGCTTATGCGGTACCAGTCCACGATCCTTCAACCTTCTTCTAATTGTAGAGTCACTTACAGCCACCCTTCGTACAACACGAAGCCGCTGCTGCAGTTGAAAAGCGTTAAGGCGTCGATTTCTTAAAGAAGTTGTTACAATAAATCGATCATCTCGCTCAGAAGTGACCCGATTCCTGCCAGATCCTGAACGGCGCGTGAACAAACCAGTCTCCCGATAACGTTTATAGACTCTATGAACAGATGACAGGCTTAGATGCAGTCTTGCAGCCACAACACGCTGACTAAGGCCAGAATCCAGCAATGCCACAACTTGGGCGGCTTCTGTGGGCGAAGTATCCATACGTTTTAGAAAAAAAACCTTTTTTCAGACGTCCCAAAGTCACAGTATTGAAATAAAAAACAAAAAGTTTAAGGATAGGCGCCAATTTTAAGTTTTTAAACGCTAAATGTACTCCAACCCTAAACACACATTTGTCTCAAAACAGTGATTCATTTCGTTTATAAGATAAACAAATGAAATTCTAATTTTGAATTTAGAATTTTCGCTTATTACTGTAATGGCCAAACTGCCAGCTATACATTTATGTATTTTTTTTCATCGTATGAATTCTTTTTTGTGTTAAATTCGGACAGAAACAATGAAAACGGAAGTGTTTCGATTTTTTTGATGAGAAGTGTATATATAAACATTTTATATTAAATTATTTCCCACGTGTAAGGCAAATATTCTTGTGATTTGCTTTTGACAGAATATCGGACGTTACTAGAAAAATATCATGAATATTATTTTAAGAGAAACCTTTGAAAGTTACTAAGGAAAATTCTCGTACGGGCACCTGTTAGGAGGCTTTCAGGCGAGGTATGTGCTGATAGTATTAGGCCGCTGAGCGTCAGGGGTGGACTTTGCCCTCTGAGCTAAGTAGTTTTAAGTAGACAAAACTTGTATTTATTTACCCACGCCTATTTCCCACCGGGGTAAGCAGAGACTATAGAATTCCATTTGCTTCAATCCTGACACATTTCTCTTGCTTCCTCCACATTCATCAATCGCTTCATACACGCACGCCGGTTCAGAGTAGATCATATTTAACCTTATCTAAGGACATCTTCAATTTGCTCAATGTGTATGTATGTTATATATTTATTTATTACGGACAATTTCGTTTGCGGAAATCATCGCCACGCGAAGAGAAACAAACATATTTACTTACTTACTAGATACACGATCACTCGTTAGAAAACAAAAGTTGTTACTTTTGATGTGTATGTAATTATGTTGATAAGACTGTTGTAATAATTATGTTGATGATCTGCTGTGAAAGAAAGAAGGCCTATATCCAGCAGCGGGTGGATACAATTGAATCTTCCAAGTCACTACTGCTCTGAATCTGACGAAATAATGACGCAAGTTATCAAACCATGATATCATATATATATATGTTATGGCCAGATCTTATAATAGATCATTTCATGATGTGGTTTATTTCATGAATTAGTCATATTTCATGAAGTAGAATAACACATGTTGGCTACATCATGATGAAGTTTGGCCAAATCAACGAACACAAAACGTTTAACTATATGAGCAACTAAATGCATGATTACTTCATGATAAGGTCAAACTTTGGCAATCATATCGTAAAATTAGTAACATTATTCACCGGCAGTGGCGCTGGTGTCGATTAAATTTAAAACTTGATTGATATTATTAAATATCAAATAGGTACATAATTTTGAACCTAAGAAATTAATCGACTATTCGCATTTTCATTACACCACATACGAGTAGCATGGACACCGCCTACATTAACGATATAGCCAAACATTTATTGAAATATCATTAAACGTTGACGTTTCAACGATATGGTCAACTTAATTTGGATATTTAATGAAATATGAACATTTCATGAAACGGTCGAACACATCACGAAGTGATCAATTCTACGATCTATGTATATATGTATATGCTTCTGAACGTTGCTTTCCATTTGGTTAAAAAAAATGTATTAAACTTTGTTATGTTTATTCATTATTAAATTATAAATTATTATTATAAATGTATTAAATAAATAATAACAGATAGAAGTCGTGAATCTGTGTCACGCAATTATTTTTTTTAATTTGACACTGGCAGTTAATTTATTGTGTTTTCCTTTTTTTTCATATTTCTTACATCTTGTATTGAGTTGCGATAATTTGATAGAAAGTCCGGAGTTCGAATTTGGAATTTTAAATTACATTTCCAAACATTTCAGCTGTTGCCTTTATTCTAATTGATTTATTAATTTGTAATACGCTTAAATATTGTCGAATTTCGAGTGTTCAGCTAACACACGTCCACCGGCTGTCTTTCAAAATGTATGAATTTGAATGAAATTGGAGCAAATTTACCGAAAGCCATACAATTACCATTCTGTGGCGGTTCAGCGGGATCACTCGCAGCAGTCGCGGCCCTATTGTCAGACCTAGTTCACTAATTAACTATTCGTGTATCTGACTAATTATTAATTTAGAGACGAATACTGCGCCACGTACCCCAAATGTACAATATTAGTCCGTCCACATTCAAATGTACAATGTATTCACCAGTTACGACTCTAAATATCTATATTGGTATATTTATAATTATCAAATATGTACCTAATAAAGTTTAAATAAGCGGTGAACGCATATACCTATAAGTATTTGGCAGCCAAACAAAATTTTATTCCTGCTTACTTAAACCCCAGCTTAATTAACCAGATTCACCAGGTTGACTAGGGCCCTGTGCTGGGAGGTTTTCTGGCCACGTCTTTCCCTCAGCGTTACAGATTCCGATGTGGTAGTAGTTTTACAGCTAGTTACATAATATGTAATTTAATTATGTCTGACGTTCAAAAAGCGCTAACTTTGTAAGCCAATTTTGAAAAATAAATATTTTTGAATTTTTTTTTTTTTTTTTGAACAGCCTATAAGCATAGATAAAATAGGGTAAGTATTAAGTACTAGGTATTATATGAAAATTTGTTGAAAATTAGCTGTTCTATAATGAAATACCATCTTAGCAACTCATTACTTACATAACCTATAATAACAACAGATTTATGAAAAAGTAGAAAGATGGCGGAAGCAGGGAAAACTGGAATATGTAACAATATGGCCGCCAGACTGACCTAAACTAACAGAGGATGCGAAGGGACCTTTATTTAACGTTAGTTTCGGGAGCTTATAGTTTACTTATATCGGCTATAATAATTCGAATATCGTTGAAAATTATTCCATGGAAATGTAAAAATAATACCGACGTCTTTCCAAGGCTTCATACAGGCAAGGTGCAATAAAACGCGCGTAGTATGAACAAAGGAAGTGCGATACAAAGGGCGCACTAAAAGTCTATTACAATATGTGTGTAATAAAAACTCTATCGGCTTTAAACTCCGCTCGTAAAACTACACTTGAGTGGAAACCGCAACAAACAAATTACTTTGTAAAAACATACTCGTAAAGCAAGTATAAAGTGTTTATTTGCTTAACTCGAAAACTATTGCACTAATTGCTGGTGAAGTGTGCCTCTGCGCTAACAATTTAAAAGGCGAAGCAATTTGAACCGCAGCGCAGCAAGCATGCTCGCAATGAGACCGCATCCCCGCCATGCTGACTTCATTATGTACTCTACACATTCATTATGAACTGTTTGTCAAAATGAGTATTATTGAGTTCACTAGCCGCTGCTAAAGAGAGACAATCATTTGAGATAAAACTGTTTTATATTGCACTTCTAAAAATCTCACAACAGGCGTGTATTAGGTATAAGTATGAGTTATGGTGAGTGTGCCGTTTTGCAAATAGGTACATATTGTAAAAATAAAACAGCGAAACTAAAAGACATTATGTAAATTAAAAGCATTTACCACGGCGTTACCAATCTAAGTTGAAGGCGGAAAGAGCGAACGAAAAATTTTCCGTGAAAAAATATAATTACAAATTAAACACTATAAAAGCCGTTAACACGAGAATCGTGTTGTTTTAAAATTACACTTTTCATGGGTTCAGCGTTGCATGCGCTTTTTCTATTTGTTGGTCGATTTATCATACCGTGGCTGTGGGCAATTCGCCGAGGGATTACCATATACAGGGGGCGGCTGCCCGGCCGCGGCCGTTCGTTACCGCTTGTCAGAGCGGACCCTTGCATTCCACACGCCACCTCAAACCAAGAAAACCTGCCCCGAATATCCTTACAAAGTAAATACGTGCCAACAAAATTAAACAAGATTATCTTTAACAGGCTTTCACGCCTGTTTTGAATAATAGTTCATTCCATTACAGCAGTAAGTATAATATACTTAAATATTGTACCGCAAGCACTGTCCGAACAAAACGACGGAATGAACAGAACATTATTTGTTAAACATATATTAGATGGTCTTTGAACTCCGAAACTGGAATGAAACCAAATGGAAACCTGGTCTATGTTCATTAGCAAAGTATTCTGCAAACATCGAAAATAGCTAAAAACCCGTCTGAAAGTTTACCCGGCTTGTTCTAGCGACTGGAGTATGTAAAACTGGTTGGTAAATGAAGCCCCATAATATCCTGGGAAGACGCTTAGCACGCGCTTATCTCCGGCGGATCTAAATTTAGGCAATAACCATAAAGGTTTACGGCGGCCACACGCCCGTACTACATCTGTCATGTGTAATGCACACATATTCTGCAAGATTACCTCTGCTCCAGCAAAATTTGTTCAATATACGCTAAAATATTGTAAACCTGCAGCATTAAAATATGCCTTACAATGTTTATACAACATGAGATCGCCCGCAGTCACGGGGTCTCGCTCGTGATTGCGTATCATCAACAACTATGTAGCAAGGATGGAACATATTTCACATTTTGGGGCTCATGTAGGGCGTTATTTACTTTCAGTAAATGGTTTCGCCCCTCCACGTGCTGATCTCCGTAAATAAGCCGCGGAACTTCTTCCCAATACATTGTGATGAAAAATAGCGAGGCACGCGGGCGGAGGACGGGGACATAAAGTAGCCGCCAAAAATTTTTTGACAGATATCGCCAATATCCTAAATTGCGACAGGAAGTCGATCCCGCGCCGCGGCCTGGATCACTTCACATGATATATTCCCGGGGAGTCTGCCTCCGCCTTTGTTTGCCCAGATTTATCGCTTGCTCCAAGTAAAAATGCTTCCTCCGGGACCCAGCGACTTATGAAAAAATTTACAAGCCCTTTGGTACATATAGTGAGGTCAGGGTCACACGTGCTAATTTCATATTCATAACTCCTGTGTCCATTGAGGATTTGTGCAGGTTTACATTGTGAGAGAATGAAAAAATAAAGAGTTATTACTCCGACGCACTCTGGGAGGAAACCGAGATGGGCTTATGATGGATGACCTCATTTAAGACACGATTAAGTATAAGGAAAGTGTCGTGAAGGTGTCTAGACCCGTCATGTTACTGTATTTCATAATGGGCTTGACAGACGGTAAGTAACTGACTCAGGGTAAGCAAGGAAAGATGCATAGACACGGTACAAAAAAACAAAATCTACTTAAATCATCGTGGGAAAGCCCATATTCCCGAGAAATGCGTTTCGGAGGTATGTCAATTAACCTGTTTTGGGCTGGTTTTCCATTCGCGGGTTGGAGGGTCAGACAGGCAGTCGCTTATGTAAAAACTGGATCTTTCAAATCTTCAAGTTAGGTAAACGGACCCTGCGAGGAACGAGATAACGCTAGGGAGATCATGATCTTGTCTGTGTAGCATTCTCCATTCTTGTCCATCGAAGGCCAATTCTTGCACCCACACGTCATGTGTAATATGTAATTATTATGTACTACATAAAGATTTATGTTTGAACAGTATAGTTAAGAAAACAGAAAGTATTATTATAGAATATCGAATAACATTGCAAATTGAAACCAACAACAGTTCGACAGTAAACATAATTTGTAAAACTGAAGTGTACCGCGCTCGGATAAAAATGAAACGAAACAGAAATTGAAATCCAGTTTGAGATAGAACAAAACTCATTATAAATCCGGAACCGGGAACTGCTTCAGCAAATAGAATGAGCGTGGAGTTGCTGGCCAGTTGTATTAAGTTAGAGCATCGATTGGGGATTAAAAACTATCGGCGTTGGTCTTTCATTAAACTGCGAGAACTGAGACAACAGTTCCAAGTGCCCCAACGCCGCCTGCTGGGGTATTCTTAATTTGGCCGAAAAATAAACACAAATATTGGATCGAACGCGGTATCGGATATTACCTTAATTAGAATAGGGGCGCTGGTTCACTCGCTCGTTTATTTCATTTTAAACACAGGTGAAATCATATAAAAGACAGCATATATACAACGCTCTGTTGGGCTCATGTTTCCCTCAATCGACTGGAGAGAGTATGGAGCATACTCCACCACGCTGCTTCACTGCGGGTTGGTGGAGGTGTTTGGGCTTGTAGCCTGGACCAAAGCAACGGCTTAACGCGTAACCACGTATGCACGCGGTGAAAGCATAGACATACCAATATACCTACTATTTAATTTACATTTAAATGTTTATAATTTGTGTCTGTTTTGTTTGTACACAAACATGCATGGTTATGTATGCACGCGTATTTCCCACCGGGGTAAGCAGAGACTATAGAAGTCCATTTGCTTCGACCCTGACACACTTCTTTGGCTTCCTCCACATTCATCAATCGTTTTATACACGTACGCCGGTTCAGAGTAGATCATACTGATTCGTACGTCCTTCTAGGTCTTACTCTGCCAGACTTACCACCAACCTTCGCTTTATATGCTGCTTTCGTAATCCTATTATAATTCATCCGCTGTACATGTCTAAACCAACTTGACATTCCCTTCTCAATCTTAGTCACTATATCGTCTTTTACACCACATTTCTCTCTTATCATCTGTTTCTCACTCTATCACTCAATTTTAGACCGCAGATGCTACACATCGACCTCATTTCTACAGCATTGATTCTACTTTCATGCTTCTTCTGCCATACCCAACATTCACTACCGTACTTCAGCGTAGGCTTGTTTTGTTTGTTTTCATGGTCATGTTGCTCCAATTACCTTCTTTGGTTGATTGAGAGGACACCTGAGCCAAGCAATGGGACACTATATGGGCTATTTGTTTATTTATTTATATCTGTGATGTCTTTCACAGTATGGAGTACTTTTTAATAGACAAAAAAGATTTTTTACCCAAATCAGAATGATATTACATTACCAAAGCTCTCAGTGTGAACGAGAGTTGATCGTCGACAATCAGTCTAGACTGACATTAATAATTTATGCTTCATACTAAGCTTAATGGGCCTCTGTGTTTGACACGGGCCGCAATCACGCCTAAAACTCCAATAAGTTTCGCTGATGCGTTATTAGAGCACGAATTATTGGAGAACTTGTCGAATTTTGACCTATATCGACCTGATACAAGTTTAAGATTGGTAAATGTAAAATAATATACTTACTTAATTATATACGTGTTACTGTAGATGCTCTTAATATCCTAAGATTTACCAGGTGACAACAGCCTCCGTGGTCTAGTGGTTAGAGCGTTAGGCTCACGATCTGGAGGTCCGGGTTCGATTCCCGATGGGGACATTGTCGAAATCACTTTGTGAGACTGTCCTTTGTTTGGTAAGGACTTTTCAGGCTTGAATCACCTGATTGTCCGAAAAAGTAAGATTATTCCGTGCTTCGCAGGGCACGTTAAGCGGTTGGTCCCGGCTATTAGCCGTAAAAACATCTCCACCAACCCGCAGTGGAGCAGCGTGGTGGAGTATGCTCCGTACCCCCTCCGGTTGATTGAGAGGAGGCCTGTGCCTAGCAGTGGGACGTATCATAGGCTGTTTATGTATGTATGTATGTATGTGTTCTTAATATGATACAACAATTATTTTTATAAATGCTTCTGCTACTACATTGTATTTTTTAATAATTAAATAGGTACCAGAGCAATGAGAAAATAGGTAATTATTACTGTAAATCTCGACAGAACCATCTATATTATTGGACTAGAAGTATCTCATTGTTTTTCAATAATCGTACATTTTGGACTTTTACCGGCATCTTAAGATTTGTCTTCGGGCTTTACAGTAACACGAGTTGGCAAATAAGTGGGTAAACGGCAGTAGCTCTTGGTGAAATTGTAAAATGTGGTTTTATTTTGGGAGTAAATGGGAACAGCCAAATTCCTCCCTCTCTGCACTCTCCAAACAACCGGCTTTCATCAAAGTTGCTCCGAGATAACCAAACTTCCGATCATTAATTAATCGACTTTGTTATATCCGACGAAAGAGTTGCACTCGCGCAACTTTTTATAACATTTTTTATTAAACGTGCCCTTTTATTGGGGAATTGAAGGTTTGTTTACTCCGCTCCGCCATTTAATATCTGCAACTAAGCGCTACTTTCTAAGCCTTAGGGCCCTATCTCCCGAGGACACCAAACGTATGCATATGTATATATGTAAAAACGCCACACACCACACCTGGCCAACTTCAGCTCTCAGCTGTCAACTGTAGACGTTTTGCCGGTGGCGTGTCCGTGGTGGCACCACCATGGTGTCCCAGTGCGATATGGCCCTTAAACTGCTCTGGTATTAAGTTACCTGAAAACGGCCGCTTTGTAGGATGAAGTTTTTCAAGGACTTACCTGAAAAAGAAAACAGTTATATTGTATGTTACAGAGAACAGATGAGGTATAATATTATCACGTCGATAGAATACAGTCAACAATAACTGAAGTCAGTTACTGACTTTTGGCAGCATATTTGTAATACGAGTACCCATGCATATCCACAAATTTATATCACTAAAATTGACTACGAGAATGAAATTTAAAATATACAAAATATATTTTTGAGGCAATATTACGTTTTATTACCTTTTCAAGTCGTTGTGATTCGATCCCTGGTACCGGACTTGCACTAATGAGTTAATAATTTATCTAAAGTGCAATTTTCACGAACACAGTTGCCTCGATCAATTCGGCTCACCACCTATCAAGTTAGTGTAACAAAGCTCAGGTCAACCGTGGGCACTTTATTCTACTTGCGATGGATGTACTTCCTACATACTTCTCACTACCCTAATTGGTAATATAGTCGGGCTGCACTGTGTGACGGATGCGGCAGAGACTTGGTTAGGGTAGCTTAAGCTGGACATATCATCCACGCAGGATATTTTATTTTTGTCTGCCATACGCATATAGTCGTTATGTTTTATTAGCTGTTCCAATTCTAAACACTATATTTACTTACTTAACTTTTTCATAAACAATTCTTGATCGTCGTTAAGTAATCTTCATTTACAGTAAAAGCAAAATAAGTATATTTTGCATTTTATTTTCACTTGGAAATATTAACAGAGAGATGGAAAATTCTTTTTGAAATTCCTGTGTTTATTCAGTTAACTTCACTTATTTTTATGCTCGGTTCGCCTTAGTCAGTTGAAAAATGTTTAAATGTGTTTACATAAATAACAAATAATATGTTATTTTATGAAAGTAAATTATGCTGCATATAAATCACCGTGGATAAGTGCAGTTGAACAAACTTAAAATAAACTTTATTTATTCATTTACTTTTCGGAAAACCAACAGCTACTTTAAACATTATAGAACATCATAGAAATGTATAGGATACTGGTTTCCACAATTGGAATTTATTGAAAGAGTAACCAATAAGAATATGTTTTAGTATCTTTGGGATACGGAATAATAATAAGTCATAAAACACTGTATTGCGCACATTCACAAGATATTATAGGAAAATATTATACAAAGGTGGGCAAATGATTTGTAAAAGTAAGTGACAAGTACAATGATCCACTTTTTTAGTGTGTTTGACAGAAAGCATAGTAGTAACTACTACCTAAGTAGGGGTAGAGGCATATTTTTAAATGTTCAAGTTTCCTTTGAAAGACAGAGCAGCTAAAATTCCAACAAGTTTTACAGTAAATTATATTTTCATTAAGGAAACTCGTCGTATAAACTTTTAGTATTCAAATTTCCTTTTCGCGCTAACTTTATGTTGGACTTCGCAGGAAATCAAAGTTGCGAGCGATATTTAGCTTATGGAACACCTTTCATCAATTAACGAAATAGGTTGAAGTTGGTTGGAGTATCCGACTCGGCACTTAGAGCTCGTGTCCCCCGCCCTGACCTGTCGGGAACTTGGCCATTGTCCTTGGAAAGTTAGAAAAATAGCTTAAGCTGTATCGCTAACGGCCGCCATCCGGCTCGAGGACAAAAGACTATGAGGCACAATTGTGCTGTGGATTTGTGCACAAAGAGATGCAACAAGAAAGCGCTTCCCGCAACGGATGCAACTTAATACCGTTCTATCGTTGCATCGCACACTGCAAACATTTCGACATCATTACGCGCTTTTTAAAGCAACGTAACGATCCAACGTCGTTACCAACTGTTAAACTTCCACAGAACGTACAAATACCTTTGAAACGGAACCTCGTCTCAGACTAGAATGGCAAACCCGCAAAATGCCTTTGTTGTGCGCAGTTCACTCAAGAAAAGCAAAAACTTAACTGTTCTTGTTTAAAAATATTTTTATACTTATTAGAGAAAATAATATAAAAATATGTTTAACAATTCTGTTCCAAATTCTTTGCGTAAATATAATAAAATCTATATTTTAAATATAATAGAATCTATATTTTAAATATAATAGAATCTATATCTGTCAACTGATTTAAAATTATGTACGCAAGTAAGTATATTTCACCACACACGAGTCTGTCACAGCAATGCATGGCGCAGTAACAGCGGCGCGCGCCCATAAACCTGACAAACTCCGCGACACGAGAGTTGCACCTGAATTTAACGCGTGTGGTGTACCTATGTTGGTACATAGACTGTTCTCGTATACACTTCTCTCACAGCGCGATTCGATACTACATTCTCCTTTCGTGTGGGTTGTTAGGTGGAGTACCAACCTCCTCGACCCTGGTGTCAGGTTTATTGAGCCGCCAAAGGCCCCTGACATGACTCATGTAACAACTACTTACTTACATCAGTAAGTAGTAACCGGGACCAACGGGTTAACGTGCCTTCCGAAGCACGGATCATCTTACTTTCGGACAATCAGGTGATCAGCCTGTAGTGTCCTAAACTAGGGATCACAAAGTCATTTTTGTGATATTTTCCTACCGGGATTCGAACCTGGGACCTCCGGGATACTACATTGATCTGCGATATTAGGGTAGGGTTGTCAGTACTGGAGGACATTTAACAAAACACAGTTGGCTCGACCATTATAGCCGGCGAAACGGTTCACCACCCATCACGCCGGTCTATCAGAAAGCTCGGTTAGCCGTGGCTAATTAAGTTTATCTTATGATGGATGCACTTCTGACTACCTCACTTGGGATATAGTCGTGAGTTCATGTTATTTAACAAAAAGTTCCGTTTGGTATTTTTTTTTGATGACATTATAACCTTATTTATTAACTATTTCCCACAACTTACATATTTTGACGTTTCCTAAAAGTATTAAAGTGTTGTCTAGATATTTAAATAGTATATTGGTTCGATAAATCACGAATCGCGTCGCACTGTGGGGAGGTCACTAACCCAGTCAACTGCAGTTTTCGATGTTCTAACTGCTCAGATAGCGAATATAAACTAGACGTGCAGTAAACTTTGCAAATAAAACTGCAATAGAAAAGCATTTTATACAGGAATATACCTGCCTCGCGTGTTGCAAGGTGTTGCTCTAAACATTAAACTTTATTCATTAACGTATGAAAAATTGATGCTAATATCCATAAACGTTGTTAGGTTTTTTAAAGTCCACTAATTTACTAATAAAGTTTAATGTATTTTTAAAACTTTACATCATCTCTAGCCATAGAGGCAGGCAATTAGCTCGCGATAACAAACAAACACTTCAAGCGGTCGGTACCCCGCCGGCGTGGTCGACGGTTACCCTCGTTTAGCGCTATCGGCCCACTAGGTTCGATTTAATCTTCTCAGACGGCGCCCTGAGCCGAGGTTCATGCCCAACTCCACCAGGGCACTTTCAGGCCTGTTGTTAAATTTTGTGCCTGGTGGAAATTCTCAGCGATCCCTATTTGTCCGGCCCAGTAGTAAGTCAATGCCATTTGCGGAAAATCTACAATAAGTCACATCAAAGAAGAAAAAATTCATTTTTGTGGGCTGATATTACAGTAATAATTACAAATTTAGTTTCATTAGTCGAATAAGGAATAAATATTTTCCCAAAGGCTGTAAATCAAAGTAAACAAATTAAGAGGAGCCATTAATCAAGATTTCAGTTACTTCAATAACAGCTTCGGGTACTATAAAAACTTTTCTTGTGAGATAAACGAATAATATTAATAAAGACTACGATTTCTTTTTAAACGGTTTTATTTTTACGAATAAATTTGTGCAAATTTGTACGATCTACTCTGGACCGGCGTGCGTCTATGAAACGATTGATGAATGTGCAGGAAGCAAGGGAAGTGTGTCAGGATCGAAGCAAATGGAATTCCATAGTCTGTGCTTACCCCGGTGGGAAATAGGCGTGAGTTTATGTATGTATTTATTTTTTATAAAAGCTACTTTATTGGGAAATGATAATGGCAATTAAATTAATAGTTGGTAATCATTTGTATAATTGTTAATGACTTGACTGCTAAAATTACTTTCATACCTGGGTATTAATTGACGTAGGTACATTTTGAAAAATGTTTAAAAATTGTAGCGTATAAAAAACATGTGCGTGATGTTTGTACCTGGATGAGTATTAAAATTTTGCCTTTGGATTTCTATTATACCGCGCGCTACATTTTTTTTAACTATTCTGTGATTTTTGTGTCTCTATTTTCATACAAATTTTCATCTAAATTGGTTCAGTGGTTTAAACGTGAAAAAGTAACAATTAAACAGACAGTGACTTACGAAAAGTTCCGGTATGTCTGCCAATTATAGACACTTACTAAAATTATAATAAAAAGTAGAAACTAAAGTTAACTAATTAAAGAGAACAATAATTGAAAATAAAATTAAAAAAAAAACATAGATCGTGTAAACTTTCTTTAAATAATATTTAAATGTAATGAAAAATAGAAAACGAAAACTAAAACTATAAAATAAATAAAAAGCCTTCCCAACCAATTAGTAAATATACAAGTAAATCCAACCACGTAGAAATCGCAAAACAGATACCAGTTTGAGAGGTAACAGTAAGTATAAGTGTGGCAGTGTAGATTTCCATGGCGAAACAATAACGGTGGTGCAGGTAAGCGCTGCGACGCTGTGGAGTGAGAGGAACTTGCCTCGTAAATATCCCGGGAACGAGGCCGGGAGTAGGGGCACACACAGTTACTGACTTGTGGGATTCCCGGGTGACTACGGAAAAAAAAAGTTGTCGGTTAAAATTGGTTTATAAGTAGGTTTTCCTAAGATCAATATTTGAATCCAATCTGTATAATTTTATAAGGAAAAAAATGTGTAATGTGTGAGAAAATGTGTTTATATCTTTGGCCAAAATTTTTAGTTTACCACTAAATCAAAATAGTATGCCATACATTGTTTTTGGTTTTTTGACGTGACGAAAGACATACTAAACATGAAAATATTCGACTTAGTATAGAATACATTCGACTTAAAAAATCTTATCTTATCTTATCTTATTTAGCCTATACGATCCCACTGCTGGGCAAAGGCCTCCCCTTGATTTTTCCACTCCTCTCGACTTTGCGCGATCTCCGGCCAATCCTTGCGATAAGCATTGAGGTCGTCACACCATCTTTTACGCGGTCTGCCTCGACTTCTAAGCCCGCCCTGAGGTATCCAGTGGGTAACGACTCGTGCCCACCGCTCCTTAAAAAATAATTCCGAAAATAATTGAATCATCAGCGTCGCGTCGGTAAGTAGTTCCATGAATGAAATTACCTTATAACGCGGTCTCATCTTGTTTAAGCTGCTCTCCATCATCGCTGGAGCCATAAGACGGTACTTCATCTGCAGCTTAACCCGCCGGAACGTACGGCAACTCCAACTCAATTACAATAGAGAGACTATTTCCCCGTTATCCTAATTCCGCCCTATATTATGGACACCTGCGGGAAAATCCCGCTGCATTGTGTTACCATATCTACGACTTGCAACTGTGTCTGTTCCACTCGATTCCCCACCTTATCTGGTTTGAGTAGAGGAGTTTTTGGTACAAAGTGTTGTTAAAGATTTAAAGTAATAGTGTACGTTTGTCTGAGTGTTCGTCTTTATTGTATGTGTCCCGGCTGTGTCGCGACCGTTGTCATTTCTCACGGACACTCGTCCGCGTGATTGTAACAAAACTCAGCTATTTATTTTAAATTGCACAGATTTCTGAGAGACATCGCGACAACAGTCGCAGGATTTACACAGTCCATTCATTCTTGTGCTTCAAAATAATTGCCATGGTATGTTGTGAATTTATCAGGGAATAATAAATTGTGTTAAACATTTTACAATATTGCAACAGCTCTTTATTTTATCACAGCCGACTTCATAGTACCTCGCCTCACTATTTTATCCTTGTCTATTCTAAAAAAGAAAAAATATTCTTTTAAATGTTTAGGCGCTTTTTAAATTCCCGTCTTTTATTCTCGGTATCGTCGGCTCCGTGGTCCAGTGGTTGAGCGTTGGGCTCACTATCCGGAGGTCCTGGGTTCGAATCCCGATGGGGCCATATCACAAAAATTACTTTGTGATTCCTAGTTAGGACATTACAGGCTGATGACCTGATTCTCCGAAAGTAAGACGATCCGTGCCTCGGAAGGCACGTTAAGCCGTTGGTCCTGGTTACTACTAAATAATGTAAGTACGTAGTCGTTACATGTGTCATGTCAGGGGCCTTTGGCGGCTCAATAGTAACCCTGATACCAGGGTTGATGACGTTGGTAATCCACCTCACAACCCACACGATACGAGTAGAAGAAGGATTGTCGGTATAAATCTTTGGTATCTTAAAGTCATACACCTCACGTCTGAATTTTCTTACTAAGTATGTCAGTTTCTCAAATAGTGAGAAAATAAAGGAAAAAGTGAATAGACCACGGCTGAAGCCCATAATCCCTGAGATCCTTCCTTCGGCATGCCAGAGACAATAAGCTACGTGGAATTCCTTACAAGTTCCTCTTCTTAAAACTTTATCTTTATCCTTAGATAAAGTTCAAGTTTTTTTAGCTTGGTAGGTTGGCCGAGGAGTAACTAAATTCGTCGTTAAGAAAACTATGGAAGAGTGGCCAAGTCAAGTTCATGTTTGAGTTGTCGTTGCTATGTCTAAGTAAGTAATCCTAAGTAATCAACCGGGTCGCTGACGTGTGACGTCACTAGCTTAAGCTAAGCCTAAGTCTGAAACTTGGTAAACCTATTTTCAGCTTAAGAAATTAATCCTTTAATCCAGACTCAATGGGTAAGTTGGGTAAATATGACGCGGGTAACAATTATATTTTTAGTCGGATCAGACTTCAATGAAAATGCTCTTAAAGCTTTATAATATTTTCACGAGGAAAATAATTATTTTTATGCTGGTATCATTCTTTATTATGATGTTTTTTCAGCGCAAGTTGATAAAGCACCCACTTAAGAAAATTACGTTCCACGGCTGATCGACAACGATTAGAATCAATAAGTTGTGCTGTTTTTAAAAAGTGAGAGACTTTCTTATAAAGTATTCCGCCATTTAAATTATTAAAATATAATGTAGTTTCCTACCTTGTCCGATATTACCTACGCATCCGGTTTACATTAGATTTTAATATCTAAGTAATATTTACAGCTCCACGTTGCCTCACGAGCAAGATATTAAATCCCTTCATGTACATATTTAAAATGTAATATTTGAAGCAGTGTACTGGGCCCATGCCTCATTCAATCGGAGGGGGTATGGAGTATACTCCACCACGTTACTACACTGCGGGTAATATGACAGAAGTACATTATATATAAATATTGTAGAGTCGGTCATTTATTAAATCGCTCTAGCCTTTAAGAGTAGGTAAATAGGTAAGTAGGCGGAAGTTAGACAATATGAAAATTGTTATTAAGCTTATACTAATGTAAAAAATATTTAGGGCTTGAAATTAGGTGGTCAGAATAAAATTCAAAATAAACAAAATTAAGCCTCAAATGAACGAGATAGACCGTGGTAAGTAGTGTAGTTCTTTAGATGTCAACTGAAGAAGACAACATGCTGTATCGACCCCACTTAGACCAGGACACGGCCTCTGTGGTCCAGTGGTTAAGCGTTGTGCTCACGATCCGGAGGCCCCGGGTCCGAATCCCGGTGGGGACAAATCACAAAAATCACTTTGGTTAGGACATTACAGGCTGATCACCTGATTGTCCAAAAGGAAAATACTCCACGCTTCGGGAAGCACGTTGAGCCATTGGTCCCGGTTATTAGAGAAAGAAAGAAACATTTATTATTACTTATTACTTACTTACTTACATTATTACTTACTGATGTAAATACGTAGTCGTTACATGAATCATGTCAGAGGCTTAGGGTGGTTCAGTAATAACCCTGACATCAGGGTTGATGGGGTTGGTAATCCACCTTGAAATCTACACGATAGAAGAAGAAGAGCAGGACAGGAATAAGAATAAAATGTATATATTGCCAGTAAATATTTACAATCGAAGGAGGATCTTATCAGATGTTCACTTCCTCGAACCGACGGAAAATTATATAATTTACGTTCGCATATTGGGTGAACAATTGGTTGCGGACTAATATCAACATCTACTTGTAATCAAACCTATTGCTTTGGGCGTATTTGTTGGACCCGGAACCGATTCATAACGGACCCTTAGCGGCACAATCACACACCCCCAGCCGGAGGTCATCAACTATGCCGGGGTACGTCTCAATCCTCCTCCACAGGCTATTGATTATCACCCACGACACCTCCTGAATACGTTATGAATATCAAACCCTGGCCTTTGTCTCGCCAGCAGGAATGCTCCTTTTCCTTAACGAGGAAAACCTTACGCGCGGCCTGTTGAGCGAGCTGTGAGCACCACTCACTCCAATCAACGACTTACAATACTAATAAAGGAATGAATAATCACATTAATTATGGTTTCCCGTAATTTTATTATATTACAGACTCTCAAAATGAAAATTCTGGTTAATTATTAAAACACGCGCCATTTTAAATGTTATTACCGTCGACTGTCGCCGTTTACCTGGATGGTGGAGGTTATCACAACAGACACCTAATGAACACGTTAATTAAAATCTCAATATGCTATGAAGTTCATTGAAGCAGTATAATTTTATTGTGAGTTGAGCCGTGCGATATTAATTTCTTGGCAACTCGTCGGGAGCGAGCGCCGTATGAATAACTTGGCGCGCGCCAGCCGACTGTTCAAAGGGCTAAAAATGAATTATTGCTGAGAACAAAAGGTACGAACCTTTACACGGTGCAATCTCGTAAAAGTTACACGCGTTCAACAATCTACGAACCCAATGATACACGTCATGCCGGATGGGTATGTTAACACGTAAGCGTTGGAATGTAATTTCATTTATATTTTGATAAAATTGTTCAAAAAACAATGTGTTAATAATATATCATTATGTGTTATTATGTAGGTTAGGTTAGGCTATATATATATAGTTTAGTATTTTATATAGTTTGATTCCAATTACGTTAAATGCTGTTTACTCATTAGCTGTCTGTTTAAGTTTATAATATATATTGTATCGTTGTATGTGATAAACACGTGTGATTGTTTGACCTGTTTTATATTTTTCCGACTTAGATTTCATTTGTTACCAAATGACTATGAATCCAATAGTTTGAAACTCACTTCCGTTACGAGTGCACCAATCAGTTGTACACCGACAGACCAGCCAGGCAGCGGGCACTCGCGACACAAAGGTATCACCACTTGTTTTGTCATTACGAAGAGGGGGTATCTGCAGTTTCCCGCTGGATGAAGGTGTAAGGCGGATTGATGGGGCCATATCCGGGCTGTGTTTAGCCAGGGCTTAATTAGAGAGAGCCCGTGTCCCCCCGGACGTGACCCGGGTACGATCACGCCGAGAGCCGGGTATTAGCCGGTAGCCGGGGAAATGTCGAACAAACCCCGCTTTGAGGACTTAGCTTTTAAAATTCTCCTTTTATTTTTCGCACATCAGTTTTTGGTACACCTTACTCGCTTCCGACACTATCAAAAGAGTAAGGCCGCGTTCATTGCAAAGGTCAGTTTATTCACCGTCCGACGTTACAAATTGAAACCATCACAGAATTGGTTGATGGAATTTATTACTTTACCTCGACATTTCTTAACGAAATAAAGCTGATAAAGCAACCGCGAGTGGAGTCATTAATCAAAGAACGACGTAATACTTGGTAAGTATTAGGAGAGCAATGAAAGAAACGGTGCGACCTTCACGTTATCCTTATTGATGGGTCTTTGGTTGGAGTAAAACTGAAATATCCTTGCTGGAAGGAGGTAAATCAGCGCCGGATTGTGTGGCTAAACATGGCGGCAGTTGCGGGCGTGCCGAGGTATCGACAACGTCTTGACATCAATAAGCCGCTTTATTCAGCTCTCGCGGGCGCGACTCAGCGGCTTTCATGCGGGAAATACTGGAGATTGCCCTCCAAGCACTCAAAGCCCGTCAACTATTTCTCGTTTGATACTCAATAAACATGCTGTATACGTAATAGTTGGCGTATATTCTGGGAGCTAACCAAAACGTAAAACGCACAATTTAGACGACTTGTTCAATACATGAACATAAATATTGAAAGTGTATAACAACTTTTTATTTTTATAGTTTTAAAATGGTAACTTTAGTATTTTTGTAATGTGGCAACATTGCCATTTGTCAAGGGCAAATAAAGAAGGACCTAGCTAGCTATTTCTAGAATGCGTTCGTTTATCTTCCCGAGCATGTCGTAAAACCTGACAGACTGCATATATGGGCTGATCACCTATCACAATACAGTACCTCAATTCCATCTTAGAGCTTCGTGTCAGGAGTGAATGCAAGTTGTCTTCTGATTGCCTGTGTCTCTGCCCACCCTATTAGAGATTAATCGGCGCTAGTTCATCTACGTGAATCGAACGAGACTTATTATTATGTAGAAATTACTACAGTTCAGTAAATAGGTATACACGGACAATGGCCCCGATTCCTGCAGACACCAAATTTTATTTTAAGTTATACCCGTCATTTTCTTATCCGCCGAAAAGGAAAGGGACGGACGATTGACAACTGTTTTCAAAATGAATGAATTACCCGTGCGAATAAAATAGACATCTCGCTTATATGCAACCCGTTTCTTTCCGTCTATTTAATTCTATCGGGTTATTGGCCAATATAAAATTTTGGGAGGGTTTTTAAAAATTCTGCCCAAAATTGACTTGTTCCATCAATTTGATGCCTGTCGATTACCCGTCCTTTTCCTTTTTGGCGGAAAAAGAAAATTAGAGGTATAAGTTAAAATGGAATTAGATGGTGTGTACAGGAATCAGCACATACATATTCATGAAGAGTACCTAACGCAAAAAGTAAGTAAGTATAATAAAACCCGACCAGAAAAAAAGTCCGCTAACAGCAGACCAGCTCAGTGGTTCCACAAGACATTAGTGTTTCAAATGTCAGATCCCACATATGCTTGCAAGCAAACTGACTCCTAACAAACGACCTGATAGCCTTGAAGACCTGAACCGATTTCCACCAAACATAGCTAACAACATTCTCGACTAATATACCTTTCAAACAAAAAAAACCGCATTATAATCGGATCATCGATCCTACAGAGGGAGCTACGATGCCACAGACAGACACATAAACATTTACACAGCCACGTCAAACTTATAACACCCCGTCGTTTTTGCGTCGGGGGTTAAAAAGAGAAGATAATTAGTTATTGGTTTTTCTGTATAACATAAGAAAATACGTGAGTATTTGGGTCTAGTATTATGATAAACTCACGTGTTACTTAAATGTATTTATTGGCACGTGATAGCCTACAGACACGTGATTGCAAAGACTAAGAAAATAATTAAACTGTTAATAACAGGTGGTGCAAGGTACCAGCCTTCGTGGTCTAGTGGTTAGAGCGTTAGGCTCACGATCTGGAGGTCCGGGTTCGATTCCCGACGGGGACATTGTAGAAATTACTTTGTGAGACTGTCCTTTATTTGGTAAGGACTTTACAGGCTTGAATCACCTGATTGTCTGAAAAATAAGTTGATTCCGCGTCTATTAGCCGTAAAAATACCTCCACCAACCCGCAGTGGAGCAGCGTGGTGGAGTATGCTCCATACCCCCTCCGGTTGATTGAGGGGAGGCCTGTGCCCAGCAGTGGGACCTATATAGGCTATTTATGTTATGTATGGGAGGTACCAGCCCTTTACTGTTTAGAAAACAATTTGCGACATAATGATAATTATGATAAAGCATTATGACTTTCAGGATGTGACGGAAAGAGGGACCAGGGTTGATCATACTGGTAATTCACCTTATGGAAGAAGACTGGAACGATTTAAGGTTTTTTGACAGTAAGTTGAATCTGTGTTCCAAAGAAAATAAAACTACCAACAACTTGTATTGCAACCTTCGCGCAGGCGCAGCAGGGCCGTGGGCCGATTTCCGGCACTCACAAACAAACGAACACATTTCACATTATGATGAGGGTATTACCGAAATTTATATTTCACCAGTTTTAAATGGAAACTTTCATTAATCTGGTTATTGGAAATTTCCCAATTAGTACCGAAAATATTTAAGTTTGATATTAAAGATAAGTTTTTACGACCAACGCAATGTATTATAATTTTAATTAATATTGATCGTTGTAGGCTTGTTGATTGTGAATTTGTTGGAATTACTTTGATATTTTGCCGTAACCTTGTTTACTGATAACTCGTGGGGTTTATTTAGGTATAGGTAGCTAATTAACTCCCCGTGGCTTCGCGTGGATTGCGTGAAATGAATGAGGTTATACCACAGAATATATATTATTGATGTTGATGAAATATTATTTACAGAAGGGACACTCTCCGCCCCGCACCAACACGAGTTTGGAGCGACCTTGATTTACCTCACCCCTCCGTTGTCTGTCTCAGTCGCACGCACTGGGTTAAGCGGGTGGGGCTAAGATTTTTGTATGGAGTGTCCAGTCTGTGGTATCCTTGATAATAAATAACAAACCTGAAAATATTTGTAGATACCCTTTCGTCTATACATATAATTTTTTTCTTAGATTGACAAAGGTACCTAAACAATATGGCAATAAAATAAATTTCTTTTCACATTTAACTTACATAATAAATAACAGAATGAAATGATTATTTTATCCAACAATATTAATAAGAAAATATTTCGTAAATATTCGTAATTAAATTTAGATTTATTATTTCTGACGTCAGTCCAAATTCTGAATCCAAATTCTGACAGTCTGGCTGTCGGTAGTAATTAACGATTTTTTGTTAATTGATGGCCCACAGTTACAAATATTATTTTAATTCACAGAAATACAATTGTAAATCAGTCAGTAAGTATATCAGTGTCAATACAGCGTTATAAAGTTTGGGGCATTAAATATGTAAAGTAACCTGGTGTTGAAAATAATTACCGATGTCAAAATTGGTGTAATAATATACATATATAAACAGCCTATATACGTCCCACTGCTGGGCACAGGCCTCCCCTCAATCAACCGGAGGGGGTATGGAGCATACTCCACCACGCTGCTCCACTGCGAGTTGGTAGGTGGCGGGTTGTGTAATAACAACTAAGAAGTAATAATTTTGTTCAAGTCCGCGAAACCAGCAACAAGGTTAGGTCACATACCCCCAAACACGCTTTCTCCAGTATGTGTGTTTCCTCACAAGGTTTTCCTTCACCACTGAGCACATGATAAATGTTTAAGACCCAAACGTGAATTAGACAACTAATTCGACAAAAAATCATTGGTTTACTTTAGACCCGTGCTGGATTTGAACCTGCGACCTCATTATGTAGTCAAGCGTTCTTACTATGACAACTAGTGGCTAGGGAGCCACACACAGACTTTTATATGCAAAAATGACGTATTTCAATATTGCTTGTGGAATATTGCATGTGGCCTTTTTAACCCCCAAGAACAAATGTTTATATTTTCTATTTAGATATAAAATAATAGTTTCATTTTACCTTTATTTATCATTCTACTTACTCATTATTCTACGTAATTCATTCACGTTTGCATATAAAAGTCTGTACGCGATACAAACAAATGTCAAATAGCTTTTTAGATGAATTGCTTTGATGTGGCCCTTGAATACCCCTGGTTTCAATAATGCTGTTGCTCTAAATGTTGCATGGAACATTAAACTGTCTTACTTGAATAATAGCAAACCAATTATTGTCAAAGGAAGCTTAACCTTTGTTAATTCAATTAAGATCATTATTAATATTACTGTTTAGATGGATTCAAAGGGTAATTTAGCCATTAGATGCGCTGTAACTAAGGGTGGTCATATCCGTGCATATGTCGCTTTATGTGATTGATTGCTACTTTGGTCGAATTTTGTTATAATTTGGAGAAAGCAAATAATAAAAAAAAAAACTTATTAAATAAGACTTTTTGAAGATTTGATTCACAGACAGTGATTGAGGAGACGTCTACGAAAGCTCAATGAGGCATGGGTACTTAGTTCATCTTAGATGTACCTCTGACTAAACCCCAATTGTAATTTAGTTATGAGCTTATGTTATGTTTGTGGGGTGCCTAATAGTAGGACGTATATATGTATGTTGCTAAGACATGTTTATCTTCTATCTAAATATATAAAAGGAGAAACTGACTGACTGACATATCAACGCACAGCCTAAACGGCTAAACGTAGGCACTTGAAATTTGATATGCACTCCCACACACACAAAGATCTCTCTTTTATAACAAGCCACGCGGACGAAGTCGCGGGCAAAAGCTAGTGTTGTTATAAGATTCTATTACCTCCAATTCTTAGACACTATTCTACGCATCAATCTCATTAAGTGTTCATATATCTTTGCGTGGTGGACTTTATTGTCGTTAGAATTCTGATGTAACGATTTAGTCACACTCCTGTCAGATACTGTCAGAATCGAGGGCAATCAAATCATTCTGAGGATGCTCCGTGGGGGTTAAAAAGTTGGCAGTGAATGGGGCAATGCATGCAGTTGTTATTAGTAAATGTGTCACGCAAGATGCGAAGATGGCTGTTCACAATACAGTACTTGTCCCTACGCTGAAGTACGGTAGTAAATGTTGGGTATAGCAGAAGAAGCATGAAAGTAGGATTAATGCTGTAGAAATGAGGTCGATGTCTAGCATCTGCAGTGTTAAATTGAGTGTGATAGAATGAGAAAAAGTGCGATAAGAGAGAGATGTTGTGTAAATGACGATATGGTGACTAAGATTGAGAAGGGAACGTTAAGTTGGTTTGACACTTAGAGCGGATGAAGGATAATAGGATTACGAAAACGGTATATATAAGGCGAAGGTTTTCAGTAGGGCTGGCAGAGGAAGACCTAGAAGGTCTTTCGTTGAAAAATTGGGGATGCTCTTAGGAATGGTTTAGTACGATCTACTCTGAACGGGCGTGCGTTTGTCAAACGATTGATAAATGAAGCAAGAGAACTGTGACAGGTTCGAGGCGAATGGAACTCTATATTCTCTGCTGTGGAAATAGGCCTAAGTTTATGTACATAATGGCCCCGATTCTTGCAGACACCTCCTAATTTTACTTTAAGTTATACCTGTCATTTTCTTATCCGCCGAAAAGGAAAGGGACGGATGATTGATTCTTAATTTTAGGAAGAATGAGTAAATGAATTCCCGACCCGGCCGATTAACCCGGGCGATTTTTTTTTTGACGTGACTTATTGTAGATTTGCCGCAGATGGCATTAACTACTTGGCCGGACAAATGGGGAGCGCTGAAGGCTCTCACCCGATACAACGTTTAAGACAACAGGCCTGAGGGTGCCCAGTTGGGCGCGAACCTCGGCTCAGAGCGTCGTCTGAGAGGAAAAATATTTGAAAGAATTAATCGACCCTAGTGGGTCGATAGCGATAAGCGCTGAATGAGGGAAATCGTCGACTACGCCGGCGGGGTCGGATAACCCGGGCGAAAAGGTATGTCGCTGGTATGTAATCCGTTGGACATGCTGTTTATTAAACTCTGTCGGGTTATTGGCCGATGTAAAATTTTTAGATGTTTGTTTTAGATTTCTGCTTAAAATTGACGTGTGTTCCATAAATTGTATGCCTGTCGATTGATTACCCGTCCCTTTCTGTTTTAGCGGATAAGAAAATGACAGGAATAACTTAAAATTACATTAGATAGCGTCTGCAGGAATTAGCACCAATGTGTCTGTATGTGCTTTTTTATTTAACCGTATAGTGGACAAGCAGTGCGCTAAATAACGTACTGTTTACCGTGACTATCAATACTATGGAGAAACGAGTATAGTAGCCATAATAAGTAATACTAAGTCTCAGGCAACCTGAGAGAATATTCGATAGAGTGTTAGGTGGGTATTGCTTGGAGATAGTTAGCGAGTTAACCCATCTTGCGATTGATACCTGACCCGCTTCTGGAGGGCTTTGGGTTTAATTACGACGGACTCCCCTCTCTCCGTGCGGCCACGACACCAGCGGGGACGGAAGCGGAATGCTCTTGTAGTTATTGAGTTATTGCAGGCTACAGACATAGTTTATGGTTGGAGTTGACAGTTTTTCAGCTATTTTAAGAAAGCGTGTCGCCTCCCTGTGCCTTCGACTAAGGAGCAGCTCCAACAGCCTTCTGCAGACTGTTGCGGCGATGCTGCACGTAGTTATTATACACCATTGAACCCGCCACCACCTTACCAAAGAGACTTAAATAAGGTACCTATTATTTTTTAAATTGTAATTTATGTTAATTGTACTAACCTACATTTCTAAATTCACTGTTATTAACTCTATATTGTTGGTATCGGAAATATATATTTTTTTAATAATTCCGTATTTTTTATTAATTGCAGCTACTAATTAAAGGTAACCTTAAAAATGTTGTGGTCTTCAATTATAGTATGTACTTTGCTCTAAAGTCGTTTACTACTCAGCCCATACTTAATGTGTCATGCGATGTTGCTATATTAGTATATTTTTTCTCTAAATATTAAATATAACTTTTTAAATACCGCGGCTCTGCTATCTGGATAAGCGTTACAGTCGGGCGTGAAGTGTCTGTCGGGATAACTTCTTGATGACGAATGTCATGTGCCCGAATTACCAAAATCTGTCAAAAATTATAATATGTTGAAGCAATATCTCGTCTAGTATCCTTGGCGCATCATTTGTTTGTCAATGTAGAAGAGTCATAAAGAAGCAAGTATGGGATAAGTAACGAAAAAGAGAAGAGCCTTGAGATTTTATTCTTATTTAAAAAAAAATCTCCCCCCCCC
The DNA here is from genome assembly GCF_024362695.1 of Pectinophora gossypiella. NCBI lineage: Eukaryota > Metazoa > Arthropoda > Insecta > Lepidoptera > Gelechiidae > Pectinophora > Pectinophora gossypiella. The sequence goes on from NC_065405.1 coordinate 331,964, forward strand.
CCGCTCTCCGCGCGTCTAGCGGCCGCACTCCGCTCTAGCCGCCTCTTGACCCGGCCTCGCGGTGTCCGCTAACGGCGCGGAAACTCTCGCCAAAATAAACTCGGAGTATGCCCTGACTTTTTGCTGCGATATATATCGTCGCTTTATAGTAAAAACTACGTAAGCGCCATTTTGAAAAATTACATTCGGAGGTTTGGTTGAAGAAAATCCCATCAGAATGTGACATTTCAAAAACCTACGTGGGTTTCTCTACAATATGTAGTTTTTTTACACGATAGATTCGCGTTTGGCCACCCGCGTCTGATGGTAAGTGACGACATGACTATGACGCAGGCGGATTGTATAATCTGCCGTATTACATTACGATTAGCCGTTTTCTAAAACGACCGTTTTGTAAAGCGGTGGGTCAGGTCTATCTATAAGAACGGTTACCTAAACATAATTTCTGCATACATTTGTGTAAAAAAACTTTATACTTATGTTATACATGAGAATTATACTTACATAATATATAATTATATACAATATAATTACATAAAAGGAAGATTATCATGTGAATGCTAAAATCTAAAGCTAAGCTAAGTTTGAAAAGCTCGCATAAAAGAAAGAATAAGCGGAAATATACTGTAGGTTTGGGCTACGGTTTGGCTGTAAAATTTCATTATTAAAGCATAAAAAATGACACAGTAACATGAATGTATGGCGCCATGCCATTCCTCTTACATAAAGAATGGAACGCTTTCCAATTTTCGTGTAGGTAAAGCAGGATGGATTTAAAAACTGTTTTATGAAAGAACATTTTATGAGTTATATTTTCATTTTTACAAAATGCTTCTCTCAAGTTTGCAAAGCCTTAGAATCCAATTATTCCTCAAACTAATTAATGTGTTTGTTCGATGTTATCCAACTTTATTCACGGCGAATCTTTTGAATAAAAAAGCGCTGCGAGATGGGAATTTTCACGAGACTTTGAAAAGGCGGAAAGGAATTAGTATTTGTAAAAACATGTCGGTGGAGTAATTGCAGAAGTTCACTAATAAATGAAGAGTGATTTTTATCATACACGAAACAAGGCCTTGTTCATAAATTAACGGTGTCTGCAGTGTCTGTTGGCGATATTAAAGTTCACTACACTTCGCAGCTGTTGTTGGGAATGCACACTTTTTCACAAAAACTTTCCCATATATTGTGAACATTCTGTGGAAAAGGGAATTTTCCGGCAGCCGTTATTATTTCACAAACAAAGCTCATATTCCGCCTATACAGAATAGATGGAGGTACTTATGGCCACTTTCTGTGGTTATACAAACCTGTATTGCAACGGAAAAAGAGCAAAAACCAGTGCTGTTGCACGTATCGATTGGAGTAAATACTCAATTTGATAGCAATTTGAACTCATTACAATGCAGTGAAGAATGTTTCATAACGCACAGTTGATGGGCAAAGACTCCCTGTTACCGGAATATCGAACAAACTATGTTGTATCATAGGTATATATACCTAATATGGTCCATAGTGTTAGAAAGGATACAATCCGCGGGACGAGATCTTACGTGTATGTATGTGTGTGTATGCAATATTCCGATGTCATAACAGAAGAAACATCATCATCATCAGTTTAAGAGCCACGCTCTTGTCAGTGTAGCATTTTCCATTCCAGTCTATCAAAGGCCAATTCCTTGACTTCCCTATAAGACACGAGATGTAAGCTCTTCTTGGTCTTCCCCTTCTTCTCTTTCCTTCTAGCACAAGACAAAACAAAACAAATAGCAATAGTAGAAGAAACATACATAAGTATATCATTTATATCCGCGACACGGGTTGCTCTCGCGGCACGGTAACCGCAACACGCGCGGCGCGAATTACATCGAGGTCTTCGACCAATAGCCGTACGATGTATATATTAGTAGATATCATTCGCTGCGTTTATTGGATAAAGCCCTCGATATAATTCGCGTCGCGCGCGACGCGGTTGTCGTGCAGACCCAGCTGAGGGCACAAAGCACTCCAGTCCAACAGTTAACATCATAAAAATAGTAGTGGATTATACCCATCATAAATGTAAAACTTCAATATATCGCGCGTGAGGCACGAAGATAAATGGATTGCCGTCACAATATTACCATGCACAGGTAAATATTACAACGCAGGCTTCATACGAACGTCTATCAAAGTAAATTATTGGTTTTATTTAACGAGGCTCACTTCACAATAACCATTTATCGCTAGTTATTAAACTGTCAATTTATCTATTACTTATTTATTTTCTAACTGCACGAATTATTCAAAAGAAAACTGTAGGTAAGTACATGTTATATTAGGCTGATATCAATTAAAAACAAAGTCTAAATGATTTGAAATGTAATAAATATAGGTGAAGGTGAAATGGAGGGTACTTCAAACTACTCTTCTGCAGGTTGCTGGAGTATTTTAACAGAAATCACAAGTCCTAACTAGGGTGTTATTTGAAGTTGTATCATCATATTCATTGTGCCACCACATTGTGTAAATATATAGCCCTGTCTATATACAATCAGCCATCAGCGTTCAAAACTAAATTCTGATGTTCTATTGTCAACAAGCAAGCGAAGCAAGAGAAGTGGAATTACGAAACAAATGGGATTCCATAGTCTCTGCTTACCCCGGTGGGAAATAGGCGTGAATATATATGTATGTCTTCAATTATCGAGATAATTGTACGTAATATGTAATAATGTTACGTTAAGATGTGCTTAAGCGTCACATGAAACAATGTGACGTAGACCCGTTGCAATGGGAGGCGGAGGCAGCTGAACGGCCGTTATGGAGGCGTACAGTGAACACCAAGGTGTTTGACTTCGAGAAGGAGAGACTTCGGAAGCTCGATACAAAACGAGACGAGCTCAGGGCGCGACCACCTGCTGCCATAAATTATAACTATGTAGGAGGAGTGCTGACGTGCATTGAATGCGGTCGTACATTTAATGCTAAGATCGGATATGTCAGTCATTTGAGAGCACACGAACGACGCTCTCATTAGTTGTCGAGTCGCTGTGGCCAAATACGGCCAGGAAGGATTGATTGAATATTATGCACAATGAAAGGATAGGTCGCCGGGCTATTGAAATTGTCTGTTAACACAAATGTTTAGAACCTCCGCGATAGAGGGGTTAGCCAGTAATGTAAACTTATGATTAAGTTTTTGTTAAGTAAACATATTCTTTTCTTATTGTAATGATTTAAAGTCTCTGCCAACCCTATACTGGTTGAATGTAGACAATAATTGAATTTGGAACCTAGAGTCATTACTTCGCGACTTAAACCCTACCCGGCGGTGGTTGATTCCTAGCCCGGGGCCAGAGGCCAGAGAGCCACATAAACCAGGCATTAAACCGAAATCGCAGCGTAATCTCAATGAATCACGACAACAATAGACAAAGGACGCACCATCTCGGGGCGAGTCCATTCAAAATAAAAATAAAACCCGCTATAGGTGCCTAGAACACAAACAAAAGCGCTTAAACGTACAAAAGAAAGTCCCGAACACCCTCGCAAGAAAAAAGACTTTAGTAAAGATTCCGGCGAGTAAAAAGCGTAACTCGGCAATAGTTTTCATTATTGCAAAATTTAGCATTTCTTGTAAGGAAACTTTTTGGAACATTGTGGATACAAAGGTCGGATGAATACCAATGGCGGCGTAGTTCGCTGGACGTCACAGGGCAGGTGTTCAGTCATGAGCAATATCATGCACCCACTTTAGAACCCTGTCGCATTATCATATTTGACATTTAATGTGGCTTACGGTTTAAATTGTCAAAAAAGTTAATGTGACATGGTTGCAAAGTGTATACATATTAGTACTCGTGACCGTTCACGGCTGTGTCCCCGAAGGGGTAGACAGAGTGGATAATATATACACCCACTCGTTGCCAGCTATGATTAAGTCCCAGTAGGGGGCGAGCCTATAGCCATTAACTGGGCATACGAGTAAATCGTGGAACCCACGGGATATAAATTATATACAATACAAATATGAATTCAAACTCATAAAGTCGAATAACAGCGTCCGTGGCCTAGTGGTTAGAGCGTTAGACTCACGATCTGGAGGTCCGTGAAATCACTTTGTGAGACTGTCCTTTGTTTGGTAAGGACTTTCCAGGCTTGATTCATCTGATTGTCCGAAAAAGTAAGATGATTTCGTGCTTCGGAGGGCACGTTAAGCCGTTGGTCCCGGCTATTAGCCGTAAAAACACCTCCACCAACACACAGTGGAGCAGCGTGATGAAGTATGCTCCATACCCCCTTCGGTTGATTGAGGGGAGGCCTGTGCCCAGCAGTGGGACGTATATAGGCTGTTTATGTTAAAGACGAATTTAGTGGTTTAGAGATCGAGGTTGATTGTTCTCCGAAAAAAGCTATCACGGATTCTACGTACGTATATGCTTAAAATAAACCAATTTGTTAATGTTCATTTGAATATATTTGATTTTAGACTTCAACCCACGTGAGATTACAATGTCACAAAAGTCATTTTAATAATAGATTGTAAATCGACAAAAATTATAAAATCTTACGCTTCCTTCTCTATATATTTTAGAAATGTGTAAAGTTCGTAAATACCAAGATTTTTTCAAACGCCACGAAGATCTCCCTGTAAAATACACAATGCGTCATGGTAAATAAATATTTACCTATATCTAGACTAGTCCTACATTCTTCTAGCTCATATGTCATGTCCATTAAAATAATAAACTGCCTAATATATTCTAATATAAAAAAAAGAAAAGAAGAAAAGAAAAAAAGAAGAAAAGTGTTAAAAGCTTAATTAAAAAAATAAAAGAACTTCTAATTAATAAATGTTACTACAGCACTAGTGAATACCTTAATGATCCTGACGTTACTACGAGTATTTGAAAAGTTTCCTTCTCTCTTTTAAACTTATATTTTGTTGTGCCCGGGTCTGTGATGTGAAACTCATATGTAACTTACAAACTTGTACACCATCATAGTATGCAAATAAAGAATATTATATAATACAGCCTAGTATAATACAACCTTGGGATGTACTCTAAACTAAAAGGCTTAAATATTAACATCATAACAATTTTGGGACTAAAACAGGCCGGAAATTACAGGGCGATATTAAATTAAACAGCAGAAATAGGAGTTAATTCTATCTACTACAGATTATAAAGAGGTATAAAGATATAAAACACATTCGTATACGTCTAACAATTTACAAAACGGTTCTTAAATTCTCCTCAGCATAAAATTGCGTATGTTTAACTGTATAATCCAGTAAGTACTTGATATACGAGTACACAGTGTAGGATATAACGTAGGAGATAATTTGTATGCTGGTAAAACAGACGCGACGGCAGCGGGAATTGATTTATGTATGTGCTCGCGACTGTGTTGTAGGATGTTCTTATGACGCGAGGGCAAATATGCCTGCTTCGGTGGATCCCGCCGAGATAATACTCGAAAATTTCCAGGCTACGTTCCCCAAAAAATACAGATGGCGCTGTATAACTCCAAAGGGATAATTACCTATTTTCTCATTGCTCGAGTACATAGTTGTTCAAAAATATAATGTGATGGCAGAAGCGAATATAAAAATATATGTTGCTTGATATTTATATCAGATTTGACAGAATGATGTTGCTGCCTATACTGCTTCTCTTTATATTGTTCGGATAATAATGGGTGGAAGATGTAGTTTTGCCTGGGTGTAATATAAATAAAGGGTCATCTTTATACCCAAAAACGATAAAAGATGCATATGTTTGTATAAAATTTGAATTTTGAAATTTTTAACATAGTCACTACTGCCTACCCCGCTGGATAAAGTGGGCGTGATGCGACGTTACAATAGGCAATCAATTAATAGAACATGATGTATATGAAGCATCGAGTGAGCGACAAACTGGTTTTAGAGGGAATCTCGTATACGAGGTACGCCGCATTGATTGGCATTTATGCCTACTCGGTACGACAGTGCACTGTGTGTGTTTTTGAGTTCATTTCTTTCAATGTTTTCTGTATTTTTATATTATTATTTTTATTTTATTTTTTATTTTTCTGTTTTAATGCGACGAATGGGTGCAAACGAGACAAACCTCTGTGGTTTAACGGCATCATTCAAACCATGTATTTAGATTAAGGATATAAAGAAAAAAAAAATAGGTTCAACGAAGGAAAATCTTTACAGCACCATCTTTTCCACCATATTTTCATTAAGGAATGTGTTCCGGCCAAGTAGTTAAAGCCATTTACGCAAAATCTACAATACAAGTGACTTTAAATAATAAAGAATGTGGCATGGCAAATCCTTTATGAGAATGTCCTTCCCACAGTGATTAATTATCTCCTTGTGCGACGGGGTGATGCTAGTCTTCTACTGAGACGATAATTCGCAGAACGTACGTAATATACGATTTCGGCGACCCGAGAAAAGCAATATTGCAATTTGACATTTGGGCATAATAAAAGTAAGTGCGCAATGCAAACAAATGTCAAATGTCAAATAGCAATATTGCTTTCTTAGATGAATTGCTTCGATGTTGTCATCTTTATATTTTTATCATATTATAAAAAAGCAATATTATTAAAGGACCTATGCATGTGCAATGTCTCCGAGAACGACACGTCTGATAGAGCGAAGTGGAATTCAAATTCAAATTCAAATTCAAAAATATCTTTATTCAGTAGGTAACATAGTTACACTTTGAATCGTCAATTTTACATAACGAACGTCTCATCCGCCTAAAACTACTGCAGCTTCTCACAACCTGTATAGCCGGGGAAAAGAAGCTGCAAGAAAAACCTCGGCACAGGGCCTTAGACGTTAATCCCATGCATTCATATCTTCTAAATAATCACTAACTTTATAATAACCTTTTTTGTAAAGTTTTTGTTTAACTACTGTCTTAAAACAGTTGAAAGGCAAATTCTGAATGTCAATGGGAATCTTATTGTAAAAACGTATACATTGCCCCTTAAAAGATTGAGTAATCTTATGTAATCGACTGACTTGTAATGCAAGTTTATTTTTATTCCTGGTATTAACAATGTGCCGATCGCTATTTTTTGCAAATAATCCTAAGAGAAGTACGAAGAAGGCAGACCCCACCATCAGATGGGAATAATAAATGCCAAGGAGAGAGAGAGAGAGAGAGAGACACATTTGTTTGCATTGCGCACTTACTTTTATATGCGCAAATGTCAAATTGCAACATTGCTTTCCTAGATGAATTGCTTTGATATGGCCATTTTAACCCCCTGGTTACTCTAGGTATAGAGACAGCCAATCAGCTTGCGACAACAAACAGTACTGAACCCCGACACCGACCCCACCGTGGTCAACGATTTTTCTCACTCAGTGCTTAACGGTGTCAGCCCATTGGGGTAGATTAATTGTTTTAAATACCCTCTCAGACGACGCCCTGAGCAGTTCGTGACTATCTGGACACGTTCAGGCCTGTTGTCTTAATTTTTAATACCGGGTGAGAGCTCTTAGTGCGTGTTCACACCAAACGTATAGTCAGCCGCCGATTGTGCGCAGGCTCACTATAAGCCTCAGTGTGAACGTAAAAATAAATGGTATTTTTTGTTCACATTAAGCTTACAATACGCTGTAGCTGACAATACGCCATTGGTGTGAACAAAACAGTCGGCTTGTATACGTTCACACCAAATGCGTACGCTGAGCGGCCGACTATTTTTCATATAAAATGTGCAAATACTTGACTGAACTGAATTGAAAACAATCCGCCGGCCGATTTGAATCCAATACGCTGGCGTTCAGCCGCGTAGCCAATCAGCGTCCGCGGCGGTAGTGACGCACTTTATTAGTCGGCCGCCGACTATCAGCGTCTACGCATAGCGTCATGGCGTATTGTCGGTTTGGTGTGAACGAAAAAGCGAATATGTATGGAATTACAATACACTGCGTAACGCTCGCTCACTGTCGGCGGCTGACAGTCAGTTTGGTGTGAACACTGCCTTAGGCTGTGTTTCCATTGACACGGAGCTGTGTGGAGATAAGCGGAGATGTGCAGGAATCGACCAATCACCGTGAGGGAGACAGTGACAGAGCATCTTCATTTTTCGATTTCCGCCCATTTTCGCGTCAGTGGAAACCCGGCCTTAGCGCTCCCCATTTGTCCGGCCAAGTAGTTAATGCCATTTGACGCTAACTTAAAATAAGTCACTTAAAAAAAGACGAATATAACATCACGTAGCCACGGAAAATATTAAGTAAGTACCTTTACTGTTCTACGGCCAAAGTTTACACCGCGCCTCAAACATGAAGACAAAACAAATTATCTTTAAGCGTTGTGTTTATTTTCTTGAAAACTTAAATCGATTCTGATAACTACCTAACTTAACAAGTATTTTGAGATAAGATAAACAAACAAATATATATACAGGGTGTTAGGGACTTCGTAACGAAAACTTTGAGTGATGATTTTAACCATGATTCTGAATTGATATTAAGTCGAAATTACCGTCGCAAAAATATGAACCTGGAAATAATCAATAAAGACTTTTCGTCAGAAAATTCCACTTGATATCGACTCAGAATCATGGTCTGAATCATCACCCTCAGTATTAATTACTTGTTGTAGTTCAAGGAATTGGCCTTTGATAGACTGGAATGGAAAACGCTACACCGACAAGAGCGTGGCTCTTAAATTGATGATGATGATGACGTACTTGTACGGAGTGTAAGTGACGTCGTAACGAATACTGTGGGGGATGATTCAGCTGATTATTCAGAGTTAATACCAAGTGGAATTTTGTATGGGAAAAGTGTATAATAGAAAATAATTTTAAAAAACACAAAAAAACATGTCTTTTGCGACGGGAAGTTTCCTATTAGCTCAGAATCATGAACTGATTCATGCCCTCAGTATCGTAACGAATACTGACGGAGATGATTCAGACAATTTTGAGTTCCATTTATGTATATAATATACTTTTACAACGGAAAATTACACTTTATATCAACTCAGAATCATGGGCTCCGTCAATTAAGAGTCCTGCAGTCGGAGGATGCAAAAAAAAATCCTAACTTATTTAATTAAAAATGAAAATTTAATAATTATAAAACTAAAGTAGGTGTCAATTGGACGATGTCAGTACCAAAAGTGATTTATAAAAACTATGTATGCTGAATCGGCGCCTCGTGCCGCACGTTGTTGCTTCCGATGTCGCAAAATCCCTCAAAGTTTCAAATTCAAATATTTATTGCATTCCATGTGGTACAATGGGGTGTTACATAGGCATAGGAACTAAAACATGGACCCTGTAGGGCACAGCAACGTTGAAGGGAAGAGAGGAAGTGTGTATTAAAATTAAAACTTATCATTTAAAAATTCGTCTACAGTATAAAAGCTCTTTTTAATTAGCATTATTTTTAGATTTTTTATAAATAAATTAGTTTTAGTTTCATCTCTTAATTACTTTGAGAGCTTATTATACATTTTAATGGACATTGCTAATGGGCTCGTGGCGTGTAATTTTAGCCTAGAATTTAGCAACATTAATCTGCCTTGTTGTCGAAGCGAATACGGTGTAGGAAAGTCACTTCGTTTTTTATAAAAGTGAGGGTATTTTTTAACAAAGCATAGTTCCAATATGTAGATAGAAGGCAGTGTTAATACGCATAGTTGATGAAAATGCGTTTTGCAAGATTCAGTTTGCTTAATGTTACCTATGATTCGTATAATTTTTTTCTGCTTAATAAATAATTTTGGTGCATTTGTACTGTAGCTCCAGAGAATGACACCGTAGCTCAACCATGCATGTGCATAAGCATAATATGTTACAAGTGCGGTTTCTCTATCAGTTGTTTTTTTTAATTTCTTTTAGTGCATACATAAATTTTGACAATTTGGATATAGTCTCTTGAATATGAATTTTCCAATTCACATGAGAGTCAATGTTTAGCCCAAGTAGACAGAAATCATAAACACATTTGACTTTTATGTTATTATAGGTGAGATCTATGTCTAGGTTACTTTTTTGGTGTGGTCTAAATATCGATCGAGTTACGATGTTACTAACAACATGTATATTTTTCGAAAATCTCGAAGAGACGAAAGATTACTGGTAGAAATATTTAGTTCTAAATCCGTGCTAGTTGTGTTCGGAGAACGCGTGACAGACATCGTACCTAGTGTTACTGGTTCCAATCCCGGTTCGAGTCCTAAACCACTGGATTCTACTTTAAGAGTTTAAATTCATGTTTAGATCATATACAGGGTGTTAGTGACATCGTAACGAAAACTTTGAGGGATGATTCAGACCATGATTCTGAGTTGATATCAAGTGGAATTTTCCGTCGCAAAAGTATGAAACGGAAAATAATTTAAGAAAACACTAAAATTTTCATGAATTTTCCGACAGGAAAATCCACTTGATATCAACTCAGAATCATGGTCTGAATCATCCCCTTCAGTATTCGTTACGGTGTCACTAACATCCATACCTACTTGTATGGCTACCGTATGTACTTGAATGGGGTGTAAGTGACATCGTAACGAATACTGAGAGCGATGATTCAGCTTATTATTATGAGTTAATGTCAAGTGGAATTTTCCATCGCAAAAGTATAGAACTGAAAATAATAAAATAAAAATCATGAATTTTGCGACGGAAAAATCCACTTGATATTAATTCAGAATCATGGTCTGAATCATTCCCCTCAGTATTCGTTACGATGTCACTAACACCCTGTATAATTGATATCACGTGGTTTCCGGGATTTAGACCCGGTTAAGACCAATATGCATAAATAGGAGAACTGGGTCTTCTTCTATCGTCTGGGTTGTGAGGTGGAGTATTAACCTCATCAACCCTGGCGTCAGGGTTTCTATTGAGCCGCCATAGGCCCCTGACACGGCTCATGTAACGACTACTTACTTGAGAACTGGGTGTATTTTATATACTATACAGGGTGTCAGTGACATCGTAACGAAGACTTTGAGGAATGATTCAGACCATGATTGTGAGTTGATATCAAGTGGAATTTTCCGTCGCAAAAGTATAGAACTGAAAATAATTTAAAAAATCTAAAACATATCTCATCACTTGATATTAACTCAGAATTATGGTCTGAATCATCCCCCTGAGTATTGGTTACGATGTCACTAACACCCAGTATACATCTGCCTACCCCTAAAGGGATACCGACATGCGCTATGTTTATATATGTTTATTACGTTCTAATTAATAAATACTGATACAGATTACCTCGGTACGAACCAACTTCCAACCTACCCGCATGACTGATAGCTCCTTTGGGAACTCGCAATATGAAAGAAAATTATCCCCAATCCACACGAATTACGAAACGTAGGTAGGCCATACCTACTGGTATCAAAATAATACATACAGTAATGCAATATTCTGGTTGCTTCGGGTGAATTATTTACTAGTCTAATATTACATGTTATTTGTACACTTGCGTAGACATATACATACAAAGCTATGGCGAGGAAAGGACGTATAGTATACAGGGCGTTAATAACATCTTAACGAAAACTTTGATTGATGATTCAGGCCATGATTCTGAGTTGATATCAAGTGAAATTTTCCGTCGCAATAGTATGGAATGGAAAACAATTTTAAAAAACACTAAAATTTTCATGATTTTTCCGACAGAAAATTTCACTTGATATCAACTCAGAATCATCCCCCTCAGTATTCGTTACGATGTCACTAACCCTCTATACTATACATTTCTGGCTACCTAAGACGTACGAAAGAGCACGTAAGGTCTCGACACCAAACACTTCAGAACCCCGATACCGACCCCGCTGACATGTTTGACGATTTCCCTCAATCAGCGTCCACAGTCACATGCTTGCCTATCTTTTATAAAAAAAAAACTAACAAAGAATATCGTTATCCGATTATAATCGTATCTACTGTAAGAACCCTGCTTATTGTAAGTGTTCTACCACACTACTACAACGCACGCGCGTTGCATCGGCACGATTATTTACACAGGGTTACACGGACCCCGGCGGCCCGGTCCGTCGCCGGTCCGGTTCGGACGGCTCTCCATCACATCGCTCATTGTTATCTGAGGTTTCCACCGCAATGCTTGTTCAGCTGTAAACCATGGACCCATTTTACTATATTCACCTAAAATAGCAATATTGCTATTAGACATTTGTTTGCATTGCGCACTTTTATATGTGCATATGTTAAATTGAAATATTGCTTTCTTGGGTGAATTGCTTTGATGTGGCCTTTTTAACCCCCCTAGTCGTCAAAATCGTTTATTAAGTCCTGCGAATATTCGTCTCAGTATGCATAATGATGAAGATGAACTACGTAGAGTAGCATCACCCCAGCAGCAATGATTTTCATGAATTTTTCGACAGGAAATTCCACTTGATACTCACAATCATGATCTGAATCTTCCCCCAAAGATTTAGTAACGGTGTCAGTAACACCCTGTATATTTAGCAATTTCCACAAACCGAGGTTCAGTCATGCATTCATTCGGGTTGTACCCAAAATATACAATGGATTTGCATATTAATATTATCTTACCTTAAGCTTTCAATTATTTTTGTTCACATGTTTTTATTCATTAAGCAGGTATGAGGTGCGCCTGAATGTTTTATTATTCAAATAAATAAATGCTTTTGCTATTGAAAATACTCTATCGAATATCTCACAAAACATTGTTGTAAGTAAATGTTTTTATATAACATTGAATATAGAGAAAATTGCGTTCGTTATCTTCATACCAATTTGATGAACATAGCAATCCATTACGTCTACTAGCTTGATTAAACATTTCACTTGCAAAATATTCGAAAACCATTTTAAAATAATATTATATTATTCTTGAAACGCTACATTGGCAAAAATGTATTGCAATTTATTGGAATTTTTCATTAAAAAAATCTATCATTTTTTCGATGAAAAATAATACCTAATCTATAACAATGGCATGCCTGGAGAGCGTATTAACTATTAACAATCTAAATTATTTCCAAAACTACTCATAAAGGTACCTAGTTTAGGAGATTGCCTTTTGTCACGCATCGGTTTAGAACTTTGGAGAGTTGGGTCTTGAATTGGAAGTAGTTTGGTATCGATTGGATTCCCAGGTCTCGGAGCCAGCCAGTGGGCTTGGAATCCGAGCCTCGGCTGAAATTCCGAATAGTTCCCCCGAGTGCCAACAATCTCGTCCAACGCATATTTGAACCGGTCGGCGTCTGTACGAGGTACTATATAGGTATGCCTCCAATTGTTATCACTAAACTTGTAACGTAAACTTTAGCAAAAGAAACGCCGCTTAATAGTCGCAAGTGTGCCCGTGTGTTTATCGTTGCAATTAGCCTTGTAGTGGTGCTAATTCCTGTAAACACCATCTAATTTTATTTTAAGTTATATCTGTCACTTTCTTATCCGCCGAAAAGGAAAGGGACGGGTAATCGACAAGCATAAAATTTATGGAACACACGTCAATTTTAAGCACAAATCTAAAACAACCGTCTAAAAATTCGCCCGGGTTATTCATTTATTTACTCATTCTTCCTAAAATTAAGAGCTGTCAATCATCCGTCCCTTTCCTTTTCGGCGGATAAGAAAATGACAGGTATAACTTAAAGTAAAATTAAGAGATGTCTGCAGGAATCGGGGCCATTATTTGTCTAAAACTATATTGAAAGAGTTTTCAGGTTCAACTATCTTATCATCACGCTATCTCCCCTGGGACATTCAGAGGATTAAAGCAATTAATCAAGAAAAGAAGATTAAATAACGCGGTATCGGTGCGGGGCAACGTTTAATCATATCGTCGCTACTCCCGGCGGGGATGGAAAATATTTATCAGATGCCCGGTTTAAAGGCCTTCGCACTTTCCTGAAAGAAAATATGATCCCTTTCAAGCGATTAGCCGAAAGGATTGGAGCGGAGTCCGTGGACAACAGTGATTCGGTGTTTTTGCCACCATCCATCATCGGCTAATGATAGCTATCTGAATGAGACGTTAGGTATTACATTATGTAGGAGCGGGTTAATGTACGCGCCCGCGCTGCAGCCTCCGCGGGATTATTATCACGCCTCGCATTGTTTGCTCGCGACAGCTCCATCGCGCAGAATTTCAAATCTGCTTTTGAAATGTAAAATATTCATTAATTTGTATAATTGAATACAATTTCGTGAGCTCCGGTCCACGCGTTATCGGCACGCGCATTCGTCTCGAAGCAATACGAGTTTTAAAGTCATTTTATTTGCGGCCATAAAGATAATGTTCACGAGTGTTCGCAACACTATCTCGGCTATACCTGTGTTGTTCGTGAGACCTCCAACTAAGTTTTAATCTTTATTAACAGATTTACGGCATCACTTCGGGAACGACTGTGGTGTCTTGGAAATGTTTTACGGGCGCTATTTACAAGTTCGCTGGAAGGCTCGTATTGGTATTGTTTTATTGTGGCGGGATGTGCCGACTAGTGCCGACCGCTACCCGCGTCAATGCCGGTGGACTGGCAGATTTATGTGCGCCCGGGACTGGCCGCTACTTATCTTACAACTAGCACAACACTAGAAATCCCAGATATAGACGAATAGATAAAGAACTCGACGCCCCGAAGAGAGTACGTGAGGAATTGACTGATTTTAGATTGTTTATAATCACAGCATGTTTCTTTACAATCTGATCTATATATATACGTACATGGCCCTCCATGGCCCAAGTCTCGTACGTACCGATACTTAGGCTGTAAGCGAATTAAAAATGAATTTAATGTACTTAGATGTAACAGCTATATCTATAAAGTGTTCAGAGTTGATAATCTAGTTGCAGGCAGCAGCGTCGACATGCTGTAACAGGCACTTCACAAGTCCATGCGACTGATTCACAATTCTGTTAGCCATTAGCTTGAACGTTAAACAATATTAAGTAAATATGACATAAACGAATGTTTGTCTCAACGACTTTCAAACTAGAGCCACCACGATAATCGGAACTAAACAATTCACACAAAACAAACATGGCAGGGTAATCTATACGAAAACAAAGCGAAAATAAGTCGCTCCATAAACCACCTAATCACAAAACGGTTGTTTTCAAAGGCAAAATCACAGAGCGGTTTCAAGGGCGGCCCGAGTAAATAGGCGCCGGCCGAGGGGCGCCGACTCGACAAAATTGAATTATAACGCCCACCAAAATAATAGGGTAATGTGCCAGATAAGAGCTCGCGTATTTTCCTAATCCTCACTGCAGTTTTTGGCGCGTAAATCATAACAAAGGGGAGGCTCGAGCCTGTACCGGCAAGTTTCACATAAACATTCCCGCCCTTTCAACTTTGGCTATCACGCTCGACGTGGACAAAACACGGATATAAAACTGGAGTTGACAAAATACAACGGGTGATGTTTTCACGTCAAAACATAGTCGATTTGTTCTATTAAATTGAGTGAGTTTTGGCCGAAAGTTTATTTATTTAGGTAGAATTCAATTGAGAGGCCATTTGTCCATTCGAAGGCCTTGGCTGGCGTAATTGATTGAGACCAGTTAAGTAGTTGGGCTACATTTCGGATCTTATTGTTCCTAATGTTTCATTCCACAGCGCTAATGTTGATTGATGACTCTAGAAACGTTGCCCTAAAGTACTATAATAGTGTAGTGAAGTCAGCGATTATCATCCGAGTGAACCAACATTACCTGGCGCTGTTTCCCCAGCCGTAATGACTTCACAAGATACACACAAGTCGAGACGAAACTCTACATCTCCACACAGCAGTTTCTACAAACCCCACACAAAGGCACTTCGTGTAAAGCCACCTAACTACTGCACCTAGTACAAATCGCAGGGTACTTTTCACTCGGTCAGACCATAAAGTTCACGAAAGAAGCTATCTTCGCACCGTGTAAACGAAGGCGAAGTGGCGATAACTCAGGGAGGTATCGACCGCGAGCGCCGCTGGACCGCGGCCAGCGTGCGCCGTGTCTCATCGACCAGAGATGATGTTCCTCTTAGCGGCTCCGGCGCTGTCACGTGCCGATTCCTCATGATTTGTGGCGCTGTAAGCAGTGTTTATGTCCTCGTGCGGATTACATGGATTTGTTGCTGCGATACAGGAAAATGGGTCACTGCAAAAACAAGGAGATAAGCGCAGAACGAATGTTCTGCAGAGTAATGCAATCACGATTTAACAAGTAGGTCAATTGATTGATTCATTTCCTGCCTGTCTGCGCTGCACGAACAACTTTAAATAATTCCAAACTTCAATATTGTTCGCCGGTCCTATAAATATTTATTTTACAAAACGAAGTAAAAACATTGAGAGAGTGAGTGAACATCTAGTAAAGCCAATAAACCGCGCGCTTTCACAACTTAATCAACGTCTTCACAAAATATAAACACAATAGTTTACTATTTCAAATAGACTCGACCGCTGCTGCGATCAATTGAAAATAACTTCTATTTTTACCGCATTATTGACCTTATTTGCGGAATATAACAACAGATTCCGGGCGGGTTGAATTTGCAATTACTATTTATATTGTAGTAGAAGTGAGTTTATCTATGGTCTTTGGATGGAATCTGTTCAATAAGGCACGGAAACTCGATAATAAATATACGATGTCTTTTATATATGAGTATTTTACATGGAAATATGTAGACATTTATGAGTTATTGTCTTGTTTCGTGTGGGGCGTCCTTTTATAATAAACAATTTCTGTTCTATTCTAATGTAACATATTTATTTTATGTCCCTGCTTTTTAAAACGAGCCCTTGACTGATCTCGCGTATTTTTCCCGTCTAATATCTCCCTTACTTTTTTTTTATTTAAACGTACGAACGCTCCGTTATTATTTCACTTTTCTTTCCCGTACTTTGGCTTCCATTTACTTTCAAACTAGGTATTTCACTTTGTCCTTAAAAATATTATTTAATTCAATTTCGTTTGACACACTTCTGGCCAGGCGTACAAAATGGAAATACATGTACAAAAATGTATAAGGTTCTTAAAATGCGTGCGTTATAAAGTCAAGTTTCAAGGGTATAATTAGGCTACTTTCCTTTCGACAAAGATTTAATGTACACAGGTTCAAAGCGCCTACATCAAGGGCGTACCTTTGAGGGCCAATTCAGCTAAGAATATTCACATGTTTTGTTCCAACGTTCCTAGCTTACCTCGTACATTGACCAGTCATTGCAAACTTCGAGGGTTAGTTGCTTTAGTAACCCAGCTATGTACGTCAATCAAAGGGTTAGAATAAACAAGTAGTAGGATATTTGAATGTAAAATTAGTAACTGAAGTATGCGAACAATCTTCATAGCAGCTTTACTTGTCGTGCCTACTGGAAGGTTAAAAAAAAAGGTTAACTGTAACACTCTACCATGTATTGTCCAATAGTTCAACTATACCTATATGTAAATCTATAGGTATATGTAAGTCTAAGGACTTTTCAGGCTTGAATCACCTGATTGTCCGAAAAAGTAAGATGAGTCCGCGCTTCGGAGGGCACGTTAAGCCGTTGGTCCCGGCTATTAGCCGTAAAAACACCTCCACCAACCCGCATTGGAGCAGCGTGGTGGAGTATGCTCCATACCCCCTCCGGCTGATTACGGGGAGGCCTGTGCCCAGCAGTGGGGCGTATATAGGCTGTTTATGTATATGTATGTATATTCGGCTGCGTCTCGATCGCAAGATCATACGATAATACATAAACCGTGCGGATACGCATAAAAAACGTTACGAACGCGCTTATATTAACTGTTTTCCGATATTTTACTAAGTTGAAACGTTCCTACATTTTTCCGGTCAATTAGAGACACATAATGTTTACATATTTTCCTGTTATGTACGTAACTTCGTAAAAAAAATCTAAATGTATTAATATTAGAGATGTGCATGAAACATAAAAATGTTTCGAAAAGTATTTCAATTAAATTTTGAATCTATTTACGAGTATTTATATTTTCATATATTCTACACAAATGAATACTGTATTTCTTTCGATATTTTTAAAATCACAATATAAGTATTTAAAAAAAATGGAATTCTATGATCTCTGTTTACATCGGTAGGAAAGAGGCGTGAGTTTATGTATCTATATGTATGTGTTTGTATTAAAATATTATATTTCATTAGCTGTTACTGAAAGTCTAGATTGAATTGTACCTATATTTCAATAAAAAAAAGGATGAGTATAACATATTGTAAAAGAACATTATTAATTTACTCAGAAGCAATTAACTTGGATAGTTTCAGTGGATTCAATTTTTATTGCATATTTCTATTGAAATATATTTTGTTAACAAGTGACTTAATTTTAAAACATTTTTTTGAGTGAAAATATATTTTGGGAAGCTTTTACATCGCTGAGAGTACGTTAGGGCGGTGTGTAAGCGGCTTATCGGCGACCGCTAGGAACAAAGGGCCGACCCTACCTTTGATGTCCGCCGACCAGCCATGTTTAGGGAAAACGTACAAAGGAAAGCGAAGAAAACGTAAATAACGACCGATATTGCGTACTCGAGTGCCTCTGATCACCGCGATGTTATCAAGGCGCGGTCTGGATCAATCAATCCTTATAACTTATTAGCGGCACATCTATAGGTCGTTTTTCCTTCTGATTCAATACAAAACATTATGTTTACAAAACGGCTAAGTCTTGATATTTTTACTTTATGTTCGCGTTTGACCATTGTCACACCTGTTGGTAAATGTTTTACGAAGTGAAGAGTACTTTAGCGCAGATATTATCATGAGGGGAAGCCTTTAGTCGTGGTATCCCAGTTGGTAGAACGCTTGCCTCTCACATACAGCCCTAAACCAATGATTGTCAAATTTGTTTTCGAATTCATGTTCGGATCATAAAAAATTATCACATGTTCAGCGGTGAAGGAAAACATCGTGAGGAAACCCATATTCCCGAGAAATGCATTTTCGGAGGTATGTGACCTAACATGTATTGGGTTGGCTTTCTCTTCACGAGTTGGAACATCAGACAGGCCGTCGCTTTTGTAAAAAACCGGAATCGAATCTTCAGGTCTTGTGAGGTTGAATACCAACCTCATCAACCCTTATCATCTTCAGGTTAGGTAAGCGGACCCCCTGAAAAACGGGATAATGCTAAGAAGATGATGGAAGGCTGTAGACACGTATAACACATATAAGCAAACAAAAACTATATCTTAGATCACGTTTCGATAAATAAAAGAAACGGTATCTAGTAATGTGATCTGTGCGTACTATGCTGGAAGTCGATCCAATGATTTCCATTTAGATAGAGCTAGTAACCTGATCAACATAACTTTCAACGGAATAAGAAAGAAAAATATGGATCCAATAATAAGTGTGGGCACGTTCAGAATCTCAATACGGGCCGTATCTCGAACATTTTACATCGAACTACCTTATAATTATACCTACATATATCAAATTGAATACGTAAAGCAATTTCCGAGGACAATTTTCGAGGATGAGCATTAGCATGGAGGTAATGACTTGCGCATTCAAGACTGGAATATCAATATTATTGCCAACGGTCGCTGGCGAGGACACGGCTTTTATTTTTCTTTTTTCAAATGTGACGTGAAATTATCGGGTGCCATTCATTCCGAAAGAAATTTTAATTTTAGTTGATTGATATTTGATACTGAATTTAGAAGGAATTTCAACGTATTTTTTAATGTTTTCAAATGAAAGATTAAACTATTAAGAAATGATTTGAATATTTTTGCTTTTCATGCAGTAGTTATTTTTTTTACATTTAAATAGAAAAACGTCTCCTACAGTAGGCTGAATGACATTTATGCCTTTGCTTTTGCTTAGTTTCTATTAAAATTTTATATTGACTTTTGTTAGGGTAATGCGCCCAAACTGTGGGCGGTCCCTAAGAGTACTCAGGCCCAATAAGATAGATATGAATTCAATTTTGTTTTTTTTTTTTCATTTCTTCATTTAAATTTGAATAGTCGATGCTTCTAATAAATATGATGAGGGTTGGTGATGGTCATTATTATTGCAGTTATTTCATTAAGTTTGTTAATCGCACATTCTTAGAACACTTTAACCATTGTGATAAAAATAGATTATATTAAATTGTATTTATTCTAAACGGGATTAGGCAATGACAATTCGAGTAAACGTACTACCTTTAGAGATCACATGAAGGTCAAATGTATACACGATCTTTGCTAAAATAAACACCATCCGACTGATTTAAGAGATAAAACTAGAGAAATTAAGCTAATAGGTTTTTAAATTAGCGTAAATATTTTTACCTTACATATCGAATTCATAATATTTTCTTTATACTGTTTACAAAGTACGTCCACCCGTCACTCCACTAGATTTAATGGAGGCATATTTTATTCATTTCGTAACAGAGAACAATGTTGTAATTTACATTAACACTCAGTTTGCATTCATCAATTATTCACTAAAGTGCACTAAAAGCTACAAACTGACAAAAAAACATCGAAAATTTGCGCAATCAAAAAACACAAGCGTTTTCGTATGCAAGTTTGATTTATCAGCGGTTCACCGAAATGAATAAAAATAAAGGAATATAAATGAATGCATCTGGTTGAAAGACCAACCGAGTAGAGTATTGTGAACGAAAATAAATGGTGAATTATTCAAGCGGCGGATACAGCTCCAGAAACTATGGAAATCAGTTCCATTTACTACACATTTATTAATACAAGAAAATATTGGGTTAGTTATCTTTACACTGCAATGGGCCCGGCGCCGGCAATCAAAATATTGTATTGTTTAACTTTATCCTTTGTGTGGTTTCATAACGATCCTATGAATAATTGGGTTTTCAAGCGAAAACATACGTGAAAACAGTAAAAGATTTCAATTAGGACTATGGAAGGAGAGGCTCGTAGTAAAATTTCACATAGCAAACATTTGCGTAGCAACTTGCTACGATTAAAACGTAGCTTACTTATTGCTTCGCTACGCATTTAGTATGTAGGTAAAAATTCTAGCAAAAATTACTTTGATGTAAAAATAAGGCACCTCAAAATAGAAACCTAATTATAAACAACACAACATTACAAACAAAAGTTAACAAAAACAAAACAAAATTACTACTGCTATACAACACAACTAATTAATTCCTTCATTCCGCTGCGTAAATTAATATTTTGACAAGACATTTATTTCTCACCCTCACTCCCTTCAACAAATACCCTTAAAAGGGATCACCCCTAAACAAAATAACTTTAAACCTAACAGTAAACATGAGTGAAGACGGTTTCAATTTGGCGAAAGCGAATGAATGAACGGAATAATTGGAAGCGGCAGTGTCGACGCAGACACAATTGGAATTTGTTGGAAGTACCGAACATCGCGACATAGACGGGATAAACATAAACACGCAACGGAGATAGGCTTTAATTTTGATTATAATATTTGGAGTTGTGAAGTAATATTGTAGATACCTATACATCTATATCACTATGTACGTTGATAATGTGAAGATGTATTGTGCGCTTAGACCAAAAACACAACTATAGACTCAACAGAAATATAAATGTGTTACGAGCGCTTCCGTGGTCCAGTGGTTAGAGCATTCTCTCGATCTCGGGTTCATTCCCTGTCCGATCTCTGATTACAATATTGCATGCAGATGATCCATGCTTCGGAGAGCACAAAAAGCAGTCGGTCCCGGCTGCTACTTACTTAAGTAATTAGATAGTTGTTACATGAATCAAGTAAAGGGCTTTTGGTGGTTTAATAGCAACCCTGACACCATGGTTGATGAGGTCGGTCGGTGACCTCTAAACCCACACGAGAAAAGAAGAGAAGAAGAATGTGTTACTATAGTGTCAAAACATTTTTACTCTAAAAAAATAAAATTATTTATTATTACTACAGTAAAAATACAAAACATAAAAAGTATAGAAACTTACGCAAAATAACGTAACAGAAACATAAAAGCAATAAAAAAAAATGTTGGTGGAAATAGTCACATGGCGATGTGTGTCATTAAACTGTGTAGAATCATGCAGAACCTCATTGTTAGTTAAATTGAATAGTTACTACCTAAGTAATATTCAATCTGAACTGAAAAGCACATACAGCTTCAACAATCCTACCCCACCCGAAATCGAATTCCGACCCGCATCCTCCAGATCCTAAATCGCTATGCGTTTCGATTTCCCTCAACAAAGGGTTGGGCTGTGATTAATGGCGGCGTTTATTTATTGCTGCCCACTCCCGTACGACCGGGGGCGCGGGCACATTCTAATTACTACCATCGTAATAGTAACGACGTCACCCTCAGATGTTCAATCTTGACAAATGGGTGAAACTTTAAATAGTATGTGATATTGAACAGTAAATAAATGTAATGATTTACGATACAAATCTATTGAATTAGGCCAAGGTATACTTCTATCGTGTCAGTTGTGAGGTGGATGAACAACCTCATCAACCCTGGTATCAGGGTTACTATTGAGCCGGAGAGGGAGCGGGAAGACTCTGTCGACTCGCTCCCGATTCGCCGCAGGCGACCGCGAAGGCGGCGACGGGCGTACTTGGTCGCAATCGACCGAGCGCCGCCTTGACGGGGACCTATGGACGGTGGTCGGGAGACCGCTGTCCATAATAACATAGGTCCCGTGCTGTAGGACTCCCCAAGTGTTCTGGGCAGCCCTCGGCGGAGGGGGAGGCGCTTGACGCGCTCCCATGGGCGCTGGACCCCAAAGGGCATCCGCCGGCGGGGACGCGGTTGTGTGCAATTGCGTTCCCGTATCCCCGCCACATGGCAGCAAGGAGGAACACCGTTGAGTTTTAGTGGGTATACCGGGTGGCGACACCCGGGGAGTCCCACATAACCACGTGCCCCCCCCCCCCCCCGCGGGGTGGTATGCGTAACGCATTACCCAACGATAAAAAAAAGTGTTACTATTGAGCCGCCAAAGGCCCCTGACATTCTACCATACATTATTTCCTTATATTTCAAAGAGGTTAGGTAGCGTTTTCCATAGAAGCTCCCAGTTGGCTTGATTTCTTCATAAATATCCGACAATAACCGTAATTATATACCAACTTTTACAAAACTATGAATTATACACTTAAACCATCCTCTTGAATTACTCTATTCATTAGTGAAGAGCGTACGAAAATCCGTATAATAGTTTTTGAGTACACCGCGAACAGACACGCACACGCGGCTGGGGACTATGTTTTGTGATGTTGTAGGTACCACACTCCGGACACTTCATACAAGCAACCTCGTTATACACAGACACCACACATTGACGTTATCATACACGCGCATCTGTGTGTGTGACGTCTGACGCCATACGATTCAAATCTAAACTATGTTCGAGGGGGGTGAGGTAAACCTAGCTCAGATGTTGGTTGCCGTTCTATACGTAGAATTATTCCTTATTCTATGGTTGTACTAAAGATAACATACGCATATATGAACACGCCTATTTCCTATTAGGGTGGACCACGGAATCCCACATACTTACTACAAAGCTGATCCACCACTTTCGCTTCTATATCTGTTTATTATACACAGAACATGATATAAAATATAGACTAACACAAGACAGACAAACAGTTCAGCTTACTAACAGTAGTTTAATATTTGTTTTGCTATGTTTATACCCGAGGTGTTTGTCATTTACACACCAGTACACAGAAAAACAAAACCTTTAATATTGAAGTAGGTAAGCTGAACTTTATTTATTCTTATTTACTTTTTAAATGGCTTTTTCTATTCATGTTCAGCGAAATGGAATTAGATAGGTACCTAAGTGTTTTAAATATTTAACTTATTTATTTACTCAACCGTTTTTACTAACTTTACATTTTATTCCTACTTTACTATTATTACAATGTTTCGAATACGTCGTAAATGTGACATAAAAGATGAGATAAGCTTTGGAAATTTGACTTTGTTGTTTGTAAACAAAGTAGGTATTAATAATGATAGGTAAAACTCTCGTAATGATAACCGTGGGGTGGGGGCCACATGAAAATAAGTGTGCAATTGTTTGTATTACTTGAGATAAAGCTTACTGTCGGTTGTACAAATTTTAAAAGAAAAAACAAAATGGAGTTTTTTCAACAAAATAACGGTAACGAGTCGCTAGAGAGCGTGGTATCCTTGAGAATATTTAAAATAAGAATTGCGAGCGATGCCGCGGGCCGGGAATAGTGCGCGGGAAATTGGGCAGCATGAATATTCATAACGCATAAACAAATACATCGCATTATAATATGTAGCTTCAATAGTTGCGTTCCGTACACACGATAACTAAGAAGTTCAGACATCACTCGGTGTACGCTCGACAAATAAATACATCAGTTGGTTAGAAACTCTTAAAGAGTCATAATATAAACCAGGGTTGCCGAGGTTGTTCATCCACCTCACAACCCAAACTATAGAAAAATAATAACATAAACATTATCTTAATGCTCAATCAACAGGGGCTACATTTCATCACGCCACGATGCTCTATTGGGAGTTGATAAAGAAACTCCAAGACGCGAGAAGTGACGAAAGTTCGTTTATACGTATAAAATGACCAGACCAGTAATCGAACCCGCTATCTCTCCTGTGGTCATCATCAGAAAATTTTCGCCCATTCATGTAAAAAAATTATTTCACCTGCTGTCCACTTTAACCTACTGATACCATCATCGTCATCTCCCTAGCATTATCCCGTTTTTCACAAGTCCGGTTTACCTAACCTGAAGATTTAACAGGTCCGGTTTTTTACAAAAGCGACTGCCTGTCTGGCCTTCCAACTCGCGAAAGCACACCTCCGAAACGCATTTCTCGGTAATGTGGGTTTCCTCACGATGGTTTCCTTCACAGCTGAGCACGTGATAATCATTATAATCCAAACATGAATTCGAGAACAAATTCTAAAATCATTAGTTTAAGCCCGAGCTGGGCTTCGAATCTGCAACCTCATAATGAGAGTCAAGCGTTCTTCCAACTGGCCTATCACGGCTCCCATGGCGATTACCATCCCATGTCCTTACTACTTCTATTAGAAAGTTTGTCAGCAATGATCTTCTTCTATCGCGTGGGTTGTGAGGTGGAGTACCTACCTCATCAACTCTGGTGTCAAGGTTACTATTGAGCCTCCAAAGGCCCCTGACATGGCTCATGTAACGACTACTTACTTACATCAGTAAGTAGTAACCGGGACCAACGGCTTTACGTGCCTTCCGAAGCCCGGATCATCTTGCTTTCGGACAATCAGGTGATCAGCCTGTAATGTCCTAACCAAACTAGTGATCACAAAGTAATTTTTGTGATATGTCCCCACCGAGAATTGAACCCAGGACTTCCGGATC
This sequence comes from Pectinophora gossypiella, assembly GCF_024362695.1. NCBI lineage: Eukaryota > Metazoa > Arthropoda > Insecta > Lepidoptera > Gelechiidae > Pectinophora > Pectinophora gossypiella. The sequence continues at coordinate 357,277 of NC_065405.1, forward strand.
GTGAGTCCAACGCTTAACCACTGGACCACGGAGGTCCTTTTCGGTCGTTGAGCAAATGATGAAACCGATCCTTGGGGCCATATTTCCTAAGACACTATGACACTAAAATGTATACAGTTAATACTTGGGGTCTAAACACTGGAATGCATTTCGTAATCGTTTGAATGAAATAAAAAAGTAAGAAAGAAATTCTGTATTAAAAAGGACACGGTAACAATAAAAAAAAAATCAACTTGCCTAACCCCTTGAGGTAGTTTAATTTATACAACGGCATACAGTTTATTACACATAGTGAGACAGGGCTCTTACTGTCGTGTTTTAAAGACTGTATGTAATATAAAGTCTAGATAGATATATTACCCGCAGGTTGATATTTCAGTGAACATTTTTCATACACGTGTAAGCCTGAAAAGGCTGTCTAGGGACACATTATAAACCTTATACCTCTATTGATGTAGGTACCTACTATAAATTCTACAGACTATAGGTTCGGAAGCCTTCTACTAGTGTCTTCAAGTTATTCCTTAAAATTTTTTATTGGTTTATTATATTTTGGATTTTTAAATGAAAATATCATTAGGAACTGGGCCACCTTTTTTAACACTAATGTTTTTTGGTGGGATAGGAGCCGTGGTCGCTCAGGTGGTAGAACGCTTGCCTCTCACTTTGAGGTCGCAGGTTCGAATCCAGCACAGGTTTAGACCAATGATTGTCGAATTTTTCAAATTTATGTTTGGATCATAAATGATTATCACGTGCTCAGCGGTGAAGGAAAACATCGTGAGGAAACCCATATTACCGAGAAACGCATTTTCGGAGGTATGTGACCTAACTTAACCTGTATTAGGCTGGTTTTCCCTTCGCGAGTTGGAAGGTCAGACAGGCAGTCGCTTCTGTAAAAAACCGGACCTGTCAAATCTTCAGGTTAAGTAAGCGGACCCTGTAAAAAAACGGGATAATGCTAGGTAGATGAATGTTTTTGGTGGGATACATTTTTAAGTTATTGAAAATCACATTTCTTGTTAGTTACGTGGTTTTCACTACAAAAGGCAACGATATGGGAATCCGATTAAATCTATCCCAAAACGCATTACACGTGTGGATATGCTATATGTAACTATGTTGTATCTATGTAAATAGATACTCGCATGTTTTCACATTGCTGTGAGAAGATTACTTTATCTAAGTTAGGGAAATGAAGCCCTCTGGGAAATAAAGTTAATTTCTTCACTTACAGTAATTCCATGTCAGACGGGATGAGCTATGATACATTACTTGCTAACTTATACATAATACGAAGAAGGTAATTTGTGGTATCATAATTCTTGGTTTGATTCGATAACTTTATTTACGATAACAGGCTCCGTGGTCTAGTGGTTAGAGCGTTAGGCTCACGATCTGGAGGTCCGGGTTCGATTCCCGATGGGGACATTGTCGAAATCACTTTGTGAGACTGTCCTTTGTTTGGTAAGGACTTTTCAGGCTTGAATCACCTGATTGTCAGAAAAACTAAGATGTTTCCGTGCTTCGGAGGGCACGTTAAGCCGTTGGTTCCGGATATTAGCCGTAAAAACACCTCCACCAACCCGCAGTGGAGCAGCGTGGTGGAATATGCTCCATACCCCCTCCGGTTGATTGAGGGGAGGCCTGTGCTCAGCAGTGGGACGTATATAGGCTGTTGATGATTTACGATACTACTCGATTTTGAGATAAAGAATGAGGGACTACCCAGGCTACGTTTTCGAACAAAATACTAGATGGCGCTGTAAAAAATTGACTTCGTTTAACCTTCTAATTTCATGAATAACATACGTTATGCATCTTTTATCTTTGTTTTAAGTTATAAATGATGATCTTTTTTATTACACCGAAGCACAATACACCTTCTACCCATTATTATTCTTATCAAAATAAAGAGAAGCAATATAGGTAGCAACATAATTCTTAAAATAGAAAATAGGTAATTATTACCTATTTTCTCATTAAATCTCCCTCATAGGAAGGTTCTTAATTTAATCGCACGTAATAAATAAATGATTAATAAATAATAAATGACACATCCGAGTACCTACAGCAGAAATAAAACATAGTTGGAAAAATACATTTCAAGAAAACTTTTTGTAAAAAATTCGTTGATACATGGCATTTGTTAGAAAAGTTTTACGTTAAAATGAGCGGTAAATATACGGCGGGATGAGCCAGTGAGCGAGCGACGGAAAGCGGGGAACTTGCCCTGCGCGAGATACCAGCCACAGTGCACACACAACGGCATACCTACACCTAACTGACAAATTGTTTAATGTAAAACTGATCCCAGGAAGTCTTGCCTTATGACAGGCACACTCAAGATGTATACGTATGTACCTATTTATTGGCTTAAGTATCTCCGAGAGTAGTTACTTTTTTATTATTATTATTATTATTATTTTTTTAGTTCGGATTGAGCACAGGCTGTGGACAAAAAGTGAAGTTCGCCGTAATGATCGTCAACCTACTGAAGGATAAGACTGAACAAGAAGAACTGAGCTCCAACTCAGGCGTGATTCCTTACTCCTCCAATTGTCCCTTTAGATGGCTAATTAAACTTCTAATATTCAATGTGAATTCTATTTTGAATTATAAATTAAATTTGTACATCCATTGCAAGATGAACTAAGTATCCACGCCTCACCAGGCTTCTGCTAGTCCAACGAGATAGGCGGTGAGCAGTGTCGCCGTTATATGGTGTTGTGTGTATTGTAATAAAACTAAATAAAAAATCAAGGTACGAAAGGCGTTCAATGTTTTGTATAGTGGACATACTGTTCAAGTCAGACTATGCGAGTGTATCGTGACGACGGAAGCAGACAAACGCAGAGGATGGTCCCGGCAGTGCGCCGCTCACGCAATTACCACGAGCAATTAGACGCAGGCGCGGAAACGCGGCGGGCGGCCCGACGCGACTATAGCTAGAGTTGCCATCTTTAAAAAAAATATAGCTTTTTTGACGAATAGCTAAAAATAAGATTATTTGGAAAGTAAGACGCGTTTGTATGTAGCAACTTTAGAATACAAGTTTATCATCATGAGCTTTTAAATAAAAATAATGAAAATAATTCTCGCTTCCTTGCAACGATTGACGTAAAATACTCGAATAACTAACACTTGTAAACAGAGCAGCGTCCTAAATTGTAATATATTCTCCATCATTAAGGGCAAGTTTCTTGTTCCTTTGAATCCATTGGAACGAAGCCACAGTCTAGAAGCATTTCATTTCTGCGAAAACCTAATTTAAATACCTACAAAAAAATCTGGGCGACGTCCGCCTTGAGACTGTGTCTGAGACGTAAACTGATGATATTGGGGCATAATATAGTTAATATATACACCCATGTCTGTGATATCTAATAGAAATAAAGAAAGTTCCTATTTATTAGAGGACGTTACACCTCCATATAATACATTAGTAATATCATATACGGCAATAAATAGATACGAAATAAGTACTTTAGTTAAAGCACGCAACGCATCCCAAATCGGTTCGGCCGGTGGCTGGTATTACTATATTATCACAATGATGTTACTATGGTAACAATCACTATTGTAATAATGGGGTGAGCAGAGCTTTAACTAATTCAAAGAACAACAAATCGCCACGTTTTATGCGCGCTCCTGAGGTGAAGAAAATTATGAATCGTATGGTTCCAAGTGATCAACCTTTCGCCCGTATCCCACATGAAATAAGGGTCACAATACCTCTGTCGGTTTTTGTAACATTCAAGGGAAGTTAAGCAGCTGACTATACAGGGTATTAGTGATATTGTAACGAATACTAAGGGGGACGATTCAGCTCATGAGTCTGAGTTAATATCAAGTGGAATTTTCCGTCGGAAAATTCACAAAAAACGTGTTTTTATTATTAGTCTTAGTTCCATACTTTTGCGACGGAAAATTCCACTTCATATCTACTCAGAGTCATGCTCTGAATCATCTCTCAAAGTTTTCGTTACGATGTCACTAACACCCTGTATATCGCTTCCGGTTTAGCAAAGAAGCTAAGAGGAAAAATAACATAGAGAGATAATAAATATATAAATAAGTGTATAGCAAATGTAATATTTGGTTTCCGTATAATTTCGTAGCCTCGTGTATACCGTGTTAATATGGACACCAATAAATCCCAATAAATTGGCAAATCGATGGAAAAAAAATGGTTCGGATATTTTTCATCATTAGAAAATTTTCAAGCGCGTGGCCTGAATATTAATATCCGGGATGCCTTCATTTGCGAAGCTTTACAAGATCGCCTTTATTTAAAGCTCTCGGCGATAGGTACGTATAATAGGTTTAGGGACGACATTTATTAATATTCCGGTACTGAAAAAGTTTCACTGAATTCGATTAAAATTTCCTATTTTTGTTAACGCGTGTGACGCGTTATCAATCAGAGCAAAATTAAATTTGAAATTAATTTAACTTTAATTGGAAATGAAAATCGTAAGTCGATGATAAGAATTTCAAATGACTGAGGGAGTTGACTGTTACACAGGTATTTTTAATTAGAGAGATTTCTATATAATCTGTAATTTAGACTCAACTAAGGTAAAGGTACTTATTTAATTTTTAAAGAAGGCGTAGTAATCAAATTTATGGAGCGTATTTTTTGGGTGCATTTTGCTGTTTTCCTCGCTTTAAAACAGCCCTGACACTGTAAATTAACAAAAAAATGTTTAAGACCACTTACCGTTCTGTTTCCGAGGTTGCGTACGCGACAGCTGAGATAGGCGGACTTGCCGACGAGTGCGGTGACGTTGCGCGGCGTGGCCGCGTCGAAGGAGGGCGCCAGCCGGCCCGCTGCTGCGCCCGCGCCGGCCGGCAGCGCATTCACTGACCCCGCACCGCCCGCTACATCGCACACTCCTACGACAAGTGAGATTATTATTATTATTATTATTATTTATTTATTTTCTTATAAAAACAATGTTACAAACATTGGAATACAGACATCGGTAAACCCGCAAAAGTTTGTCTCGATGCCTGCTCCTCGCACCACGTCACAATGGTTGTTTTATATTTAATAGAAATTACAAGCTATACCTATAGGTCTACCACAATAACCAACACTAAATAGTTTGTAGTATTATAATGCAATCTATCCTAACAGGTAGGTAGTTCTAAACAAGTCACAGTCCGCCGGCAGCTGATGGTCGGCACACCCCACTCCACGCGCTGCTTAAACATTCCAACCAGTTTTGCATTACATACAGTAAGTATGTGTTTATTGACTGCATTAATACAAAAATATTTACTTATGATAGATCAGTATTACTCAACGTCGAATACGAGAGTGGCAAATATAACTTTATCGCGCTGTAGCCGTAGTTTGACGCTGTGTAAAACGGTTAAGTCGAACCTTCTTTTGGTAAATTGGTGGTTTACACGTCCAGGATGTGCAGTTGAGCGAAATTGCCTACTGCACGCTCGCATACGCCTTAGGCGTTTAAAGGGTACACAGTCGAACATTGGCCTACTGATCGCTCGAGTTCTTTATTTAGGGTATTCTAGAAACTGTCTATTTAACCTATTTCAGCAGTACTTAGTAATTATTTACTACACTTCTTTCAATATAACTGGGTATTTGAAGACATCAAACGGTTTTCAGGTAGAAATCCACGGGTTTTAAAAAAATCCGTGAGAATCTACCTCCTGGGTGATTACTCTGGTCTTAATCGGGTTTTACCCAAGCATTCCGTTTTAAATCCTGTGGATTACCAACGTAGAGTTGAAGGTATTATTAGGTTATTCACATATTATATTCACATTAAAAAAAGAAACACGTGTCGCACGGAAACAGCTTTATTTTCCCTCACCCGTATCCAAAGATGTTAAAAAAAATCAAAAGTCAAAAAAGTACAGTAACGTGTGTGTGTTTGTGTGTGTGTGCGTGGGTGCGTGTGTGCGTGCGTGCGTGCGTGTGTGTGTGTGTGTGTGTATGTGTGTGTGTGTGCGTGCGTGCATGTGTGTACGTGTGTGTAAGTGTGGTCGTGCTCGGGCAATGAGGGTAGATTCCTCCATGTTCACTCGACTCTTCCTCCAATCGACTCGGCCTCGGCTGAGCATTTTGGTATTTTAAGTTGACATTTACGTCTTCGCTTTGAGGACTTTATTCACTGGAGTCGAGCATATGTCATATCATACTGTTAAATAAATAATACGAAATTAATGACGTCACGCCTGTAATAAACTCGAGTAAAGGTTGCGGCCCCGTCTAAGAATACCGATTTTGAGCTCAGTTCATGGAAGAGAGAGAGAGAGAGAAAATGTTTATTCAACAAATTGTGACACATTACATACGAAGTGTTACAAACAGAGTAAAAACAACAGAATATCATAAAACAATTTTTAAGACTCAGTACATAATGTGGCACAGCAGTGAATAGGACACGAACTCAGCATTGTGTCTATTTCCGAAGAAACAGACGCTGTTTTTCAGTCGCTCCTTAATTTTCCGTCTGTTGGATCCCGCGAAGCTGACATGACTCATAGCGCAAATAAGCAATGTAGGTATCTATCAGATAGAGTTACATATATAAACAAAATATATTTGAACAATTATACTATATTAGGAATGCATAAATATTAATAGAGAATAGGTAATAACACTGCAACAGCACAATTATAACAATAAATATAATACGTAAGGTGAATAACAAAAGTATCAGTACATAATTATAAAATTGGGAAACAGGATGCTTTACCACCAGGACGCCCGTTGTTTCTCCACAAGCAAACCTTTAAGGTGCTTCTTAAAAGTAGATTTACAAACAGAGCGTCTGAGAGGAGGTGGTAAGTCATTCCAACATTTGGACGCCTGATGTCTAAAACTTCCTTCAAAGGTCCTGGTACGATGAAAGGGTGATTTTAGCAAGAAGCTATCCATTCTCCGCGAAGAGTAACTATAGGTAGCCCACTGCAACTTCGCGTACAAGTATGAAGGTTTCTTGAATACAACCACAGAATGCACCAGGCTTGCAAAGTTCAGGAAGCCCTTGAGGTCGTCTCAATTGAGAACAATTTCGTCTCAATTGGGTGTCAATTTCTATATTTGAGGTAGTAAAGCGTAGCACGTGGTAGGCTCCGTAGCTAATGTATTTCATTGGAAGGAAAATAATAAACTAACATCGTATCTATATACATTAATGTATCTGTCACCGTAAAATTGTAAATAACGTTAGATTATAATCTATCTCCCGAGATTGTGAACTGTCGAAAAATTGTGAAACGTAATATACTGCTTACAATTTAACGTATTATTATTCGTCAGATTATAATCTATCGAAGTAAAACTGTTAAATCACAATCTTACAATTGTCAAATTGTCAACTGTCCGACGGCTGTCCCTGATTGGTCGGCCTTACAGTAGACCGTTCTGTGTCCATAGAGTTAGGAATAAAACACAGGTGTCAGTCAAATAAAATAAATGCTCTTCAAGATTGTGAAATCAAGTACGTATTTATTAATTATTTAGTAAGTAATCAATAATTCTGACATCACATGGTAAGAAAAAATGTATCAAAATTAAAAAATCTGAAACGTATCATTCAGTATACTTTTCGTGTGTAAGATAAACATGCTGGCGGCATAGGGGTGGCCCAAGGGCCACCCCCGCCGCACCCTAACCTACTGTTATGCCTTGTAAAAATTATGACAAAACACTATTATTCTAAAAAAGAATTATGGATATCTATTTATTAATCCCAAAAATAAGTTATACCGAACAAACCAGTATTCCTAGATGTTATTATGGGAAAGTAAAACTATTATGCTAAAAAACGTTATGCAAAAAGGATTATGATAATTAAAATTATGACAAAAACATTTATGCATTTTAAGAGAATCCCAAATTAACATTATGCTCACTCTAATAGTTTTGTAACTCTATGGTATAGCACGCGAGGTGCGTTTCGTATCACAATTTGCCGGTTTCACTTCGATAAATTATAATCTACCGAAAAATAATACGTTAAATTGTAAGCAATATGATACGATTCATAATTATTCGACAGTTCACAATCTCGCGAGATTCAAATCTAACGTTATTTACAATTTTACGGTGACATATCCAAAAAGAAACTTCGGATATTAATGGAATATTGATCCCGAAGAAAGAAATAAAGAAGTGTTTTAAGTTAGCCATCTTTGGTATATTAAACTCAGGTAATGTTCCTGAATCTTGCCGAGACCTCCTAATTTTATTTTAAGTTATACTAGGCATTTTCTTATCCATCAAAAAGGAAAGGGACGAATGATTGACAGCTGTTAAAATGATGATAAAGACTTAGCGTCTCCCCCCTCCGCCCCTCCCCCCCCTACCCCCCACCCCCGCCCCCTCGGGCCGGGGTAATGGTCTTGTATGATATCAAAACCAAAGGCAATTATTACATAACATAACATAAACAGCCTATATACGTCCCACAGCTAGGCACAGGCCTCCCTTCAATCAACAGGAGGGGGTATGGAGCATACTCCACCACGCTGCTCCACTGCGGGTTGGTAGAGGTATTTTTACGGCTAATAGCCGGGACCAACGGCTTAACGTGCCCTCCGAAGCACGGAATCATCTTACCTTTTCGGACAATCAGGTGATTCAAGCCTGAAAAGTCCTTACCAAACAAAGGACAGTCTCACAAAGTGATTTCGACAATGTCCCCATCGGGAATCGAACCCGGACCTCCAGATCGTGAGCCTAACGCTCTAACCACTAGACCACGGAGGCTGAAAGGCAATTATTATTCAGGTCATTTATTCATTTAGCTCAAAAAAGTCACGAATGGTGATACTTTTGGACAAGAGGTCAAACAGACAAAGACGTTTGTTTTAAAGTCTCCCAAGTAAATGTCAATAGCAATTGAACGAGCGAGTAGTTCGGCTACGTCACTACTGATTAACCGAGTTAACTCGGCGAGATTGCTCGGTAACTTAGATGAGCGGCTGACAGGGCCGGATTAGCTCATTCTGGGGCCCTACAGCACATGAGCATGGGCCCTGTTGGATAGTAAAAAACTGGCCAAGAAGGAGTCGTAATCGCGCACTTATTTCTAAACTTCCTCAATAGCGGCCTGAATAGAGAAGTGTGGATAAGAAACGGTATCACGGCCGTTAGTCGAAGGGATAGGCAAAGGTGTATAGTACATATACGTACACCCACTCCTCGTTAGCTATGTTAAGTCCCATGTAACCCTATTGCCATTAACCGGCCACAAATCCTAGAAACTCCGTGTAATCAGTTATCTATGATTATCTATGGGGTCTCGTTGACTCCCCACTTCTTCTATCTAAAGTCGAGCTCAGCGCTCCGGGCAGACTACTTAAACCACGTACAATTTTCACGATCCCCAGGACTATTTACAGGAAAAACTCCTTCCTTGTGAGAGCAACTATTACATTCAATCGACTCTGCAGTGATGACAGCACAGTGAGTGCGGTTTGTCGTAGTGAGTTTGGTGCGAGTTCAGATGGTTCCGAACATTCCTATAACAAAAACATAAACAAGCGGCAAAGAAAGAGGGTAGACAGATATGTCTGCCCGTAGAAAATTATGGATCTACCTACTCCACTCCAATCTCATCAGTCATCCCGTGATCATGGCACTTGCAACAGTGTCGAAATATCGGGAGTCTCATATCCCCATTTAAACGCGGTAAGAACCCGTTATTATGTGTTTTAATTAGTGATGACAGCATTGATGTATTTAATTTAAGTTTTATACTATCAAAAAACATCTTATATCTATATATATGTGGGTTTGGACACGTAGGGCGGATGAAGGATAATAGAATTGCAAAAGCGGTATATAAAGCGAAAGTTGATGGTAGGGCTGGCAGAGGAAGACCGAGAAGGACTTACGATGACCAAATTGGAGATGTCCTTAGAAAAGGTTTAATACGATCTACTCTGAACCGGCGTGCGTGTATGAAGCGATTGATGAATGTGGAGGAAGCAAGAGAAGTGTGTCAGGATCGAAGCAAATGGAATTCTATAGTCTCTGCTTACCCCGGTGGGAAATAGGGGTGAGTTAATGTAACTGATTTGATATTGGTAATTTCAGCAGCGAGTATTTAATTTCATTATTTAATTTTGTAAGTATACCTAACTCTCTTTTGGTTTAATTAGGTTCTATATGTGGACGCTTGTAATTGGTCTCATTCTAGCTTATGTTTGTCCGTATTTATTTAAGGTTCCGTGCTGTTAGCTTACCGCAATAAATAAGTGAATAAATGACAAACATTAAATCGAACTCATAAAGTCGATTTCAACGGTTTAGAGCCCAAGCCGGGATTCGAACCCGAGACACTACGATGTCACGCCACGCGAGTATGTGACACGTTTTCCGAATATGGCTATCATAGATTTACATGTGACGTGATATAATATGCTAAAAAAAACGGGAAGTCCTTCAATCTTTAAATCTTCTTCTATCGTGTGGATGGGACCGGATGTTCAAGTCCAAGTTCAGTTTCGCCAGCCACATCAGAGCTCACCATAACTACGACCCGGGATAGATATTTAGGAGTCGCCGTCCCCGGATACGGTTTGGACGACATGATGATGATGTGATGGACAAGTAGAGCGGATGAAGGATAATAAGATTACGAAAGCGGTATATAAAGCGAAGGTTGATGGTAGGACTGGACGTATATTGACCAAATTGGAGATGTCATTAGAAAAGGTTTAGTGCTATCTACTCTCTCTGTGAATCTGCGATTGTTGAAGTAAAGCAACTTTCGCAAAGGCCGGTCATAGGATGGGTGACCACAAAAAAAAAAGTTTTCATCTCGAGCTCCTCCGTGCTTCGGAAGACACGTTAAGCCGTTGGTCCCGGCTGCATTAGCAGTCGTTAATAACCATCAATCCGCACTGGGCCCGCGTGATGGTTTAAGGCCCGATCTCCCTATCCATCCATAGGGAAGGCCCGTGCCTCAGCAGTGGGGACGTTAATGGGCTGATGATGATGAGTCTCTGCTTACCCCGGTGGGAAATAGGTACGAGTTTATATATGTACGGATTAACCCTAGTGTCAGGGTTACTATTGAGTCGCCAAAAATCCCTAACATGGCTCATGTAACGACGACTTACTTACATCAGCTAATCAATCAATTCAATTAATCTTTAAATGAAAAAGCAAATACATCGACATATTGGGCCCTCCGTGGGAATTGGGGGCCCTGAGCTCGGGCCCTTATGGTAAAGAAGGTACTGGCTGATGTGGACCCAGATTGAGGAATAAAAGAGTCGCTATTGTAGCAGCTTGAATGAAGGCTGTTTGCAGGACAAAGCGCTGAATTAAGTGCCTCCTCAACCCCATTGTGCCACGTCTCACTGTTTTAATTAACGCCGTAGATCAGACGACCTCCGCGCCATTTTTACGAGTCAAACCTATCTGAAATAACAATTTGTTTACCCTTAACCCCTACATACATAGAAACATAGTCACTAAAAGGGTGGGCAGAGCTATACGTAATCAGAAGACAACTTATAGTCACTTTTGAAGCGACGTTCTAAGATGGATGCAATAATCCAGCAGTTTTTAATCTTCGTGGTTGGCGACCCAAATAACTATTTGAAGAATGTGGCTCTAATATTTTACATATGTTCCAGTGATAATATAAAAAATACGTTTGAAAACTAAAACCCGACGACAATTTTTGAGAGTTTGCTTACTGCGGCATACGACTACGGCTATTTTAAACATATTGGCTATTCGGAAGAATTTTATACGTATTTTGTGCAAGATATGCAAGAGATATTTGTTCTAAGAGTTTACCACGGTATACGACCACGGCTATCTACTAAACATCACTATTCCGAAGAATTGCATACGTGTTTTATGCAAGATATGAGATAAAACTAATCCGGAACATGCCTATGCAGTCATGACATGTTAATGTCAATTCAACGTAATTATCAAGTAAGTACAAGGAAACCTACAAATAAAAGCAAGTATTATTGGCATTTTTTTTTTTTTTTGGGGATTTTCATCCTCAGTTTGTATCCTCTGGAGGGCCGGAGGGCGTCACATTCGGCGTGACATCGGCTTTTAGGCGGGAAACGGGAACGGGACAGTTGCTTTCTTCATTGAGTAATCTAAATAATTAATACGAAGTGGTGTTTTGTGGTTAATGATCGCATTAAGTTAGTCGGAAGACATTCGCGAGTGTTATTATATTGGAGTATTCAATGAACAAAGTGTATCTGCCTATTTTCGCTTCGTGCCGGGAAGCCGCTTCATAACTCAAAAGTTTATGCGGACTTTTGAGTTAATTCGTTTGGGGTTCGGAGTAGGAGTCTACTCCGAGGGTGGGGGCTTAGGTTTCATCATCATCACCTTTCATCATTTCATTAATCATCAAGAAAAAAAAATACGTCAGACATGGCTGTATGGGCATAGTTCCCTTTGCCTTACCCTTCGGGGAAAACCAAAACAAAAAAAAAATTGGCGTGACATCACAGAGCCTATAACCGCCGGACCATGAAGACACTTCAAGTAACACCTCATTTGTCAAATTCTGACAGAAGAGACGATATTGCGGTCAAACACATAACCCTTTTTTTTGCTTCGCCGCAGTTGGGTAAAAATTAGGGAAATTGTAGTATTATCGACAAAGATGGAGGAGTTGTTAAGCAAACAGTCCCATTGTAATTAATTTCATGCGAAACAGAAGTGTAAGACAACAGGAGGTTTATGGAACACAAACAAACAGCGAAACAATTACGCATAACAAATTCGTGGAACAGCTCAACTCTATCCTATTATACCACTCGCGATACAAACGAAAATTTATTCAATTATGTTGGAAAAACAAAGAATGACAAACAAGGCGACGGGTACTTAGACCTCCTGTTGATATCAGGTCTCGTGTAGAAAAGACTTGGCACCGAATGTGCCGCCTCATCGCGATACTGAGATGGTGTCTTGAAGACCTTAACCATTATGTAAACGACGCTCAACCCACCCACCCTACCTATTTTCATATTTCAAACTGTCTGTGAATGAAAGCACTGTATGTGTCCTGTGGGCCAATAGTTCACCGGCTTGCTTCTCAGACGGGGAGCGCCGGTTTGAAACCCGGGACCGGACTTGTCCCAATGAGTTATTACTTTTTCAGACAATCAGGCGATTCGAGCCCGAAAAGTCTCAAACAAAGGACAGTCTCACAAAATTATTTCGACAATGAAGATTCCGTGCTTTGGAAGGCACGTTAAGCCGTTGGTCGCGGCTGTTCAATACATGAACATAAAAATTGAATGTGTATAACAACTTTTTATTTTTATAGTTTTAAAATGGTAACTTTAGTATTTTTGTAATGTGGCAACATTGCCATTTGTCTTTTCCTTCTTCTTGACAATGTCTTGTAAGCGGCCGGACGATGTCCGATCTTAAATTAATATTTTTTCAATAGTGAAATCCATATTTCCAAGTTACTTTGTTTTATTTACAATCAGCGGCTATTAGCAATAATTTCCCCATTAGTGGAGCAGCGAGGTGCAAAATGCTCCATGCCCCTTCCGATTGATTGAGAGGAGGCCTGTTCCCAGCAGTGGGGCGTATATAGGCTGTTTATGTTTTATGTTAAGTGCAGTTTGCAATCTAGTTGGCTCGACCATTATCGAGTTGATCTCGGTGAGGCGTGAGAACTTAGTTCATCTCGCGATGCATGTACGTACAATCAAGGAGCAAAAGTTCAGTCATTGAGCCGAGAAAATTATTTGTAAACAGTGGTGAAATTATTAACCATTTGTTGTCATAATTATAAAATTTATATTTTTGTCGGTGTTTTTGGTCTATTACAGAGCCGGCTCTGCACGGAAACATCGACCGCGCGACGCGAATTTCATCGTGGGCTTTGAACAATAGCCATACGACGATTATCTAACGTAGATAGCATTTCCTGCGTTTATTGGTTGAAATACTCAATATGATTCGCGCCGCATGCGGCGCGGTTGTCATGGAAACCCTATAGGAGGCCTTAAGGGCAACTAGTTAATTTATTACTTTGTAAGAAACTGATTGGACTTTTGCAGGTTATCGTACCTCTGACTACCCACGGATATAGTCACAAAAACGGCGTGCCACGTGGAGCTGAAACTCCCTTTACTGGCTCAATCTAAATGTTTATCACTCGAAATTAGATCGTGTGACGTGGCGTTATAGTTTATTAGTTCGAGCGAGGAGTTAATGGCGTTGCGAGTCCGGGGCTCCGTGTCCCGGGGGTGAGATCGTCGGTGATAGCGCATCAATCAGCCGTTAAATTCACCCTTGACGTCATACTTGCATCGTGCCCGGGTTTCTGACCGACAAACCACTACTACTGACATTGTTGCTCACTATTAGGACCCAGAGTGTCCTAGAGACACTCGGACTTATTCACTGTACCTACTTATATATCTTGCACTACATACTAGGTAAATACTGACATATAAGAATAGAAACATACACACATACACGAATACTTACCTTTTATTTTATTTATTACTATTGAACCGACAAATGATAAATAAATAAAAATCGTTTATTTCGGACAAAGTCCATAGAATGTTAGTATACAAACGACTTATAAACTAGTGTTAGTAGGACATTATTCGGGCGATCATAAATTCAAATTATAAGGTGTGAAGCTCCACCTTTTTAGAAGGGGGAGTTCCACCTATCACATAACGTCTTCAGGATACTGTTGGGGCTGGCTCGAGTCCGCGTGAGAAGCGATGCACAACGTTTCCGCATGATTGCTGCAAAACCATCTGTGTGGGCCTTAGCGAACATACCAGACAAAGACCCCTGACATAGCTCATGTAACGACTACTAACTTAATAGAAAGTAGTAACTAGGACCAACAGCTTTACGTGCCTTCCGAAGCACGGATCATCTTACTTTCGGATAATCAGGTGATCAGCCTGTAATGTCTTAACGAAACTTGGGATCACAAAGTGATTGTCGTGATATGTCCCCACCGGGATTTGAACCCGGGACCTCCGGATCGTGAGCCGAACGCTCAAACCAAAAAAGAACTGGATTCAACAATAAAACAAATGTCTGAGATATAACGTTGCTACTAAAATGTGCCGTCATGCGATATAAAACCTCGAACAATCTCTTGTCTCTGTAATTATAACAAATAGTAGTGATATCGGCAGCACATTAGCGCGGGCAGCGGATCCTAAGTAATCGACCCAGATAGAGGATATGACATCAATCAGCTGAACGATCGTTCCAGCTCTTCAATAACCAACTTCGGCAATAGAACCAACTTGTGATGACGCTGCGGTATTACTCACATTACACGCCAGTATTATGAGCTTCCAGCGCTTGAATATTATAGCTAACGTCAAGTGAATTCAAATGAAAATTGAGAAATTGGCTCATACCTAGTGATAGCGAACGGAATTACAGATTAAGATTAAAGATTAGAGACTAACTCAGAATTAATATAATAAAAAGAAGGAGAACAAAACATAATATGATGTAAAACTTAGAAACACGCACTTTTTTTTACTTTTGATGTTTTGCTTCTGGCCCCAGACTAGCCCGAAGGCATTGACGAGTCTAAGGCGAGCTCGCTTAGAAGGTGCCTGTCGACATACATAAACTCACGACTATTTCCCACCAGGCTAAGCAGAGACTATGGAATTCCATTTGCTTCGATCCGGACCCACTTCGTGTTTCCTCCACATTCATCAATCGTTTCATACACACACGCCGGTTCAGAGTAGATTCTACTGAACTTTTTCTAAGGAATTAAAATAACTTTACAGTTGCTACGCACCGTATAATGATCAACTTAGGCAAGGTGAATCGGTGAATCGTGTAAATTGGATCGGACTTCGACATCACCCCTTCTTGGTCTTCTCTCTCTCTCTATTTAAGAGCTGCGCTCTTGTCGGTGGAGTAACCGCCATTCCTCTCTTCTTCCCGCCAAAACCTTCACCTCCCGATACGACACGACCTGCACCTTCTCTTTTATTTATTTCTTTCATAAATGTTATCCTAGGTCTACCCCTTCCTCTCTTCCCTTCAATTTTTCCTTCTATAATATATTTTTTCTTCTTGGTCTTACTTTAGGCATAAACGGCCCTTGCGGAGTAAATGGGAGGGCACGCGGACTGTCCGTCTCGCTTGCACTAACACATTACGTGGCACACGGTAAGAGTGAGATTTTTGCATTGAGTGTCCTTGGTGTATCGTAGTCATCAGTAGGTTCTTTTTCTCGTATTCATGATCATCAACTTAATAAACTTGGCAACAAGTATGGCGCTATCTGCAGCGCTCATCAGATCCTCCTGCGTGCGTGTTCGGGCACGCAGGACACGATGTAAGATGTTCCATCATCATGTTGTTATTTAATAATAATTATGTTCTCTTATCCAGACATCACAGGGTCCATATTTCGATATACAAAAAAATATCAATCTCAAAATTAAAATTAAAACTACAAATTTAAGAGCCGCGTTCTTGTCGGAGTAGTATTCCCCACTCTTGTTTATCAAAAACCAATTATTTGACTTCTTTATAAGAGACGACGTTCGCGTTCTCTTTGATTTGTTCCATGTAAGCTTTTCTTGGTCTTCCCCTTCCACTCTTTTCTTACAGTTTCTCTTCTAAGAGCCGTTTTTGTTCGTATTAGGAAATGCTTTTAAGCGACCTTTATTTTCATAATATAGAAAGGAGATCATCGGATTTCGGCCCAGTAGTCAAAGTGCCGGCCAAAAAATAATTTTGCTATATTCCGTTAGACCTTATCCGTCTGAGTATTTATTACTATGACACCAAAGCTGTAGGGTCAATATCTTCGGTTTTATTCGAATTAAAAGAACTGTATTTTTCATACATTTTTGGTGAAAATGTAAAGTGCCGGCCAAGTAACAATAATGGTATATATCCTTAGAACTTATCCATCTGAGCATTTATTACTATGGCACCAAAGCCGTAGCGTCAATATTTCTGTTTTTATTCGAATTAAAAAATAAACTTGTATTTTTCATACATTTTGGTGAAAATGTGAAGTGCCGGCCAAGAAACAATATTGGTATATCCCGTTAAAACTTATCCCTTTGACCATTTATTATTATGGCACCAAACGTCTATGACCATTATTTTGGCTTTTATTGGACTTTACGTTTTAGTTTCTAAGTGAAAAGTGCCGGTCAGCAAAAACACATGTCAAAACTATCGAGAAGATACCTGTAAACATTATTCAGTATGACAATAAACGTGTATGACCATTAGTTTGGCTGTTGTTGGATTTTTAAAATCTCGATTCTTGATTTATTTTGTTATAAAATAAAATATGACAGGCGCGTTATTTAAAGGATCGTCAGAATGTTTATTACTATGACATTAAACGTCTATGACCACTATTTTGAACTCAATTAGATTTCTCAAAAATCTGGAGTTTTCATAGATACCTACACTTTGGCGAAAAACGTTTTATCTGGCGATAATGCAGGTAAAGGCGTAATATCGTGGTCGTCTTTGGACACATTTTTATTAATCAAAAATAGGTTTTCGTTTGACCACTATCTCACCTGATGGTGATACACGCTTTAGAAGCTTATTTTTTTTTTAAAGAAAAGTGAGTTACGATGCTATGTCGGCCGAGTAGCACCAGGACATTGTGATCGATGCAAAGTACAACTGCCCGACTCCTGTCTTCCCTAACAGCTACTTCAGACGTCATGCCAAAATACGTCACTAGATGGCAAGCTTATCTTTGGAGGGTGGTAACCATCTACGGTCAAGATGAATCAATACCATAATTCGACCTAAACTTAGGCCGTAACCTTGAGTCGAATGCAAAAACTACAGCCAACGTCATATCTAAAATCAGATAGTATTAATATAGAAGTTCACCTAACAACACACAAAACAAAAACACAAAGTATTTATCTGACTAATAACTAGTCATAGGGAAAGCTCTGCTTATTGTCATTGTTAAAATGTATATAAAAAAAAGATTTTTTTAAAAAGTCTAATAAAAGCCAAAGTCGATATTTGGTAATATAGTAAAAAAATACGTTTCAAGTCGTTTACCAAAAGATTTGACTTATTTTGTTTCGCTGGCTGACATTTTCCCATTTGAACCAAAACGGAAAGAGAGACGAATAAAAGTCAAAATAATGGTCAAAAATGTTTTGCGCTAGATTATTAAATGTTCTAAAGGTCCTTTGTAATCCGCCGTACCGCAAGTTTTGCCTAAAGCACTTTATTTTTAAACAAAACAAAAAAGAAATCAAGATTTTTAAAATACAATAAAATGCAAACTAATGGTCATACACGTTTGGCGCTATAGAAAAAAATGTTAACAGGCATCTACTCGATACTCTCAACATGGTATTTTTGGTGGTCGGCACTTTTCACATTTGAACTAAAACGTAAATTCCAATAAAAGTCAAAATAATGGTCATAGATATTTGGTGTCATATTAAAAAATATTGAGAAGCAACTATTAGACAGATTTGACGTATTTAATTCGATGGCCGGCATTTTAACATATTAACCAAAACGGAAAGTCCAATAAACGTCAAAATAATGGTCATAGAAGTTTGGCGCCATACTAATAAATGTTCTAACGGTCCTTTGTAATACGCCTGTATCCCTTTTATTCCCAACGGACATAATATTTTTTTTTACAAAATGTATGAAAAATCGAGATTTTTAAAATCCAATTAAAGCCAAACTAATGGTCATAAACGTTTGGTGTCATAGTAAAAAATGTTCACAGCAATGTACTCGAAAGGTTCGACACATTTTTTTTCTCTGGCCGGCACTTTCGAATTTGGGCCGGCCAAAGTATGGAGAGCCGATGATCTCCTTTAAGTGTCAAAGACCTTCCTTCGGTGCTATTAAGGATGAAAAACAAGCAGCAAAAACTTCCAATCAATCACCAGTTTAATTAAAACAGGTCAATGACCGACAAAACTAAGTCTAAATCCAGTTATTTGAACAAAACTTTGTCTCTGAAGGTTTTAATTAGAATGGAGAAGATATAAAATTTCCTTGAACTGTTTCAACAAAAGGAACGTTCCAGATCAGTCCAGGCGTCTTCGAGGAATCAGGGAACCCACATAAAAAAAGATCCCGACAAATTGAGAACCTCTTCCTTTTATTCAAGTCGGTTAAAAATCTTGTTAACGATACTTTTATGTAAACCAGTGTGGGTGGGTTGCGAACACGGCTCAGCCATTCAGGCAGGGGGTAACGACCTCACAACTACACTTCCTCACAGCAAGATTCGATATCGCACTAAACGACCTCCATGTTTCAGTGGAGCGTTGGGTTCACGATCTGAAGGTCCCAGATTCAAATCCTGGGACATGTCACAAAAAATAACTTCATCCGATTTTCCGAAAGTAAGATGGTTACTATGTACATAGTCGTTACATGAGCCAAGTCAGGGGCCTTTGGCGGCTCAAATAGTAACCCTTAAACTAGGGTTGATGGGGTCGGTCATTGGTCTCACAATCCACATGAGAAAAAACATAAGATCCCCAGTATCAATCCACAGGTAACGAGTTCAAGTTTTGAGATTTTTTGATGACTCTACATAACTCTTAATTTGTACAAATTATATAAAATATATCTTGTAAGAATATAACTTTTGTAAAAATATATCTTTTTGACTTTCACCTACCTATAAACGATTACATGAATATTATTTATATTTAAACCGAGAATAGTTTAGCGTCGTGCTGTGTGAGGAGGCTCGCGCTAAGTTACCAGGAATATTGCAATTTAGGGGGCGTCGGCCTCTGATTGCTCTCTGGTTGGTTGTTTTCCTCATCTCAGAGTGACTTTTCAAAGGCTTTTCACAACATTTATCGCGAAATAATCGGGGTATAGTTCCATAGGCACATGCCGGGAACCACCTCTATCATAACATTGGCCCTGTCGTGTTTACGTAATAACTCATAGCAACATAACATAAATAAAAGAAACTTCTAACGTTATAACGCTTATATGGTTGGTTTTAACTAGGAGAAGTGGGTCAGGATCGAAGGAAATAGAATTCCATAGTGCAGTGGGAAAGTGAGTTTATGTATGTTTAACTAGAACTTCTAGTCGTTAACAAACGATTCACTACCTGTTATTTCTTATTTAAATACTTATATGAATTTCGTCATGAAATCATCTTTATTTTATTTTTTTTTAATTTATTTTGCGGGTACTCACGTTTCACCGATCGGCGTGGGTTGAAAATCAGTGTTGCCTCTGGGTAAATTTTCACTGAACCCTGGCCTTTTTTGGTGAACTGCGGCACCTTTATATTTTCCAACTAAATATTCATTTAAAGTATGTATATTTTAATGTTGTAAATGTATACGTGTGTTGTAGGTTTTACTTTAATAAACATTTTTATTATTTTTTATTTTTTACTTTGTATTTCACTGATACACAGGATTTACATTGACCAAATTGGAGATGTCTTTAGAAAAGGTTTAATACGATCTACTCTGAACCGACGTGCGTGTATGAAGCGATTGATGAATGTGGAGGAAGCAAGGGATGTGTGTCAGGATCGAAGCAAATGGAATTCTATATTCTCTGCTTACCCCGGTGGGAAATATGCGTGAGTTTATGTATGTGGAGTCCTAAAACACAGGGTATTCTAGTTTAGGCTGCAGCCTCTACAAATATTGTATTTTTGTATGTATTTATGTATCTATGTGTTTTTTTTTTGTAGAGGAAATAGAGATTTTACTTACTTTACTTATGTATAATATTTCACTGATACAATAGAATGCTTAATAATACAACGAATGGGGGATCTCTATGGCTTCATTATATGAAAAGTAATATATTGTATAACGAATTCGATAGACGGCTCAATGTAACCACACTTTAGAACATCGTTAGCAATCGACGCCGTTGGCTTCATAGGGATATTGTGGAGAGAATATCCCACAATGGAGCAGTCAAGGGCAGCATTTCCCAAACTATATGGATCATGACCCATCGGTGGGTTACGAGTGAATATCGAGTGAGCCCTGAAATTACATTGACCCATTTTAATACAAAATTTCGATACAAACATCTCGAATAATTAAGATATTTCGCAACTTGTAGTAAGAGATTTGAGCATCGCTTATAAGTAGTTTTTCCTCTATAGTGTGGGTTGTGAGGTCACTAAGGCACGTTATTGAAGTAAGTAAGTAAGTAAGAGTAAGTAAGTAAGTGTAGTAAGTGAGGAGCTCGGTGGCGCAGCGGTTAACGCGCTCGGCCTGCGATTGTTGAAGTAAAGCAACTTTCGCAAAGGCCGGTCATAGGATGGGTGACCACAAAAAAAAAGTTTTCATCTCGAGCTCCTCCGTGCTTCGGAAGGCACGTTAAGCCGTTGGTCCCGGCTGCATTAGCAGTCGTTAATAACCATCAATCCGCACTGGGCCCGCGTGACGGTTTAAGGCCCGATCTCCCTATCCATCCATAGGGAAGGCCCGTGCCCCAGCAGTGGGGACGTTAATGGGCTGATGATGATATTGAAGTAATTAGGTACCTATGATTTCTTTACATAAAAATACATAAAACTTAAGCTCACGAGTATCACTATCGCAATTGGATTAGTCAAAGGTTCATCACAAACATTCATCGCTAGACGAACTAACCCAACTTTCTGTTAGTCCAACTAATGGCCTATAATTAATGATTAAACGAACTTACCTGTACGTGAAGTTCTATCATAATTATACGAAGTGCTTCGTCCGAAGAGATTAGTAAGACTTTAACATATGTAGTATGACTTGGGTGTCACCACTCATGTACTGTAATTTGAGAGAAATAAAGCTTTTTTTTTTTTTTATGTTACTTTAAAGGAGGCTGTATGTATACAACTCCCGTGCCGCGCGGCCGATAAATGTCATTTAGTTCAGAGCTTCGAATACTGTTGATATTTTTGAACCGTCCTGGGCATCATACATAAGGGCGGGTGGGACTTACTAATCTCTTCGGACGAAGCACTTCGTATAATTATGATAGAACTTCACGTACAGGTAAGTTCGTTTAATCATTAATTATACTCGTGCTTCGTCCTCAAGATTAGTAAGACTTTAACATATGTAGACTTTGAGAGGAGGTTCATAAAACATCAACTTAAAGATAAATAAAGACATATTCATATAAATTATGTCATGAAAATTATATTTAGTACCAATAATTTCACAAAACTAACTTATAGATAAGAAAATCACAGTTCTTATTAATAGTAAGCATAACAAATTATTTCTATTTTAATTAATAAATCACAATTTATTCAGAATCACTATTTGTTTCAATAATAGCTCTGGCTATCAATGTGGTATCAGCATTCATAACTGATCTATTATAAAATTTCCAAAAGGTGCTTGAGGATGAACTCCAACCGGCTGTTTTTCTAATTAAATCTATATTGACTCCTGATTTATAAGCCTTAGACGTGGCAGCGTGTCTTGTGCTGTGAGCTGAGAACACTGACACATCGATACCACTATCCATTAAGTTACATTTAATCCAGCGACTTAAAGTTTGTGTGGACACTATATTGTAAGGCTTTCTGAAACTAACAAATAAATACTGTCCATTTCGTAATGGTGCAGTTCGATTGATATACGACACAAGAGTTTGTGCAGGGCATATTTCACACTTTTCAGTAAAAAACGGTAAAACTAATACTGGTTGATTAGATCCTGGGCGTGATGTTTTAATTAGATCGGGAATTTTAATGACAATTTGAGATGGATTAATTTCTATGTTATTAACAATAATTTTCGATAATGTTTGTACCCTGTGTGTCGTCACTAGTGCTAGCAAAGTGATACATTTTTTACTAAGTTGTTCTAACGATAGACCCTCGTTGGGATATTGCTTAGCTAAGTTATTAAGCACATTAGTAGTGTCCCATGTGACGTCGTACTTCGGTAAAGGAGGACGAAGTCGAAACACTCCTTTAAAAAACCTCGAGATTCTATCGTCTTTAGATATTTCAGGACCCAAAATCAACGATAAAGCAGACCTATAACTATTTATCGTACTATACTGACTTCCATAGTTAAAAACATCAGTAAGGAAATGTATGATTTCCGAAATAGAAACTTTAAATAAGTCTAAATTGCGGCTGGCGCAGAAAAGAAACCATTTTTTCAAGCAAACATCGTACTGTTTGATAGAGTTGGGTGCAAGTGAAGCCATCATTATCTCTATAGATTCTGGTGGAACTTGTCTTCGTAATAACTCCCTCCGTACAATATCCCGGCAGCCAGGGTAAGATTGTTCTGGACATTGCGTCTGCTGGAATGAGATATAATTATGTTTTCGTGAGGTTTCAGAATTACTAACTTAGAAATCAACAAGTTATGAAAAATGGGGTACCAGGGCTGTGTTGGCCACAGGGGAACAACCACAATACCCTTAGCTTGATCTGTGATAATTTTTCTAAGCGTTTTAAGAATAATTGAGAAAGGAGGGAATGCATAAAAGTAATAATTGGACCAACTTATTGTAAAGGCGTTAATAGTGTAAGCATCAGGATCACTATGCCAAGACACATATATATTACATTTTTTATTGATACGACTAGCAAACAAGTCGATTTCAGGCTGGCCAAATGCCCTTGTAAGTCTATTAAAAGCAGTAATACTAAGTTCCCATTCAATATCAGGATGGATACGCCTGGATTCATAGTCAGCAACTACATTTTCACTTGATTTTATATAATATGCATTGACAAATAATTTCTTAGATTCACACCACTGCCAGATATCTCTAGAAATTCTTGTCAAATGGGGGAATTGTACTCCACCCATGCGATTAATATAGCTGATTGCGGTTGAATTGTCTATACGGAGCAATATCTGACAGTCGTAGAAATCTTTAGCAAATATTTTTAAGGCTAAAAATGCCGCGAGTAATTCTAGGTAGTTGATGTGTTGTGTGGCCTCTCTCTGGGACCATTGACCACTGGCTGACTTAGAACCGCAGGCAGCACCCCACCCCGTGGTTGAGGCGTCAGAAAAAATCTCAGCGGCGTAAGTATCATCTCTGATTCTATGCACCGAACTATCAACTGCTGTCAACCACCAATGGAAATCTGCTTGTAATGAATTTGGAATATTCATGAGTTTATTATAATTATTGTGACCTATTAAGTTTATAAATTTACAACGTTCCAATGACTTTGTGTAAAGCCAGCCATACTCAATACCTGGGCAGGCTGACACTAATAATCCCACAAGACGAGCAAATAATTTAATTTTACATTGTTTTAAAGTCATAAATTTTAGAATTTCATTTTTAATTCGTGTCCTTTTGTCTTGTGGTAAGCTAATTTCAAAATCATGTGAATTTATAATGAATCCTAGAAATTTGCATGTTAATGATGGTTGAAGATTGCATTTTTCATAGTTGATTAGGAAACCTAAAGAAGTCAACAACTTTATTGACATGTTAACATTATCCATGCACCCATCATATGAGATCCCAGTTAGAAATAGGTCATCTAAGTATATTGTCGAAACAAAGCCAGCTAATCGTAACAACTTCATTACAGGTTTCATTATTTTCGTAAAAATGTAAGGTGCTGAGTTTAAGCCAAACGGAAGGACGTTGAATTCAAATATTTTTCCTTCAAAACAGAATCGTAAGTATTTTCTAGAGTCGGGATGTACTTTTATTAAAAGATATGCATCCTTTAAATCTACAGTAGTCATATAAGTATCATGACTTATAAGTTTAACAGCCGTGCGTAAATCTTCCATCTTAAAATGATCAGTGTCAATGAATTTATTGAGATTCTTTAAATTCAAAATGAATCGCATTTTTCCGTTTGGCTTGGGTATTACGAAAATGCTTGATATATACTGGCCCTCACACGATTTACATTCTGCTATCGCTCCAATACAAAGAAGGTTATTAATAGATTCACGAAGGGAAGTCCTCTCCGAATTTGTGTATATTGGTGCAACAGGAATATTATGTTGCACTACTGGTCGTGAAAAGGTAAGTCTATAGTCATTTATCCACGATAAAATGATACAATCTTTTGTAATAAGTGACCATTGTTTGGCAAAGAGACATAACTGACCAGCATATTTTACCTGGTCTACTGGCGGCGGGTCGGCTTGGACGGATGCCGCGATTGCTTGAATGAGGGCTCTGGCTTCCGCCCGGGAGCAGGCTGGCGGTTCCTCTGCGTCCACGTCCCCTGCTGCTGCCTGCGAGCTGGAGGGGGCGCCTTCCAGTTTAAATTTCTAGAAGTGGATGGTTGAGGTTGCGTGGGCTTATTGGAGGTCTTCGTCGAGATGTTTGTTACAACCTTTAGTTCCGCTCCAGACTTAGTAACAGCTTTGGCAGCTCTTAAAGTTTCAGCTAGGTTTTCACCGAAGAGAAACTTATCAATTTTTGAATGTATCAGCTGGTCATTAATATCCTTTTTGAGTGAGGAAAAAGCAAAGTATCTTCGTTTCGCTGAGTCAGCATGTTGTACATCACACATGATACGTATAGCGTCCATCAACTGCTTTAATAACTCATTATTCTTGTCCTTTGACAACATTTGACTGGTAATAACCCGTCCTATACAGGTTATTGCTGATGATAATTGTTTTTGTCTCGCTTCTATTCCCTTGTCCCTTTTCAATGTTAAATCTGGCAGGGCAGCCTTGATCTCTGGATTCAGCTGCGGCGCTGCAATATATGTACAGTTCCTCGGAACTAAGTATTTCTCAAGCAACTCTTTGCGTATGTCTTTATTGAGTCCTTTAGTGGCAATATGTTCTAGACGACTAGCTAACTCTTTGTGAATCTCCTCACCATATTCAGATTTATCTATTGGGTCTTCTCCAAGTATTTCCAAAAGCTCGCTATCAAGTACCTGTTCAGGTATCTCTGTTGTGTCATCATTGGACTTTTGGAGTATATCTGATGACACAGACTGTTGTACATCACATGCTTGTGTGATTGTTGCTACTGGCTGTTGTGCAGACAAAACAGTATTTTCAGACGGTGGTGGCATGTCACATAAGATAACATCATCACTGGGACTAGCGGATACCGGCGGCGGCGGCGGGGAATCGTCTGGAAAAACAGGCAAGTATATCTACTTTAGAAAGGTTACAACTCCATTGAATTGTACGTCTTTCGTTTAATGTAGGTATAGGCAGACCAATGTACTGCCCGATTGCCGTAGCGTAAGTAACTTATGAGTAAAGTTCCAATTCCACTGAATTGCACGCACCCATTTGTAATATAGTACGGTTAAACAGTCCTATGAGCTGTTCGATGTACTTGCTTATACAGAGTTGAATTTTTTATACACCAAACACTTTTCTCTACTTATTATGAATATAAATACCTGCGTGGGTATGTGGCGACGGCGTAGAATCCCGCGATGACACCGATGTAGGTACATTAGATGATTTTCTGTCTCCTCGTGCTCGCCTAAGTTTTCGTTCTAATTTCCTCAGTTTTCGACTGAGATAGTCGTAATCTTCATGGTCACGTTTTCTTTTAGGCATAATGTAACCTTTTATACACCTAATAACCCTTTTTTAAAAGTTTTTCACAAAAGATTCAAAAGTTTTAACGAAATGCGTAACGAGTGGTGAAGCACTGTACTGTCAATGACATCTATCGGCCGCGCGGCACGGGAGTTGTATACATACAGCCTCCTTTAAAGTAACATAAAAAAAAAAAAAAAGCTTTATTTCTCTCAAATTACAGTACATGAGTGGTGACACCCAAGTCATACTACATATGTTAAAGTCTTACTAATCTTGAGGACGAAGCACGAGTATAATGGTCTTGTCAACTGCTTTCGTGAAAACTGCACTTAAGTTAAATTAATAACTTATTGGTGCAAGTCCGGTGGCAGGGTTCGAACGGGTGCTCCCCGTTTGAGAAGTAAGCCGGTGAACCCACACTTTTTCGTCACAGCAAAGAAATGAGTTCCGAATTTTAATGTGTTTGTTAGACTAATCATGGGCCGATTGGACTGG
This sequence comes from Pectinophora gossypiella, assembly GCF_024362695.1. Classification (NCBI taxonomy): domain Eukaryota; kingdom Metazoa; phylum Arthropoda; class Insecta; order Lepidoptera; family Gelechiidae; genus Pectinophora; species Pectinophora gossypiella. Next base: position 384,271 of record NC_065405.1, read on the forward strand.
AGTTTGAGAACCACTGGTATATGGTGCATAGTTCCATTATTATGAGCCGAGTTGGCGCAAGTCCAATTCACCTGGTCGGCAGATAAATTGAAAAAGTTGCAAAACGCCACCTCCACATTATGCACTTTATACCGGGAATCCGAGGACACAAATTGTTGTGAATTGTTGAAGTTGGTCCGCACTCTGCGTTACTGTAAATGGTAGCGTCTTTATTATTATAGTTCTTCTTTCGTTATTTAAAGGTAGACTGCTTGCTAAATTAATAGCAACTTCTTCAACGTAATTACATTTGAATGAAATCTATTTTAAATATAATATTCCTCGTATAATATACAGAAGAAATAAAAAATATTATTACTCAAAATCCTCTCACGCGCATGCGACTAATAGACAAAAGCAGATTTACTTTGTTAGAAAAAACAAACTTTGCAAAAGCCAGACAGATAACACGTCCAAAGACGTGAAAGACAGACGATGGCGATAAAGTCTGGAACGAGGACTGTCAGTCGAGACACAGATCAAATTAAGGCAACTCAATTATCTTGACCCGCTAACAAGCTGACGATCAATCTCGGCCCAAAAAATGACACAACACCAACTTAATCAATGGCCCATCGACGAGCCCTGATCGATGTCTCCTAATGAACCTGCCACGAAAAAACAACAGAGGAACAACCGAAAACATACCCTAACATCGGCAAAATAAAGATCCAGGCACACGCAAACACAATTTGCTTGGCTAACAAAAACATTGCTCCAAATTGCGGTAGAGACATGGGGAACCAGTCTTTATGTCCCGTGGCATAAAGGTGCCATGAATGTCAGGGTAAGCTTGTATCACGGACAGATTGTGGGACTAACAAGGGTGAAGAGCGATGGAGTGACCACGGGAGCCGACATGGCCCTGACAATGAAATCACAACAAAAAGACACGATTAATACCGAAACTATTAGCAAACGAAACAGTGACATGAACAAACGAGCGATAAAGAAATAAGGGTGCCGACAACAGGGGCAATTATATCTGTCGTTAGTGTCGTCAATGTGTTAATTTAATAAAAACCACTACTAAAAGCATATTTTCTTAAAACATTTTCTTTGTGAGAAACATTAGTAAATAAACAATACAAAATAATGATATTACAGCAATAAATCTTACAACAAAAAACAAAAAATATTCTTATTATGATTTATACATTGTTTTAAGTTTACGCGGTTATTATCATAATTAAAACACATAATAACGGGTTCCTACCGCGTTTAAATGGGGATATGAGACTCCCGATATTTCGACACTGTTGCAAGTGCCATGATCACGGGATGACTGATGAGATTGGAGTGGAGTAGGTAGATCCATAATTTTCTACGGGCAGACATATCTGTCTACCCTCTTTCTTTGCCGCTTGTTTATGTTTTTGCAACACTTGCAACAGTGTCGAAATATCGGGAGTCTCATATCCCCATTTAAACGCGGTAGGAACCCGTTATTATGTGTTTTAATTATTATGATTTATGTTTTAAAAATATATGTCATTTCGAGACATACGTAAAAAAGGATAAACCTTAGCTACATGTCATCATGACAACTGCAAATATGGCTATTTCTATTCTGTAAAGCAACAGACAAGACTTAGAAGATCAGCTTAATGGATGACATTACTTACATACATGAGACTTATAATGTGAACGTGTCAAACTTGAATCGCCTCATAATAATAATTATTATTATGCTTAACGTCGTTGTTTCTAAGGACCACCTTAAAGCTATTAAGAAGATTTCGCTGCTCAGTAAATTTTAAAGCAAGTTATAACGACAATAAATTCACTAAAGAGCTTAAAGAAATTTAAATCTTTCCACCTCCATCTTCTCGAAGTTTCACCGATCATTGACCTGCCCTGACCTGACCGAGGAATTTTGAAACTCGAATAAAATAATGTTGACATAAGAAAACTTCATCAAATATCAAAAATCTAATTTATTATTTATCAAGAAAAGCTATTTAACATTTCAATTTAGAATTATTCTTCTAAGCCGATAAATATTTTAAATATTCATATACAATTTGGTTGCTACTCAATCAAAATTGTATTAATTTAATTTTCTCAATACCTACGTATGTTTTGTTATTGTTGCTCAATTAGAGTAAAGGATTGTACTCATTTTTTGTTTCATGATTTCAAGATAAAAAACATGTTGCCATTTCACAATTTTTCATGACCTTTATTGATATTTTACACCTTTTTGTAACAGTATATTTTATCGGAAGGACTTAATATATAATATATTGAATAATAAAACAGGTTAGGCTCTGAGGCAACTTTGGGCGCCCAACCATTGTATTTAGTATTTCTCTTTCTTAGTAGGTTAGTAAGTATGTATAAACATACTAAGTAGAGAAGGAAGAAGATTTTTTCGAAATATTATTCTTAAGTACATGCGTTTTCCAACATCCTAAAAATAGAAGTGCAGTCATGAAATCACTCAACAGCAATCGACATATATATTTTTATCACCGAAAAACATCTCGAATATGTTTCGTGTCTGCCTTTCATCCTCTCGATTTGTCGTCGGGCATCTAATACGAAACTATAAAACTGTCAGTCGGTTCGTAGGGCTGCCACACGCCCTACCATGTCCCGTAAGATGGTGTCCCACTAATTTATAACTATAATGTATTATTAATATAATGTTATCACTGCCTTATACGTAGTCAGCTCGAGATTACTAGCAGTTATAATCAGTGCATAAAAAAAAGTTGTAAAAAGTCATTAATAGTAAAGACACTGGCAATTTTTTTTTGTTCTTTTTTATACTGTAATTCTATCTGCCTTGAGGTTAGATAATATAGGTAATTTATCCAACTACACTGACAACTACTTGACAGCCTCCGTGGTCTAGTGGTTAGAGCGTTAGGCTCACGATCTGGAGGTCCGGGTTCGATTCCCGATGGGGACATTGTCGAAATCACTTTGTGAGACTGTCCTTTGTTTGGTAAGGACTTTTCAGGCTTGAATCACCTGATTGTCCGAAAAAGTAAGATGATTCCGTGCTTCGGAGGGCACGTTAAGCCGTTGGTCCCGGCTATTAGCCGTAAAAACACCTCCACCAACCCGCAGTGGAGCAGCGTGGTGGAGTATGCTCCATACCCCCTCCGGTTGATTGAGGGGAGGCCTGTGCCCAGCAGTGGGACGTATATAGGCAGTTTATGTTTATGTTATCCAACTACCGAAGGAGGAGAGTAATGCTTTTACATAAACGTTTTTCTCCCGGGAACATTTCCAAAGTGGGAACATTCCTACGAACGACACTTCACTGGTTATAAGCATAAAATGAAGTATCCGCTAGACTAAAAAAATATGAAAGTTCCCACTGGTAAATATGAGTACGGGGGACACGAGTGAAACCGCCGGTAGTCCGTAGCGCACTGCCTTTATTAGATAAAGGGCATAGGTATATGTATATACCCTCTTATTCCTAACAGTTTTATTTACTAGTCTGCTCCGATTTTTTTTATCATAATTATGAATGTCCCGGTCGTTTTCGGGACATAAGTGTCAGCCCTAGCGCTCCCCGGAGTAGACGTATTTTATCGCAGCTGTCGACGCGGGCGATCCAAGCAAGGTGCTGGATAGTCTCACGAGGGGTTTCATACGGATACGTAAATGTGTATGGAGTTTTATTTATTTATTTCATAGCATTGACCAAACATGGATACGGAAAAACGGCATCTTCGAAATTTATTATTTTTGATATACTTCATCATCATCAATTTAAGAGCCACGCTCTTGTCGGTGCAGCACTTTTCATGCTACTTTATTAGGGAAAAATAGGGCAGTGGTTTCCCTCTTGCCTCCTAATATACTTACCCACATCAAAATTAGATTTTCCTTATTTAACTTATACCTATTTTAAAAAAATATTGGCCTATGTTAGGTTTACCTTTCTATTCTTATATTGTCGCATAATTAACAACTAACATTCTTCAATTTGTTTGTGTATGTTATAATTATGATCACATAAAACGTACACAATCTCATGACTTTATCCCAATTGGGGTCGTCAGAGGTACATCTAACGAAAGAAAAACTAAATAGCCACACCTCACCGAGCTTTCCATTAGATCAGCGTGATAGGGTGTTATGAATTTAATTACCCAAAACAATGTATTGTGGTATATTGGTAGGGTTATGTCGGAAATCTAACTACATTCGTTTATCTGCTTTTTTTACACAGGCCTCCCCTCAATCAGCCGGAGGGGTAACCGCTACACATACGAGTACATACATAAACTCACGCCTATTTCCCACCGGGGTAAGCAGAGACTATAGAATTCCATTTGCTTCGATCCTGACACACTTCTCTTGCTTCCTCCACATTCATCAATCGCTTCATACACGCACGCCGGTTCAGAAGTATTTGGTCATCGTAAGTCCTTCTCAGTCTTCCTCTGCCAGCCCTACCATCAACTTTCGCTTTATATACCGCTTTTGCAATTCTATTATCCTTCATCCGCTCTACGTGTCCAAACCAACCGGGGTAAACGCTATTTCCTATTTAAAATATTGAGGAGAGTTACTCACTAAATCTGCTGCGTATTTGTTGTCTTCTGACCCGGGCTTGGGTTTCTTTGACATCTACTGGTGCACTTTTCAACGAATTTCAGACAAGATTATCATGTTTAACAAACTTTAATCACGTATTTAAAGTTCGTGCAAACATACACGCGCGATGCCGGTGAATCGACTAGATTTTCTTTTAAAGTATGGGGGTAGGTGGAGATTTTGGCGGGTACCTACCAAATGAATTTTTGACTGGGATTCTTACCCGGTTTGCTAATGCTTAGGATTTTTGTAGCATGGTTCAAAAGGCAGACTGTTGGCTAAGATCTACCTCCAATTCTGCCACGAGTACCTAATCATGCATTTCAAGTCATTATTACCTAATTTTATTGAGTCATTCGCCATTTTGGTTGTTTATGCCAAATAAACATTTTCTTTTTTCTTTCCTTTCTCAGAATGTATTTGAAATCTTATATTTTTCCGTCCAATTACTAATGCTCTGTTTTTTTTTTTTTTTAAATGATGAATATTAAAAAATGTTTTTTCCTTGCCGAATTTGTAATTTGGTAAGGTTTCATTTCAGATGGCAAACATCACGCAATTGATTTCATTATTGGAACTGAAAATTCGTCAGGATATTTGAAACGGTTCGTCATTAATATTGTTACACAAAGATAATAGAAGCTTATTGTAGATTTGCCGCAGGTGGCATTAACTACTTGGCCGGACAAATGGGGAGCGCTGAAGGCTCTCACCCGGTACAACGTTTATTGGGCTAGTTAGGACACAGGCATGTGTTATAAATGTTGTATGGTTACATAGCAGTGGTTTCGTAGGCGGCGGAAGTGATTTTTATAAGTACTTTAAAGTGTGTTCACATCGGAGAATGCGCCACGAACAAGGTTTTAGGTAGGTAACTAGCAGAAGTTCCTTAAACGACAAACTAAACTGTACACTTATTTACAGTAGCAGCAACGTCTCCATAATTTACCTATTATAATGTATTTTTTTCTTTTAGTAGTTTTGTTATTATATGTAAGTTTTATTCATTTATTCACTTTGCATATATATTTTTGATAGGAATATATATCTATAATATGAAGAATAAGTAATGCATTATAATCTATGTAAGTACCATAGTATGTTTTCTTTATTGTATATAAGTAGGTACGTAATTGAGTTTGGTGTGTCCGTGGCTCACGTTCGATAGGTCTCCCATAATACCAGCGCCGCGGCCCGTGCTAAGCACGTGTCACGGCATTATGCTGAGGGAGATCCTTTTTTTATTTTGGGCGCCTCCATTGTGTATTTAATGTCTGTATTATTTGTCTTTGTTTTTTTTCTATTTTTTTTTATTTCTGTAAGTAATGTAAGTTTGTAAATGTGGCGTCCAATATGGAAATAAATATTTTCTTTCTTTCTTTCTTTCAACTTCACGCGTTCAGCGCATTAGTCAACGTGGACGCACCTTAAGAAAATCGACTTTTCTGCGAAGGCCTACGTCACACCGACTGCGTCACTAATATATTCTCTCTACAACTCGCATTCACACCGGGTCAGTTACTTGCAAGGAATGTCTTATTTAGTGAGTTTTAAACTACAATTAATATCTGTTTAGTTATCAGAAAAATACAAAGTTAAAACCGCATGTGTCTGCCAGTTGTTTTCTTGAGGTTTGTAATTATCTACTCCGATAGAACTTACGGGCGTGTGTCAGAAATATAATAAAGAAGTTAAAATCACTCGTCATATTCAACTTTAGGTGATCTGCCTTTTGATGCTCCGATGTGACAAGGAGCATGGAATATACTAAATTTTATGTAAGTCATCAATTAGGCTGCATTATCCCACTATTGGGCCACCTCTATTTTGCACCACTCTTTCCGGTTCTGCGCTAACCTTATCCACAATTTTCCCGCCGTTGCAACGATGTCATCCGACCACCGGGCCGCTGGTCTACCCACAAACTTTTTCCCTTCTCGTGGTCACCATACTGTGACGGCCTTTGTTCACCGTTCATCTTCCACCTCCGACAACACCTTTATTTCTTCGCAATGCAAATTCAAGTAATCGAGTCGCTAAGTTCTATGTAGTAAACTTTAACATAAGTTCACCTACTTGCATCGTTTAGTTCGTGCCAGCAGCTTGAGCTATGTAAATGCGCCTCCAAAAACTGGCGTAGCTAAAAATAGCCAAGATTTTTATGACTTGCAAGTTAATGCTGCGTTTAAAATAAAACAAGTTTTTTTTGTGCTTCCCTCGCTACCCTCGGTTTTATTCCTCCGCAGACTTGGAGCTCTGTTTACGTTAATACTGACAAGTGCTTCTGGCTTGCTTCACGCTAATTGTTCACTTGTTACATTGTTTATTTGAGTTTTTACACTACTTCTGTGTACAACATTCGTAGTAGTAAATTCGGTTTAAGCTAACAGAATACGTACATACTACTGTGTGTGTATTAAAAAGTCACTGTGGTCTTGTGTGTAACAACAAGCTTGGTTTTGAAATGGGGGACTTACGCCTTAGAGTTATTTATTTAACATTAACAGGACACGTACTGTCTAATAATTGTACTATAATATTATTACGATATTAAACACATACGTACATAAGATAACGCTTAAACGACATAGACCACGGAATTCACACCGCTTTCGCCTCTTCCACTCTTTATTTTTTTACCTTTTTTTTATTACGTGACTACTTCTAAAACTAAATGTCAGAAAACATATTTCCATTGTCACTTTTAACAGGAGACCTTCCCGAATAGAAAACACAGCTCTGTCAAGTACATAGGGTGTGAAGCACATCACACGCTTTCATTGTGAGGGTGCTCTCAGACTATGCCATCGATCATTGTCGCATGCGCGCCTCATTACGCCCATCACAGGGTTATTTATAAACACGCCAGATAGATGGGACGACCTTAAGCGATGGAACGTGCATTCGACTTGTGTGGTTAAAATTCTTTAGTAAGCTGCACAGATCATATAATACTGACGGTAAGATGCATGTGTGATCGATAACACATACATACATACATAAACTCACGCCCGTAATCCCAAATGGGGTGGGCAGAGCCACAAGCAATCAGAGACAACTTGCAGCCACTGTTGATACGAAGTCCTAAGATGGATATGATGAACCTTATGGTGATAAGGGATCGATAAAGCGGGGGTTTAGAAGTTTGAGTGGGACGATAATTGGGTTTAGCAATTTTATTTTCTAACTTGTTGATGTAGTTGCTTTATACTTAGCATAGCGCTATCAAACAAAGTATCACCTTTACATAGTAATTCTGTACCGTCGGTGAAAAGTAATACAACTCGAGTTGTATCACTTTTGAGTTATTAGCATACACTTCATGTTCAAAAAATTCTCTTTCTTTCTGTCTAATTCTCGTAACTGTAGCTATTATAAATACGGAGATAATATTATGTAAAGGGGTAGCGCAGTCTGAAGAACGCTTGACTCTCACTGTGAGGTCGCAGGTTCGAATCACAACACGGACCTAAACCAATGACTTTCTAATTTGTTTTCGAATTAATATTTGGATCTTAAATGTCATGTGCTCAGCGGTGAAGAGAATCATTTTAATAATTGTACTGACTTCTCTTCAGAATGGAAAGCAGTCGCTTTTGTAAAAAACTGGACTTGTCAAATCTTCAGGTTAGGCAAGCGGACACTATGAAAAAGGGAAGGGAGATAGATATATTACTTACTTACCTATTTAAAAGATATGAGAGAGCTTATCGAACGGAAAATAAATAAATTATGCCAATTTCACTTCATCCAAAGATTTTCCGATCAATTTATAAACTTTTAGAGTTCAGGAATATAACAATGTAAGTATCAAGTTTTTTAAGCAAAATATCTGGAAATTAAAAAAGTTTTGCCTTACAAACTAAATTTAAGTATAATTTTCTTGGATTTGCGTTTTTATACTTTACGAAGAAAAATCTTTTAAGTGTGTACTTAAGTAAGTAATCAAAAATACAGATTTCTGCAAATTATGTAATTATATATCTAATTACTATTACGAGCATTAACACGTTCATTGTGTATGAACCATATATGAGGCAATAAATTTGAAACTCATACGTGCATGTCCCATATGCGGGGCATATTTTTCTTGCTAAGTGTGTCTTTGTACATAAATTCCAAGGTGTTTATTGAAAAATAACATTGCATGTGAGGGGTTGATATCTTATTTTCAGTTACCTACATAAAGAATAAAGAATATTTAATATTGAACGTGTTAATATCTTATCTAAGAATTAAATACTTAATTGTTTATGGTGTTCTTTGACTAACAGAAAGCTAAGTGAGGTGTAAGTATTGCATCTTACGATCTACTTCTTATCGTGTGGGTTGTGAGGTGAATACCAACCTCATCAACCCTGGTGTCAGGGTTATTATTGAGCCGCCAAAGGCCCCTGACATGACTCATGTAACGACTACATACTTACATCAGTAAGTAGTAACCGGGACCAACGGCTTAACGTGTCTTCCGAAGCACGGATCATCTTACTTTTCGGTCAATCAGGTGATCACAAAGTGATTTTTGTGATATGTCCCCACCGGGATTCGAACCCGGGACCTCCGGATGGTGAGCCCAACGCTCAACCACTGGACCACGGAGGCCGTTATCACTCTATTATCCACATCTTACGATGATACGTGTACTAATGTTTTATTTATGTGTTTTTTAAAACGTTACTATTTGTAGGCATTTTAGTTCGCGGTTTCAATTAGTTTAGTTTATTATTCTGTTACACACAGCACATCCGACAATATCTAGGTTAATACAGAAACAATTACTCTATAAATAGGGAAACATAGTGCATTACATTATATTAGCGCGGTGCGATTACCTCGTATGCTGGGATTTATACGCCATTACTGTGCAATAATGTGCAGTAGTGTGCAGTACCTGTATGGTCGCTGTTCGGCGTAATTGCGAACCCAAATATAGCACCTGTACTGTTTTACTGCTTTGGTATGATTAATATTTATTTATTTATTTATTTAAAAGTGGGTACTGACCGGTGTTACGAGGCGTATTGTACCATTCGCAGCGAGCATGACAATGTTACGTCATGTGCTTAAAATTAGTGTTGATGCTCGCTACGAGCGCCTTATTTCCCTGTACTGACAGCACGAACGCTCGCTGTGTAACACATTACATTACGCCTCGTAACACCAGTCAGTACCCACCTTAATACACAGGGTGTTAGTGACATCGTAACGAATACTGAGAGGGATGATTCAGACCACGATTATCGTGCGCAATTTTCCGTCGCAAAATTGATGATTTCTTTTTAGTTTTATGAAATTAATTTCAATTCTATTGCGATGGAAAACCCACTTGATATTAACTCAGAATAATGAGCTGGATCATCCCTCTCAGTATTCGTCACACTGTCACTTACAGCCCGTATAAATACATACAGGTAGCCATACAAGTAGGTATGGGTGTTAGTGACACCGTAACGAATACTGACGGGGATGATTCAGACCATTATTCTGAGTTGATATCAAGTGGAATATCCTGTCGAAAAATTCATGAAAATTTTAGTGTTTATTTAAATTATTTTCAGTTCCATACTTTTGTCTCATCCAAAGTGTTCGTTACGATGTCACTAACCCCTTGTATAACTTACTTATTAAAAATATGCCTACGGTGATATTTTGTAATTAGATTAGTCCTAGTCTGGACTAAGTTGAGCTACCCACGCTCCACCGAGATTTCAGATAGACCAACGTGGTTGGTGGTGAGCCGTAATTATTGTGCGCTAGAATATCAGATTATTGTTACAGGCCATCAGATTCCTGATATTAGTTACTACTAATATCGTGAATTTGCGATTTAAGAGCACTCTCTTAAATCAGCCAGCATGTATGCAGATTTTGATATACGCAAGAAGGGAATGTGGTTTTATTATTGAAAATTAAGATAATTACTAATTTATTTAATCACTATTATTTGTCACATAATAAAAATCATTACAACTGTACGTAATCTTTTACGAAAAGTAAAAAATATCCTTGCAAAGTAAATCAAAAACATTGGACGTGGGTAATTTATTCAACACAGTGGCAACACAGGGTCGGATGACGTCAGCTGGGCTAACCTTGAAAATGCTAGCTGTCAGTTTTGAGCATACCATGGGCTAGAGAAACAAATATGTAGGTAGTAAAATATAGACAGATAGTTCGTAGTATTGTGTTCCATAATGTTATACACCAACTATGCAGCTCGGTTTATTACACAGAATGTAGGATCGGGTATGCGCTCAATCCGACACGAATGTTTGCTACACCAACACGAGCTAATTGATCTGTTGCTGTTGCAGTTCATTAAAATACCAACCCTTATGGGGTGGTGTAAGTTAATAGAAACATGTTTGTGGGGTGGCGGAGAGAGCGGGAAGGAAATTGGATTTAGTTATTGGTTTAGGGAATTTTACACATTAGTTAAAATCTTAGATTAATGTTAATCATAAGAATGAAGTCTCCTGGATTGGGATAGGCACTAAGTAAAAAAATGCAGGTTGACCAACATTTAAAAAATTAAGGCAATTTGGTTTTCGAAGTTCTGTAATGACACGAAATATCGTACCTATGTCAAATAGAGAGGAAAACAACTGACGAGTTTAAATTACAACCTCACTCTTGGGGTTACTGTATCCACTGATTCCTATCTGATTGTAGCCAGTAGAATCGAAAATTCTTACTTTCTTTAAAAACCCTTGTCTTGCCTTATCTAGCCCAAGGTGTCCCACTGCTAGGCAAAAGTATTGAATGAAGATTCCTTCGACGAGCGCCTGCATGCCGGTACGCAGAGGACTGGCCATTTGCGCGAGGAAGTCAAGTGTGAATATAGAAGAATATACAAAATTCCAAGAAAACGCCCTCAGTTTCTACCAGGATTCTCTTTCTACTTCTTCCCTGGTCAGCCTTGCAGAAAGAAACGTGAAAAAAAAAACAACCAAAACTTGCAGAAAGACGTCCAAGTCGTATAAAAACCTTAAAAACGTTGAAAAGACCCTTTTCTGTTATATTATGTAAACACAAGACTAGTTATAAAAATAAATAGAGCGAGCATACAATCAACAAATACCTAGTCATAATCAACTTCCGCTCTAAAAAGTCGTAGATTTATTCAGCATCCGCCAACGCGTGGTAATCTGACTGGCACGACCCACTTCTGCACATTTGTGGGATGTCGATCATATTATCGGCTTTATTTACTTTACTTACCTAATTAAAACACTTGCAACAGTGTCAAAATATCGGGAGTCTCATATCCTCATAACCCGTTATTATGTGTTTTAATTACGATAATAACCGCGTAAACTTAAAACAATGTATTTACTTAACTACTTAGGCAGTAAAGGTAAAATGCAACAAGGATGCAAGTAGAATCTGTGAAAGGTTCTCGATCCCTACGGGGTATAACGCAGAACCCTTGCCTAGGGATACGGTTAAAGACCTCAACGGTTGCAGAGGCGGAGATGGGAGCCATCGGTACGGCAATGCAGGATGGAAGGGGCGCGTCACAGGGATTGTAACCTGGAACTTGACAGAGGGCAGCAGTAATCGTCAGTACTATTCAGAGGCGGACAGGAGTCCTAGTAGTCTGGGCGCCATCCCACTCGCCTCAGACAGAGTACTGCGGGGCGGAAGGCAAGAGGGTAACCACTGCCCTATTTTTCCCTAAAAAGTAGCATGAAGAATGCTACACCGACAAGAGCGTGGCTCTTAAATTAGTGATGGTGATGTTCGGCATATCAACCCGGAGGTCGTCTAAGGCGTGTCGTTCACACGAGAAATGAGGCGTGGCGCGACGTCGTGGCTGCGAGTTCGTGTCGTGTCCCTTCTGGGGTAGGTGCGTAATGAGTTAGTCACATATCCTATGACTAAATATAGATATACTGACGTATTATTATCACATAGATGGGGTAGGCAACAACACGAGTAAACAAACCAATTTTGATAGAGTTCATGTTGTTATGATATTTACCTTTTTTTAATGAAGATTAGTTTGCTCTTGACCTCATTCTTCCACGAGGTAAAGGGGTCGACGGTGGAGCGAGCTTACCCTGAAGATGCCTAATCGCCCGAGACTTAAAGGATTAGACATCAATACAAAAATGGCTATACATAATAGATTGTATCTTTATTGTAACTCCTAACCTATTACAGATTACAAGTTTCTTTGTCTCTCTATCTATTAATAGTATAGTGTATATACTAAAACATAAATTTCAATCTATAATCTCGCCGGAAGTGCTGAAAGTTTCAGTTGAAAGCCGTCATGATTAAAGCGCGGATTAAGTTGTAGTTGAGCTCTGTTTCACTCAGGTAAATATTAGTTCTACTATAATAAATCTGAGCAGACTGAGTTTCGGTTTAATATCCTGTTCCCAGCCCACACCCCTGTGGATGAGGCGCGGTCCCACTGGGGGCGGGTAGGCGTAATAGGAGTATGAGCTTTAAAAGCGGATTCCCAAGTCGCCACTACTAATTCCCTTACGAATAATCTAAGATAATTTAAGGGTTTTCATGCATAAAGGTTTACTTAGCCATTCAAACATGTTTCAAAATCCTTTGTTCGCATGGATTGTGTCTTTGAATTTCGTTATTAATTTGCGAATTTATTTTTTTATCACAGAACAGTAAGACCAAGCCTAACCTGTCTTGACCTGGTGTGACCTAACCAGTATCGGGCTGGTTTTTCTTCAGGTAATAAACTGGAACTGTGAAATCTTCAGTTTAGGTAAGCGACCCCATAATAACATGATAACGATAGAGGGATGATTTATTTTTTACTTAATCTTGTGCAAAGGTTTATTTTCAAAGTCGAGTTCATCGGAAAGATTAATCGGAATAAGGCGGAGACCGTTGCTCTGCAGTTGGATCAAATTGGCTAGACAAGGTAAAATCTATCACTTATTATATACTACTCTGAACCGACGTGCGTGTATGAAACGATTGATGAATGTGGAGGAAGCAAGAGAAGTGTGTCGGAGGAATTCCATATCTCTGCCCGCGTTCAAATCCCGGACGCGCCCCCAACAATTGTGGGATGGGTCATGAAGGAAACGATTATATTTCTTTAATCTTTGTTTATTTTAAACGTTTTATTAATTTAATTCATATTCCATTTTAAAAACAACCGACCGCCATTTCCGCAATCCACACGTTATCATCATCATCAGCCCATTAACGTCCCCACTGCTGGGGCACGGGTCTTCCCTATGGATGGATAAGGAGACCGGGCCTTAAACTACCACGCGGGCCCAGTGCGGATTGGTGGTTATTAACAACCGGTAATGCAGCCGGGACCAACGGCTTAACGTGCCTTCCGAAGCACGGAGGAGCTCGAGATGAAAACTTCTTTTTTGTGGTCACCCATCCTATGACCGGCCTCTGCGAAAATGCTTTACTTCAACAATCGCGGACCGAGCGCGTTTACCGCTGCGCCACCGAGCTCCTCAACACGTTATATTACAACACATCACACACACACACACACACACACACATTATTTACATTTGAATTTGAATCCTCTCTTCTCTCTCGTTCACTCCTCGCTCTCTCTTTCACACACCTTTACGTTACGTTTCATTCCTCTACCATTCCTACACATATGTATCATGTTTTAATGTCCCTCCGCCTCGCCCCCCGCTACAAAAGGCCCGCGCAATAACCGGGGTAGTTGCCTGCACCGCAGCACACATCCGCCTGCAATCTCCTGCGCACAAATCCAAACATTTCCCAACTAGCACCTTGGCTTTCTTAACAAGCTAACGGCTATTTCCTTCTGTTGAAATAACTCCACTATCTTCTAAAGTACTCTTCTCTATACCCGTTATAGATGTTCGCAGACGAACCAAAACGATTGCTACTATTAAACACGACGACCATAACAATCAGGTATACTAGCCAACTTTAGTGTTGGCCTATACATGAATTATGATTTGACTTATGCGTATTATTCGGTATATAAGGAAATTATACTGGCCGTAATGAATTCCTGGGATTTATACAGGGGGGTTAAAATGGACACATGGAAGCAATTCATCTAAAAAAGCAATATTTCAATTTGACATTTGCGCATATAAAAATTAAGTGCGCAATGCAAACAAATGTCAAATTGTAATATTGCTTTTTTAGATGAATTGTTTCAATATGGCCTTTTTAACCCCCCAGTTCAGTACAATTAGTTATAATACAGATTACAATACAGATAATATTTTACATTAGTTTCAATGCGCGGAACGAATGAGGGTCTTTCCAGGATAAGTTATTGCTCTAGAGCAATAAGGCCGCCCAAATTGTACTGTATTCATGTGGTATGTCTGATTGTTGAAATTTTAGTTCTGTGCAATAAAGTATATTTGATTTGATAAGTTCACCAAAAACAATATAGATGGCGTTGTATAATCTGTGTAAAACGAAGTATTTGTATGAAGTGTGTCCTGAAGATATTGCTGTTTAGCTATAATGCCTATTGTACTTCTTTTGTACTATCTGTAATTATTATTGTTTTTCTGTGTTTGTGCAATAAACAGTTTTGTATTGTATATAACATAACATAAACTGCCTATATACGTCCCACTGCTGGGCACAGGCCTCCCCTCTATCAACCGGAGGGGGTATGGAGCATACTCCACCACGCTGCTCCACTGCGGGTTGGTGGAGGTGTTTTTACGGCTAATAGCCGGGACCAACGGCTTAACGTGCCTTCCGAAGCACGGAATCATCTTAGTTTTTCGGACAATCAGGTGATTCAAGCCTGAAAAGTCCTTACCAAACAAAGGACAGTCTCACAAAGTGATTTCGACAATGTCCCCATCGGGAACCGAACCCGGACCTCCAGATCTTGAGCCTAACGCTCTAACTACTAGACCACCGAGGCTGTTGTATTGTATATTAATGTAATAAGTTATTTCATACAGGTAAGCCTCTTATAAAAGAATGTTTCAATTTATACTTATTACAATATTTATATAAAAGTTATATTGAAAGGACGAACGCAGATAAAACAAAAGTTCTCTGTTTCATCCTCTAAGTTGCTGATTACCTCTCAAGGCAAATTGAACTCTGAAATTTTTCCTGTTTCATTTCTTCAATCTTGCGTTTAATTTAGTTAAGACGTTGGTGCTAATTCCTGTAAATACCATCTAATTTTATTTTAAGTTATATCTGTCCTTTTCTTATCCGCCGAAAAGGAAAGGGACGGGTAATCGACAAGCATAAAATTTATGGAACACACGTCAATTTTAAGCACAAATCTAAACCAACCGTCTAAAAATTTTACGTCAGTCAATAACCCGACACATTAATTTACTCATTCTTCCTAAAATTAAGAGCTGTGAATCATCCGTCCCTTTCCTTTTCGACGGATACGAAAATGACGGATATAACCTAAAATAAAATTAGGCGGTGTCTGCAGGAATCGGGGCCGTTATCTAGTTATATTAGTAGCTAGTTATCAATTTCTATTTTACATTGCGCATTCTTAGTGGGTATCAAAGGATAATTTGTGACCTTATTCCATATATAACATACATATGTATGTATGTAGATAAACTCACGCCTATTTCCAAGCGGAGTAAGCAGAGACTATATAATTTCATTTGCTTCGATCCTGATACACTTCTCTTGCTTCCTCCACATTCATCAATCGCTTCATACACGCACGCCGGTTCAGAGTAGATCGTACTAAACCTTTTCTCTCTGTGGTCCAGTGGTTGAGCGTTGGGCTCACGATACGGAAGTCCCGGGTTTGAATCCCGGTGGGGACATATTACATAAATGTATAATCGTTTTTGTACAACTTAGTTATCTACCTAAACGAGTACGTTCTCTTACACTGCAAATGTTGTGTGCACCTATATTGACTTATGTAACAGTTTAATTCCTGATGTAACTTTTATTTTATTTAATGTTTTATTATATATTATAACATAATCACCTTTATGATTACCTTTTTTATAAATAAAATAAAATAAAAAAAAAACACTTTATGATCCCTATCTTCGTTAGGACAATGCAGGCTGATCACTAAATTGTCCGATAGTAAAATGAACCGTGCTTCGGAGGGCACGTCAAACACTCGAGTCGGTTCCGGCTACTATTTACTATAAAGTAAGTATGTAGTCTACACGCTGGGGCGGAAAGGTTCTAGAATGGCGACCACGTGTCGGACGACGCTCAGTGGGTAGGCCCGCTGCAAGATGGACCGACGATCTGGTGAAGGTCGCGGGAAGCCGCTGGATGCGGGCAGCGCAGGACCGATCGTCGTGGAGATCCTTGGGGGAGGCCTATGCCCAGCAGTGGGCGTCGTATACATAGCCTATGTATGTTTCTTCTGTGTGCAAAAAAGAGTTTTGTATATTATGTAGGAGAGAAACTGTCTATTTCTACTTCTTTTATTATTATTAGAAGGTGGTGGTTTTTTCATTTCTCAGTTTGCTTATTAGAGCAACATAGCGTATTTACTACCAGTCCCATAAAACAATTTTGTACTCTCCTATGTTGCGAGCATTAGAAAACCTGTCCTGTCATTATTAGCTATGGGCTGTGTATTTACCCAGAAATGTCTAAATATTCAAAATGGACGTTGATAGGTCGACTTATAATATCAAGTCCCGTCGGACAACAAACAATCCGGCTTCCATATGCAAATCCGGAAGTAACATCCTGACCACCGGCCACTATGTAATATGCAGCAATTGATCCCGGGGGCTCCAGGGGGTGCTGGGTGGTGAAGGAGAGCCGGGGGGTGGGCTGAGCCCCCTGTCGCCGGGAACTTGTTATTGATGAGGAAACTTGTGGCCGCCGCTTTACATAACAATCAGGTATACTAGCCCACTTTAGTGTTGGCCTATACATGAATTATGATTTGACTTATGCGTATTATTCGGGATATAAGGAAATTATATTGGCCGTAATGAATTGTTGGGGTTAAAAAGGCCACATCGAACCAACCAACCATTTTTGAAATAAATAAATAAATAATCTAAGAAAACAATAGAGCAATTTGACATTCGCGCATATAAAAGTAAGTGCGCAATGCAAACAAATGTCAAATTCAATATTGTTTTCTTAGATGAATTGCTTCGACGTGGCCATTTTAACCCCTCAGATATCTCAAAGTTGGCCATGATAGAGTAGATTATAGAGCAGCCTATTTGACAGATCCATATCCATCCAGATGTGATGACCAATAAGAAATTATACATTGTTTTAAGTTTACGCGGTTATTATCATAATTAAAACACATAACAACGGGTTCTTACCGCGTTTAAAGTAGGCATATGAGATTCGCGATATATCGACGCTGTTGCAAGTGCCATGATCACGGCATGACTGATGAGATTGGAGTAGGTAGATCCATAATTTTATGTATGTTATGTATGTAAGAAATTGAACACCAAGTAACATTGGCAGGGTTCATCACGTACGGTAGCTCTCCGCTCGCACCAATTCATATCGGTCGCTGGCCGATACAAACCTGAGCCTTATAATATAAAACTGGGCAAATATAATAATGCCTAAACCTTTTATCAGCCGGAGAGACTATATCTTACGCCATCGGGCAGACAATGCCCTTATCGCCTCAACTCCCTGATCTAGTAGATCAATACCTGAACTGAACTACACACGCGAACTAAAAACCCCCGAGTTTATGCTCCATCAAAGAGAAATAAAAGTTTTTATATACTCATCCAAATATAACCTCTCTGCTCCGTACATAAAATAAAATATTCCTATGCAAAGTACGCCGGGGATTATAAGAAAAATATGTAAATTGTATTTAAATTCAAAAGTAATATAAAAAGTCATATAATTAATGTGCAAATGCAAAAGAATGTCTGCGCAAAACGTCTACATTAAATTCTTATATTCTAACGAGGTCTGTAAAGCGACTGGAATATTTTTAGACACGTGCAAACATCAGTCCGGCTTTTAATCCCTGTTGAGGTTTTCTGAGACGCTCGAGCCATCTGAGACACAGTTGCAGTCCAGTTTGGTATAGGAGTCACAAGATATCCCCGCACCTCTTAGCGGAGCTAGACGTGTTGCAAGCTACCCCGTAGTAATTGGCATTTTAAAAATCCAAATATGGCTCAAAAAGCCCTAGAAAGTGTTCTAAATAATGTGTTAAAGTCAGTGAAAGTGCTTACCGATAAAGTGGATCTCCTAGAGAAACAAATAAGTGAGCAAACTGCACTAATCAACAACCAAACATCCGTAATTCAAAAGTTGTGTCCGTTAGTCGCTGACACACCAACTTCCACCAACACTAAAGTTACGACGGCGATAACTGACATTCCACCAGCGATTCAGCGACCCGTTCGACAAGCTCGTTTGAAGGCGAGTGCTGCATTTACCACTAAACATTCTACTTCTAATTCTAAGCCTAAGAAAGCAATCGGCGAGAGGGTAGTTAGTGATACCAAGTCACCAGTGAGCACTCCCGACCTGAGCCGCCGTTTACCGACTCGCGGTGGGGCCACAAAATCTCCGGAACAAGTAGCTGTCAACAACAATGTGGAGGATCAGCCAGAGTCCACGCATCCAACCGAATCCGGTTATGTCATCGACTGCTCGGGACCACTCAATGATAATGCATGGCATTTAGTACAGAAGAATAAGAAAAAGACGGTGCGCCGACGCAAAAGATCCGTTATTAAGGGGAGTGGATCGATCGATTCTGATATCAAAACTGTCGAGCGGGTAAAACAAATTCATGCTTGCTTTTTCAAACCGGAGACTACTCCTGAAATGTTATCTCAATATATGAAGAAGTTATGTCCAGTCGGTGAATTTAACATAAAGCAAATAAAGCTAAAGCATGACTACTACGCTTCATTTAATATTACAGTACCAATTTCGCAATTTGATTTTTTCATGAAGTCTGAAAACTGGCCACCCGGTACAGAAATAAGTGAGTGGTTTCATCACAGCGCGGGACGAGCGAGGCGCTCGTCCGCCCGCTCCGCTAACGCGGATTTCAAAGCCACACCAGCGCAAACCGGTCAGTGATGACGCACTGGACAGCCCGATAACGTACATTAGCTGTGTTGACTGTGTACCTATTGTTATTTGCCATCAAAATGTGCAATCACTTAATAATAAAACATCGCGACTGGATGTGCTTTTGCAAAGCGATTTACTGTGCGATGTATTAGCCATTACGGAACACTGGTTAACTAGTGATTTTATTGATTGTATTCATATAAATAATTATAACTTAGTTTCCAAGTACTGTCGTCCCAATATACAGCATGGAGGGGCATGTATTTTTGTAAAGAAAAGTATTAAAGCTATAGAACTCCCTGAGTTGGCCCACATGTCTGTAGAACAACACTGTGAAATTTCAGCCGTGTGTTTAACAGATTTTAATCTAATTGTAGTGTGTATTTATAGATCCTGTCTGACTGCATTACCTATTTTTATGTTGACGTTAGAGTGCCTGCTTGCAAGGATTAACGAATTATCGTCAGACTGCATTATAGTTGGGGATATAAATGTTAATGTTTTGTTGTGTACTCCTGATAGCAAGTACTTGGCAGACACGCTCAGTACTTACGGCTTCATGAATTTAATAAACTCCCCAACTCGTGAAACAACAAGTACGTCCACCGCACTTGACCATGTATATACGAACTGTCCGTCCGACTGCGTTGCGGCGACTACTGTGGTATCTAACATTGGTGACCACCATGCCCTCCGCGTCGAGCTGCTGCGCCCGCGCTGCGGACCGGCGGCACCGCGCACTCACCGCGTGCGTGAATACACCAAATCAACGCGATACTCTTTTAACGCCGCTATCGAAAGCGTGGATTGGCCCGACTTGTTGCTAAAAAATTCTAACGTAAATGATTTCGCTAAAGCGCTTATTAATGTTTTGATCAACAAGTATAAAGTTTGTTTTCCTTTCAAGAATAAACCGATAACCAAAACTAAGTCTTGGGTAACAAACGATGTCATAAATATGAAAGCCTATTATTTTGATTTAATAGAACTTGGTAAGAGATTCCCTCTCAATCATGAGTTACGTGACGTTATTACTAATTTTTCAGTATATTACGAAAAGCAGATTAGAACCGTGAAATCCAGGCATTTTGAAGACATAATATCCAGTAGTGGTAATATTATAAAATCCATGTGGCGCTTGGTGAACATGGAATCTGGGAGAATAAAGTCAAATTGTGATTTCACCGATTTTATTAAGAAACCGGATGGAAGTGACTTTACTAATGAAATCGCTTTACTGGATTCACTGAATTCGCAATTTGTAAATGCAGCCCGTGCTTGCGGCGCACCTGTCGCCGACATGCCGCGCGTCTCCGCCGCGCTGTGCTCAGCGTGTGCGCCGGCCGATAGCTCGGTGAGACTGCGCCTGTTTACTCCGGTGGAAGTTTACAAAATAATCACTCAAAAAGTGGCCAAAAAACCGACACGTGATCTGTATGAAATTTCCACCGAGTTGTTAAACGATATTGCACATACTATTTGTGCTCCGCTTGCCGTGTTGTATAATATGGCAATAAGAGATGGTATTTATCCGACTCCATTCAAGGAAATAAAAGTGTGTCCGCTGTACAAGGGTAAGGGTAAGAAGAGCGACGCTAGCTCCTATCGACCTATCTCTGTAATTCCTGCTGTAGCGAAAATCTTTGAGAATGGGCTGACAACCCGTCTAACGAGTTTTCTCAGATCGACTGACTGTTTGTCTGACCGACAATATGCATATCGCACTGGACGTTCGACGACCATGTTGGCTCGTAGGGTTTTGCGGTGTGTGTTGGAGGCTAGAGAGGCTAACCAACAAGTCGCTGTGCTTTTGTGTGATTTGTCGAAGGCGTTTGACGTCGCCGACCATAATGCATTAACCCTTAAGTTTGGTCACTATGGGATTAGGGGGCTTGTTGCTAAACTGTTAATTAGCTTTATGCGCAACAGATCCCAGTATATTGTTGCCAAAGGCGGCTCCATTAATTCGAGTGGGATGTCGACGGAACAGGGTGTACCTCAGGGGTCATCGCTGTCAAACCTCGCCTTCTGCTTATTGATGAACGATTTACCACAAGCCATTGATGATCATGAGTTGTTCATGTACGCGGATGATGTCGCAGTGGTTGTGTCAGCGCAGAGCTTGGACACTCTCGAGTCATCCCTTAACATTGTTGCCGATTCCTTGCAACAGTGGTTTCGAAATAATGGACTGATTCTTAATTTGACTAAGACTCAGTTCATGCACTTTAATATTTCTGGACGAAAATGCCGCTCTATTGACGTTCATATTGAGGGAACGCGTATTGAGCAAGTGAAGTCTGCTTCGTTTTTAGGCTTCCTCGTAGACCAAGGCCTCACCTGGGAAGCGCATATCGACCAACTTTGCACTAAAGCTGGAAGATCAATTTTTGCACTGAGCCGCCTTGCACATTCCTTGTCGGAGAACGCGGTGCGTACGTGCTACTTCGCAACCGTGCACTCAGTCCTCCAGTATGGGGTCGATCTCTGGGGTCGTGCGGCTGACTGGGAGCGTGCTTTTCGTATACAAAAACGAGCCGTGCGTATTATCGCGCGTATTCGTAGCGATGTGTCTGCGCGTCCTTACTTTATAAAATTTAAAATAATGACGTTTCCGTGCTTACTAATATACCAGACTGCTCTTTATGCGTACAACAATAGAGAGTTGTACAGTTGCAGAGGTGACAGACGAGGACACGATGCTCGGCACGCGCATATACTCGACAGGGTGCCTCATAGGCTCCGGAGGAGCGCGAAAACTGTGCATGTCATGGCCCCGGGAGTGTACAACAAACTGCCTGACCATATCAAACAAGCAAAGAATTGTACTATATTTAAATTTAAACTTAAAAAATGGCTTATTGAGCAGGCATTCTATAGTTTTGACGACCTGTAATTGAATATATTTTAATGTAATTGAATTCCGAAGTAATATTTAATTTAATTGAATTTTGTAATATCTGTGACGTGTAATTATTATTATCAATAAATGACTATGACTATGACTATGACTATGATAGAAGACCCGTGAAGATGATCCATGCCACATGTCAAGCCGTCGGCCTTTGAGGCTTCAATACTAACCCTGATACCAGGGTAAATGCGGTCATCAACTCGCAACCCACGCTACTTTTACAAAAAA
Source organism: Pectinophora gossypiella (assembly GCF_024362695.1). Taxonomy (NCBI): domain Eukaryota; kingdom Metazoa; phylum Arthropoda; class Insecta; order Lepidoptera; family Gelechiidae; genus Pectinophora; species Pectinophora gossypiella. The sequence goes on from NC_065405.1 coordinate 407,030, forward strand.
TAATAATAGTATTATTGAAGTTTTCGAGGTTAGAGTCGATAATTGCGTGAGTGATGGTAAGAGTAACTACAACTTATTGAATGTCATTATCGAGGGCAAAATTGAAGGAAAATGAGAAAGACGTAGAAATAACTTCATGGATAAAGAACTTGAGAGACTGGTTGAAATTGGACAGCATAGATCAATAAAGACTATTGGTGACCGACCAACAGGATGGAGATGGCACTTGATGAAGAAGAAAGTAAGCGCATCGTTTCCTTTAGCTTTAAATGACATTGTGGTCAAACGCCAGCGAATCATAAAAAAAAGGTATTTTTTCTTTACGTGATCTAAATATGACGAAAGCGTTAATACATACATACATAAACTACGCCTATTTTTCACCGGGATAAGCAGAGACTGTGGCTTTCCATTTGCTTCTAACCTGACACACTTCTCTTGCTTCCTCCACATTCATCAATCGTTTCATACGCGCACGCCGGTTCAGAGTAGATCGAACTGAACCTTTTCTAAGGACATCCCCAATTTGCTAAATGTACGTTCTGCTCTGCCAGCCCTACCACCAACCTTCGCTTTATATACTGCTTTCGTAATCATATTATCTTACATTCACTCTATGTGTCCAAACCAATTTAACATTCCCTTCTCAATCTTAATTACTATAACGAAAGCGTTAATACACAAAGACAAAACAGCGAGCATGCAAGAAGTCTCTGATGAGAGTGGAGGAAACGAAAGTGGTGTTATGTGTATGTATAATTTAAGAGCCACACTCTTGTTGGTGTAGCATTCTCCGTGCTACTTTTTAGGGAAAAATAGGGCAGTGGTATCCCTCTTGCCTTCTGTCCCGCAGTGCTCTGTCTGATGCGCTTGGGATGGCGCCCAGACTAGTCTATTTCAAAGCCGTTCTAGGACTCCTGTCTTCTGAATAGTACTGACAGTTACTGCTGCTCTCTGTCAGGTTTCAGGTTACAGTCCTTGTGACTTGTTTGTATGTATAAAGCTTGATTTCGTAACTAGTATATGTCAATGCAAAAAATAATTCTATCACGTATCACAATTAGGTATGTAATACAGGCAATTATACATAGTAGCAATTCGCCAATACCATTTCAATCCGAATAAATCCTCATAGACAGGTACAATTTCGGCTTTTTCGCTCAGGTTATATTTGGAACGATCAGTTTTAATGGCGGATAGTGTAATTATATTCAAAGTGAATCCGGATTCAAGTCCAATAGTCGAGCTGTTAGGTTATATTACTAACTGAAACAATTCCTATCCGGGGCCGACACGTTATTGTTTGGTGAACAGAACAAGGAACGGAACACGAAACACTGTGAACATTGGAAACTGTTCAGTTACGCGAAATAGTTCTCGGATCAAATCCACCAGGTAATTGATTTATGCTTGTTTTGTACGGCGATGGCGGTTTATTGAACCTGCTCCAATCTATAATTACTCGGTTGGGCGGCTACGGAAGTGGTGCTCAAATTGGATTTCAAAACGTTGCCCGTTAATAATGATTAGAACGCGGTACATCTCTATTATTATTTCATGTTTATGAAACATACATAAACAGCCTATTCACGTCTTACTGCTGGGCACAGGCTTCCCTCAATCAACCGGAGGGGGTATGGAGCATACTCCACCACGCTTCTCCACAGCACTGCACTGCTGCGCTGCATTAATATTCAATGACAGTTAGGTATTCAAATTTCATTTGAGTTGCAATAGATTATTATGTGTTAACCCAACTAATATGTTTACCTATCAAAAACACAATTTCGGTTAGAAAAAAATAAATACAATAACTGGTTATTCATAGCGAATTGTCACAAAGCAATATTGGTAGTCCTAAACCTATAAGAAGGAAAGGAAAAAAAGGGAAAAATCTTCTTCTATCGTGTGAGTTTTGATGAGGATTACCAACCTCATCAACCCTGGTGTCAGGGTTATTATCGAGGCCCCGGGCATGGCTCATGTAAGTAAGCAGTAAACGGGATCAACGGCTTAACGTGCCTTCCGAAACACGGAAAATGTTACTAAGTACAAAAACTTATATTTACTAGACAATATACCTAAGTTTAACATAAGTATAATATTTGTATACCTTTTAAACAAGCAGGACTTTCTGTATCAACACAATAACCAGTTAACATCTTTATATATATCCTTGTCTTTAAATAAATGCTAACGGTCTCCGTGGCCCAGTAGTTGAGCGTTGGGATCACGATCCGGGGCCCCGGGTTCGAAACCCGATGACGACATATCACAAAAATAACACTTTGTGGTAGGAAATTACAGGCTAATCACCCGATTGTCGTTAAGTAACATGATCCGTGCTTCGGAAGGCCCGGTTACTATTTATATTTACTGATGTAAGCACGTAGTCGTTACACGAACCATGTCAGGGGCTTTCATTCATTGGCCTTATACATCTGTTTCAGACGATTTATGACGTCATTGCCTCGAAGAAATGCACTTTCTTTCATGGCTGTGCAAGCCAATCCTAGAGCGGCAAACTCTACCGCACACTCTGCAGGAGAAGTCTCCAACTGGTGCATTGTTGTCGGTTTGATGGCGTTTCATTCTCCTGCTCGCCAGTGTGTCAAACCAGGTGTGATCAGGGGCTTTAGGCGGCTCAATAATAACCCTTACACCAGAGTCGATGAGGTTCGTAATCCACCTCACAACCCACACGTTATAAAGAAAAAAGTGCTTTTTCATTCTATAATAATATTTTATTAACATACTGGCAGTTACCGAGTTAAGCTACTTATAACATACGTAAGTATGTCCTCGTTGTAACTAAGTATAATAACTATTCATATACAGGGTGTTAGTGACATCGTAACAAATACTAAGAGGGATGATTCAGACCACGATTCTGAGTTAATATAAAGTGGAATTTACCATCGCAAAATTCATGTTTTCTTTCTAGGTATTTTTAAATTATTTTCAATTCCATACTTGTGCAATGAAAAATTCTACTTGATATTAGTTCAGAATAATTAGCTGAATTATTCCTTTCTGGATTCGTTACGATGTCACTTACACCCCATGCAAGTACATACAGGTAGCCATACAAGTAGGTATGGGTGTTAGTGACACCGTAACGAATACTAGGGGGCATCCCCCATAGTCCCTACTTGTATGGCTACCTGAATCATCATTCAGACCATGATTCTGAGTTGATATCAAGTGGAATTTCTTGTCGGAAAAGTCATGAATTATTTGTGAATTTTAAATTATTTTCTATTCCATACTTTTGCGACGGAAAATTCCACTTGATATCAACTCAGAATCATAGCCTGAATTATCCCTCAAAGTTTTCGTTACGACGTCATTAATATACTTAGCAAGTCACCCTATATGTGAGTTACTAAGTATATTTATATAGGATTTGACGTCAATCCGTCTGTGATACATTATAATTGTTGGTTCAGGACCTATATCCAAGAGTGCTAACTATTAAACTTATATGGACGCCGTTACGTGTTTGTTTAGGCAGTCAGTTTGCTCAATATCTAGACTTTTTCACTCGACCCTTTCAAGTCTATCAACTTCATGTATATAAAATAATGTGCTTCTTCTTATCGTGTGGGTTGTGAGGTGCAATACCAGCCTCTCAACCCTGGTGTCAGGGTTATGATTGATCCGTCAAAGGCCCCTGACATGGCTCATGTAACCATTACTCACTTACATCAGTAAATAGTAACCGGGACCAATGGCTTAACGTGCCTTCCGAAGCACAGATCATCTTACTTTAGGACAATCAGGTGATCAGCCTGTAATGTCCTAAACAAACTAGGGATCACAAAGTGATTTTTGTGATATTTCCCGTCCGGAATTCGAACCCGGGACCTCCGGATCGTGAGCCTAACGCTCAACCACTAGACCATGGAGGCCGTTAATATGATTATAAATAATAACAATCTTTATTATATAACGAATGTTACACTTGAAGTCTCTGACACCTGATTCGAATCTGTCCTTGGGAATCAGAAATAGAGTAATTTTGGACTTGTCATATTGTAGAGAAGGCTTCCTAATCCATTAGTCTAGTATTATAATTACTAAGTATAAGAGCTGTGGTAACCCAGTTGGTAGAACGCTTGCCTCTCACTTTGAGGTCGTAGTAGGTTCGAATCCGGATTATCGAATTTATTTTCGAAATCATGTTTGGGTCATAAATGATTATCACGCGCTCAGCGGTGAAGGAAAACATCGTGAGGAAACCCACGTTCCCAAGAAATGTATTTTCGGAGGTATGTGACCTGGTTTACCTGTGGTTTTCCCTTCGCGGGTTGGAAGGTCAGACAGGCAGTCACTTCTGTAACGAATTGGACCTATCAAATCTTCAGGTTAGGTAAGCTGACCCTGTGAAAAACGGGACAATGGAAGGGGGATGATATGATAAGTATACATAGCGGTGTGATATCTCTTCACTTCCCGTTCCGCGCCCATATCAATATTTTCACAAAAGAAACGTAAACCGAAACAGGCCGCATCTCACATTTTGTGCATTTACCAGAATTTATTTTATTTTAATTTAAGAGCAAATATTCAGCATAAAACATCGACAATAACAGCGTAGTGCCGTGTCGTTCCAACAGGAGTACAAAGACAACTATCTACAAGCAAACTTGAACAAAAGGCATAACTTGGAACTGCAATTAATGTTTCCCAACTGAATGGATTGTGCCGCGAGTGTAATGAGTCCAGGTGGGGGGGGAGGTGGCAAATGCGCGAACGGAGACTCGATGCGTCATGGTCACGGGCGCGGCGATCAGGATCGTGTAGTCTAATAGCAAATTGGCTGGGCGTAATTATGGTAACCACGATGTCGAACGATTTGATGGCGAGTAACCATGGCAACTATGTTCTCGAGCTCGTCTAATAAGGTCGATTTTTCCAGTCTCCACGTGACCTTGAGTGTGACCTTCTGGGTGGATTGGGTTGGGTACTACCTAAGGATTAGAAGATTAAGGCGTATATATAGGCAAGTGTAAAGTTGTTGTTTTAATCGCTTATATTATATTGCGGCAGTACGGATTAGTCTATTGCCATTAACCGGGTGCAAATCCTGGAAAACACGTGATATTAATCTATGAATAAAAAAAAATATTTATCACTAACCGTTTATTTGCAATAGAAGTGCAATATAAGTGATAGGTAGGTGGGTGATAGTTATGTGATAGGTGGGACTCCCCCCTTCTAAAAAGGTGGATGGAGCTTCACACTTTATAAGTTTGTTTTATGATCGCCCGAATAATGTCTTACTAACACTAGTTTATAAGTCGTTTGCATACTAACATTCTATGGACTGTGTCCGAAATAAACATTTTTTATTTATTTATAAGTTACTATGGTCCTGAGGTACATCGGCTTGCTTCTCACCAGGAAGCGTCGATTCAAACCCCAGTATCGGACAAAATGCGTCCTACCATAAAGTGCAGTTTTTACGGTTTTGGATTTGGACGGCGATACGGCTCACTACCTATCACGTTGGTCTAACAGAGAGCTCGGTGACGTGTGGGTAATGTTAAGTGCATGTCATATTAAGTGCAATATAAACGCGTAGTTGTAAGCATGTGTTACAGTGAAGTGAGTCTACAACAGTTCGCTCGATTGAGTGTGGGTTGATCCATTTGCGCGGTGAGAGCCCGCGCCGTGCCGCCATGTTTGTTTAGCACTGAGAAACTGCCAATTCGTGCTGTTGCAGCACGGATTACGTATCAAGCCAATTTCGTGCCGATACGCTCAAATGCTGAGCGTTTTACAACGAGTAAACGTGGCCTAGATAATCTGGGAATCGGAATTTGCGAGTTCAGTAGACACACGTATGTATGTAAACTTAGTCAAACCATCTAACGCCGTGGAACGCCTGAAAGACTACATTAATGAGGAACAATATACACCTCTGCCTACCCTTTCGGGGACACAAGCGTGATGCTTGTTAAATTATAGTGAGTAAATGTTTATATTTCATAAAAACACAATAATCCATAATACAACAAAACTCCCACAAAACCAATTCCTGCAACCCTGATGTCAGGGTTATTGTGCCGCCATAGGCCCCTGTCTACGTAGTTACATCAGTAAGTAGTAACCGGGACCATACTGCATGGATCATCTTGCTTTTCGGACAATCAGGTGATCAGCCTGTAATGTCCTAACCAAACTAGGGATCACAAAGTGATTTTTGTGATATGTCCCCACCGGGATTCGAACCCGGGACCTCCGGATCATGAGCCCAACGCTCAACTACTGTGCTCAATCACGGAGTAAGTACTTGAGCCGGTACTGTAATATCGTCGGCGACACCCTTAGCTAGTGTTAGCCTGGACTCATGCATGAGCGCAATCGTCACTAGAAAAAGTTTGGTTTTAAAAATCCAATAAGAAGAAGCACAATAGATAATCCCACATCGACTTCAAGCCAATTGTTGTACACTTCATAATATAAAACGACTCAAAATTTGTATCGGACTTATTGCTCGACTGCTCCTGATAGTAGGTAAATAAAACGAAATAATATAGTAACAGCAAGGTAGCACTGCAGAATGACAACAGAAGACCAAAACGTATCAAAATTACAACAAAAATGTCATTCAATGACAGGCCGGAGATCAGCCAGTCGCTGCCCAACTACAGAGTTCTCCAAGGCCCCATGTATAGAGTAGCTAAGTAACAGTTTTTGTAGTCATTTAACACAAGTACCGTGCACCTGTGAGGATATTAACTCCAGCCTTCTTAATAGCTGGATTTACTCCGCCTATTAACTGAGAGAGGTAATTTAATACTGCACTTTATATACGTACTGTCCCAGGTTAAATGAAATAGCTAGCAGGGAAATATTAACTAAAACGAAAGATGCAGAAGTGTCTTTGTGTATTACAGGTATGGTTGAGCTATGGATTAATTTCATTCGTAAAACTCAAACTAAAAAATATATTTATCAAAATTTGGGTACTGACTGGTGTTTAGAGGCGTAATGTAATGTGTTACACTGTGTTACACAGCGAAAAAAAGCTGCCATAGAAAGCTGTTTGAATCATCTGATAAAGATGTAAAGGCCTGAGATGATGATGACACAGCGAGCATTCGTGCTGTCAGTACAGGGAAATAAGGCGCTCGTAGCGAGCATCAACACTTATTTTAAGCACATGACATAACACATCATGCTCGCTGTGAATGGTACAATTACGCCTCGTAACACCGGTCAGTACCCACCTAAAGGGTAACATAGTTACAATTTGTATATGCAATTTTCACAAAAATAGAATGAAACAGAAGCCACAGTTTACCCTGGCGGGGAATAATGCGTGATTTGTGACACAAACCGCATAAAAACATTAAATACGTGTTCCTTTTAATTCCAGCCCAACCACGACACATATTGCAAAATAAATCCAGTAATATTCCCACGATAAATCATCCCATTTAATTTTGGGAATGAACTCCTTTATTGTTCACTTTAAAGAAATGTAACTTTGTTAGTTTTGTTTATGGCCGTCTATGTGGGAGGCTGTGGGGCCGAATCAATTTAACTCGCTGGCCACCAGCCAAATTCTGAGAAAGCTGAAAATATAAAATGTAAGAATCGTAAAATGATAACTGTGAAGAAGTTACAACTTACAACTGAATGGGCCTTAGGGTAAGTCACTTTTTATTATAACATCGTTTTACAATTAAATAAACTTTAATTCCCAAGACGTAGGGCCTAAATTCCTTTTAAAATCCAAACATTGTTTATTTAACGAGTGTCTGGAAATCCGTCAGCAAAGTGGACGATAGAATAAGTTCAATAACAAACCTGTGTTTTCAAGAAAGGTTTAGTACGTAGTATCTACTCTGAACTGGCGTGCGTGTATGAAACGATTGATGAACGTGGAGGAAGCAAAAGCAATATAAAGTAAATAAAATTCCATAATCTCTACATGCTATAAAATGAGAATAACTAAGTTTTTTTTTCAGTGAAATCAGTTTATGATCGCTTCTATATGGTTGTCGGTGAATCCTGGCCTTATTGGTGTAAGCAGAGTTATTTGAAGTTTTCCTCTCCATGTAAGTATTTCATGTTTTTTTTTTTTTCCAATGAAAGCCACGTGACAAGGAAAACTCTCAAACGAAATTGATTATTTAGTTTGTCTATTATAAGGTATATTGGAATCCATAGAGAATCCATCAAACAGGAAGGTTGTTCTATAAAAATAGGAAAGCAATTTGTTGACAAGTTTTACCTACTCCGTGAAACAATGTTTGCGCTCGATATAGCGCGCGACACGAGTGTTTGATCAGGGAAACCAACTACTCATATGAAAACAACTGGAAAAATGGATTCCATACCACTGTATGGCTGGCTAACGTCACATTGTTAAGGGCGATGGGGGCAATTACTCAATAGATAATAGACGATTATTTAAAAAGATTATTTAAAATATGGTGCAGTGATTGTTGTAGTTTACCATTTTATTTATTTTGCATTTTTTCTAGTTACATATTTTTTGTTATATGTATATAGTTTTAAGAAGCCGCCCAGTCGGGCTACCAGCCCAGTTGACAGAACGCTTGCCTATCACTTTGAAGACGCATGATTTTGTTTTAGAATTCATATTTGGATCATACATGATTATCACGTGCTCAGCGGTAAAGGAAAACATTGTGAGGAAACCTACATTCCCGAGAAATTTATTTTCTGAGGTATGTGATCTAATCTGTATTGAGCTGGTTTCTCTTTGCGGGTTGGAAGGTCAGACAGGCAGTCGCTTCTGAAAAAACCGGACCTGTCAAATGTTCAGATTAGGTAAGCGGACCCTGTGAAAACGGAATAATGTTAGGGAGATGATGATGATGTAGTCATATTTTTCATTATATTGTTTTCTCGCCATACACCGCATTAGGTTACTCTGCAATGTTTGTATATACATAAATACATCCCTGTACACTGCAGTAGGACGCAACTTATTATTTAATAGGTACCTACTGCTACTCCTAGCTTACGTTTAAGTCCCATGTAATGGGCGAGCCTATTGAAACCATGTGATAACAATTATCTATATTCCAAACATGAATTCAAACTGAAAATCGAATTCAATTGTCGTATTTTAGGCGTTTTATGTCCAGTATCTTTAACGGATTCAAAAATTTAGATAGTCAATTTTGCGAGAAAATTGTTATAATGTTGCATTCAACAGTTTCCAATGTTCATTGTAATTTGTAAGGTACTGTTGCCAGACTATAGAATTCCTCGCAACAGTCCCAACTTCGCTTGTCAGTAGTTTAGTTACTCTACATTTTGTTCTACTGTGAAAACTTTCCCTCCTTTAAAGTTATTTATAGAGGATTTTATTTGCCAACTAATACTTAAACTTTTAAAACAATAAGTTTAAAGTATTATTTACAATGTTATTTTAGTCAAAATATCCTGTATCTGTAAAGGGGTAGACAGAGGTTTATAGAAGATATTACGCACATTTAAAGTTCTAAACGATACGATTGGAGATGTCCTTAGAAAAGGTTTAATACGATCTACTCTGAACCGGCGTGCGTGTATGAAGCGATTGATGAATGTGGAGGAAGCAAGAGAAGTGTGTCAGGATCGAAGCAAATGGAATTCTATAGTCCCTGCTTACCCCGATGGGAAATAGGCGTGAGTTTATGTGTGTATGTTAAGGTTCTAAACGACACATTTGAATCTTCACTGGATTTCCGCTAAAGCAACTTGCGGGCCTATGATTTACGACCGTTTATATTACATCACAGCTGTCAGAGTGATTATCAACCCTACCTGTTGTGCTATAGGCCGGGTTTGCATCGTGAGCGGGCGGCCGTTCGTGACTAATTACTCTGCGTTACACCGGGCGCCGCTATCGCTAATTAAACGCCTTGAGACGCTGCTGGCGGGCCGCGGCATAAGAAGGCGGAAATTTCATGAATACCGTCGTAATGATAAGCCTTTTTTATTTCTTCATAAGAAACACATCGTTTTGGGTGGTAATAGTTTCAACAATTTTTTTTCTTAATATTTTTTGTAAATGTTTAAAACTCGGTAAATATGAGTTAGTTTATGTATGTATGTCTCTAGTCTCAGCGCGGACACTCCGTACAAAAATCTTGTTCTTACCGCGAGTGACGAGACAGACAGTCCGCGCACGCTCTCTAATGGCTTAGGCCGTGCTATAAGCACACGCCGTATTTTGAACGCGCAGATTACGCTCGTATAGGCGATTCAAACGCGATTCGATCGCAACCTTGTAACCTAAGTCCTTGTCCAGATGACGCGATTTACACGCGTTGTCATACCACAGAGTACTTAACATCGTACGGATACAGACGCACATCACCAAGCATGCACGAATCTATAAAGTAATCAAATTACTCTGTGGTATGGAAACGCGAGTAAATCGCGCCTTCTGAGTAAGGTCTAAGCACAAGGAAACGCACCTCTACTACGCGTATACGCGTAGAACAGTGATACAGTTCGTATCGCTTCAAATGCTTACTGCTTAAATTGACTAAAGTGGCCTCATATCGATACAAGTAATTGTAGTTGTGAACTAGGTAAATATGAAATAAATATATTTATCCAAGATATTTGGAATATATAAAAACTTTTCTTATAAGTACTTACTTCTAAATTCAAAGTGGGAAAACCCGCTTGTTTCGTAGCTACGAAGGAACTTACTAACAAAGGTACTCTGATTCGCTGTCGAAGCCCGCTTCCATACTCGTCATCCGCGCTAACTTAGCATTACCGCTCAAGCCCGCTATAAATGCCGTTAATTGGCACAAACGAGACCCTCTCCCCGACTACCTACCCCCTCCAAGCATCAGCAGCCAGCTGATCACGCGCCAATCAGCACAAACACTTGAGTTATTCATCGACGATACAACCAAATAGACGCTAACTACCTTATTGCAAAAGAAAGACCAAAGATAAAACCAGGTTTAGAATAAAGTTTGCGCCACGAAAGAAGTCACCGCGACCGCGGCGCTAGTGTCGCTGATTTTAAATTAGTTCCAATAAAATCCGTGGAGTTCTTTCGTAGTGCAGTATATATTTGAAATATGGTACTTAGGTGAATATATTTAATCTTCGTTTTGTAATACGGTACCTAGCTAATGTTTGATTCATAGTTACACTTCGTATCGTAAATTTTTATCCGTCTCATCCGCCTAAAACTACTGCAGCTTCTCACAACCTGTATAGCCGGGGAAAAGAAGCTGCAAGAAAAACCTCGGCACAGGGCCCTAGACGTTCTTTAAAAAAAAAATAAACATTAAATATTATTATACAATTGCGTAATTTAGCTGCCTATATACGTATATTCTTCGCATATACGTCTACATGCTGTCAACTAGCTGACTTAAGCAAGGAAGTGGGACGATGCGGTCTGATTGGCTTGCTGAAGAACATCTAGAAAAGTCTCGAATGTGATCTCTATTTCGTATTTGACCTATGAGTCACATATGTTGACAGGACCCGTTCGTCTGTTATTAGGAGTCTAGTGACTGCACCGTCGATGTTAGATCAGACGTAATCGTAATAGCGAGTGATGTTCCCTGATTGGCTATAGGTGCTTATATAAATTATTACAGTTGCCAATGTGTTGCCAATAAGTTTCCTGCGAAGGTTGTCTGTTACTCACTAAGCAATACACGATTTAATTATCAGGCTTCAGACGCACATTACAAACATCAAATTACATTTACATTTATGTTATACATTACATCACGTGTTATGGGGAGACATGTACCCGGCAATGGGAAGCATTTAATATAGTCTGTATATGTTGTTATGTGCCTTTGGTCTTGGTTCCATACAAGACCATTAACCCGGCCCCAGAGGGGACAGAGTCATCATCTCTGCCCTCCACTGGGGAAATTACTGTTCCGCGCGTCTTTGTCGCGGGAGTGGGCGTCTCTTACTTCAGTAGGCCGGAGTGAAATGGCGGCTGAGTTCGAATAGAGACCCAGACCTACGAGGTATAACGTAGAACCCTTGCCGACGGATACGGGTGAAGACCTCAACGGTTGCAGAGGCGAAGATGGGAGCCATTGGTACGGCAATGCAGGACGGAAGGGGCGAGTCACAGGGACTGGAATCTGACAAAGGGCAGCAGTAACTGTCAGTACCATTCAGAGGCGGAGGACAGGAGTCCTAGTATGGCTTTGTAATAGACTAGTCTGGGCGCCATCCCACTTGCGTCAGACAGAGTACTGCGAGGCGGAAGGCAAGAGGGAAACAAGTGCCCTATTTTTCCCAAAAAAGTAGCATGGAAGATGCTGCACCGACAAGAGCGTGGCTCTTAAATTGCTGATGATGATGTTGTTATGGGGATTTGTATATCCTATCTCTGCCGCACCATTAAAAGTGGAACATGGGGTCCTTTAAGCGAAGCGTGAAGAATCACCTAGTAGGCCAGTATGGTAGTCGCAACTGATTCGAAACTGGCTCATTGCGTTGCTTTTCAGGTGCTACTGCAATTAGGGCTTCTCTATGTTTGCCATCAGGCATAGTTGAGCCAACATACTTGGTCATTATAAAAAAATGCCATTTGTGGCAAATTACTAAAAAAAATATCAAAAATATGGTTTATCATGAGTGCACCAGAAGATAATTATAACCTAAAACACGACACCCCGTCCGGAATTTTCATGAAGCTTTAAATCAACCTCTACACGCAAGAACGTAAACATCATCACATTATTCAGTATTTTTTATGTTTTAAGTCGTACTTAATAGACTAGTTTCCAACTAGTCAAATCACTCACTTTTTACTTTTCTTATTTCTTATTCTATGCTGATTAAACGTCAAAACACATAATTAATTTGAAAACGCACACTGCGCCGTCATAGAAAAACGTGATGAAATGTCAGACTTATTAATACGTTATTTTTTATTAAAATTCACAAATAAGTAAAATAGAAAAACGAAAAATGTTTTTAGGTAGATTTAGATCAGTGTTTAGTTAGTAATCAGAATTTTATAATTATTTTTTAACCTAGTACACAACTCAAAATCGCAAATAGGACATAAAGGTAGGCTTCGTACGGTCGAGGTCTACTCAAACCAGCGCAGCGCGAGCTTATGAGAGGATAGAGGAATGTGAGGAAAGCCAGAGAAGTATAGCAGGATCGAAATACCCTAACAGGCCACACGATGCGCGCTGTAAAAAAAAAAGAAAATGGAAATTGCTACTTTCCCCAGTACGAAATAGGCGTAGGTATGTAACTGTACCAATTGTGTCGAAAATCTTCTGTTGTGAGGTGGATTACCAACCCCATCAACCTCAGAGTTACTATGTCTTACTCATGTAATGACTACTAACTTACATCAGTAAGTAGTAACTGGGACCAACGGCTTAACGTGCCTTCCGAAGCACGGACCATCTTACTTTCGGACAATCAGGTGATCAGCCTGTAATGTCCTATCCAAAGTAAGGACCACAAAGTGATTTTTGTGATGTGTCCCCACCGGGATTTGAACCCGGGACCTCCGGATCGCTCAAACCACTGGACCACGGAGGCCGTAGCGAAAATTAAACTAGATTATACCAGAAACTTATATCGAAACATTTTAATTGCCAGCTAGTCATATGCAATAGGGTTACATCGTCATCTAATCTCGGGGGTACAGATTGGTGCAGTGGTCCTTGATATAGTCAAGGCTTTGTATCCGCTCTTTGATGACACTCGTCCGTTGATGACGTCATGTCGTGTCAGACACAAACGGAAATGACCACTATTGAATTTAGAACGACAGTGTTCAACATCATCACCAGCCTCTGTGGTCTAGTGGTTAGAGCGTTAGGCTTACGATCTGGAGGTCCGGATTCGATTCCCGATGAAGAATGTCCATTCTCGAAATCACTTTCTTGTCCTTTGATTGGTAAGGACATTGCAGGCTTGAATTATCTGATTGTCTGAAAAAATAAATGATTCCGTGCTTCGGAGGTCATGTTAAGCTGTTGGTAAAATAGCTCCACAAACCCACAGTGGAGCAGCGTGGGACTCCGTACCCCGTCCGGTTAATTGAGAGGAGGCCTGCGTGTCTGTGCCCAACAGTGGGACGTATATAGGCTGTTTATGTAGTGTTCATGTGTGTATCTGTAAGGTACGAATAGTGATCGAAATGAAGCAACAAAAACTCACGATAAATGGCTGAAGTTATAAATATCTCCCGATGACTTTAGTAGTGACTGCTTATATCGATAGGAATTATTATATTTATTATTACAATACTTATTGGTGCTAATTCCTGTAAACACCATCTAATTTTATTTTAAGTTATATCTGTCATTTTCTTATCCGCCGAAAAGGAAAAAGAAATCTAAAACAACCGTCTAAAAATTTTACATTGCCCAATAATCCGACAGGATTATGTTGACAGCACACGTCAAACGGTTTGCATACCAGCGAGATACCTTTTTGATTCTACTCATTCTTCGTAAAATTAAGAGATGTCAATCATCCGTCTCTTTCCTTTTCGGCGGATAAGAAAATGATAGCTGTCTGCAGGAATCGGGCCACTAAATATGTAAAATATAATATATATGAAGCATATATAAAAATAATTGTTTCTTGATATTTGGATCACATTGTGTATAGAATTATGTTCATACCTATATTGCTTCCGTTTATTTTGATCCAAATAATAATGGGTGGAAGATGGGTGCCTGGATATAATAAGAAGGGTCATAATTTATACCCAAAAACAAAGACAAAAGACGCAAATGTCTGTGATCCATATTGTTCTTGAGGAAAGTATTCTGTAAAGGTCCTCATTGATTAATAATTTTCAATAATTTCAAAACAAATTCTACGAAGTGTATTACACAATAGGTATAAATAGTCCCCGCCGGTCAATGCAGTTCCAATAAACCTGTTTCATCAAAACTGTACGATAAATCAATTTTAGGCAGCTAACGAGTTTTCCAAGTTAGGACATATTCAAAATTGTTACTTAGAATTCAATCTAATCCATAGTTCGTTAATACCTGAAAGTTAATATTATTCATGAAATATTAACTTTCAGGTAAGCTAAAGCTAAGTTTGGTATTACAAATATTTTACTGAGAACGTCACCTACACTCGTGATATATAACCTTCAGCAGGGTCTGCGACCGCGCCCGCGCGGCCTGAATCACATTGAGGTCTTCCACCTACTATATTTGTCCGCTGCGTCTATTTTAGGGGAAGTCTGTACCCAGCAGTAGGACGTATACAGGGTGTTAGTGACATCGTACAGGATACTGAGGGGGATAATTTAGACCATGATTCTGAGTTAATATCAAGTGGAATTTTACGTCGCCAAATTCATGATTTTTTTGTTTCTGTTTTGTCCAATTCGATAGAAAATTCCACACAAATATGAATGAACACAAAAATAGCTACACAAATATGAATGGATGTTAGTGACGTCGTAACGAAAACTTTAGGAGATGATTCAGACCATGATTTTGAGTTGATATCAAGTGGAATTTCCTGACGGAAAATTCATGAAACTTTAACCCACCACCATGCTTTTGCGACGGAAAATTCCACTTGATATCAACTCAGAATCATGGCCTGAATTGTCTCTGAAAGTTTTCGTTACGATGTCACTAACACCCTGTATAGGCTGTTCATCTATATTTGTACAAGAACTACCACTTCACAAGTTCCTGTAAAGATTACAGCAGTAGGTATACGTCATCATTTACTTTTTCAATCGACATGCATACATAGTGTCGTCTCGCGGAGTTGCGTGCCCCGCCACACATACCTGCGCCTGCTAATAACAACCTTACCTACGGCAAACATCGCGCCACGCACTGCCTTCCAAACTGACAATATTCTAGATCCTTCCTTAAAATAAACAAGAGATTTTATTTAAAAAAATAGACGTTTATCTAAATATTAACATACAAAAAAGGTTGTATATTATCGATGACGCATTAAAATAAATGTTTTTTTGGATTATCTATTTACATTTTAATGAACACATGAATTTACTGACTATGTTATTGATTTTAACATAACATCAACTTACGAATGTACTCGTATTCATTAAACGCAAGGTGGCATTACTACCTACATCACCGACATATTTTTAGATCAACAACGTGAGAATTTACTGCATTTTTAAGACTGTCGTGTAAGTTCATCATCATCATCATTAGCCCATTAACGTCCCCACTGCAGGGGCACGGGACTTCCCTATGGATGGATACGCGTAGGGAGAACGGACCTTAAACCATCACGCGGGCCCAGTGCGGATTGATGGTTATTAACGACTGCTAATGCAGCCGGGACCAACGGCTTAACGTGCCTTCCGAAGCACGGAGGAGCTCGAGATGAAAACTTTTTTTTTGGAGCTCGGTGGCGCAGCGGTAAACGCGCTCGGTCTGCGATCGTTGAAGTTAAGCAACTTTCGCAAAGGCCGGTCATAGGATGGGTGACCACAAAAAAGAGTTTTCATCTCGTGTAAGTTAAATTGTTTTAAAGATAAGCCAAGTAGAGCTAAAATTGTACTACAAAAAGCGGTTTTGTTATTTTCAATATTAGCCGCCGCAAGCCGTTCATATTCATATAGTCCGCAAATATCAATTCTCTTTCATTTTTCTTATAATGTTATCTCTACGCAAATCCAATTGACGGCGACTTGCAGTGTTGCAGACGTCAGTGATAACTTTGGACTGGATAATCTCGAGAAAGTTTGGCGCTGGCCACACGATCAGCAAACTGTCTGGTCAACGCGCCTCGTTTGCAGGCTCTTGCAAAATCAAGTTTGAGAACTTTAGGGCATTATGATTGTCTACTCTGAAGACAGAATTGCTGTCATTCAATATTAGGTACTTACGTAACAGTCCCTCGCATTATTTCGGTTGGAAGTTTAAATAGAAATCTTCGAATTTCAAACTCTTAGAAGTTAGATGACAAAAGGATTTGACATCTCGAGCGACAACACAATTTAAAAATTATCTCCGAATTCAAAAAAGGAAAAGAATTCTTAGTCATGGACTGTGACGCGAAAACGTTTGACGTGATTATCAAATGTCCATTCCTAGAGGGGGATAGGAGCAAAAACTTTGAGAACCGCTAGTGTAAATGATGACAGTTTGTTTGGACACAGGCGAGTGTTATCTGCAATCTGACAGGCGTGGCAGACGTGGCGGGCGATACCGAGGGGGATGAAGAATCACTTGTTAACGCGTGTTAACGAGGGGGAATGGGGTTAGACACGTTTTTCTAATTGTTGTAGTTTGATGATGTCTGATTGGAGAACAGATTGGCCTGTTTCTTTTAAAAGTTCTGTTTCAATGTGGTTATATTGTAATACAATATATTCTGTTTCTATTACACTCCGCTTTACTGTAAAAATGTTTGTGTCTGTGTGTGCGTGTGTGCGTGCGTGTGCGTGAGCGTGAGCGTGAGCGTGTGCGTCTGTGTGTGTGTGTGTGTGTGTGTGTGTGTGTGCGTGTGTGTTTGTCTGACAATTACATATACATAACATTACAATAGTTTAATGAAAATAGCCTTTTGTTATTCCAGAACCAATTCAAATGATTTACCTTAACTTATTTACTAGACAATTACTGAATATCAATTTATGTTGTTATTTATACACATTGTGCATCGCTTGTATCAAATAAATTGATATTTGAACAGATATTACAATATGAATGTCGTAGTAAATATTTAACGAGGGAACAACGATATATAATAAATAACTTTACCTTATGAAATATTAGTTTAATGTTCTGTGGATCTGTCCTATTAGAAGACATTGCAGGTTTGATATTTTTAGCCACGTCTTTTTTTGTTGTACCGTAATTGCAACTCCCAGTGCGAGGTACGGGCGCAACTCAATTATTACCGCTAAACCGATATTGATTCGGTATGTGCACGGATTAAATACAGACGAGTCTGTCCGGGTTTCGGTCCGGCATCCGGGTAGTTAGTACTCCGGATATTTTAATTGAACGTCGGTTACGGACTGACGATTTCATGCAGTTGAGAGATAGCGAGAGATTTTTTGCGTACCGCGATGAAAAATTGGAATAACGGATGGAAAGTTGGTTTATTTTGCCCTGAAACTGTGTGGTATAGTGGAAATAACCGCCGCTGATATAGAAATTGTTTCATATCGGATAACAGGAGCAATAAAGTGTTCCATATACGTAACGATGAAGCCAAAAAGCTCTCACGTATTTTACTGATATCTGTAGTTAGTCTTCTTCTATCGTGTGGCTTGTGAGGTCGAGTACCAACCTCATCAACCCTGGTGTCAGGGTTATTATTGAGCCGCCAAAGACCCCTGACATGGCTTACATAACGACTACTTACTTACATCAGGAAGTAGTAACCGAAACCAACGGCTTGAAGTGCCTTCCGAAGCACGGATCATCTTAATTAATTTCGGACAATCTGGTGATCAGCCAGAAATGTCCTAACTAAACTAGGGACCACAAAGTAATTTTTGTGATATGTCCCCACCGGAAATCGAACCCGGGACCTCCGGATCGTGAGCCCAACGCTCAACCACTGGCCACGGAGGTCGTTAGTGAGGAGTGGCATGTAAGAAAGTGAGTATAAAGTAAGAGATAATACTTTGGAAGGTTAATGAATGGGGATTTGGTTATTTGTGGTATGAATTATGGTATGAATTTAGGATGGTTAATGAATGGGATGGAAGGAAGTTTGAAAAAATATAAAGGGGTTGTCTATTATTGGTATGGTTATTTTGGGTTGATGGGGTTGGTAATCAACCTCACAACCCACACGATAAAAGAAGAGAAGATTATTGGTTTGATGTCGAAATGTAAGGAGTATTTGTTTTTTAATATAAAAGGGATCAACATAATTAAAATATCCCTCCTTTATTCTATATCCCATAGACATACCAACTAATTACCTATTGTATTAAATATTCCTCTACTTGAAGTGTAGAAACATCTCGAAGCAACAAGTACTTATCGCGATGGTGTAGAGTCGTAATTTCACGAGCCATTAGCCCCAAAATAAAATCCACCGACAACGGTCGAGAAAGAAATCCTGTTCGATAACCATTCTAAAGAAAATGTTTTCTCCTTGGCGGATTATTAAATTATCAGAGATTTTTTTTTTGTCCAAGTCCCTCCTTGGCTCCCCACAAATCGCTTCTATTAATCTTAATTTTTCCTTGATAAGTAAAATACGTTTAAATCTGTTAAAGTATTTTGAGGATATTTTTTTCAATCCTGATTTATCTTTGTTTTAATTTTTTAAGTTTTAATAGAGTTAAACTCCTTCCATTACAATAAGTTTTAATAGAGATGAGAATGTAATGATTTTTATTTATTTACTTTTAATAGCTTAATAATTATACATGAGCAGCATTTAAAAATACGTTACTCCGTTGGTCCGATTACTAATTACTGACTTATGTAACGGCTCAATAATAACCCTGACACCAGGGTTGATGAGGTTGGTAATCAACCTTACAATCCACACGTTAGAAGAAGACATTTACAGAGTACAGACAACTCCAACTTTAGTTGTAAACAATTGTTTTCGACAAAGGGAGATCTAAAAAGTATTTCACTCTCGAAAATAATAATTAACTTTTCACACCTAAACCCACGCCTGTGGGTCCTAAAGTGGTGGGCAGGCCCACAAGTAATCTTACAGTCTTTAGTACCTACATAAACTGCCTATATACGTCCCACTGCTGGGCACAGGCCTTCCCTCAATCAACCGGAGGGGGTATGGAGCATACTCCATCACGCTGCTCCACTGCGGGTTGGTGGAGGTGTTTTTACGGCTAATAGCCGGGACCAACGGCTTAACGTGGCTTCCGAAGCACGGAGTTTGTAAAGAAAATACTATTAAACAAAAACAATGTCCAATTTCCTCTAAATAATATCGTTTTCCTTCATCACTCCGGTAAAATAAATTATTGTGTACGAATTGAATTATACATTGATTGAGGAAAGTTGAACCACCATTATAAATTTCCTTGAAACGGTCCGAAGTTCTGAACCATCACTGAGCTCGCTTTAGTTAATCTTGCTAGCTTATCTGTCCAACTTGATGATAAGTATTTGTGTTTGTCCACAATCCTGATGGTAAGTAAAAACGTAGCCTCAGGTGATACACGCTTACCCAGTAATCATCGGTCTTATTGCCCTCAGTCTAGTTTTGAGGGAAAAGCCGTGGGTGTTTCGAATTTACAAAATAAACTTATTTCCCTCGAGATAAACACAGCCACGTGGTTCTTTTAACAAGTGAGGTCACGATGACCTTCAAGATATGAGGACATTACGAGAAGGAAACAACAAACAACTAATGTAAGCCAATCTCAGCTATAACCTATATAACATTAATAGGCTATCTTGGCAGGCCTTTGGCGGCTCAATAATAACCCTGACACCGGGGCATAGAATCATTTGGGAGCTGTCGAACTAAAGTTGGGTTAAGTTTGTGTGCACCCAAATGGGCACCAATGTAATTTTTATTGATAATTTTAATTTAATTATATTTATTAGAGAATTGATAATTTTAATTTTATTCGATTTTATATAATTTAATAGTAGTATGTTATTGGGCATTCTAGACCATCTTCGTTCAGTCGGATCGCTCGAGCGCCAACGCGCTATCGCGCGCGCTCTCGCGAATCCCTTCACTTCGATGGTCTAGAAATACCCAATAACATCGAGTGTGGTTCTTAATATTACGATCAATCGGTTAGCAACTACAACACTCACCAGTATAGCTCGAGTCGTCATGGGATTTCATATCACTGTATTTAATATCACAAGTATAATATCACTTAGAAAATTATTTTGGTCTGTCCGTGTTCGAATCAAGTTTTTTCCTGTAAGTCAAATTCATTAGCAGATTGCTTCATGTCTCTATACAATTTGCTGTCCTGTCATCCAATACCAGATTGGCTCAACGATCTCCAGAATTATGACATAAAGTGATAATATAATTTGAGACTCACAAAGTACCATACGAAAATATCAGAAATTCTATCCAGATTGGCGCGAGTCGTCATTGAATTCAAGAACAGCTTCGGTCCTGTCATTTAATACCAGATTGGCTCAACGATCTCTAGAATTATGACATAAAGTGATAATATAATTGAGACTCACAAAGTGCCATACGAAAATATCAGAAATTCTATCCAGATTGGCGCGAGTCGTCATTGAATTCAAGAACAGCTTCGGTCCTGTCATTTTAATACCAGATTGGCTCAACGAACTCTAGAATTATGACATAAAGTGATAATATAATTGAGACTCACAAAGTGCCATACGAAAATATCAGAAATTCTATCCAGATTGGCGCGAGTCGTCATTGAATTCAAGATCAGCTTCGGTCCTGTCATTCAATACCAGATTGGCTCAACGATCTCTAGAATTAGACATAAAAGTGACGATACAATGTGTGACCCAAAAATTACCACATGGGTGTCAGAAATTCTGTCCAAATTGGCGTGAGTCGTAATTAGATTCAAGGACAGCAAATTGTAATAACATAATGAATTTGACTTACATGATATAATTCCCATAGCGGAAGCTTTTTCCTAATAGTGTGATCAATTAATTTAACTATTTATAAAAGAATCAAAATCACTCTCTAGCTCACTTGTCATGCCCGGTCAAGGCAAAAATCTATACTGAATTACATTACACATTACACAGATTGTGCCTCGTATGCATTGAGGAATGTGGGCTATACTATACCATATATTATATCAATCAGGTATCCTCTGACTCGTGGGAAACTTTTTAATAAACAACTAGTTTCAGTTACTGACTTCGCTTGATAAATTATTTTTATTGCAGGGTACAGGTTTACCTACAATACATTATGAAGAAGGTGAACAAGTTTTCACTTTTGATTCATCATGCAGAATCAATGCTTTGCGTTTACTCAAATATTGTTATGTTTTTGTTCAACTGTAATGATGATGGTGATTATAACGTTCGACTTATTGTTCGATTCAAAGCAGGTAGAAATAAGGTTAATATTATTTAAAATATCAGTATTGAAACGTTGCACTCCTTGTTCATTACAACTTAGGTACCTACCTAATGTACAACTAGATCGTGATTACATAATCATCACAACCAGTATGCAGGTATATTCATGATATTCCTCTTCGTAAGATTATCGTTTATATTCAATGTACATAATTTAGTCAGAAAAAAAATGTATGTAGAGAATCGAACTTGTAACATATACCTACATTGAACATCAAACTCTTAACCACTGAGCCATCGTCGTACTGCGTCATCGGAAATAGGTGTAAGTTTACGTCTGTGTAATAAATACCTAATTAATATGAATATGCGGTGTATCATTTTACAAAGTGTTGCGACTAACTCGTTTGTTCGTGAGAATAGCAACTAAGCATTTTAGCGATGACTACGCGTCCAAAATGCAAAAATTTGAAATATGCAATGCATAATCCGTTATTGTCTTGCATTTAAGGTTTTATTTTGCATAATTCAGTTTTGCACGGATTTGTATTGTTTTTCTATAAAATAGGAAAAATCATTAAACTTTACTCATTCCTTTGATCGATTCCCAATTGTCCACAATTGTGGTATCCTCATCCGTGTGTGTTATTTTCATCTTCAGTGCTTTTCTTCAAGAAAGTTTGTTAAAATGTTAGTAAGTATTTACATTTACTTTTAGTTTATGTATTATGTTGGAGTTTTTTACATAATAAATTTACACAACATTTTAAATACCATGTACCTAACCGATTTCTTAATTTTCAGGTCTAACTACGAATATTCATCCGGTTCGGACTCCCAACTGCCGCTGGCGCCTACGTCTGCGCTGAAAGTGTTGAAAAAGAAGCCTGCGAGCAAGAGGAAGCCGGCGGAGTCGACCCCAACGCCTACTAGGTAAGATTAACATGATTATCTTTAATCTTGGGTGCTTTTGAGAGAAGTTAATAGTGAGACAGTCGTGCCCATCAGTGGAACATTAAATAGGTACTTTAATATCTATCACTTTACTTTTATTTTATTCGAGATAATATTACGCTATTTGCAAATACAACTTACATATCCCCTATCTCTACCCTTTTGAGATACATGCATAATTATATGTTATGTTATGTATCTTGATTAATAGTAACAAAAGTAATATAAAAATAATGTAATGGGTATAATGAGCGTTCTAATTGGAAATCGTAGCGCACGGCGGTAACACTTGCATCGTTTCAATATAAACATTATTGTTACAGTTCTAAAAAGAAGTCGCGTTCGAGCGCCAACGACGAGGCAGGCGCGACCGCAACGTATTCATCGAGGTATGTAACAAAACCTAATTTTCTACATATTTTGTCTACATTATTAATTTTATAAATAGGAAAGATTTGATTGTCAAATTGTGTATTTGGATCGAATGGACTCCGAAACTTACTGGATCGATTTGAAAAATTCTTTCACCATTAGAATCTTACATTATTTCTGATGAACATAGGCTACTCGTATACCTATGTATTTTGTTCACCCGAGCACCCGTGCGACGCCGGGGCGGACAGCTGGTTCAATAATTGTGTAGATATCTTTATTACACTCCATAATTCAGTATACACATTACGAACAATATCATTATGATGAACATAGTTCAAAATAAGGTGACGGAGACGTTTGTGCAGCTATTCCTTTGTTCCTTTAAACCTATATAAATTATTACTTATTCGTATTTTTCGGTTTCCAGTACTGGCCCTGGAGGACTCTTCGGGTTTGAGACGGGAGCAACTTCGGGGACGTCGAAGTCTGCAGTGCTGCAGACTTATTTGACCAGCCGCGTCCCCAACGGTCGAGTGCGCCGGGAGCTCGTCAACCAGTCTGGCGAGTACTATATAGAGTTCCGGGTGTATAACACCGAGAAAGCTGTTGCCTCTAAACCAGATCAGCGGTGGAAAGAGGCTGAAGTTACTCTTAAAGTAAAGTTAGATCGGGGGACTCCGCAGTGGGAGAAAATGCAATCGTTTATGCAGCGGATTCATAATTTATTTGAAGATTGTGAGCCCGTCTTCATAAGCGAATAGTAATAAGTACCTACTACTCAGGTACTTATTACAACCTTTTCTCTCACTGCTGCTGTTCATTGATATAACTTCACTTTAAGATACTTAGTAGTTTTTTTCCACTGAATTTTCAACCAAATACCTATGAAATTATAATTGTAAATCATACATTCATTGTGTATATTGCAATTTTATGTCGTTAGCGTATGAAAGGCGAGGCATTTTCTTTGTATATTTAAAGTATACTTATCAAAAATGGTGTTTTGTACAGTTTGTAAAGTCTCTGTAGATCGTGTTCATTGGGTGGGGCATTTACGAAGCACTAACCATAAAAATAAAAATATTTCTCCTTTTAGCGACGGGATTGAATTAATTGAGTCCGCATTTCGCAACCGAATAGCTTCATACAGAATATTATCACCAGATTTGGATGGTCATAATTCTTTAGATCGGTTTCTTGATGATATAAAAAATAAAATCAAAACATTAATTGATTTGTCTCTCAAGGAAAATGACTGTATAAAACTCAATTTTGAACATTTTGCTGTTTTTCTTTTAGTAAAAAATGATTCTCAGGAAATAAAGTCTTTTGGAACTAAAAATTATACTCTCTATAAAAATTATGACTTTGATAGTTTAATGAACAAAGTGAAAATTAGTTTGATGAGAAAAAAATGTGAATTTCAAGAACGTGATAGTGGTTGGACCTTCTTACATAATTCCCATTTAGAATTGAATATTAATAAATATCAACCATTAAGAGGGTCAGGTCACATTGATTTGCCTGCACCAATCAAAGCCAGAAAAGCGTGTGTAAACATAAAAAACGAAGACAGTTTTTGCTTTTTGTGGTCAGTTACAGCTGCTTTATACCCAGTTAAATCTCATCCTGATAGAGTATCGTCATATCCTAATTTCAAAGACGTTTTAAATGTAGAGGATATATCGTTTCCAGTTACTTTTTCAGACATAGCTAAATTTGAAATTAACAACCCTCAAATATGTATTTTTGTTTACGGTTTAAAAGATAATAATACAGTTATCGGCCCTCTTTACAAATCTGAACCATTAAATAAAAAAGTAATTCACCTACTGTACCTACAGGAAGGTAATATGTCACATTACTGTTTAATCAAGGATTTACCGCGACTAGTTAGAAGTCAAATTTCTAAACATCATGGTAAATTGTATTTTTGCGAACATTGTTTGTTATTTTTCAACTCGACCGATCAGTTAAGTTCTCATAGTTGTGGAGGTGTAGCTACTAAATTACCCCCAAAAGGGTCCTTTATAGAGTTCAAAAATTATAACAGAAAACAAAATGTTCCTTTTGTTGTTTATGCAGATTTTAAGTCAATGCTCGTACCCTACGAGACTTGTGAAAATGGTCCTATCAAGTCAAGCACAGTGACTCATCAGCAGCACGTGCCCGTAGCTTTTGCTAATCATCTTGTTTGTACTGTAGATGAACGATATAATCACATTACATCGTACCGAGGACAAGATTGTGTTGACAAATTTGTTGATTCAATTTGCAACGATGCAAAAAGGAGAAGCGCAGTATTAAGTAATAGTGTACCTATGGATTTTACAGAAAGTGATGCGTTAAACTTTGAAAATGTCGAAACTTGTCACATATGCGAGCGTTTATTGGTTATGGATAAAGTTAGAGACCATTGTCACGTAACTGGTAAATACCGCGGTGCGGCTTACAGTCAATGTAATTTGCACTTTCAAGTGCCCAAATTCTTACCTGTTTTCTTTCATAATCTTTCAGGTTATGACTGTCATCTTTTTATTAAGGAGCTTGCTAAAGTTCCTGGACCCATCAAGGTCATACCTAAAACCAAAGAAAATTATTCTTTCACGAAATTTGTGTCTATATCCGATACCGATAGCTTTCAGATACGATTTGTAGATTCCTTTAAGTTTTTGGGAACTAGCTTAGAAAAACTAACCCCGACTTTAAAAAACGATGAATTTAGATACGTAAAATCTTACTATCCCGATGAAAAACACTTTAATTTGCTTACTCGAAAGGGCGTATACCCTTACGATTATATGTGTAACTGGGAACGATATAAAGAAAAGTGTTTGCCTCCCAAAGACTGTTTTTACAATTCTCTTACCAATGAACCGATCTCAGATGAGGATTATGGGCACGCTCAATCAGTGTGGTTAAAATTTTAATTAACCAATATGGGTGAATATACTGATTTGTACTTGATAACAGATGTACTTTTGTTGACAGATATCTATGAAAATTTCCGACTTACATGTAAACAATATTACTAACTCGATCCTGCATTCTATCTTACGGCTCCGAGTCTATCATTTGATGCAATGCTCCTTAAAACAGGCGTTCGTTTAGAACTTGTAACTGATTTAGAAATTTACCGTATGATACAGCAAGGTATACGCGGTGGCGTTTGCATGTGTTCTAAACGACATGTTAAAGCAAATCATAAATATCTGGAAACATTTGATCCATCTCACCCAAGTACATATTGTTTACTTTGACTGTAACAATTTATATGGATACAGTGTGTGCCAAACATTACCACATTCAAACTTCAGATTTGTGAACGATTCTGAATTAAAAACTTTAGAGTCGAATATTTTAAATATTATGGATGACTCTGAAAATGGTTTTATTCTTGAGGTGGACTTATCGTACCCTTCACATTAACATGATGAACATAATGATTTTCCATTTTGTCCTGAAAAAATTATTTCACCCAGAGGAAAATCGAAAAAATTAATACCTAATTTGTATGATAAATACAATTATGTTATTCATTACGTACATCTAAAAAAATGCTTAGAACATGGCTTGGTGTTGAAAAAGATTCATAGAGCTATAACATTTAATCAAAGTAACTTTTTAAAAAAATACATAGATCTCAACACCCAACTTCGCCAGAAAGCACAGTCTACTTTTGAACAAGATTTTTTTAAATTATTAAACAACAGCATATTTGGAAAAACTTTGGAGAACACAGAACAACGAGTAGATGTACGATTGGTTAATAAGTGGTCAGACAAAAATAATCTAACTAAAAAATGTACTGGCGCAGAGACCTTAATAGCAAGTCCCAATTTCCATAGTGCTTCAATATTCTCTGAGAATTTGGTAGCTATACAGATGAAACATTCACAGATTGTGCTTGACAAACCAATTTATATTGGTTTTGCTGTACTTGAACTCTCAAAAAGTCATATGTACGATTTCCATTACTCAAAAATAAAACCATTTTATGGAAACCGCATTAAGTTGTGCTATACCGATACTGATAGCTTCGTATATAATGTGCATACAGATGACATTTACCAAGATTTGAAGACTAACTTCTTAAAATATTTTGACACAAGCAATTACAACCCAAAAAATTAATTTGGTTTACCTATTGTTAATAAAAAGATTCCTGGTTTATTCAAGGACGAAATGGGTGGACAAATAATTAGAGAGTTTGTAGGATTAAGGTCAAAGCTTTACTGTATTAAAACCTTAAACAAAACAATAAAAAAGGCGAAGGGTACCAAAAAAAATGTAATTAATGGTTTGAGCGTATCAGACTATAAACATGTGTTATACAATGGTGATGTTGTTTACAAAAAAAAATGTTCTATTTAAATCAATTAAACATGAAATTTTCACTCAAAAAGTAAATAAAATAGCTCTTTCTAGCAACGATGATAAGCGATTGTTAGAATCTGACAAAGTGACTACCCTTGCTTGGGGTCATAAATCAATTTTTGGCTGTACTGCTCAAGGTGATTCTTTCAAGGTCAATTGTTCTTCGCAGTGGGAGGAATTGTAGTCGTTTATGTAGCAGATTCATAATCTATTCGAAGATTGCAAGCTCGTTTTTAAGAGAGAAAAGTAAAAATACCTATGTAACAATTACCCCTGAAAGAATCATCCTTAAAACTCTTTGTTTGTAAATACTTAGGTTAGTATACTTTATGTTGTAAGTAGGTACCTATAAACATAAAAATATAATATAAGATGATGACGATTGTTATATAAAAAGTTAGCAGCAGTGGAGAAAATAAATAAGAATATGATATACATAACATAATAGTTTCATTTATTCATACCTACCAAATCACCAGACAGGTAACTTAGACCTTCGTCACACTTGATGGAAATTAAGTCGTGGATCTTCCGCAACGGAACGCCGATACAAATATTTGTATAAAAATTACAAATAGCAGGCACACACAGGCAGGTTATTTACCGCAACGGAAGTTCGGCGTCGGAATTTCCGCCAAGTGTGGCGAAGGTCTTACTGTTTCAACGAGTACCGACATGTTGGATACCTAAGTATACTATATTGTCTTGCACAATCATTGAAATTAATCACCGTAGATTCAAAATTTATAGGATAAAAAGTAGCCTTTGCGTTAATGCGGTAGCTATGTGATATATCTAGCTACCAAATTTCATCCGTTCAGCTCTTTAGGGGTTTCGCATTTTTATAACATTAGTGTGATGAAATAAGTACTAGATAAATACTTCCTTTAATTATAATCGCTAGTCTCCATTTTTCATGTTTAAACTTGTTAACGTGAAATACAACGCGACAATGAAAACCTAAGCGATTTTGAGTGTGCACGTGCGGTAACATGAGAAGGCGCATATGTGCGGGGCAACGCGGCGACCGCGACGTTGCATCATAATTTATTTCATTTCTATTTCGCTTCTCGTTAGTGCAACACCTTCGAAAATGTCCGCGTCCATGCCGAAAATGAGTTTTCTCGCTATAGTGGGGGATGAAGTCCCAAAATTTACAGTATCAATACAAATTCATCGTCTTCGCCGAGATGGAGATAAGATCAAAGAAAAAACTCTTGTGAGAAGTATATACGGCGCGCATGATAAAGAAGATCGAGTGCTGGCATCCGCGCTGTACTCATGTTACCTGATGTCAAAGGAGCTGGGTGAACAAGTTGAAACTTGTAGCTTAAATAAGTATGAACAGGTAATATTCGTTTATTGTGTTATTGTGTGCATAAACTACCTATTACTTTATTTTATATGTGTTGAGGGGTATAGTCTAATCTGTCATTGTATTTTCAGTTACTCCTGGACAAAGACGTAGACACCGTTGACGGTTAAAAATCATCATCATAATTTCGAAGGTGTAGCACTAAAAGCGGTGCCTGCTAAGTACTTTGGTAAGTACTGTGGTTTATTTTATAAATAAAATCAAATGTTTGTATTTTATTTTATACATAAATTAATGTGATACGTTTTATTGTTTCAGAACATGTCGAATAATTTAACAAACGTTAACGAAGATGATTTATTCTACCCTTACGCGCAAGATCCGCTTGCTGACTTCGATGAAAGGTATCCTGTTCAAGCGACTACCACAAAATCGACGGCGCCTCATGATAACAAGAGTCAAAAGCTGAAAAGTGATAAGAAGAAGAAGAGGAAGATAATTAAATCTAAAGTTAAATGCGGAAAATGGAAGCAGTCATCGTCATTTGTGCATAATCGGAACGCGGAGAAAGCCACCAAGTTAATTAAAATTAGCATAGTGGATTTAGGTGCTTCAAATACAAGTGAAAATCAAGAAAAAAGTGATGTTTTAGTGAAAGCCCAATATGTGGTAAAAGATAGTTATGATGATATATTGGGACAGACTGAATCAGAATCAGAATCAGAATCAGAAATCATTTATCAAATCAATCATTTATCATTTATTAATCATTTAGTCTCTGACTAATGTCAGAGTACTACAAGCTATGGAAACATTTAATGTATATAGTAGAAATAGTTAATATGGTAACTGTTATTTCAAAATAAAAATATATTTTTTTATCTATTGTACTTTAAACAGTTTTATGAACTTAATAAATAAAATGTGTTTTTCAAATTTCGTTGTTTTACTAGAAAACCGTTAAATGAAACAAAATCATAAATCAATATTTTACTTTTTATTTAAATAAATCAAATAAGTACATATTATTTTCGAAATACCATTTTTTTACACATACCACACTTTTTATAGCACACTTTTTTGAATGATTTACACATGTCATAGAATTATTTTTATCATAGATATCACACAGTTTCATAAAATTAGGACATCCTTTAGAACCAATATCTATTACCGTGCACGTAGGACACAATTAATTAATCCATTTCACT
Source organism: Pectinophora gossypiella (assembly GCF_024362695.1). Classification (NCBI taxonomy): domain Eukaryota; kingdom Metazoa; phylum Arthropoda; class Insecta; order Lepidoptera; family Gelechiidae; genus Pectinophora; species Pectinophora gossypiella. Next base: position 437,224 of record NC_065405.1, read on the forward strand.
TTTTCTAAGCCCTTAGTAATTATTTTTCTGTTATTCAAATATGGTACAATTATACGTTTAAATTCACGGTAGTCAATGAAACCTTCACTCCAGTAAATCCCATGATTTGCCTCTAGCCATCGTACTTGTTTTTTTCTTGTTTTGTTAAATAATTAAAAGGATTAGGGGGTTTAACTAAAAACATTACTGTATATTCAGCATAATGCTATAGCCAATTCCTTCACAATAAAATCGTTCTTAACTTTAAACCCCAAAAGATCGACGATCACAATGTCGTTCATGATAGTTTTTTTACTATATTACTCAAAGGCTTGTATTCAATGATACTATCGTTTAATATGAGGCAATAAGCAGATGTTCCGTCAGGTATAATTTCGTCACTTTCTATCTCAACCCGAACGTCCACGGATCCTGTTTTTAGATTGTCGACTTGGCGTGAGCAGTCAATGACGAAGAGAGGAGCTATCTCTTTAAACTCTTTAGCACTTAGCAAAGGATCTGCTCGCCGTCCGTAATAAGACTGTTGGAATCTCACATATTGTTCATATAATAAAGCAATTTTATAACCGGCAAAATCAACATTTATATTTTCGTACGGAAAGTAAGTAGAAGTAACAGTGGTCAAATCTAGACATATCTGCATTTGCATTATTTTTTCTTTTCGTTTGCAATCCTATAATTACATATCTTGGTTTTTCAATTTGAGAAGACGTTTTTATAGACCAGGTATGCTTTGTAGTCTGTGGAAGTAAAGGATATTCGTACAAATCCCAATTCCTAAATACTAATTGAATTCCACGATCTTTTTCCAAGAGTTTCAATAAATTAATCTTTTCTATATCAGAAACTTTTACATGAGGGACACGCCATACTATTTTATCAATGTGAACATTTTCAACGTATTCACCCGTATTAAGTTTCACTGCGTTGAGATTCGTATTACTTCGCAACAGAATTAGTTCATGTTTACAGTTAATAATTACTTTTTTATAATCTTCCGCGAAGCCAAGAATATGAGTAAGAGGAATGGAAACTGAAAAACGTCCATTGTTTACATTTTTAGTACCATTAATATCCCAGCCCCATACTTTAGACACACGTGAATCGCTTTGATTCATAGATAGTAAAGCTTTAATTGTAGTTGTAATTCCCGCGTTTTTAACTCTATCGATCTCTACTCCATTGAGTTCATACCTAATATCTTGGAATAAGTACAGTAAAGCATTGTTTGTAAATTCAATACTTGATGCCGATATCGGTTCTGGTGTGCCAGGCTTCAGAACGTTTACAACCCCTTCCAAATACAAAGTGCTTGCTGATGGTAAAATACATAAATCTTGCTGGTTTATAGGTATTCGAATTTCATCATTCCTGTTGAAACTTGTTATATATGGTTTGTAGGAATGGTATTCGACACCATCTATTGTGTTGTCGTAAGCAGGCTTTGAAGAAATGTCTAAAATATTCATTTTAACAACCCAATTGCTTTTAAAAAGTCCTTGTTTTCTTTAGTTAACTTTGCCTTCTTCTTGGCTGTATCTTTGCAGATAGTTCGGCGATGACTGATGTTTTTAGTTTGTTGTGTAGTGTATTTATTATAGTCGATCATTTTTTCTTAAGATGTAAATACAGCTGTACTTCTTCACCACGTAAGTTGATAGGATTGTTGGAAGTATCTAATAATTTTATATGTATGCAGCTGATACTTTTTTGGTTGACGGGGAAATAAATAATGTTTTTAGGAACTTCTACTATTCTGTATCCAGGAGGCACATTAAGAGCAAATTCATGTATAATGTGACTAGGTTCTCCATTAATATATGATCCGCTTACTAAATCACATTCAACTCTTACCACCGTTGTTGACAGAATGTCGACTGGGTGTTTAGAGGTGTGCATTATATTTGCTTTTAGAACGTGTGCTCCAAATCCTAGCAACTTACCAATCGAATTTTCTTTATCAAAATGTATATCTTTTGTACAAAAAATTGAGGTTTGTAGAGTATTATTATTACACTGCAGATTAAAGGCAGATGCTTTTATTTTCTCCTTCAAGTAATCATTTACCTATGTCTTGTAGCTCGTATGCTCCTTCAGGTATTTCAATTAATTCATTATCACCATATATAAATCGGTTGTTTCTTTTATCGATATTAGGAATCGAATTAAATGTAGATAAATACAACAAAGCGCACTCATATTCACCGTCTAGCTGTATTGCAGGTGAATAATAAGTCGATAAAGCTGATGAGTTACCAGTAATTGACAGTGTGAAGGACATTTTACTATTAACATAAAATAAAACAATGTTCCATGTTATATATATTTATTCCAAAAGTCAACTAAATATGCCAAACACAAATGACCACAATTTACACTATTGAAATTCTGATATCTATTGTAATTATAATATATGTTACATTTCTTTAAATACTTTATTAGTTCTAGTGGAGGCTTAAGATCCCCATAGCTATTGAAATATTCACAATATTTATTTATTTTTACATAAGCAACCCAGTGAGTTCCTACATTTTCTGAATTGTCTAAATTAATAATTCCACATTAATTTTTTTTTGGCATTTTAGGCAACCTATCTTTCATATAAACAGCACGAAAATAAGGAATATTTTTGGCATACTTCATAATATCAATATTTGTTAATGCTCGATTAGGTAGCTCTTTCATCAAGATTTGGTACATTTTATGAATAATCCGTTTCCTTTCTTGTAAGGTTTCATGTATAAACCTTTACCGATTGCAACCGATTCCATCACCTTATTATGACGTTCTGTTTCACGCAAGTTCTGTTGAGCGGTTTTATAGTCATTTACAGTTTTAGCAACACCAGCTGCACCGCCTGCTAAAGCGCCTAAGGCTGATAAGCCAGCAAATATTGGAATTAATGGTAAAATTCCTCCTGTTTTCGGTATAGGTATAACACGTGGTAAACGAATTTTATGTTTATGATTATTAAAGATTTTTTTTGCAGCTAAATATGCATATTTTACCACTGACTTATTATTTTTAGGTTTCAGTTTCTTGATGTGTGACTTTATTCGAGAAACTAAACCTTTAAAACTTGTGATACCAGATCCCGTTTTTAATTTTGTTTTCATAACTTTACTGACCAGCCATGATGCGAGTTTTTCACCCTTCCCAGCGTTTTTTGCTTTGAGTCGTGCTTTAGCCATATTTAAAAGTTGTAAATCTGCTTGATGACGATTATGTAAATCACTATAATTCGAGTATGCTATGTCGTGGCGTTTGCAGGCTTCGTCAAGTTCATTAACACCTATATCACCTCGCAATAATCGTTCTTTTAACCTAGTCCCGGGTCCGCAATAGTTGTAACCTGGTAGGTGTAACTCAAACGGTAAATTATTTATTAAACTATTTATTAGTCCTCCTCCTTGCATGGGTACAAACATAATGAAAATAGATAGAGATAACTGTTCCATTTATTGAACAATCTCTTTTTTGTTAACCCAACTATTCTCTTCCTGTGATAAACCTAACCATTTCACATATAGTTGATTTCCTCTTTTCTTAATAACTTTTTCAATCAAATATACATCAGGATAAGCAGTTTTTTGTAATTCGTGTTCATAAAAGCCTCCCAATATTTCGTTACTTTTTTGATCTTCAATTTGATAAGTGACTGGCTTCGTATTTACACATTTTTTAATACGAAATATCTCTGTAGACCAGTTAGGTGTATATCCTTTGCTAAAACTACTTTTATATTTGCTTATACGAACGTAGTCACCAACTTTAAATTTATGACCATTTTTTTCTAATTTATTTTTTCTGATTTTCATTATATTATTTTTTATGATTGGTTCATTTTCATAATTGATGTCGATTGGTTTGAACTGTGTAGTACGGTGTTTAGTATTGTTGTAGGTACACACGATTTTATTTAACGGTATTCCTACCCACTTGTAATTGCCATTAAGACTGAAAAGTTTGTATAGTTTGGTTTTCAATGTCCTTATAACTCTTTCCACAATAGAAGCTTTTTTAGTAGAGTATGTTGAATAATGGTTAACAGATAAAGATTTCATTAAATTTTGAAAAATGGTGTTATAAAATTCTGTTCCTTGGTCAGTTTGCAAGTTGATAGGCTTTCGATAAGAATGCTTGACTATTGTCTCAAAAGCACGAGTCACCTCTTCCTTATTCTTCGTTTTAAGCGGTATTACCCACGTGTACTTTGAAAAACAGTCTATAACAACTAATATGTAATTATGACCCCTATTATAATTCTTTAAGTGTTTTAAATCAATTAAATCAGCTTGCCATAGATCATCAATTCCTTTTAATATTACAGAACGGCGAATAAAATTTCTTCGTGCCGGTCTGTGAATTTCATTTACAACTTGTTCTTTAATCATTTTGTTGTTTCACCTTTTCGCTATATTTTTTCCTCAAATACTGATCAAAAACGTCTGGTAACTCTGCTTTTAAAGTTTTTAACTTTGAATCAACGTCTTTTAGAATGCTGCTTCTACAAGCACTTATCAGTAAGTCTACATCTGCCTTTGTGTAAGATTTAGTTGTAATTTTATCAACATATTCTTTATTCACTACATCATCGGATTCTGTTGGAGTCTTCACACCTCTCATTCTATTCAAATGTAAATTGATTTCTCCGTGTTCTACTTTAAGTACTGATTCTTCGCTAAAATTTAATACGTCGGATAAACGCATCCTTTTATGTACGTGGTGGCCGAATTTATCAATATTCATTTTAATAGTCTGAATTAACGAAAGGTTGGTTTATAATTAAAACAATAATCATGTGTTTCTCTATTTATTTATTCTTGCTAAAATGGTATATTTTGTCACTTAATATTTTATTTTGGGTGATAATTCCCCGTTCTGTCAATTCTTCTATTATGGAAATCATTTCATTATCCAATCCTGTGTTGCCAGCTTCTCGCGAAGCTACTAATAATTTTAATCGCTCAACTAATTCGTTAGGATCATCCCAATAAATGTAATCAACATTTTTTTTTTTTTAATACTGGTAAGCCTTCTCCTTTAGCAACACTCTCATCTGTACTGTTTGCTGATATAGAACGAGCTAATTTGAACATTGGTTTTATGATTTGTAAATATTTCCTTCCTTTATTGCTTTTTATAGGTTTTCTTGGATCATAATCTCGTCGATGAGCGTTTGTGTCTATTAACATTTGTTTATAATATGATTTATCGTTTTCAGATATTAGGCTTAAATCAGGAACTTTTTTGAATAGTAACTCTTTTAGACCTGGTGTAATTTGATATATACATCCATTTATTGACATTTCCTTATCATCAATAACCAACCGGGCTGAGCCAAGCATAAGTTTCCCACGTTCATATCTTGCACCAAATGGAACGTCTTCAAACACTTCCGGAGAAAGAGACCATGACGATATATTTTTATGAGGACTTCCATGAGATTCAATAGATTTGAAAGATTCATCTATATTATTATCAGTTGTAATACTTTCATCCCCTGAATCTTCTTCGGTTGTGTTATCAGATTGTTCCTCTACATTTGAAGAAGCATTTTTGTGCATTAATGTTTTATCCAACTGTACATTAGCAAAAGAGTCATCTCCACTAGATTTTATGTTATTCATGGAATTATTTAAAATTTGATTAAGTGGATTAACTATAGGCTTAAAAACGGTTTCCAGTGCTTTTTCATTATCCGACTGGATATCTCTCATCTTACGAACCTTCTTTTTCACTGCCTCTGCAGCATTAACTATCTGTCTTTTTAACGATTGTTCCATTATAGAGATAGCTTAATACGTGTTTTGCTTTGTACAGCGTAGAGACGAATAGGTAAATGAGGTTAAAGTGATACTATTTATAAATATATATGGTTGACGATGACAAAGTTGAGAACGCTATCATACTTGAGATAGACAACAGAATTTTCAGTTTAGTCAAAAACTATAAATGTATCAAACATCTTCCTGTACCCCCCTTCATTTTTTCCACAATCTTTATTTATAACTACATAATTATAGTTGTTACTCCATACCTTTGAACACATTTCTCTAAATTGTGCCCACGACATGTCTGTGCCTACATGTTCATCGTATACATGTTTTAGATTGATATCGTCCTGTTTAAATAATACTATCAAATTTGAATTATCTCTAACAAGTTGTTTAGGAATCTTAGTATAGGTCTGATTTAAATAAAAGCTATCTATATTTCTATGTCTCCCCATAGCAAAATAATCCCGCATGTTATTTTGATTTTCACAGGCGACGTCGTCGAATATAATTATAGAATTCGAACGAGCCTCCTGCGGGCTTAGAACTTCATCTTTTTCATGAAATTTATAAAATGATACATCCGGTACCATTTTTAACACATTTTCTAAATATTCATACTTTGGTTGACAAAGAGACTTGGAATATACATATAAATGTCTATAACGAAGACCATTTTTATGCAATAAAAGTCCAATCATTAAATTAGTTTTGCCGCAATTAGATGGCCCACAAATAATGCACCTTATTGTATTCGGCAATAGTTTTCCATGACGTTGAGTGTCAGAGCTCGATATAGGACAGATTTCAGGTAGTTTCAAAGCATGTTTCTGTTTCACAAATTTCATTATAAGTATAAAGCGATGACAATTTGTCTATTGCGTGTTATAGCTTTTACAGCAATGAAATGTTATTTAAACTTAAATATTGATGTGATATGCTGTCCCGTAGGTTATGAGCATTCTAATTCGAAATTGTGACAACCACAAACGGTGGTAATACTGTTTTACGTTGTCGATTAGATAATTATTTTAAAACAGGTTATTGTTGTGTGAATATACCTACTTTCGATTTGTGAATTGAACATTCTAGACGAGTTTATTGTTAAAACCCCACACGGAACGGAGTGAGCGCAAGCGAACGAAGTGAAGTTTTGTGTTTTAACGATAAAGTGGTCTAGAAAGCCAGGACAAAAATCTAGACTCAAAAAATTGTGATATGAAATCGACTCGTGCTATAGTGGTGAGTGTTGTAGTTGCTAACCGATTGATCGTAATATTAAGAACCACACTCGATGTTATTGGGTATTTCTAGACCATCGAAGTGAAGGGATTCGCGAGAGCGCGCGCGACAGCGCGTTGGCGCTCGAGCGATTGAACGAAGATGGTCTAGAATGCCCAATAACATACTACTTTTAATTTTAATTTATCTAATCTAATGTACTTATAATTATGAATATTAATCTGAAATAAATAATTTGAATTGAATTAATTTGAAATTTAATAGAATGCGGAATAATTCTACGTATAGAACGGCAAATCTCCGCTCCCCATCAGTAGCTGTGGTAGGTTTACCTAACCCGACCTCGAACATAGTTTAGACTTAGAATAGTATGGCGTCAGACGTCACACACACAGATGCGAGTGTACAGTCATGAGCAATATAATGTACTCACTTTAGGACTCTGTCGCACTAACATATTTTTGACATTTAGTGAGACTTACAGTTCAATTCGTCAAAAAACTTAATGTGAAATGGTACCAAAGTGTATACATATTAATGCTCGTGACCGTACGATATCGTCAACGTGTGGTGTCTGTGTAAAACGCCGTCGTTTGAGTTGTGCATATACATATACATACATAGCGGTCAAACACATAACCATCCTTTTTGCTTCGCCGTAGTCGGGTAAAAACGTGGTGTTCACTTACGTGTGACATTTCGACGCCCTACGCCGCACCGTCCCACGATTCGATTCGATTTGGAAATGGATTCTGGTAGGGTTCTAGCTAGAACATCACCGATTGAGAAATTGGTCGGTGTGCTGCGGAATGGAAGGCGATTGGGGCAACCACTGTTAGTTCTACACGCCCTATCTATGGAGTAATGAAGACGATTACTCCACCGACAAGAGCGCAGAGATGTAACGTAAAGTGTGTGGTATCATTAGAAGCAGTGGTGTCGCCGGTAACCTAACTCCTCCGCCCCCCCACTAACCGCGTGTCTCTAAATTGGATATTTACATACGAGTGTCGTATCCGGGGAAACGGGAAACTTTTTACACAACTTAGTTACAACTTCCACCATATCAGATTTGCTCCAGTTTGTCGGAATAGAAGGGAAAACAAGAGATCGTTTTTGAAAACTGTTTTTACCCGATTGCGGCGAAATAAAAAGGAGGGTTATGTGTTTGACCGCTATGTATGATGTAGGTATGTGTGTATGCACGTCTGTTTCAACCTAACATCTAAAGCACTTGTTGAGGTGTCACTAGAAGCGTCTTCATTGTCTGGTGGTTATAGGCTATGGGACTTAATGTTAGAATAATAATAGTAATTAATGTAGGTATAAACAATAAGTAAATGTAATAATAAATATGTATAAGCAAATACGAATTGTACGACTGTGTATTGTGTAGTCTGCTTGTGTCAGTACAGTCATGAGCAATATTATGTACCAACTTTAGAACCCTGTCGCACTATCATATTTGACATTTAATGATACTTACGGTCTAAATTGTCAAGAAATGTAATGTGACATAGTCTCAAAGTGTATAAATATTAGAACTCGTGACCGTACCTATAAATCGCGCGCGCCGCTCCCCGAGTCTAGCTCAATATGTATTGTGATATTCAGCCGTGGTCGTATGCAGTGGTAAGCAAACTCTTAGGAAATGTTTTTTCAAATAACTTTGGATGAAAAAATGTGAATATGACAAATATATTTTTAAAATGATACTGAGAATCGGTCTTATAAGGTTGGGTATCTTATGGGTCACTTTCATCTGATAAAATATGTTTGAAAGATGTCTTTTATCTTCGTAAAATAATCGTCGATCACTGTAAAAGAGGACAGGAAAATGATATTCGGGTCAGATAGAGGTGCTGAGAACGTGTTGAAGATGTCCTTCTCTTTGAAATCCATCGCAAAATAAAAATCAACCGCGAGGGCTGTGAAAAATGAGAAAGAAAAACATAAAGTTTCCCAACAGGTCTCAAGCACTGAACTTCAGGCGTGTTGAGAGCCCTCGCTGGTGTTCTATCTAGGCGAGGTGCAATTTGTCCAAATTATGGCCAATTAGCGGCGCCACCCGCTTCCGAGCTATTTCCTTGCAGATGCTGGATGTTTGTGTTAATTCTAATCCCCGGTAAATGTTTACAGCCATTTTTAAGAAGTTAGCCGGCGGGCGGGGTGCGGGGAAGGGAGACCTTAATTAACGAGTTTTTTCCCGCTGTTTGTTCAGCGAGCGAGGTGGAGGTGGGGCCGACACCGGCCAGCTGACTTCAGTTAAGGCGCATTTCCATTTCGAATGAAACGCTTGAGAATTAAAAATTCAACCTTCTTGAAATTACAAAGTTGCTTTGCACTGAAGATTAAATTTCCTCGCCCCAATTTGTCTTGAGTGCAACTTGGCCGTGTAATGAGAGCGAGGTTAAGCACAAAGCCGCGCCCTCGTGCTTTGAAATAGAATCATTTGTCAGTGCGCCTGATCAATCGACATTTCAATCCGAACTCGGCTCGCGATCAACAAAGAAGCTCACAACAGACCAATAATCGGGAAAGTTCGATTGCATGAACCAATTTGGAAAATAAACATAAATCAGTGTGTTCTTGTAAATAAAAGTTGCGTGATTTGTAAATTCTTCCCCTCGGCGAGATTTTCCTCGTCCTCGACAGTGATATTGCATTTGTAAAATCCACATTTCTCTTGATGAATGGTGTTTACGCCGACGACTTTGTTTACTGTGGCCGCGGGTAAACACGGCAACGACGGAGCAAAAATTCTTCCTAATTAACGCCGCCTCCACGAAAAATTAAACTTCACGAGAATATAATTTGTGTGTTGATGACGCGATGGCAGGTTCCCGATAATTCGAGCAATTTCACAGCAACGTTCACACAGGAGGACGTTCAAGAAAGAATTTACATAAGTACATTTAAATTTTATAGATCAGCTTGGTCAAAAATGCCGAACGATATCCGAAAATATAGGTAATCAAATATTTTTGACAACCACGCATTTTCAGTTTTTTACTTGATGACAAATATTATGAAGTGATTAAGTAACAACACAAATAATTAACGCTCTAAGCTTCCACTCAGTTGAAGGTAATATAAAGGTTATAAGAGTAGGACTCTTCAATACTAAATTGAGCATGCTTACATCCGAATACCAATCCTTGCTTGAATGCTAAACTATAAAATGTAATATTCAATATAAAGCCAATATTATTAAATAAGAATTTCAAGTCAAAAATAGTATCAAACGATTACTAATTTATATACATACTGACAGCGGAATGATCTTAACTATGTTAACAAATTAATCACCAAGACCAATTTACTTTAAAACACAATCCATGCTTAAACTCAAACATACTTCAACGTCCTACACGGAACGAACTCAACACAAACACGATGAAGAAACAAGAGAAGAACTCGAAGAACTTGCTGAACTTTTAGAACTTTTTCTAAAGTCTGTCTCAGTGGTAATTAGGGTGTGGTAATGAATCCTCGCCATGCGATGTAATGAGTATCAACACAATCGCAGAACTCTGTACACCCTACTTTGCTAATTAGTTTCATTGAGGAAAACACTTCTTAATGGGACCGGAAAGGTGTGACAATTGTAACTGACGTTTCTTTGTTTGGAAATAATAGTGATGGTACTATGTAGACGATTTATAGAGAGAGATATGGACACTGGTACAGAAAGTTTCAGTACGACCTACTATGAACCGGCGCGGCGTGAGTGTGTGAAACGGTAATGACAGAGAATGTGAAGGCGGCAATTGTAATTCCATAGTTCCTGCTTACCCCGGTGGGAAATAAGCGTTAATTTATTTAAGTGTGAATAATGATTAGATGAGGAACTCGGTGGCGACTGGCGCAGCGGTAAACGCGCTCAGTCTGCGATTGTTGAAGTTAAGCAACTTTCGCAAAGGCCGGTCATAGGATGGGTGACCACAAAAAAAAGTTTTCATCTCGAACTCCTCCGTGCTTCGGAAGGCACGTTAAGCCGTTGGTCTCGGCTGCATTAGCAGGCGTTAATAACCATCAATCCGCACTGGGCCCGCGTGATGGTTTAAGGCCCGATCTCCCTGTCCACCCATGGGGAAGGCCCGTGCCCCAGCAGTGGGGACGTTAAAGGGCTGATGATGATGACTGATTATCACCAATTTAAGAGCCACGCTCTTGTCGGTGTAGCATTCTCCATTCTTGTCTATCAAAGGCCATTTCTTTCACCTCCTTATAAGACACTACGTTCGCCTTCTCTTTAATCTGTTCCATATAAGCTCTTCTTGGTCTTCCTCTTAATCTCTTACTCGTCGTTATTCGTGAATACTGATAGTGGATTATATATTATAGAACAATATGAAAACTAAAACACATAATACCGGATGATATCCCGTGATCACGGCTCTTGCAACACTGTCAAAATATTGAAGGTATTCCGTGATTTAACGCACACTAAAGCAATTAGTAGCACCTCCCGGTACGACAACGTGCTATCAGAGGAACTGTTTGTTTATGTGTACAAAAATCTTTAATAAACTGCCAGAAAGTATCAGAGGCCTGCCTATAAGAGTGTTTAAACGATCTTTGTTTAAGCTACTGAGCGAGAATCCCTTTTATAGTGTCAGTGAATTTCTTGATCACAAAATGTAATAATTGTATATAAAACTGTATGTCTCTTTTCTTTATTAATGTATGTTATTTAAATTTAATTCAATGTTAAAATGTATAATAATTTGTATTATGTATTTATATTGTTTTATATTATGATGTAAGTGTTGGTTGGTTGGTTTTATATTATGATTGTATGTTGCACGACCTCTCTGTATTTGCATACCAATATTGTTTTGGTTAAATGTGTGAAACTTTAATTTAGTCATATATAACAACCAGTGTACCACATTTACTGCAAATAAATGATTTGATTTGATTTGAATTCATCTAAAAATCAAATTTTGCAATTAAAAAAGAAAAATTAATAAAATTTAATTTATTATTATTTATTTATTTATTTATTTGTACACAATAAAACAGACACAAGAAACATACAAAGAAAACAGATAGTACAGGCAAGCTTATCTCTAAACAAAGAGATTTCTTCCAGCTGACCTACGTGACAAGAGAGAATTATTATTTATAATTAATAAAAATAAATAAATTAATAAAATTAGAAAAGGGTCTCAGGATCGAAGCAAATGGAATTCCATAGTCTCTGCTTGCCCCGGTAGGAAATAGGCATGAGTTTATGTATGTATGTTTTGCAATTAGACATTTGCATATAAAGTGCGCAATGCCAATATATGTCAAATAGCAAAATTGCTTATTTACATTAATTGCTTCAATGAGGCTTTTTTGATCCATTAGATCAGAACATCGAAACATAGACGCATCCACGGGTTTTTTGTTCTTTTTCGTCGATTGGGTAGCAAATCATCCCATGGTTTTGCCGCCTGGTCAGCATTTTTAACGGTTCGTTAATGAGCCATCAGGGGTGTGCCAATCTACGTAATTATTCGCAGATTACGCAGAAGCCTAATTATTATAATATCAATCCTTAACGAGGTTCTTTTCTTGCACCGCAGTTAAATTAAATTGAAAATATGTTTCTTATCTGAATCTAAATTTACATACCGGGGCAAGCGGAGACTTAAATGAAAAAAGTAAGAGAATTAAAAATTAGCGAGAGAATTTATATTTAATTAAAGGTGACCTAATTTAACCCTTAACAATCCACTTGCATAGGTTACTATTTCTCGCAATCTCTAGCAAAATAATACAACGTACAATAATATACACTTCTCATCAAAAAAATCAAAACACCTTGCAAGTTTACGTTTTGTCAGGATTATCAGAAAAATGTGTACATTTAGGAGTAAATGTTAAATCGACGGGGAAGAAGCAAATACTCCTATCTTACATTTTTAGGCAAATCGACTTTTTGATGTAGTTCGTTGCGAAATTTAATTTTACGTTGGCTGGCAAGATCTCCGTTGTATATTTCCTACTTTTAGGGTGATTTTCGATGAATAGAAATAGCTCTTAAAATAATGATTTTATATGTTGCAATTTTTTTTATAAAAATATCTCCTTTCTACAGAAGTAAATAACTCCTATCTCATGTTTTAATCGATAATAGCTCCTATCTACAGAATCAAGCATGAGTCTTTTTGTTTAATGGAACATGATGGAGGTCGATGGATGATGATGGGCAATGGGCATGGCACGAAATGTGTCTTTGTTTCAAAAATAAGAGATGATGGACCCAAGATCTACTTTTTGGGGTGATTCGATCACTGACACTTTTCAATATTAAATTATTTTTTTCCTAAGCGTGTAGCTCGAAAACGGGCGAAATATCAAAAAAATATTATATTAACAAATTTGTAGACAACTTAATGTTCTTTAAATTTATAAAGTTATTTTCTCTAGGACGCATCGTTTTTGAGATATCAGCGAAAAACTCAAAATTGGTATCTCTGACCTACACCCATTCTGCAACACAAAACATTTTTTTAAAGACTAAGTTATTAATAAAAATTGTTTGACAAGTTAATTATATATTGGATAACTGGGTTATTTATTTTATAATTATCTTTTTGTCAAAAAATTCCCACAGTTTTAATTTTGGAGAGGAATTTAGAATAAAAAGTGAGAAGTAAATCGAACGACCAATACCATACAAAAATATCGATATTTTATATTTTTGTATGGTTTGGTAAACATTAAGTTACGGAAATGACACCATGTAAACGTGGGACTTTTTACTATGTTAACTCCATAAATAAGGACACATTCGAAATGTGAAGAAAAATCATAGGATTCCTCCCACATACTCTACAACCCCTTTATTGACCGGGCTATTGATAATGATTTTAATAAGTACCTACTTGTTGATCTCAGTTGATTATTGACTTAATAAATATATAATTCGTACTATATTGATATTTTTTTAAATGCCAATTAAAAACCGAAGGTGCCTACTTTATCATGATCAATAAATAATTTGTTAAACCTTGTTTAAGATCAAAGTTTATTTTCATTAAAAATGCTAAGCGTAGCACTTTCTTTAAAAAAGCTGTCGTTTCAGTATTTTTTTTAAAAATACGATTATTTGTTATTTTATTGCATGCTTTATAATAGTTTACAGTTAAATATTTACTAGTTATTTGTTGCGGCATTGCTTTATAATATCTCCTAATTTAAACATAATTTGAAATTCATTCAAAGCAATACATCCTATCTTACAAAATCATGTATAATTTGCGTTAGTTTTATAGTTATTGTTTTTTTTAATTATTAATAGGTTTTTGAAGCTACAGTGAATAGTTTACAAAGAGAAATAAGTCAAACAATAGGAATTTGAAGGATTAATTGCAAGTGGAAAAACCGTCTAACGTCAAAACTTTCGACCCAACACAGAAACCAATAGGCTCTAACTTACATTAACTTTAATTCCTCTATATATACAAAATTAATATTAGTTTAAAAAAATGTCTCTTGAAATAACAAAACTACCTTCAGAACATGACGTCGCGCTATAATTATTAACAAAAAAGTTATTCAGTTTTTTCCTCCTCCTGTAAAGTTAGGTCTGTGTAAGATAGGAGTATTTGCTTCTTCCCCGTCGAAATGTCGTTTAATAGTGAGTAATATGAGCTTATCAAATCTTAATGTTAATGTTCTAAATTTAAATGAATTTTTCATAGGTTTCGTATTTTGTTAAATGAGTCATTTTTATTCCGTATGGAGTATAAAGGAAATGGATAAAACAACACACGTAAATGAAAAAAAAAAACTAAAAAACGTTTATTTAATAACTTGTATTCCCTCCCCGAGCTCTAATTACTGCTTCCATACGGTTCTTCATCGATCGGATGAGAGTCACGATCACATGCTGTGGTATATTGTCCCATTCCTCTTGGATTGCATCTTGCAGCTGGCTAAGTGTTTCTGGGGCAGGATCTCTTGCTCGAATTCGTCTCTTTAATTCATCCCACAGATGTTCAATGGGATTCATGTCCGGGCTTCTTGCTGGCCATTCCATAATAGAGATATCGACTTCGTTAAGATAATCTCGTACGACGCCCGCGGTGTGAGCCCTAGCATTGTCGTGCATGAATATGAAGCCGTTGCCAATAAAATGTGCATAGGGCATCACATGAGGCTCGAGACACTCTTCGACGTATCGATGACAGTTTAGTGCAGGCAGACGTGGCCCAGACACGAAAGCAAGCTCTGTCTTACCGTCGGCGCTGATTCCTCCCCAAACCGTCCACGAACCGCCACCATAGCTGACCTTTTCTTCAATGCAGCATTGTGCATAGCGTTCTCCGTCTCTTCTGTAGACCTTGTTCCTTCCGTCGTTACCATACAGCATAATTTTACACTCATCAGAAAAGAGAACTTTGCTCCACTGTAGGTATGACCAATTTAGGTGCTCACGTGCAAAGTTAAGGCGCGCTCTTCGATGGTCTGCAGTTAATTTCGGCCCATTTGCTGGCTTATGCGGTACCAGTCCACGATCCTTCAACCTTCTTCTAATTGTAGAGTCACTTACAGCCACCCTTCGTACAACACGAAGCCGCTGCTGCAGTTGAAAAGCGTTAAGGCGTCGATTTCTTAAAGAAGTTGTTACAATAAATCGATCATCTCGCTCAGAAGTGACCCGATTCCTGCCAGATCCTGAACGGCGCGTGAACAAACCAGTCTCCCGATAACGTTTATAGACTCTATGAACAGATGACAGGCTTAGATGCAGTCTTGCAGCGTGTTGACGCTGACTAAGGCCAGAATCCAGCAATGCCACAACTTGGGCGGCTTCTGTGGGC
This sequence comes from Pectinophora gossypiella, assembly GCF_024362695.1. Lineage (NCBI taxonomy): Eukaryota > Metazoa > Arthropoda > Insecta > Lepidoptera > Gelechiidae > Pectinophora > Pectinophora gossypiella. The sequence continues at coordinate 453,065 of NC_065405.1, forward strand.
GAAGTATCCATACGTTTTAGAAAAAAAACCTTTTTTCAGACGTCCCAAAGTCACAGTATTGAAATAAAAAACAAAAAGTTTAAGGATAGGCGCCAATTTTTAGTTTTTAAACGCTAAATGTACTCCAACCCTAAACACACATTTGTCTCAAAACAGTGATTCATTTCGTTTATAAGATAAACAAATGAAATTCTAATTTTGAATTTAGAATTTTCGCTTATTACTGTAATGGCCAAACTGCCAGCTATACATTTATGTATTTTTTTCATCGTATGAATTCTTTTTTGTGTTAAATTCGGACAGAAACAATGAAAACGGAAGTGTTTCGATTTTTTTGATGAGAAGTGTAGTTTGAACAATATAATACAATACAACAGTACAATGACAATATCCTTAAAGACACGGAAACATCAACCTTTTCATTGTTACACATTACGCACATATTTTCCTAAAGTGATATTTTTTCTCTTTAAGTGGGAGAGATAATACGTCAAGGTTATTGGTAAGTTATCTGATCGGCCACCACTCATAGGAAAATAAAACCCCGTGCAAAGGTATCCCGCACCTTCGGGACGACACCCCCGCGACCCCCCTCGACCCCACAGCGACCTCCGTCGCACCCCTTCTCCCGCTATTGTCTGCGTTCATCCTCACCAACCGGAAAATCGTCCGCACAAGGGCCGTCAAACTACCCTCACTTGAGGTCCGTAGTTTACTGACCTACATATTTATACCGGGGATGACGTTTTCGTATGTTTGGATTTTTTTTAACCACATATGGCACACACACACATAAACAGCCTATATACGTCCCACTGTTGGGCATAGGCATCCCCTCAATCAACCGGAGGGGGTTTGGAGCATATTCCATCACGCTGCTCCAACGCGTGTTGGTTGAGGTATTTTTACGGCTAATAGCCGGAACCAACAGCGTATCGTGTCCTCTTCTTACTTTCTCGGGTGATTCAAGCCTGAAAAGTCCTTACCAAAGAAAGGACAGTCTCACAAGGTGATTTCGACAATGTCCCCATCGCGAATCGAACCCGGACCTCCAAATCGTGAGCCTAACGCTCTAACCACTAGACCACGGAGGCTGTAATCACAACCACTAGACCACATAAGGCAATGTCATGCCTATAACACCAACCAAGATTGGTTCTCGACAGCGGGACTTTAAACATTTGCGGTTGCCGTCCCACGTTGCAATAATTGTCCGGTACATACAGACATAGTGACGACAAAATTTCCGGATTGGTAAATTGTCCTCTATAAATACTTTACAAAATATATTTTAATAAAGTCACATCCCGACTTACCTGTAATTGATAGTACAATTGTTACCTATGATAATCGACGAATCTGCAGAGCACGGTAAAAATTTTAAGTTTGTGATACAGTACTGTATTAAATATAAACATGTACTTTGCAATGTTTATAATAAAAAAATACTTGGCCGGACAAATAGGGAGCGCTGAGAACTTACTATCACCCGGTGGTATGTTTAGAAGAAACGCTTTGCAAATACGATAATTTTGTGGACGGACCAACTTGATTCAATGGCGGTTGTGTGTGTGTGTGTGTGTGTGTGTGTGTGTGTGTGTGTGTGTGTGTTTTTAATACACCTATACACAATCACCGGTTCCGTAGAACTATGGAACTATACCTGATTTGAACCTGCCAATTATCCTGCATGACTCATTCATCAATAATTTCGTTTCATAAAGTAGCCCTAATAATCCTTTTTGTAGCACAACCTCAATTTAATCAATGAAAGTGATACAAATTGCTAAAGTATACAGGGTGTAAGTGACATCGTAATGAAAACTTTGAGGGATGGTTTGATATCAAGTGCAATTTTCCTTCGCAAAAGTCATCATCATCAGCCGTACGACGCTCACTGCTGGGCATAGGCCTCCCCCAAGGATCTCCACAACGATCAGCCCTGCGCTGCCCGCATCCAGCGGCTTCCCGCGACCTTCACCAGATCGTCGGTCCACCTTGTAGCGGGCCTACCCACTGAGCGTCGTCCGACGCGTGGTCGCCATTCTATCTTCGCAAAAGTATGGAACTGAAAATAATTTTAAAAAAATTCATGATTTTTTTCAACTTAATATCAACTCAGAAACAAAGACTGAATGATACCCCAAAGTTTTTGTTACGGTGTCATTTACACCCATAATACCAGTTTGGCTACCGTAAGTACTTGTAAATGGTGTTAGTGATATCGTAACGGATACTGAGGGGGATGATTCGGCTCATGATTCTGAGTTAATATCAAGTGGAATTTTACATCGTGAAAGTATAGAATTGATAAAAAAAACATACACATACATAAACTCACGCCCGTATTCCCCGAAGGGGTGGGCAGCAGAACTACAAATCATCAAGGCACTATTTGCAGCCACTTTTGATACATAGTCCTAAGGTGGATAATGATAAACCGTATGATGATAGAGGACCACAACCTTACGCAAAAAAAAAAGATTTAAAAAAAATACATGAATTTTGCGACGGAAACACAGAATGAGGGACAAAGTGACTTCCCGAATGGGTCTTTGTGGTTTCATTACTCACTTACTAATTTCCTGGAAAGTTTAATTCTACCTTGTTCATAGAACTCACCGTGAATGAGCATCCTTGGGTAAAATTAGGTCAATTGATTTTCTATTTCCAATCCAAGGTTAGTTTTGATATCGTAATTATATCAAATTATTGCAATTTCAATTACAATAGATTGCTAATGTATTGCTTGAATGACGTACCCGCTACGCTTGTTTGATGATGTTTACTGCTTCACTTTCAAAACATAAACAGCCTACTTACTTAATTTACTTGTAATATAGGCTTCACTTTCATATACCAGTATCCTCACGGATACTGCTGTATTTTTGGGAATTACTTTGGACGCTAAGTTGCAATGGAGTCCTCATATTGATAAGTTGTCCAAAAGGCTCAGCTCAGCAGCATTCGCGGTCAAAAAAATTCGTTTAATAACCGATGTAGAAACCGCGCGATTAGTTTATTTTGCCTACTTCCACAGTCTAATGTCGTACGGCATCTTGCTGTGGGGTCATGCTGCAGATATGAACAGCATTTTTGTTCTGCAAAAGCGAGCCGTTCGGGCGATTTACAAATTGGGACCCAAGATGTCACTTAGAAATAAATTTAAAGAAATTAATATTTTAACTTTGGCATCACAATATATCTTTGAAAACTTAATATATGTAAAAAAACATATAGGATTATTTGCAAAAAATAGCGATCGGCACATTGTTAATACCAGGAATAAAAATAAACTTGCTTTACAAGTCAGTCGATTACATAAGATTACTAAATCTTTTAAGGGGCAATGTATACGTTTTTACAATAAGATTCCCATTGACATTCAGAATTTGCCTTTCAACTGTTTTAAGACAGTAGTTAAACAAAAACTTTACAAAAAAGGTTATTATAAAGTTAGTGATTATTTAGAAGATATGAATGCATGGGATTAACTGTCTGAGAACTGATATTAGGCAGCTAAATTACTCAATTGTATACCAATATTTTATGTTTTATGTTTATTTTTATTTTTTTAAAGAACGTCTAGGGCCCTGTGCCGAGGTTTTTCTTGCAGCTTCTTTTCCCCGGCTATACAGGTTGTGAGAAGCTGCAGTAGTTTTAGGCGGATGAGACGTTCGTTATGTAAAATTGACGATTCAAAGTGTAACTATGTTACCTACTGAATAAAGATATTTTTGAATTTGAATTTGAATTTGAATATACAAAAGTCAACAAATACGAATGAGTTCGAACACAATACCTTTTTTAAAAATTGATTTTATTGTGCTAGTTCAGTACATTGAATTAAGTACAACTCGACAAAATTATATCCGAGGTTACACGAGTTTGAAACTTCGACTATGATTAATATCTCAAGGCATTCACTTCTACCGATATGGAATTCTATAGTCTCTGCTTACCCCGGTGGGAAATAGGCGTGAGTTTATGTATGTATGTCCACCGATATATCGTCGCCTTATACTGAAAACCATGACGCCTTTTTGAAAGGGCATGATTATCTTCTTCAATGAATCCAGGCAAGAAAGACCACAAATTTTGACCTGAATTGAAAGCTTGTCTACTGCGAGATAAAGTTTAAATTTATTATTTTGTTCACTCATCTATATTGTGTACCTACCCACTTATTTCTAAAATAAATGACTATCTTTCTTATTGCGAGGTTTTGTTAACAAAAGTCAATAAGGCCTCCCAAATTGTACTGTATTCATGTGTTATGCCTGATTGTTGAAATTTTGTTCTGTGCAATAAAGTATTATTTGATTTGAAAAATCACATACAATTTTATTTTCTCAAAAAGGCTCTTACGTGGTTTTCACTTTAAGGCGACGGTATGTGAAAGTGAGTTTATTTGTTTGTATGTTAATTTGTTAAGGCTTTATCTGCTCCTCCTATCACCACGTCGTCAGCGACACAAAAGCACTTTCTAAGAACGCACTTATTGTACTTTGATTATCGCGGACGAAGTCGGAGTCATCAGCTCAAACATCAAACACAACTCAAATTTCGAACGATCGGAGAACCGATATATGATTCTCAGTAATTATCAATAAAATATTTGTATTAGCCGGTCTATAAGAAAAGGGTTATGACGTATTGATTGTCCAATCACTGAAGGGAGGTCAACCTTTAAGAAAGTACAACTCATATGGTCTTATTTGAATTATAGATTCTAGAATCATCACAGATTAAAAGATTTTGGAAATTTTCCTTCTCTTGTTCTTCTTCTTCATTGAAAACCATTTTGATATTCTCCTGCGGTATAGATTAAAAACAATCAGGTTTGGCTTTTATTATATTAGGTATAGTTAATTCTGGTGCTCTTCTTTTTTGATGTGACTCCTAGCTACAATTAGCTTTCTCTGATGGCATTAACTACTTGGCCAGACTAGTGGGGAGTACTGAAGGCTCTCACCCGATATAAAATTTAAGACAACAGGCCTGAGAGTGCCGTGGTCGGCTTATCCCTAGCAGGCCGATAAGCCCTGAATGTGAAAATTTTGCTGCTCAAAACCTAGTCTTTTAAACAACTTTAATAAATTCTACATTTTATAGCAAAATGAGTAAAATTTGCCGTAAAACTTCAGAAATAGTTGGTATTAGATCTTACGGAGTTGGACGTAAGTTGACCCATTTCTCCTAATTACTTCTCGCTGACATTGGAGAGGTTTTGAATATTTGATTAAAGTTACAAGTTCGCAAGCGGTTTTATTGAGCTAACAGGAAATGCAATTGACAAAGTTTACAAGAATGATGTTGGTATTATCACGTTGAGTAGTCAATACACAACAGTTTTATACAAATCAACAATAAAAAATATAAAGTTAATAAGTGCTCAATTAATAACCAAAAATACGAGGAAGCCCTACTCAACGTATATGCAGCGTAAACATTTAATAATCTGTCATGCAACGTAGATAAATTTACTTACTGATTATTTCCCACTGAGGTAAGCAGAGACTATGGAATTCCATTTGCTTCGATCCTGACATACTTCTCTTGTTTCCTGCACATTCATCAATCGTTTCATACACGCACGCCGATTCAGAGTAGATCTTACTGAACCTTTCCTAAGGACATCTCCAATTTGATCACGTCCTTCTAGGTCTTCCTCTGCCAGCCTTATACTTCAACCTTCGCTTTATATACTACTTTCGTAATTCGTAATGCTATTAACCTTCATCCGCTCTATGCGTCCTAACCAACTTAACATTCCCTTCTCAATCTTAGTCACTATATCGTCTTTTACACCACATCTCTCTCTTATCACACTGTTTCTTACTCTATCACTCAATTTAACATCGCAGATGCTACGCAACGACCTCACTTCTATGAAATTATATCCTACTTTCACTTGTTGTTGTTGCGTATGGCAGACAAATATCCTGCTTGGATCAAATATCCAGCTTAAGCTCCCTTAACCAAGTCTCTGCTGCATCCGTCACACAATGCAGCTCGGCTATCCTTCCACGTTTATTTGGAGGATTCGTGTGACAGGTCCAACAGTTCTCGTCTTAGGTACTCGAGTAGGACAGATATTAGTGGGGGAGACCTGAAAAGGGCTGTTTGTGGTTGAGTCCTGAAAAGGACTGTTTTGGGGAATTGGTCAAGAACTACCTCCTCGCGGTCCACCCTGGGCAACGGCTTAGCCGGCTAAACGTTCTCGACTGAAATGGCTCACCGGACTGTTCCTTGCGAATCTCCCGGTGCTTTATCCTGCGATTTCATCATGGATCCCCTACTTTCACTGACTGTTTTTTTACTGGTAAATAATTTGAAAATTTCAGTTTTTTGTACAGTTTTCACTAACACATTTGGCTCGAATATTATAGACGGCGATACGGTTCAATACCAATCACGTAGCTGTAACGGAAACATCGGTGAGGTGCGGTATTAGTTCATCTTGCGATGACTTTACCTCTGACTATCCCAATTGGGAGATAGCCGTTAGCTTATGTTATACTTTGTTATGTTAATTTTAAGAGAGTCATCAGTAAAATGGTATTTGTTATAAGGGTATGATTAGTAACATAATCTATTAGGCGATACTTTTAGAAAGTGCAACTTAAATGGACCTTGTGGAACTGTTTACCTTGCCGTCTGCCGTCTAGTCGGCAAGTTTCACCAGACCCTGACATGATATGCATTTCAAGCCCTGTTTGTTTACTCCAAGCAACTCGGAGGAGGAAAAGTTTTCCAATTTCTGCCGAAGACGCTCCAAGCAACTTCAAGATGAAGTCCAGTTGATATGAAAACGCCAATAATTTAATATCTTCAAGGTAGAATTTTCTAGCAAAGTGATGGATTTTGCGGTAATTTTCCGAACTAAACTAAATTATAAGTAATAAGTATAAGAAACATACGATCACGCTTATTTTAAATTTTGGTATGCACTTACTGCGATCCTAGCACACAACATTTGCCAATCTTCAGGTTAAGTAAGCGGACCCTGTGAATAACGGGATAATGATTGGGAGATGTTTAAGTTATTGACCTGGGGGCTTAGCCAAATTGCAAACGATTTCGAAAAGCGACTGAGACGGTGATACAAATGTATGGGATTGACATTATGATAACATAAGGTGACATGTCATTCTCATATTGTCACTGTCAATGTCGTTTTTCATTATTGGATCTTCCAAAAGCTGTGACTGTTTAAAAACATCCGAAAGTTCGCCTAGCAAACTAACCCTGACAAAGCAATGTTCCAAAAACGTCGAAATACATAAGTGTAATGAAAATGCCGGGACAAGACAGTCGTACCTCGACACTAAACCTGTCGGAAACGCCTCGTCAGCATTCACCCATCTCACCTGGCTCCCAGTACGTCACTTTAATGAAAATAGGCAACTCCTAATCTTCAGTCCTGGACCACGTAAGAACGCGCTGCAGACCTTATTAATGGAGATGAGCGCGTTAAGAGTGGAAAACGGCACGTCACTACATAACGTGCCTTTCGAAGCACAAAATCATCTTATTTTACGGTCAGTTGATTTCTCAGACTAATAAAATGATTTTTTTGTTATAAGTGTCCCTATCGAACCTAGGTCCCTCGATCGAGAGTCGAACGCACAACCACTGGACCATGAAAACCGTTATCCATAGCAGCCAAGATATCATATAATGCGTTCATGTTTGTTTATTTGATAATTCGGTCAAAATTATCAAATAAACAAACAAGGCTGACAACATTTTTGCGTAAGCGGTCGTATACATCACCATATGTTTAAATTTATCGCCTCGATAAAGGACTGAAGACTTATTTAAGGTCGCGTATCATGCGATCTTCGTACCATTCTTGGAGCCTTGAAGCATCGCGACTTGCGTGCGTTTTATTGCGCTATCATCTTGCGGAATATCTGACAAACATTACTACTGCTTATTCAAATGTGAAGCAAAATACACATACAATAGGGTACTGAAGTCGCGGATCGAAATCTGACAAAATTGTAATGTCCAGGCCATATCAAAAGCATTGTTGTATATTCCACAACACAATAAAAAACCACTGAAAATAAATATGATAAAACACAATTCTTGTAAATATAGGCAACTGACAACGAATAACAAGAGGTACCTATCAAAAGAGCCTCCCCGAGAGGCGTATTTATAATATTGTACAACATAACTGAGGTATTATATTATATGTTATATTAATATTATAGAGGTATTATAAATATTACGACGATATAGTGACTAACATTGAAAAGGGAATGTTAAGTTAGTTTGGACACGTAGAGCGGACGAAGGATAATAGGATTCCTAAAGCAGTATATAAAGCGAAAAAAGGTAGGGCTGGCAGAGGAAGACTTAGAAGAACGTCCATAGACCAAATTTGAGATGTCCTTAGAAAATGTTCAGTACGATCTACTCTAAATCGGCGTGCGTGTATGAAACGATTGATGAATGCGGAGGAAGCAAGAAAAGTGTGTCAGGATTGATGCAAATGCAATTACAAAGTCTCTGCTTACTTCGGTGGGAAATAGGCGTGAGTTTATGTATGTATGTCTAAACATCACATCGGGCATTCCCAGCCCGTCTGTAGAAAACATCTTATAGCGAGTGATGTTACTACAATGGCTAGTTCTATTAATGGGATGTGATATAAGTACGCAGAGTTCACAGAGTACCACAGAGTAGGAGCAGAGTTAGTAGAGTATTTTCACTAAACCCTGGCCTTTTTTGGTGAGCTGCGGCACTCATATACCTTTATGTTTTCCAACTAAATATTAATGTGTGTATATTTTAATGTTGTAAATGTATATGTGTGTCGCCTAAATAAACTTTTTCATTATTATTTTTTTACCAGCGTTATAATTCACGCCGCGACTTGTGCTGAGTGAGGTCCCTTTATTTCAGGACATCGACTACAAAAAACAAAACAAATTCAGCTGTTCGCCTTTCCGGGCATGTCGTTAAACCCGACAGAGCGATTGTGTCCCTTTAAGATGATGGACAATTGTCATGGACGATAGGATGAGCCCTAGTCACCACAAGGTTCATCATAGCCTTCTTAGGACTTCATATCAACAGTAGCAACAAGTAAACTTCTTATTACTTGTGGCTCTGGCCACCCCATTACGACCACAAACCACCTTATGATAATTTCGACAAACATCTTTTGTGAAAAGTTTAAATAGTGGAAATGTTTCGTTCTTGTGTGAAGCGTGCTTTTATAATAAATAATTTATATATTTTTTTGTATTAATGTAGGAATGGTAGGCTGAATGAAACGTAACGCAAAGGTGTGTGAAAGAAACAGCGACGAGTGAGCGAGAGAGAGGAGAGAATTGTGGAATGACAGGGAAATGGCGGACGGTTGTTTTTAAAGAGGAAAATGTAGAAGACTATAAAATGTTTTAAAATAAACAAAGTTAGTTAGAAATAATAATCGTTTTCTTCATGCCCTGTCCCACATTATTTCCTCCAGGAAGAAGACAGCGAATAAAAATAAGGGATTCTAGTTACCTACTCCAGTTCATCATCATCAGCCGTATGACGCCCACTGCTGGGCATAGGCCTCCCCCAAGGATCTCCACGACGATCGGTCCTGCGCTGCCCGCATCCAGCGGACTCCCGCGACCTTCACCAGATCGTCGGTCCACCTTGTAGCGGGCCTACCCACTGAGCGTCGTCCGACACGTGGTCGCCACTCCAGAACCTTTCCGCCCCATCGGCCATCGGTTCTCCTCGCTATGTGTCCTGCCCACTGCCACTTCAGCTTTGCAATTCTTCGAGCTATGTCGGTGACTTTAGTCCTACTCCAGTTACTAAAACATTAATATTTACAATCGAAAGTGAGGTAAGGAACTGGGTCCCGTACGGAAGGGCGGCTGGCTTCTGTCGAAACTTTCAACGTTTAGGTAAATTTTATCGCGTTTATTCATACAGAACCTCTCTCCTGCTACCAAACGCTTTTCAATTTCAATAAAGATCGCCCTCCGACGACGCAGGAAAAGTTTTAGGATAAAACAATTTTTGACTAGTCGAACATCAATTTTGCCTTTTATTTGCCCTTTTACTTTGTAACTGAAAGAATTTCTATAGAAAATGGGGCGGTATTAAACTGCCTACCAAATGTTTGTTCGCTCAAGATTTTTCGGCTTAGTTACATAAATATAAATAGCTATTATGGCTACTGCCGAAATCTTATTGAATAGGGTTTTATTCGGGTTACAATAAATAAGTTGAAAAGCCACTTTCAGAAGATTTAGATCTTTCTTGTGACATGACTGCAGTGGTAAAACTGGAGTTGTATTTTGGAAAGTAAAAAGTAAGTAGGTATAGGAGTACAAAGACGCCGTGATTCAACAGTATCTATTTGCACTGCGAGAGTTATGTTTAAGTTATTCTAAGTCTTCTTAAAATAATAATATAAAAGATAAAGACTCACCAGGTGGATAGAGATGCGCTAATACGAGCAGGGCGAGGTGCGCCGCGGCGCTGCGTGCGCGCATGTCGACCGCTAGCGGCGCCGACCCGCGGCCCGCGCGCGCCCGCAACACAGCATGCCACCCGGCACGGCGGCGAGCGAACACTCCCGAAGATACCCGAGCGACTACCGAAGATGCACGAGTCCCTAACGAGCTCGCCCGACCTACTCACGGAGACACCCGAAGTACAGAACTTACGTTTATGAAGATATCCTAATTCCGAAATCCTCCTGAAGTACTACTAACCGATCGAATTGAAATATGTACACTTTAATTACTAGGATTAAAGTTAGTGTTTTCGCGCAATTTATAGTGGAGTCGTGAAGTAAATCCAAATCACTAGTAATATAATCCGAATGGTTCACTTTGTCACTTTATGCGATGGTTACAGCCACGGTTAGTGTTTGCTGCTCCTGTAATAGGAAAGAGGTTTAATTAATATACACATTATTACAATCCAAAATGTTTGAAATAAAATGCTTATTTTTTATTCAGTAATATTATTATCGAATGTCACTGCTAAGAGACTCCTTCAACATTCAAGCCTTTATCTCTCATTCATTCAGCCTTTGAAACCCACTGCCGCATAGATTTATCCAATAACTAATCTGTAAGTACACAAAATAATATACTAACTACCTCGTAAGAATTGCCATGTTTTCCAAACCAAAATTTACCTTCACCAACATGAATAATAATTGTAGGCGGTAGTGAATTAAAGCAGTACGCGATCCACCTTGAGCCAGGGCGACATAATTACCGACACCGAAAATAAATAACATCGAACTGGACTAATTAGTAACGGTTCACTGGAGATCGGAGTTCGGTAATGAAATTCCTGAACGACCCAATAAAGGCAGGCAGAGGCGGACCTAGGAGCTAAAGTTGCTAAATTATGTGTTAAAAATGCGTAGGGTCAATGAACGTGACCCGGCTAGGTGGCCGGCTCAAGTTTAATGCCTAAACGGTAGCTGAAATAGAGATAATGGACATTTTCAGATAATCCTCTTTGAACACATTCATTAGATGACTATTTCAGATTAGCTTGCTCGCAGAGGATCTAGCAAAACGTTGTAACGATGTGGAATTTGATAGACACTATGTATTTAGGTATATACGTGTCTCTATAGGTCTCTCTATAGGTTGTTGGTAGGGCAGGCAGAGGAAGACCTAGAAAGACGTACATTACGTAAGGATGGAGAGAGACATAGGCTATTTTTGTATATAAAGCGAAAGTTGATGGTAGGGCTGGCAGAGGAAGAACGTACTGCTAGAAGGACGTACATTGACCAAATTGGAGATGTCCTTAGAAAAAATTCAGTGCGATCTACTCTTAAATCGACGTGCGTATATCAAACGATTGATGAATGCGGAAGAAGCAAGAGAAATGTGTCTGGATCGAAGCAAATGGAATCCCATAGTCTCTGCTTACCACCGGTGGGAAATAGGCGTCAGTTTATGTATGTATGTACTCCTTGCATCTAGGCGCGTTGATATAAGAAAAAACACGCTTTTGCAGGCAGCCACACCTATGACAAGCAATGATTACCAGCTCACTTATGCCTATTCCGATCACAGCTTATCTGCTGCACTGACAACAAGGTTGATGAGATCGGTCTTTTCTCAAAACGCACACGAGAATTATAAGCATCAGTCTATCATAAAAGTTAATCGACTACTGAAAAATGCTGATGAAACATTCTCAATTTTCTTTTTCGCCAGAATGTGCGGTCTAAAGTATGATCAAAGTCAAAATACACCTTCCATTACACTGGTAATTTTTCAGCCGAGTCCCCGTTTTTAGGTTGCAATTGCCACGCCCCTCTCACTAGATGAGACCCTTTCAGTAAAATCCCGTCGTAAAATTTTGCAAGTTTCGACGCTACCTGCAGTGCCCGCAGGTCGGAAGACAAAAAGTTAAAACCTGCACTGTAACGTAAAGTTGGGCTTTTATGGTTTTTAATTCATAGGTTTGCTAGGATTCATGATAATTGCCAGAAACTCGCATGTCGTCGATTTTTGCTTTCAAAACTACATGTTTCAATTCTTAAAAAAGAAGTACCGAGGCAGTTCAAATTCAGTATCGTCCACATTATATGTTACAATCTCATTCTAAAAGTGCTGTCAACGTTCAGATTTTATTTTAGTTTTGTACAACAGTGCTGGCATTTACAACACAATTTTATTGGTTTTGTTGAATTTTCTAAGAGCACATTTCTAAATTGCGATGTGTAGTGATACACTGTTAGTACTTAGACGTCTATATGAGCTGGGATAGAACAAAGATCGAGCAGAATCAGCAGCTTTCTGTGGACGGGGCACGTTCCAGTGACGTCACGACTTCACGAGCGCAGCGGCTCGTAAAACTAAAAGCTTTATGTCTCCCTACCTCTGCCCACCCCCAAACAAAGACCGCACGTTTCTTACTTTATCACTCAGATAATAATATGGACTTTATTTTAGTTCCTACAAACTTGGGCGTGAGTAACACTAAACTAAACTTGCACTTTCACGGGTTTATCTCAGAAACATATGTTAAGTGAGCCATGTAGGCGGAAGCGGAAATGGAATGGTAGGAGGTTTATCGCCGTGTTTCAATAGAAGTCTCAAAGTGACAATTTAACATAACAAAGCATCACGCCTGTATCCCCGAAGGGGTAGTACACACGCCCACTCCTCACCAGCTAAGTATAAGTCCCATGTAAGGGGGGTGAGCCTATTGCCCAAATTCTGGAAATCACGTAATATCAAAACCAAACATAAATCCAAACTCGTAAAATCAAATCCAGTGGCAAAGAGATCGAGCCGGGAATCAAACCTGTGCACAACGATGTAAGTAACGCGTCTCTAGACAGCGCTATCTATCACGGATATGAGGAATTTCACTCAACAAAAATACACACTCTTGAAACAGGTTTGCGCAAGTCATCGTAAAAAATATGATGATTTAAGAACTTCAAACGCTGTCACTGGCAGCTACGCGTAATAAAAATAAAAACTCGAACATTCGCAATTTGAAACTTGCTTCATCGGAATCCGTCCAAAGACCAACATGGCATAAACCAGTCCAATTCGGGAAACTTGGTCAAATGGCAGCGGTGCATTTGGACAAAAGGAAAACCAGAGAACATGAGGCAAACAAACAACGCGCATTCGCTCCACGTCACAAAGTAAAGATTAAAAACTTTATTTCTGTGCTAGAATTGTTTAATCAAAGCGACGCTCGGATGACGGGCTCGCCGGCTTTATGAAGCCAGTTCCAGTGAGTTATCTCTACTGTGATTTTATAATTCGGTATGTAAGGGGAAAAAAAGTTACGCTAACTCTAAAACCATTTCCAGATTTAGTCTTAATTAGCTTTATTTCTCTAATTTTAACTCTCAAATCAGCCGGATCGTGTTATTTTAGCATTAATCGTGTATTTATTTGATCTTCATGTGACCTCTAAAGTGTTTACCCAAATTGACGTTGCCAAATTGGTTCTCTATTTTTACGCATAAATTTTTATGTAATAAATTTACCATGGCATAATGTTACTTGTCCTATTATTAGTTACGCATAGTATTAATTTGTCATAACTTTTTAAGCATAATTTTGAAAGTCATAACTACTATAAGCATAATAATTAATGACAATAATGATATATAAGCATAATTATTATAAGCATAAAAACTATACTCCGAATAAGAAAAGTTTTGGCACAACTTTGAACATTTCCGAAACTTACTTTTTCCTTGGCTGCATTTGGTTCATGATTGTGACTTTTTATATTTTTTGACTCTATTTCATGCTGTTGGTCACCATTCAGCATACTTTTCGTGTGTAAGATAAACTTGCTGGCGGCGTAGGGGTGGCCCAGGGGCCACCCCCGCCGGACCCTAACCTACTGTTATGCCATGTAAAAATTATGACAAAACACTATTGTTCTAAAAAAAGAATTATGGATACCTATTTATATGCGAATCAAATTTATACCAAGAAATATTAGTCCAAAAATAAGTTATACCTAACAAACCAGTATTCTTAGATGTTATTATGGGAAAGTACTATTATGCTGAAAAACGTTATGCGAAAAGGATTATGATAATTAAAATTATGACAAAACCATTTATGCATTTTAAGAGAATCCCTGCCAAATTACGTTTATTATAATAAATAAAATTTAATATAATCTGTGTTCATTACTAGAGTAAGGTGGCCTACGAGTGTGCGGTTAACAAACTTAATGAAATAACTTTAATAATAATGAGGATCCATAATCCCCATCATGTTTATAAGAAACATAAACCATACAAACTTAATTAAAGAAATGAAAAATAAGAGAAAATTTAATCGAATCTATGTTATTGGGCCTGAGTACTCTTAGCGACCGTCCACAATATTATCGTAGGTAATAATAGTACATAATAAGGCATATTACGAAACTGTTAGAGAAATTTAATACGTATTGCAATTTATTATTGATTTCGTAATAAAATAAGAAAAAAAATATAAAAAATAAAAATGCAATAGAATGGAATGTTTTATTTAATTTTTGGTAGATTTATAATAATTATATATTTACGCAGATTGGTTTAATCACATAATGATATCACTAAAGTACTATCGGGTTATAATAATAGGCCAGTTTCCAACTAGTCAAATCAGTTACATTTTACGAAATGTCTTCTTTTTTGACGTGACTTATTGTAGATTTGCCGCAAACGGCATTAACTACTTGGCCGGAGTTTACTTAACGTCAAAACACGAAATTGCTATGGAATTTGTTTGAAAATTCACACTGCGACGTCATAGAAAAACATGATAAAGTGTCGGACTTATTACGTTTTTCTTGTTTATCATTCATAAATAAGTAAACAGAAAAAAGAAATGTTTTAGTTAGTTTTAGATGTGTCTTTATTTCGAAATAAGAATTTCATAATTTAGCTTAAACCTAGTACACGATCCAATTATATTCCTAGTAAGATACTAATGAACCGCTTCCATATAACTATGTCACGATAGGTATCCCTGGGAATAAAACTAAATAACATCTACCACTTTCTTACTGCGACAAATTTATGAAAACAAAGCTTTGCTCTGGCCATACAAATAATATCATATTTGGAGGACGTAAATATGGAGGTGTGTTACAAGGAACCACTTCGCTGCGAATGTACAACTGAATACTTGTACTAAGTACTTACTTACTACGCTGCAACTTCAAGTATATTAAACATTTAAAAAATAATTATAAATTCACGGTTCACTTTGAGAAAAATAGAGAAAATAAATCTGCCGAAGCGAAAAACCTTTAAAAGCAAAAAGCGACTAATAAAGCAGGTTATTTCTTGTTAAATCCATCTTTAAAAAGTTTATTTTTCCTAAGTTTTTCATCTTGTAAGTGGTTCTGAGTAGTAGGAGTTACTTTTACCGTCTTCCCTGCATTTTACACGCCGATGAGGAAAGCACAAACTTTGCTTTTATATTAAAACGCCATTCCTGGCCGATGTTATCGAACCGTCTCCTCAATGTTGCCACATCGAAAAATAATAGATCTAATGTTCAATTATACGTACTTTGCTAAGTGATTTTGTAAAATGATGTTTTTCTTTATGTTATGATGATACATTGTTTTAAGTTTACGCGGTTATTATCATAATTAAAGAACATAATAACGGGTTCTTACCGTGTTTAAATTATGGATCTACCTACTCCACTCCAATCGCATCAATCATCCAGTGATCATGGCACTTGCAACAGTGTCGAAATATCGGGAGTTTCATATCCCCATTTAAACGCGGTAAAAACGCGTTATTATGTGCTTTAATTATGTTATGATGATTCTGTTAACCTTTAGATAAAGCTCATATTTTAACAGAGTTGTCTGTAGTCTCACATTAAAATAAAAGTTGTCAAAAGGATAGACCTCATAATGATAGGTACGATATAGAGGTATTCAAATATAATATCTAAAACATAAACATTTTGAATACTCTTACAATAACTGCATACCTAATTAAGGGATATTGTTTTCCTAACTCACTCGTGCTTAAGGAAACTCGCGAAGAGAAAATTAAATCGAAAAAGCTGGACTCGGACGGAATTCGGCAGCTCTTGCCGGGACGAGTGTATAGAGTAAATTTGCACGGATAGGATGAGGACCCGGTGGTGTAATGGTTTACACGCTCGTGGTCGTCCCGGCTTGACAAGAGCTGTGGGTTCAAATCCCGCTAGAGCCAGACGTTTTCTATTTAATTTTCTCTTTGTGAACTGCATAATTTTCAACAAGCTTTATAATCAGCTCACGTAGAAATTTGTCATCATTTCAGGGGGCCCTTCCAAATTGCTCTTTCATTTTACAAAAAAAGTTAAGAGGGTAAAATGGAGTCCCATAATTGGCTTCGCCTCCCCAAGTTCACGGGCAGCTGTTCAATAAATATTTTCGCCAGAAGGTGAATTCACTAATAAATTCGATCTCAAAATTGAATTCAAAACTCTTTAGAACCCGCAATTTCGTGTGACCACTGAACTAACATTTGAAATCAAATATTTTATAATGAAAATTGAATGACATTATCACTAAAACGCTTTCAATTATGTCACTAAATGTAATACATTTAATAAGTCGACATGCAGTGTATTGAAATAGAAATCATTTATTTTAGATATAAGTATTAGTATACTTAACAGTAGAAGTGAACATTGTAATTACAAACTTATTTCAAAAAAGAGACGCCAGCTCAGCAATATGTTGTGACACTCCGACATTGAGGGAGTGCCACAACGCTGATTTTCAGCTGTGCCCCAAAAAAAAAAAAAAAAAAAAACAAGAGCTGGTAGCTTTTTTGCTGGTAGCTGGTAGGCCTGGCAGTTCAGAGGGAAAATACTGCCAGAGTTTTGGGCGCTCTGCCTCAGTGTGGCGCGCTGGAAGATGTATTCTATTTATAATAAGCTATTTTTTTTAGTATTTTTTTTTTATTTTTATCTAATTTTTCAATTTCAATTTGCTATAACACTACACGACCCTAATCGGCAAGCCCGTGGCTTAGACATATCGGGCACGATGGATTGGCAAATGTAATTAGCGCTTTTCTTCGAACAATCGCGCTACAACGACGTTCAAAATCAGAAAGCTCAGTTCGATTGAGGCTCCATCAAAACCAAGACTATATAATGAGTAGAAGATCGGTGATTTTGGCCCGGGTGAGAGCCTTCAGCGCTCCCCATTTGTCCGGCCAAGTAGTTAATGCCATCTGTGGCAAATCTACAATAAGTCACGTCAAAAAAAGGTGATTTTTGATCAATATGACAGACATAGAGATATCGTGGCGGTTGACATCGCAACGTCTCTGTTTCATAGTCACCAGTAGTAAAAAGACAACATTCAGCCATGCTTGTGAAGTCAAAAAGGTAGATGAATTGCATTAATTAGCTTCTGTCTAAAAACTCACTCCACTCCACTCGTATCCATTTTTATAGTACGTCAACATTACGAACACGTGCACAATCGCAATAACTCATAATATAGGTATAAAAATATTCCCGACTCCAAATAGTCAAAGCATGACGCAGCATTTGTACGGAACACGTCCCGCGAGTAACGTCCCCAGCCGCAGATTTTACAAAAACTAATGGTTAGGACGTTTGGTAGCCACCCGACACGCTTTACAACGCGAATGATCATATCTTAATTTGAATCCAATGACCGACTTTCTAGGCCACGTTACATAAAAAAAAACATATAGGTGGTGCTGTCTAACTCCTACGTGATAGGTAATAACCTATTTTTTTGTATAGCATTGCTGCTTTTTATTTTGATCAGAATAATAATGATAATATATACGTCTGATATAAATGGGTATATGTATGTATGTATTTACATATTTCTATTTTATTTTTATTTATTTATTTTACTTTTTTTTATATTTATTTATTTATAGTATTTATTATTTTATACAAGATGTTGCACTGTCCCGCACCAAATTGTAATAATGTTTCCTATCCACTGGTTGCCTGGAAGAAATTGCTGCTTAGCAATAAGGCTGCCAGATTGTACTGTATCTATCATCATCTGTGTTAATTTGTTTTTTTATGTTGTGTGCAATAAAGTATATTTGATTTGATAATGGTTGGAAGATGTGTTGTGCCTAGGTGTAATGAAAAGGATAAATTCAAAAATGCTACATTGACCTTCAACAAGTTTGTCCATGATAATTACGTTGAATAAATGATTCTGATTTCTGATATCATTTTACACCCAAAACAAAGCTGAAAGATGCATACCTACCTATATCTGAAATCCATGAAATTAGAATGTTAAACGAAGCCATCATACAGCTCCATCTATATTCTTATTAGGGAACGTGGTCTGGAAAATGCCTTCTTGTAACGGTTTTAATAGAATTTGAATAAAAATTCAAAAACTTTGCTTTGGAACGAGTGGGGACTTTGGTTGAAATCGGGACAATTTGGATTGATAAAAAGTGGGAGTAATTGAAGTATATATAGAAAAACATAAACAACCTATATACGTGAAACCCACTGCAGGGCACAGGCCTCCCCTCAACCAACCGGAGGGTGGGGGGGGTCTTATAAGAATATAGGCTTCGAAAATGTTATATGAACTGCATAACTTAACTTGTCGACGTAAAAGCAATCAGGTTTATGCCTCACCAAAAAGTATCACAAGATTTCAAATCTCAAAACGGTTTAGTTATCCAATAAATTAATCCTTCGCTCCTGAACTGCCCGTCATTAAAAGAGGCAAAAAATCCCGAGATTAGATTCCCTCATCCCCCGGCGACGATTTTGAAAGTTCCCCTTTTTCGGTAAAAGACTAACGACATCCAGCGCAAAAACGTCGGATCACGCGATGAATCTCCGTCAAAGTTTTCAAACTAGGAGTTTTTGTGCGAAATAAATTGGCAGAGGAAATAGACGAGGAGAGCCGCCGGAACGAGGAAACATGCACAAATATTTACTGCGGCCTAGCTTTGGATAGAATCTATTTGATAGAATTCCAGTCTTCTATCGTGTGGGTTGTGAGGTGAATTACCAACCTCATCAACCCTGGTGTCAGGGTTTTTATTGAGCCGCCAAAAGCCCCTGACATTACATATATCAGTAAGTAGTATCCGGGACCAACGACTTAACGTGCCTTCCGAGGCACGGATCATCTTTAGGACTATCAGGTGATCAGCCTATAATGTCCCAACCAAACTAGGGATCACATAGTGAATTTTGTGATATGTCCCCAAAGGGATTCGAACCCGGGACCTCCGGATCGTGAGGCAAACGCACAACCACGGAGGCCGATTTCTAGTGCATAAGAAAGATTGCATCAAAAATGTGCTCAGGCTTGTATAACCTTATAATTATTATAATGCTTCTTAACACGTTGACGGACACTAAGTCACCCCACTTTGACACTAAATTTTTGTATGGAAATTTTGAGACTGCTGTAGCAGTTCTGTTGCACCTGTTCCAAATTATGTTATAAAATCGGACATGAACTGCTGTAGCCGTCGCCTGCCATAGCATTTCTGTCGCGTCTGTTACAAAATATGTTATGAAATGGGACATGAACTGCTGTAGCCGTCGCCTGCTATAGCATTTCTGTCATTCTGCACATTGTGGTTGCAGTGTAATGAGGCAGAGCTGCTATGACAACCGGACTGCTTCTGCAGCTCTGTCACTGCAAATATTACTTAAGATTCTATATATCACTCAACTGCTGAGGCAGCAGTATGTTATACCAGTACTGTCACTGCAAATATTACCTATGGTTCCATATATCACTCAACTGCTGTGGCAGCAGATTGTTATAGCAGTACTGTCACTTAATATACCTAGTAAATAAGGGACTATAGAAGAAAACAGCTGCTTATTATCTTCAACAATTATTATCTACAATTAGTATCAAAATAATTATAAATAAAACAATAAATAAATAACCAGTTTTTAATCATTATTGAGATCAATTAAGTACGATACATAAAGTAAAGAATCAGTTTTTAATCATTATTGAGATCAATTAGTACGATACTTAAAATAAAGAATCAGTTTTTAATCATTATTGAGATCAATTAAGTATGATACAAAACTTACAACTACTAGACACACTGAAACAGTGAAACAGTCTAATCAACATTTGGCATGAATCTACTTTATAATCACAGTAAAGTTTGTCTTTACTTAACAATCACCTACAACATGTACTTATTAATTAATGAATAATCAGTCTCAAATAATTAACAAGCAGTCTAACGTCATTAAAAGTAACATTGCCCATGAGCATCTAAAGTTTACGAATATGGTATGCCTCAAAGCAACCTGGACAGAGCGCCGGTTTGTCAAGGCAGCCTTTGCATCGGTAACTAGTTTCTTTCATAGTTTTATTAGCCCTACATTCCCGGCACTTCAAAAATACTTTAGCCCTTTTGTGGTTTGGTGGCACAGGTATCATCTCAGGCCAGTGATTTTGTATCCCTGGTTCTGCAGGTGAATCGGTAATGGGCTCTTCATCCTTACGTGATTTCCTATTTGCATTCCTGTGACTTATTTTCATCAGCTTCAAGCAGTCGAAACGCTCTTCTACTTGAATATAAGATCTGATAATGCTCTCTCTGAATTCAAGCATTTGCATTTTGTTATTACAATGTTTATTGTATATGTAGTATGCGTTCCACATCATCATGTCCAAAATGTGGAAAATTATCTTCTTGTACCATCTTATGGTTTTTTTGGGACTTGAATAATAAGCCATCATTTGATCGGACTTATCGATGCCTGACATATGAGCGTTATAATCCACCACTTCTACCGGCTTGAACATGGTCTTTCCATGTTTGTTTTTGCAGACAACCAGACGAGGATGATGCTTTGTAGTAATCATATTGACGGGTCTTTTATCTTTCCAGCGTGATACATAGACGTTTCCTCTCCGTTGCCAAACATGCTCTCCCTTTTTTAGATTTTGGGTGAATAGTGGTTTTGGATTGTCTTTTCTATCTTTTCTCAATGTACCAACTGTGTGTGTATCATGATTCAGCAATTTCTCTGACAGCGTAGTGCTGTTGTAAAAATTGTCCATGTATAAGACGTGACCTTTGAAAAGGTATTTGTCCATCAAAGTCATGACCAGTTTCTGAACTTTCGGTTCATTTCCTTCATCGTCTAGTACTGTACCTTTTCCTTCATAAATTTTAAAGTTCAATATGTAACCATCTGCGGTAGTAACGATGTAAAATTTTATGCCATATTTGCTCTTCTTTTGTTTCATATATTGGCGGAAGGAAAGCCTGCCTCTAAACAACAACATCGACTCGTCGAGGGATAACTCACATCCCGGATTGTATAAGTCTTGAAACCGTGTAATGACCTTTCTGACGAACAGATTGACTTTCTCCATCCCTTTACTATTTACTGTTGAAACATATAAACATCGCAGCAGTTGCTCAAATCGTCTTCCTGACATGGTATATGGAAATACCGGGTGAAAATATAACGAATCAGTGAAAGTAAACAATTTTCTCAAATGGCACGAGTTTACCTGTCCTTGCAGCAAGCAAAGTCCAAGAAACTTTCTTATTTCATCTGGGTTCGTAGGATGAAAGTTTTGTCTTCGAGCCCCTCTTGTATGTGGCCTCTGGGTATTACACAGTGCTTGACCATATGCGTTTGTACATGAAATAATCAGTTCTATCAGCTCTGTTGTCATGAACTGGTTCATAACGTCTATTGGAGTGGTATTATTGTCACAATGAAATGTAGGTCCTGTGGTAGAGTCATCGAAAGGTAATTCAAGTAAAGGTGCTGTAGTATCGGTCCATGGTTCATCGTCAACTTGAGGGTCCTGTGGTCTAACTTGTCTTCTTCTAACATTATCATTTCGGTTTATCAGAGGGGAATTAGATGTTATTTGCAAATCCGAAGCTGGCTGAATGCCGTCAACGTCTTGAGTTTGAGTGGAAAGTGAGACGGGAACGGACTGTGGATTAGGAGACTCCGATATATCTGAAGCCTGATCGATCCGATCGAGTTCTTGAATAGATTGACGTCTTTCGAAACTACTGCAAGGATGACTAACAGAAGAAATATCATTCTCTATCTGGTCGTGAATAGGCAGTTCTTGGTGATGATTGGGAGATGACAGTGAGGGCGAAGTCTGTCTGCTCTCCTGAAGACTTTGAATTGTTTGATGCCTGTCCAAATTGCTTACAGGCTCGCCTACTGAAGATACTTCAACTTCCATCTGGTTTTGAATAGGCGATTCTTCGTGTTTTTCAGAAGACTGAGGGGTAGTTTCTGTGTCCATCTGATGATTCTCGGTTGAGGGTTCAGGTCTGAGCTGTTCTGGCGTACCTTTACTAACGCACGACGTATGATCGGAATATTTCTCTGGCTCTATTTCAATTTGAGGTTTACCTAGTGAAGACGTTTCAACTTCCATAGGCGGTTCTTGGTGCTTTTGAGGAGACTGCGGGATTGTTTCTATCTCCATATGATTTCGCTCAATGGAGGGTTCGGGTCCGAGCTGTTCTGGTTTACCTTTATCTACGGAATCTTTTTCTTGCTCTATTTCAATTTGAGGCTTGTCTAGTAAAGACGTTTCAACCTCCATTTGGTTTAGAATAGGCGGATCTTGGTGCTTTTTAGGAGACTGCGGAGTAGTTTCTATCTCCATCTGATTTCGCTCGATTGAGGTTCCAGGTTTGGACTGTTCTAGCGTACCTTTACTACTGCACGATGCACGATCGGAATCCTCTGGTTCTAGTTCAATTTTGATGAAGTTTGTATGGGTATGGATATCTGCTGTGACGGTCATTGAACGTTGTATGGTTGATTGAACCTCTTCATCAGGCGTGTCTTCACTGATTGGTGTAGGCATTCTGGCTGGTTGAGACTGCAATGGCTGGTTGAGAGTGCTAGGCAATGGATCAGAGCAGCTGTTACCTGATTCTTCAGATGAGTCTTCATTACTATCCGGAACATAGTCTGCATCAGAGCCGTATTCACCATTTGAATCATAATACGGATCCACAATGGATTCGTCAGATGAGTCCCTGCTTTTCGTACCTCTGTCATCACTCTCTGAAGATCTTTCAGCCTCAGAATAAGATTCATCTTGAGAAAGCTCCTCTGTGGCTGCGATATCGAAAAGATTTTGCAGTTTGTCAACTTCCTGCACGTTTATTGATGTTTGAGGTTGTTTCTGGGCAGGAATCTTACGACATGTCTGCTTCTTTTTTCGTGCTGGAGCTTTCTTGGGCATCTATAAAGAATAAAGTACATTTTTGAGGTTATTTTACGACTAAACTTGCAATAATGATTCGTAAAGGGACGAGTAGGTTTTACTTCGAAAATAACCACATAACTTTGTCTTTTGAAGTAGTTGCATACATAAAAACACAAATCTATGTACATACCTTGAGTTACGAATGATATTTTGACGTTATTTCAATCGTAGCTTCACTATAACACGACTATAAAACGAGATATAGTCGTTGAGATTTGGCGCGAAAATGGTCACATGGGTGCGTCTGCGCAACACGACACTCGCCGGCCGACTGAAGAATATTCTATGGCACCGCGAATGGTATAGCCGCTCTGTCACTGTGGGGTGGGGCGGGGGGGGGGTGTGATATGTACTTTTTGAAACGGTTGCAGAAACTGTTAAAATTGACACAGAACAGATTGGAAAAAAATGCCAGTGACACAAAAAAATATTCTTCTTTATTTTGTATGAATGAAACGACTGTGATAGCAGTTCTGTCCAAAAATAAATCGCCAACTGGGAAGGCCATAGCAGCTCTGTCACTGCGGGTTGTCAAAAAGCGACTGCTATGGCCTTTCCGTCCGTCAACGTGTTAAAACCCCAAACAATACAATACATAAGTATTTATTGTAAAAATTGACATAAAGAATGAGATAAGATAGTCCATATGGTGTCATTATTGCTAAGGTAGCAATCACACAAATTAATCAAAACAATGAACCATCAATCATATATCAATCAATCAATCAATAATAATCAATGGTTTGGTATGTAACAAAATGAATAGTGAAAGTAAACCTAGTTTAATAACTAATATAGTCAACATTTTTCCTTATGTGTTTGACGGTTATGTATGTATGTACGTATCTATGTGTATTATGGATGTCTATAATTAAAAATATACCTAAGTCAAAAACTTAAACCCCCTGAAAAGTATAAGAAAGAAGAAAATAGGCATATTTCTCTGAAATTTTTCCGAATAGTTTAGTAAAAGCCGTGGTAGCCCAGTTGGTAGAACGCTTGCCTCTCACTTTGAGGTCGCAGGTTCGAATCCAGCATAAGCCTAAACCGCAATAATTGTCGAATTTGTTTTCGAATTCATGTTTGGATTATAAATGATTATCTCGTGCTTAGCGGTAAAGGAAAACATCGCGAGGAAACCCACATTTTAGAGAAATGCATTTTCGGAGGTATGTGACCTATCCTGTATTGGGCTGGTTTTCAGTTCGCGGGTTGGAAGGTCATAAAAACCGGACCTGTCAAATCTTCATGTTAGGTAAGCGGACCCTGTGAAAAAGCGGGATAATGCTAGGGGGGTGAGTGATGTTTAGTAGATAGTCGTGGTCGTATGCTATGGTAAGCAAAGTCTTAAGACAAATTGGTATTCGAGATTGGCAGCGCTAGAGTAGGTACCTACATAATGTTTGCTATAAATTGACTCGAAAAACTTGAATCGAATTTTAAGTTTACACTTGGAATATTAAGTTGCGAGTGAAGTTTATTTATTTCGTGCAAATGTACTTTTTACGAGATTTTTCTAGAATATGAATACTAAAATATTTTTATTGAAAGCTTAGGTTACATTAAATATGTTTCTATAAAGTAAACTTAGTTTTAAATAAGATTTTATTCAAAAAGTATAGTGCCGATTCGAATTCGAACTTAATTTCAATATAATTTGACCGGACTAAAACTATCTTCCCTTTCTTGCACTTATTGTTAGTGAAGGACGGCACTAGTTGAAGTACTGTTTAACTACAATTAGGTTAAGTTTGTATTACAAACGTAAAAATTAACCAAATAAAAATCATATGAAGACACTTGTTGGGCTGCGTTTCCATTGACGCGGAGCTGTGCGGAGATGAGCGGAGATGTGCAGGACTGGACCAATCACCGTGAGGGAGAGAGTTGTCAAGATCGTCTTCGTTTTTCACTCTCTCGAACTCTGTGATTGGTCAAATCCGCACATCTCCGCTTTTCTCCGCCCATCTCCGCGTCAGTTGAAACCCGGCCTTCAATCACTGCGTTCGAGAGAGCGAAAAACGAAGACGCTCTTGACAACTCTCTTCCTCACGGTGATTGGTCGATTCCTGCACATCTCCGCTCAGCTCCGCATCAATGGAAACGCAGCCTTAGCAGCTTACGGCCATTTAAGACTAGAGTAAGATCCAGCAAGGGTTAGGTCAGCAGCGCCTGATACGAATAGGTGTGGGGCGGAAAGTTACCAGTCTATACGCAGTAATATTCTTTATTCAAGGAAAAAGTACATTTAATTTGAATACATCAGATTGTTACCAGCTTTTAATCAACTAGTTGTGTACATAATGTATTACTGAATAATGATTTAGATACGCGACACTTCAAACATTTATCTACTCGAGTTCCAATAAAGATTGACTGTGAAAATTACAATTTTCAGCATTTACACTCGAAATGTAATTACGACGCCGTTTAAGAAGATTATAATTTAATATTTATGTTAGAAATATGTTGAAAATTCACATAATATTCTGATTCTGTGCTTATATTTAGAATTTGCAAACTAAAGTTAAAAAATGTCCCATCCGTATAATCGTCTATAATCGCGATTACGATTACTAGCGCTAGTAATCGTCTGTCACCAATAGTCACCAATAGTGCAGAGAAGACATACGAGGCTATATCCGAGCAATTTTACAGGACCAAAGACTAAAACTTTAAGTATGAACGGGATAGAAATATAGATAGAAACATCTCGAACCAAATAAAAATAAATATAAAAAAATACTTAAACAACACCTTTTAGACTCGTGTCCTAGCTAATTTATGTTATTAATTGTTAATTTCAGTGTGTTCCTACTTACAATTGACTATTAGATATAAGTTCATATTATTAGTAGAGACTCTTTCCTGCAGACAAACTGTTTAAACAGTTTTGCAGGGCATTGACAAATTGTATTTTTAGTGTTAAGATTTAATAAATAAATAAATAAATAAAAAATCATCACATCAGCGTCAAAACTAGAATGGCAAATCAACCATGTTAAAATTGACGTTTCTATTAAATACTTACTAAGTTAAAATCTCGCACCAAACAAAGGATATGACCACCTGTAATCGTAATGGCACGACCTTCCATTTCCGCAACCTCCCCCCCACCTCTACCTTCGACCATAAACTGTCAATAGCCACCAACTATAAAATATACTCGGCGGAGCGAAGAATCAATCACTAGCCCGCCTTACTTATAACTCGATAGAACTACCACAGGGCTGCCGGACGATGTGAATGTGGCTTAATGGAAAACAAAGAAAAGAGAAGGAAGTTTCTAGAACTAATCTAATAGCGAACAACTTCACGCATAAAATTAAATGAAGAGTAAGTAAAAAGTAGGAAATCCTTTTCTACGTTATTGTAGTATTGTCTAGAATCGTAGGCAGAGCGAGAAGTGTACGTATTTCGCAACCACACTTCTCATCGTAACACAAATACCATATGTGTCTTATAACCTCGTAAAAAATAAAAAATAAACATACTAACACGGCCCTTTGCGGCAGCCAACCACGGTATTATAATCCGCAACGTATAAGCGTATATTCTTGAACCCACAGCCCTGGCTCCTTGCAATAAAACCGGCGTAAACCCGTATAAACCGGATCCGGCTTTTAACGGCGGCCGTAAACGGACCGCGGCCGAGCCGAGCCGCTCGCCGCGCTGCTCGCCTGTTGAACCGAGCCCTCATAAACATGCTCGTAAACCGGCAACTTCGTAAAAATATGGCTTTATAGCGCCTTTGATTACGTGAAATGTATGCTACAGTAAAATGAGAGGATAAATAATAATAGCACGCCGCAGTGTCGTGCCGGTGCTTGTGTAAATATTGATGGGCCATCGTCGCTTTGGTGGCCATCAACCTATGATGTGGGAGCCCAGCAGACACTTCCAAATTACGACTGCGCTGCGGTATCGTCATAGCAATTTAGTTTACGCAGATCTTTTCCAATTTCACAAACAAAGCTTCATGTAAACGTGAGACGTTTAATGCAATTTAGAAGTTTTTACTAAAACTAGGTATACAAATCTCTTCAGAGACACAGGCTGAGGTTGAATTTCAGAGCTAGACAAACTTATCCCCGCTCAAAGTTGTGTAGATAAGAAGTTTTAAGGAAAACAAGCATCAACCGTCCAGCGGTAGTTGGAAAGAAGTTGTTTGTGAAGTTGGTAGTACTATGCCTTTTGTATGTATAATACTAGCTTTTGCCCGCGGCTTCACTCGTGTTAAATTCGGGGTAACACGATTCTCCTTTCCTAATGTACCATTTTTTACCTTCCTACCTTGAAAACTGCGAAAAGTCCAATATAAATCCCTCTTTGAAGGGGTTTCCAAAATTTTTTTGTTAGTCGCAAGTAGTCCGCATATTAATTTTAATTTTATACCTTGATAATTGCGCTCCATACAAACTTCCGCCCCCCATTTTAGGAAATTGGGGAGTTAGAACATACATACATACATAAACTCACGCCTATTTCCCACCGGGGTAAGCAGAGACATAGAATTCCATTTGCTTCGATCCTGATACACTTCTCTTGCTTCCTCCACATTCATCAATAGCTTCATACACGCACGCCGGTTCAGAATAGATCGTACTTTTCTAAGGACATCTCCAATTTGGTCAATGTAAGTCCTTCTAGGTCTTCCTCTGCGAGCCCTACCATCAACTTTTGCTCTATATACCGCTTTCCCAATTCTATCCTTCACCCGGAGTAAGAAAGAGACAAAAAATAGCCTATGTTTCTCTCCATCCGTTCAACTATATCCACTTAAAAAAAAACACGTCAATTCGTCGCCTTTGCCGTGAAAGACGGAAAAAAACCAGACAGACTCACACACACACTTTCCTATTTATAATGTTAGTTTGGATTTATGTAGAAAGGTATTGCGTCACTCGGAAACTTACACCAGGACTTTAGATGTCACGAACTATGAATAAGCGAGCTAGAAAAACAAATCATCGACATGATTAATACAGTTGTCAAGTTCTTCAGTAGTCTTAACAAGGGTTTCAGAACCCTTACGTACAAAGAAACTTCTGTAAGTATGAAAAATATATTTTCTCATATATTTTTTTTCGTAAGTCAGGAAACCCCCTCCAGTTGAATGAGGGGAGGCCTGTGCCCAGCGGTGGGACGTTTATAGGCTATGTTATGTTATGTTATATCAGGCAGGACCGAAAGAAAATCCATAGTCTCTGCTTACCCCGATGGGAAATAGGCGTGAGTTTATATACCTACGTATGTGTGTTTTTTTTCCATCTACCTGAAAACACCACGGTGCAGTTTGTTCTTTTTAACAAGTATACTTATTTTGGAAAACTAGCTTAGGGTTATAACTATAAATAAAATAATTATTTTATGGTAATTTTATGGTTTAGTACGATCTACTCTGAACCGGCGTGCGTGTATGAAGCGAATGATGAATGTGGAGGAAGCAAGAGAAGTGTGTCAGGATCGAAGCAAATGGAATTATATAGTCTCTGCTTACCCCGGTGGGAAATAGGCGTGAGTTTATGTATGTATTTTATGGTAATCCGCTAGATATAAAAAACACGATCATAAATAACACTCTCATGTCGTAATTTATTACAAGAGTACTTATTTATTTCTTTATTTTCCTTATAGCGTTCAGAATATACACATAAAGTGACCTTTCTGAGGTCGTGCGAGTATGAACTGCTAAGTAGAAACAAAGGACGGGAAAGCAGTCTGTTTCCACAATAATTACCTATTTCTGCAACTACTTAGCTTCTGAACTGGCACAATAACCGTTTCCTCCTCCAAATAAGGTCGGTAATGCTCCTACTTGCAATGAAAACGCGAAACTAAGCACGAACTTACTATAAACCAGTCGTGTAAGAAGTTCTAATAACCAAGTTATATGAAATACAGAATAGAATAACGATAAAAGGGATCCTAGGCTTTACCATGAAACGTTGTTCAGAACATAGATTGAAATTAAAACACATAATAACGGGTTCTTACCGCGTTTAAAGCAGGAATATGAGACTCCCGATATTTACTACCTACTCCACTCCAATCTCATCAGTCATCCCGTGATCATGGCACTTGCAACAGTGTCGAAATATCGGTAGTCTTATATCCTTGCTTTAAAAGCGATAAGAACCCGTTGTTATGTGTTTTAATTATGATAATAACCGCGTAAACTTAAAACAATGTATACGTAATTTGATTGACTTTGTCAGTCAATTTATTAAATAGTCATCCTAAACTGGCATTACGTTGTAAACCGTTCCCAATCCTCAATCACAATTCGTCTACAAGCTCCAGAACGTGAGCAATCACCCCTTTATGCCGCAATTTTTGCAACCAGTCAAAAAGCCATCAACAAAAACCCGTCAAATTGAAAATGCATTCATCAACTCGCGCCCGGGAGATATCAGCATGTCGGCGAGTTCCTTTTTTTGCATTCAAATACAGATTTTTTAATGTAAAAAACGAAGCTTCAGACATTCTGAAGCTAGTATGTGAGTTGTTCACAGAGCATAAAGCAAATTTATCTTTCGTTACATGAACTAACGTCATTTTCCTGTAGGATTAGAGGGCTGCGGACTTTTGTTTACATTGCTTTTGGTATCTCTCACTGTTTCCACGTTCATTTACTCGTTCAAATCTGTTTTATCATTTCATTTTAAGAGACGAGTATGCTTTAAACCCATTCCGGTTAATAGAACAGTGAAATTCAACGTAAAGTCTCGGGACTTACAATTCTTTTCATTTTATTGGACTAAAACCGATACTTCATTGCCTTCTGTATGCAGCCAACCGAATTAAACTGTAGTGGGACCAACCACCAATCAAAGACAGTGGTGCAAAACAAAGCAATTCTGTAAAGTACGACCGCAACACAACACGAAACTGATTACACGATCGTACGCAGCGCAAACAAGTACAACCTTAGCGCAACGCAGCGCAGTCGAGCGCTTTCCAACGCCTACGAGAATTTTCGAGTATATTCCACAGTAAGTATTTGCGAGAATTCACGGTTATTCCAGTATAGGAACGAATGTTAGCGGCAACTATTAATCAGTATAGTGCATTCAGGAGGATGTAGATTGCAGAAGGAATGTTCGAATTGGGCTCTTTCCGTCACAGTCATGCCATTCGTCTTCCAGCGTAGCTGCTCTGGTACACTTACTAGCTCTGTAAATGCCACAAAATGTATGGGCTACGTTTATTTTTACCTCTGAGAGAATATGGTGGAAATGTCTCAAAAACATAATAGGTATTTGATTTTATTGAATTTCGATTTCATTTTGAAACTAGTTTCGCCGTTTTATTCCTTTCACTTTCAAATGAGAGTAAGTAATTATATTATAATGGATGGATGGAGGAGCTCGGTGGCGCAGCGATAAACGCACTCGGTCTGCGATTGTTGAAGTTAAGCAACTTTCGCAAAGGCCGGCCATAGGATGGGTGACCACAAAAAAAAAAAGTTTTCAACTCGAGCTCCTCCGTGCTTCGGAAGCCACGTTCAGCCGTTGGTCCCGGCTGCATTAGCAGTCGTTAATAACCATCAATCCGCACCTGGGCCCGCATGATGGTTTAAGGCCCGATCTCCCTATCCATCCATAGGGAAGGCCCGTGTCCCCAGCAGTGGGGCAGTTAATGGGCTGATGATGATGATAATTATAATAACATCGTAGCATTAATTTAGAAATGTACGGAATGTCAAATTTCTCGATTCATTCCATGCGGATCCAGATGCGAGACGGCGAAATGTTAATCACTTATTATGGCAGAATAGCACGACTGTTTAAACTTAAACTGTAATTGACGTTCCATTTACAAAAAGTTGATCAACTACCTACTAAAAATTTCGTAGTCGGTCAACGAGCGCAGCCGCAGAGAGGGCGAGTGTCACAGTGGGCAATAAATCACCGCGGTGCATTTAGCCCGGCAAGGCGGCCGGCCGCGGAATGCACCCGCCTCATTCATTCTGTTCAAAATACGACCGCCGGAGCATTCTACCAACACTGCGCTTCTACTAATTCATACTCTCTGACCCGAAATTAAATGCCATGTACCGGTTATATACGCGCGCCGTATACAGCCGCAGATGCTATATAGGGATGCCATCGTCTAATTAAATTAACTACTAAATAGTAGAAACCGCATTGTCACGTAATTACTATTGCTATTGTGAGCTGGTTATAGGCCTAACAGGTGGCAACAAATGAATCTCAAGATACAATAATTATCAAGATTTGAACTTAGAATTATTACAAAATGAAAAATGTACGATTAACTTGATCGATATGTTATTTATTTACTTATTGTTATTGTATGATGATGTATTACCCAAGCATGAATTCAAACTCATGAGATCGAATTCATTGGCTAGACACTACATTGTAAGTCAAGAGTTGTGAGTTGTAGTTGTGTGTGTATTATCTATATAACTATAAACGTTTAAAATTTTCTTTGTACGCGTAACAAAGAACGTTCAACATTCCTTGACACTTGCCCACCCCAATATAGATGTTCATAACAGTTAGTCTATAAATATCTTGAAGACCCGAGTGTGACGAGGCGTGGAGTATAATGAGCTGGTATAAATCAGGATGACGGACAGACAGACAGACGAACGTGATTAACATAACGCGACGGGCGGAGCCGGGCGGGATTATTTATATCGCGGGATAAAACTAATGAGCGACACAATGACATCAAACCGTATGACTTTAACTTCTGGTATCATCGTATCTATAACGGCGTACGTATATCGGCCTCCGTAGTACAGTGGTTGCGCGTTGAGCTCACGATCTGGAGGTCCCGGGTTCGATTTCCGCTAGAGACATATCACATAAATAGTTTATGGTCCTTAGTTTGGTTAAGACATTACAGGCTGATCACCTGATTATACATTGTTTTAAGTTTACGCGGTTATTATCATAATTAAAATATATAATAACGGGTTCTTACCGCGTTCAAAATACGGATATGATACTCCCGATATTTCGACACTGTTGCAAGTGCCATGAAAATTAAAATCGGGAGTCTCATATCCCTATTTTGAACGCGGTAAGAACCCGTTATTATGTGTTTTAATTATGATCACCTGATTGTCCGAAAGGAAGATGATCCGTGCTTCTGAAGGCACGTTAGGCCGTTGGTCCCGGTTGTTACTTACTGATGTAAGTAAATAGTCGTTACATGAGCCATGTCAGGGGCCTTTGGCGGCTCAATAGTAACCCTGACACCAGGGTTGATGAGGTTGGTATCCCACCTCACAATCCACACTATAGAAGAAGATCGTATCTATAGCGTTATCTCGTTTCCCTTTACCTAACTTGAAGATTGGCAAGTGTGGTTTTTACGCGAGCGACCGCCAATCTGGCGGGTTAGCCAAGTTGCAAACGAATACGACAGAGATAAAAATATAATAGGATTGACATAAGGTCACATGTCCCTCATATCAAGAAGTCACGTATCTATAATGATGAGTCTAACTACATTACAAACGAATGCAGATATTTTCGTTGTGACCGTATAAATAGTTTGTGAATTTCCGATTATGTAGTATTTATTTATTTTATTTTTACAGTTTTACATTTAGCCATTACAGTAAAAACCAATTCGACCAAAACAAACACACAACAGACTAAACAATTATTTTTTTTAACTAGAACAATAGCAAAATGCCACATCTGTGAATTTGTATGGTAAGGTATACAATATACAAAAGTCGTTATTCAGTAGTTATTTCAGTAGTATTTTAAAAGAATAGTGTGAGATGCGATGAAGTGCGAGGGAAAATAAACAGGATAAGAAAGTTTACGTTACAGCTGCGGTTAGTCCATACCGGGATTATTTTGGGCTCCCCGGCCGGCCAACAACACCCCGTATATACCGATAAATGTCCAGCGAAGAATCCCAGGACTTCATAAATTTATCACTCACTTGGTTTAGCTGGAAAGGAGTGATAGCATAGTTTAGGAGTAAAAACATTTGCTTAGGTGATTTACTTAGGTCCTTTTTGGAATCAAATGAATTATACTAAGTTCCACATTATGACTATCACAATATTAACCAAGATTATTGTACAGGTGCGAAGTAAAGGTATTGTATAAAATAATATAAAATATTGTATTTTTTTTAATTTATTTTCCATTCCATACTTTTGCGACGGGAAATTCCAATTGATATTAACTCAAAATCATGGTCTGAATCATCACACTCAGTATTCGTGTGTGTCACTAACACCTTGAAATTTCAAAAATAATAAAGTTGAACTATAACTGCAGTAACTATCCTGTTAAATCCACTTTAGACCGTTAGTGTAACACCCGTATATTTTATCCACTAGATATTGGTGCTAATTCCTGTAAACACCATTTAATTTTATTTTAAGGTATATCTATCATTTTCTTATCCGCCGAAAAGAAAAGGGACGGGTAATCGACAAGCATAAATTTTATGGAACACACGTCAATTTTAAGCACAAATCTAAAACAACCGTCTAAAAATTTTACAATGGCCAATAACCCGACAGAATTATGTAGCACACGTCAAACGGTTTGCATACCAGCGAGATACCTTTTTGATTCGCCCGGGTTATTCATTCATTTACTCATTCTTCCTAAGATTAAGAGCTGTCAATCATCCGTCCCTTTCCTTTTCGGCGGATAAGAAAATGATAGGTATAACTTAAAGTAAAATTAGGATGTGTCTGCAGAAATCGGGGCCATTATAATATTAAACTTCGTCCAAATCTATCGTCGAACGAACATCAAGTGTCTGTAGGATATTTATTTTTTATTTGTGGTTATGTTCACCCCGCTATGGAGCACGGCCGTGACTCTACGTTCATCATCTGATCTCATCATCTCCCTAGCGCTATCTCTTTCTCACAGGGTCCGCTTAACTATCCGGCGAAGTTCTTTTTATTTATTTTTCTTTTGATTTTTTTATTGATTTTGTATATTTGTGAATTTATGTGTGTACTTATGTTAAATTCTCACTACGTCAAATTTCAGAAGCCTGAAATTCCATGGACTTTTCTTAGTGTAATGCGAAGATGATATTGAGAGTAGTGAGTACATTCTGACCGCGAACACAAATAAACGCAGCAGTTTCCTGCATCTCAGTGCAGATCTCTTAAAATATCGCGCATTAACGAGGTGCGTGTGCGCATTAATTGCTTTATAAATAGCATACAGTTAATATCACTCTGCGAGTGTCCCAGTGAGCGCGACGGGCGAGTATAAATATAGGTTTTATATAAGATAAGCTCACGACTACATCCCAATTGGGGTAGTCAGAGGTACATCCATCGCAAGATGAACTGAGCACCCACACGTTACCGAACTTTCTGTTTATTTTTAAAATACTGCGTTTCAACTAAATCACATAAAGAAATAACAAGAAGAAAGAAAATAAATTATTTTAGAACTAAGTAGGTAGGTACACAGAAAAGAGGAGTGAACAAAATAATTAATTTAAACCTTATCTCTAAAAAGCGACATCAGCTCAGCAAAAAGTTGTGACACTCCGACGTAGAGGTGCCCCAAAAATACTAAAATATTTAAAATAAGCTTAAATCTTAACAAATAGGTAAGTACTTAGTTAAAATCTCCCACCGAACAAAGGATATGACCTGTAATCGTGATTTCATTTTTCTTTCTGATTTGTCCCCACCGGGATTTAAACCAGGGACGTCGGGATCGTGAGCACAACGCTCAACCACTGGGTCATGGAGGACGTTGTCCCGTCGATAAAGACAAGCACGTACCGCTTAGGTTACAAGCGCACAGACATGCGTCGAGAGAAAGCCAGAAATAAGATTGTCTCCTTCGCTATGATTAGGCAATTTCGGCGCATCTCCATTTCAAAAGGGAACAACGAATTAAACAGATTTATGTTATAATTAGTTGTAAGTATAATTATTTTGTAGCGGGCCTACCTACTAGGTGGACCGACGATCTGGTGAAAGTCGCGGGAAGCCGCTGGATGCGGGCAGCGCAGGACCGATCGTCGTGGAGATCCTTGGGGGAGGCCTATGCCCAGCAGTTTGGCGTCATACGGCTGATGATGATGATGATGATAATTATTTTAATTATCGATCGCCATCGACTCGCAAAGAAGAATTTTAATTATTGTAATTCGTGTATTTTTATTTTTTTATTAATGTATGTATGATAATGTTTCACTCTCACAGGCTTGCTGGAAGAAATTTCTGTTAGAAATAAGTTGTGCCTTTTGCCTCTCCTCATGTTGTCATGTTGTGTGTCTGTGTTATACTGTGTACAATAAATAATTAAAATAAATAAATACCTAAAATAAGAGTAAGTTTATCCTGTAAATGTTTTGTAAATTTTTGTGCAATAAAGTGTTTTATTATAATTTGGTAGTAGGCTGAGCTGTAGGCCATCTACGGGGTCCACAGGTGGCGGATAGTGGAACGGCCATCAGATATGATGGTTAGCTGCGAATATAAAAATAAGCAGTCCCCGACCAAACAGCGACAGGATTAGCAGAACGTAGTGGGTAGCTCACTGGGACGGGCTAACCTATAAAATGCTACTTAGGTTCTATGACGATCTTGTGACGTAGCGAGTAGGCGCCGCTACTTTTAAAGCGCACCCCTGATGCCGGGCAGCAGCGGTATCAGTCCTGGTTGGAGGCCGAGGAAATGGAATCTGGTAGGGCTCTAGCTAGAACATCGGTCGGTGTACTGCGGAACGGAAGGCGATTGGGGCAACCACCGTTCTAGACGCCCTATCTATGGAGTAATGGCGATTACTCCACCGACAAGAGCGCAGCTCTTAAATAAAGAGAGAGATTATAATTTGTATGTCGTTTCCATATCTCTTTCCATATCGCGTGCGTGGGGCCGAAGCCAACACGTAGAGGGCCCACAAAAAGCTCCCGCGCCGCCGCTCTTCCAACAATAAATACATATGATCACGCTTATTTCCCATTGGGGTAGGCAGACACCTCGGAATTTCATTTACTACGATCCGGGACACACCACATCACTTTTGTTTTCTCTCTCTCATCAAAATGTTCATAGACGCTGATATTCAGTTCGCGGCGTAATCGCTAACAGCCGGCCGTACATTACAGTACATTCCACAGTATTACACACCCGCAATGTAAAGAAGCGTTTACAGTTTACACTACGCGGCTTACTCATATGAACTGCTTCTGTAAATAAAACAAAACATTAATTGTCCGCGCTGCGTTTTAGCCGGTAATTAAACAGATTTAGGTAGAGTAATTGCTGTTCCCTGTAACCGCTACCGACTGTATATATACTCATAGTCTTATTACAGCTTCCCTTTGAACTAAATGCAATGAGTCACATAACTACCAGCTTTAAGGCTAGGTCTTTAGAATGACAGAACGATAATCTTCACAGTAATATCGTTTAGAATAAGCAGTGCCACAAGTCAACATATTTTCTTCTATCGTGTGAGTTTAATTACCAACCTCATAAACCGTGTTCGGGTTACTATTAAGCCGCCAAAGACCCCTGACATGACTCATGTAACGACTATGTACTTACATCAGTAAGTAGTAACCGATACCAACGAAACAACAAACAAAAAAAAACAAAAATACTATTATTTTTGTATATATAATATATATATATATATATAAATATATATATTACTATATGTATATGTGTAGGTATATGTTTCTGCCAATATTTTTTCTTTTATAATAGAATATGTTTATTAATCAACAAACTTAAAAATTACTGGCGGACCCCGCGCTAAGGGAAATCCTGTATCGCGGAGGTCCTGAACGTACGTTGTGTACCCGAGAAATGAGAAAATAGAAAATTATCACGTCAAATCTTTACAACGCCATCTGTATTATTTGTGGGGAACATAACCTAGAAAGTCATTCATTACCAAAGGACTCAAGTTTCCCCTGGCAAAAATTAAGGATAATTTCGCTTCGTATTCCCCTTATACAGTCCGTTGCAACCGTTAAACAGATCCTTGACAAACGAGCGGCCGCCATTTTAATCTTAATTAGTGCCCTCGGACAATCAATTCCCTTCAACAGTAATTTAGAACAAAATCACGAAACGAGAATTGCTTATTTAATGAAAAATAATTCTTTATCATTAACGCTGTCATAATTCCAACTTTTTGGCGGTCGAGAAAAAGTTTTTTGCAAAGTACTTAATATTCTGG
This sequence comes from Pectinophora gossypiella, assembly GCF_024362695.1. Classification (NCBI taxonomy): domain Eukaryota; kingdom Metazoa; phylum Arthropoda; class Insecta; order Lepidoptera; family Gelechiidae; genus Pectinophora; species Pectinophora gossypiella. Next base: position 491,020 of record NC_065405.1, read on the forward strand.
CACAGGGGGCTGGCGGTTCTGAAATTAACAAGAACAAACTTCTGCCAACATAAAGATGTACAAACAAAGCCTTTGATATAGAGCCGCTTTTTGTGAGAAAAATAAACGAATTTACTTTAAGTGTTGCCGGCATGACTCAGCTGAGATAGCTCGCCTTCCAAGTCATGGCTCTGTCAACGAATATTTGATTTCGAGGCGTGGAAATTCAAAGCCCGTATGTTTCATACAAGCAGAGAATAAAATCTATCATTTTCGTAATAATCTATTCGTTTATAGAAAAAGAAAACCTCCGACCAAATAAAAGTGCTCAATTATTATGACAAATGGTTAAAAATGCTAAACCCAAAAGCAAAAAAATAACTTATCCCACATATGCTTGCAAGCAAACTGAGCGTGTATCATTCCTGTCACACTTAACCAACGACCTGATGACCTTGAAGACCTGAACCGATTTCCACCAAACATAGCTAAAAACACTCTCGACTGATATACCTTTCAAACAAAAAAACCGCATTGAAATCGGATCATCCGTTTGGGAGCTACGATGCCACAGATAGACACACACACACACACAGAAACGTCAAACTTATAACACCCCGTCGTTTTTGCGTGGAGGGTTAAAAAAGTAGTTAAATAAAAAGAAACATTTTATTTGAGAACAGTCTTTTGATTTGAATCTGTATTCTCTGCGGAGATCGCGTGGCTTAACTTTGAAACTATGTCACAATAACTTTTTTGACAAATTAAACTGCAAGTCTCATTAAATGTCAAGTTTTATAGTGCGACAGGGTTCTAAAGTGGGTACATGATATTGCTCATGACTGTACTATGCACACCTGCCAACTCCTTCGGCTATACAGGCGTGATGCTATGTTGGTTATATTATGCTATGTTTTAATTCTTCTTCTGTCGTGTGGGTTGTTGTGAGGTGAATTACCAACCTCATCAACCCTTGTGTCAGGGTTATTATTGAACCGCCAAAGGCCCCTCAAAATGGCTCATGAATGTAACGATTACTCACATCAGTAAGTAGTAACCGGGACCACCGACTTAACGTGCTTTCCGAAGCACTGATCAGTGATCATTTTACTTTCAGACAATCAGGTGATCAGCCTGTAATGTCCTAACCAAATTGGGGATCACAAAGATGATTTTTGTGATATGGCCCCACCGAGAATCAAACCCGGGACTCCCGGATCACAGAGGCCGTTTCCGTTTGGGAATGTTTTGCTTTGAAATATTGACTAATTTCTATTTTGATATTGTAACATGTAATTTTATTGAAGCCGCATTTATACCCGCTAATTATCACTTCGAGAATATTTTATGGTCACAGTTTATGGGTGGGTGATGGCCTATTTATTTCAATTTTATTGTTTTATGACTAGCACTATCTCTTTCTGGCACTCGTGGTGAATGAAAGACGACACTAATATAACTATCAAACTAAAAAAAATAAGTTTTGTCCGCTAGAAACATCACCACTCCAAACGTAATAGGAAGTAGTGGGACAAAAAGTTAATATAGCTGGCAATTGTCCAGAGCAAGTGACCCGTCCCCATCGGAGCTGCGAGGGTGACGTCCTGCGGTGGAACATCCAAGAGCAAGTAGGCTAGTCAATACAAATAATCACGCCCGCAATCATTAACGGAGTGAGCAGAGTCACAAGTAAACATGAAACAACTTGCAATCACTTTTGATACGAAATACAATATAGTAAATATAGTAAAAATACATTAGATATTATAATTAGATAGGTAGTACAACAGGTGGCCTTATTGCTAAGGTATCATCTCTTCCAGGCAACCTTTAAATAAAAAGTTGAAGTTGAAATACTAAGATGGATATGATGAACGTAAGGTGATCAGCCTATTGGGTGTACTATGGGACCACGGTCTTCTTCTATCGTGTGGGTTGTGAGGTGGAGTACCAACCCCATCAATCCTGGTGTCAGGGTTACTATTGAGCTGCCAAAGGCCCCTAACATGGCTCATGTAACGAATACTTACTTACATCAGTAAGTAGTAACCGGGACCACAAAGTAATTTTTGTGATATGTCCCCACCGGGAATCGAACCGGGAATCGTTCGTGAGCCCAACGCTTAACCTCTGGACCACGGTGGCTTCAAATGAAATAAAATAAATAAACACCTACAAACAACAACACTGCCAACGTAAAAATAAAATACACGTCGTGATTACTTTATTGTTGTGGTGAGAGCAACTGTAGCTGTGATTCAGAGATTCAGAGATGCACCGTAAGTGCTAAGTAGTTGCGCACGATTACGAGAGAACAACCGTAGAGACAGGCACCCGCCATTTGTCTCCAAAGAGAAGTGCAGAAAGGTGCGGTGTAGGGGTGTGTGTATGTTGCTCTAGTTTCACGCTTGATTCCTTCGTCGTCAGGTATTTTTATACTTTTTATACCAAATCACACACAGGAGCTCGGTGGCGCAGCGGTTAACGCGCTCGGTCTGCGATTGTTGAAGTAAAGCAACTTTCGCAAAGGCCGGTCATAGGATGGGTGACCACAAAAAAAAAAAAGTTTTCATCTCGAGCTCCTCCGTGCTTCGGAAGGCACGTTAAGCCGTTGGTCCCGGCTGCATTAGCAGTCGTTAATAACCATCAATCCGCACTGGGCCCGCGTGATGGTTTAAGGCCCGATCTCCCTATCCATCCATAGGGGAGGCCCGTGCCCCAGCAGTGGGGACGTTAATGGGCTGATGATGATACCAAATCACAACAGCCTCCGTGGTCTAGTGGTGAGAGCGTTAGGCTCACAATCTGGAGGTCCGGGTTCCACTCCCGATGGGGGACTGTCGAAATCACTTTGTGAGACTGTCCTTTGTTTGCTAAGGACTTTTCACGCTTGAATCACCTGATTGTCCGAAAAAGTAAGATGATTCCGAGCTTCGGAGGGCACGTTAAGCCGTAAAAACACCTCCACCAACCCGCAGTGGAGCAGCGTGGTGGAGTATCCTCCATACCCTCTCCGGTTGATTGAGGGGAGGCCTGTGGCCAGCAGTCGGACGTATATAGGCTGTTTATGTATGTATGTATGTATACCAAATCACAAATAAGTATAAAGACCTTGCACAGGACCGAAAAGGATGGTGTGAAAGAGAGGACGCCTGTATCCAGTGGATAACGGCCTTGTTCCACGTTTGCTTCTTCTGTCGTGTAGGTACAATTCAACTGATTAGTTTGTGAAACTATATCACCGCAGTAGTACAATCTTAGTATAAGTATCTTATTTTAGAAGTGATTAAACAAAATGGATGAAACAACACATGTGTAGTTTATTACTTTATTCAAATGCTGTGAGTGTGTGTGTGTGTTTGTGAGTGTGTGTGTGTTTCGCACTGGAAAGTCCTATTTCACAAACAAATTGGGTTTCTAACTCGCTTTTGTTAGCTTGACTTGTATTTTTATACTTTTTCTATTTCGATGGTCTTCCGAATAATTTACTCTCCATGTATGTTAAACAAAGGCGGGGACAAGATGCAACCCTCTCTCACTATTTTTTTACAAAAGAAAAGAATAGCATAAGAGGACAACTGTCAAAAATTGCTATTAAAATGAAGAGGAAGAAGCCTCTATAAACACATTCCATCCCATCGAGCAAATTATAGTCACAAGTGCATTTCAGCTCCAAATTCGTTCGTAAAACTCGCGAACAGCAATATAGCTTAAATAGGCCATAAAATAAGTTTTTTGTGTGGCATCCGTGGCTGAAGTGCGCTCGCATCGTTCGTGTAATGAGCACAATCAAAACTTCTCCCACACCACTGCAACCGTTACAGCAACGCGATGCATCTGCTCGGCACTACATTGTTCCGCGGCATATTACGCTTAAAACATAAAACGTTTTGTTGTTTCGAATGAATGCTAGAGTTGGCTCCGAGAATCCGTGAGTTGACTCGTTTGTTGTCGGAAATAAACATAATTCAGTCTGTTATAGTGTAATGTTTATTTTAGAAAAGACGTTAAGAATCTCTTTGATTTCATCTTTTACTTTACGCAATATAATAACTTATATTTGGTATTAAACGGTACTAGTATATTTGGCATTACAAATTAGATTGTTCGACCTACTCAATACAATAAATAATGCATTAATTAATGTAACTTGGAATCTGCTACAGACGGTCAATTTAAGTTTGAAGATTGACTGTGAACTTTAAAGAGTCATTGAACAGAAACGAGTTACATTTCCCCTAATTGTGTAACTTTTCTGCGAAAATGTATTCCAATTAGTTCCGATTCAGTGAGCGAATCCATTGAACTAACCCACGCCCGACTCTACCGGTGAAGTGGCGTCGTAAAGGCCAATGTTTCTGTGTAAAGTTTTATGACTCTCATATCGTTTGTTTCCAAAAACAGTTCTTTTTACAGCGTGTTAGTTAGAATAAACATATGACTCAGATTGTGACAAAATGAGTCTATGAAACGGATATGGGGCAGCACTAAATACGGGGTATAGTGGTACGTGTAATTTTGTGAAATTTCATACGCTGCTGTAGTCTTTTAGCCGCTTCCAAGTATCCAGATAGTATGCAAAGCGTTGCTGACATGTTCCAAAATGGTAACAGCGCACTTGGAGTATTGGACTCGTACTTACGTGCAGTTTGTTTCAACAAAATTCAGTTTATACATATAAAAGTTATTATGAAGACTGACCAGAAGTGCATTAGCAGCAACAATGATAGTACATATAAGTCCACGAAGTGACCCCGGAATCTTTTAAAGAATAGAAACATTTTTACAATGTTCAAATAGACATCATAAAATATCCGAGACTACAAATAATAAAGGAACAATAGAGGTATTACAACTCTGGTTTTCACAGAGGCGGGCGGGTACATTTCCATTTCATAACACTACTTCAATGAAATAACTAGAGTGCAAAAACTACGGTTTCTTGAATAGAATCCCTCGCGAGCTCTCCCAGGATTGTTCACATTTTTCCCTCAATTTGCACTATCCGCCCTCTCCACGCTGATCCCTCGCAGAATATTATTTTTCTTATATTTTCCTTTTGTTCAAGAACTAAATCTTTTCATTCGCTAACAGTTTCATTGGAGTTTGTTACGGATGTCTTCGCGACTCGGTCAGTCAGGATTGTCTGATAATACCTTAGTGATGGGTTGTTTGATCTTTTGAACTAAGTTGTCTGCCATATTATTCCAATCCTTTACAGGAATATGCTTTCCAGTGAATGTTTCCATCGAAACGTTTTCTCTGAAAAAAAGAGTCGGAATGTTCGACAATGATGAAAGTGAAGGCTTCGTAAAAGGGTTGCCCGACATCTCCCCCGTTACACGCGAGCGTTACAAAGGCTCCGCCATATTTTCGTTGGATCGCAGTTGCCGCGAAAAAACCTCTTTTATTAATAAACAATGTTTTCATTTTCATAAAGCCGCCTCTACACTAGAGCAATCTAGGCAAGTACGTACATCACACACGACACTCTCATATAGTATTCATTGAGGCGCAGCCGGGGGAGGGGCGCGGGTGGCGTGGGGGGATGGGGGTTCCGTATGAACAAAGGCGGAGTTTTTCACAGCAATTTATTACGAAGCAGCCGGTATAGTGCGGGTCTAGATCCAGTAAATGAGAGTGGCTGGAGTGTTGCGGCGATCGCCGGCCCGGGTAGCTCCGGCAAACGGGTTCAACACTAAACTGCGCAAATAAATTCTTGTGTGAGAAACGTTGCAGTACATTACGTGCAAGCAAAGATAGCATTACTATTTTATCGACATTCAGGACCGAGGGAATAAACCAGCAACACGCCGGCGGCGCCCTGGTGAAGCAATAACGTCGTCCGTACACTATCTCCGCGATAAATTCTTTCCAATTATTATTGCCTTTTGGACGCCGAACTCTAATAAAAATATTTTTATGTGACAAACAAAATATTCGCCGCATATTTTCCGCGAGTCTGCTTGCATTACGGCAACGTGCGGGCTTTATTGAATATCCGAATGTATCGTGCGTATCAACTTGATATGTATCAACTCGGTATTATTGGTTCGATGCATTATTTCGATCTCATTTCGGGCGGATACGTTAATTTAATCCATATATTTATGCCGTCAAGGAGGAAAGAAAAAGCGATATAACTTATGTAGCTGTACGTATAAATATACTATACAAAGATATACGTACATAAATGATAGGGTAGGGATGAATAGAGCCTTGAGTTATCAGAAACCATCCGATATTTATGTCTTAAGATGAATATTATGAACGAAAGTAAGATGATCCATGTTTGTTAAGCCATTGACCCGGCTACTACTTAATGATGTAATTAAGTAGTCGTTACTTAAGGAGGCTCAATAATAACCCCAGAATTGTTGGGGTTCGTACTTCACCTCACAACCCACACGATAGTAGAAGAACATAACTAGGGAGGGATTGCGTTTCGTGGATGCGTTTGAGCTAGCCAGGGGTACGTTACCTAGACACGTTAGTGTCTTCCGAAGCACGGATTGTAACCATGTGTGTGTGTGTGTGTGTGTGTGTGTGTGTGTGTGGACTTTTTCGAACAATCAGCTGATTTAGCCTGCAAAGTCTAGTATCATACATAAATAGCCTATATACGTCCCACTGCTGGGCACAGGCCTCCTCTCAATCAACCGGAGGGGGTATGGAGCATACTCCACCACGCTGCTCCACTGCGGGTTGGTGGAGGTGTTTTTACGGCTAACAGCCGGGACCAACGGCTTAACGTGCCCTCCGAAGCACGGAATCATCTTACTTTTTCGGACAATCAGGTGATTCAAGCCTGTAAAGTCCTTACCAAACAAAGGACAGTCTCACAAAGTGATTTCGACCATGTCCCCATCGGGAATCGAACCCGGACCTCCAGATCGTGAGCCTAACGCTCTTACCACTAGACCACCGGAGGCTGTTAAGTCAAGTATCACAAAATGATTTTCGAAAGTGTGCCCCATTGGGAACCAAAACAGGATCTCCAGATCGTAACCTAATGCTCTAACCACTAGACCACGGAGGCAGCCTGATGACTCCACCAGAAGGATATTCTGAGTGTGAGTATGCTCCATACCTCGTCCGGTTGTTCAAGAAGAGGTCTGAGCCCCGCAGTCGGACGTGTAAAGGCTATTTTGTATATTATGAAGTGATATTAGATCGGCTACTTATTTGAAAATGAGCATTTTTCACAAACAATATTAAAATACAAATAATGGGAGATTCTTCCTTCAAGAACTTGTCGCATAACTTCTATATTAAGTATAATTCAAAAGGTACATAATTTCACAAACTTGGTCGACTTATTCGTGTTAAGTTTGAAAAGTAGATTTTTCTAAGTCTGTAAGTGAAAAGTTGGCGAGTTGGTAATAGCATGCAATTTTCATATTCCCGCGCTGGTGATGCTTTCTTAAGCGATTATTTGGAAAGTGACGGTAATAACTTGAACACTTACACTTAGGAATAATAATGTTCACGCAATCAGTTTTCTGGGATAGATGAAAAAGATACAAGAATACGTTTTGATGGCTACTCATTTTGTATATGTTTAAACAACGCAAGTCTCGACATAATAGGTACGTATATATAACTCTTTTTAACCGACTTTCAAAAAAGAAGAGGGATATTGAGATTACCCGCATATGGAATTAACCATTTGGCCGGAAAAAACTATTCCAACTTATTTCCAAATAAATCGATAGTTTTTAACTATTCAAAAGTAACTGAAAAGCCACGTCAAATTATACTGCTTTATTAATTGCTTTTTTTTGTTTTCATATGAATTAATAAGCGACCTCGGTGCACTCTTTAATTATTCATTTAACAACCAAAAGTTTAAAACTTCAGCCTGTAAGGTACTTTAAATAACACAATATAGCATAACGACCTCCGTGGTTCAGTGGTTCAGCATTGGGCTCACGACCCGGAGGTCCCGGGTTCGAATCCCGATGGGGACATATCACAAAAATCACTTTGTGATCCCTAGTTTGGTCAGGACATTACAGGCTGATCATCTGTCTGTCCAAAAGTAAGATGATCCGTGCTTCGGAAGGTACGTTAAGACGTTGGTCCCGGTTACTACTTACTGATGTAAGTAAGTAGTCGTTACATTAGCAATGTCCGGGCCTTTGGCGGCTCAATAATGACCTTGACACCAGGGTTGATGAGGTTGGTAATTAACTTCACAACCCACAAGGTAGATGTTTGGTGATAGGCACTAAGTGGGCAGTAATTATTGAGCACCGTTTCAACTCAAAATACGTTGACAATATACGAGTGACCGGCGATTATAACGGTCACCCCTCACGGATCGAAAAACTCACCCCACGTTTACTTTACTTTTACTTTCAGTACTTTAATATTATCACTCATCGCTGTCTTAAGCACAACTAAAAAATCTAAGCGACTACCATATCTCAACCATATTTTCTATTACTTTCTATTAACTAAATTGTCTCGAAAATGCTGCCATGAAAAGACAGTTTGTAATAAATTCAGCTCATGCTCAATTACTGGAGTTCAAAAACACAATTCTTGGCAAATATATTTAGTTAGAGCTTATTCTACCATCATTTAGTACATAAAACTTGTAATAAATGGAGCCATAAATCCATACTAACCTCTAGCTATGCAACGAAAGCTATTTAATTATAATGGTCCAAATGTAATTCATAGAATATTAGGTCGTAAATCTACAAGCGATTGAAATACGATCTTTGACTGGTGTTCTGTTGATAGGTATTCATGTGTTTGCTGCACGCTAATCTTGTTTTATCACGCCATATCTCCTTTAAGCTACCTTAAACACGAGATATATCACACATATACTTTAGTATATTACTACATAGTATAAAACAAAGTCGCTTTTTCTGTCCCTATATCCCTATGTACGCTTAAATCTTTAAAACTCCGCAACGGATTTTAATGCGGTTCTTTTTAATATATAGAATGATTCAAGAGGAAGGTTTATATGTATAATAACATCCATTAAATAGTGGAGAAATACTGTTATTTTTTAAGGTTTTTAATGTGATATTGTAAATAATTTCATTTTTTCCTCAGCATTGCAGCGAAGTCGCTAGTCTATATTATATGTGAGCTACTACTAGTAATTACTACTACTACTACTTACTACTAGTAATTTTGTAATTTTAATTTTAATTTTGGTTTTAATTTAATTTATTTTTTTTAAGTGTGTAATTAACTAATGTAATATGGACCATCATGTCTGAAATAAATGATTTTGATTTTTTTTTGAGCAACGCGTGCGAAAATAAAAGCTCAATACACAATGTGAGCAACTTATAGAACGGACTTCTTATCCTGAGGGTCTATATCAGAAGTCATTTTTGTTAAAAAAACTTCTCAATAGATAACCTAGTTTCAATCTATGTAAATATTTGTGGTCTCAATTTTTACCCAAAATATCAAGAATTACACGTTCTACGTAGTTCCAAAATAGAAGTAAATGTAAAAACAGAATCGAAATTCGTTGAAAAATTGAATAGTTACAGCCATTCGCAATCAAGAAGGAAATGGGAATATGGAACGCGTGACGCCACGCCATGCTGAATATAAAAAACGGATTTCACAGATATCGTCAGCATGTTTGTAGATTGGTGAACATACTTACATACATAAACCCACGCCTATTTCCCGCCGGGGTAAACAGATACTATGGAATTCCATTTACTTCGATCCAGACACATTTCTCTTGCTTCCTTCTCATTCATCAATCGTTTCATAAACGCAAGCCGGTTCAGAGTAGATCCTACTAAGCTAAGGACATCTCCAATCTGGTCAATATACGTCCTTCTAGGTCTTCCTCTGCCAGCCCTACCATCAACCATCATCATCATCAAAAAGTAGATTGGTGAAAAGAAGAAAATACAAGTTTTCTATTAAAAATGCCCACTCGAATGTTTTTAATAGTTGTTAGTTAATATAACAAGACTGTTTATAAAGAAATGAGTGAAATGGATGAGTTTTGTTTGTTTGTTTTGTTTTTAGTTCCTGTTAGTAGGCCGGAGTGAGAAGGTGGCTGAGTTCGAATAGGGACCCAGACCTACGAGGTATAACGTAGAACCATTGCCCAGGGATACGGGTGAAGACCTCAAAGGTTGCAGAGGCGAAGATGGGAGCCATCGGTACGGCAGCAGTAACTGTCAGTACTATTTAGAGGCGGAGGACAGGAGTCCTAGTATGGCTTTGTAATAGACTACTCTGGACGCCATCCCACACGCGTCAGACAGAGTACTGCGGGGCGGAAGGTAAGAGGGAAACCACTGCCCTATTTTTCCCTAAAAAAGTAGCATGGAAATGCTGCACCGATAAGAGCGTGGCTCTTAAATTGATGATGATAAAGACAGGACTTAGGACAGGTCTGATTCATCTAAAAAGCAACAATATTGTAGTGTCAACAATAGGTATTAGTTTATTAATATATAAATGTAGTGCCACAAGGTATTTGCCGTGACCCAGTGAACGCGCTGTACTGAACTGGGTCGAATCAGATCCGAGATCAAACGCAGTAATTAGGCACAGGCAGGGTACAGGCTAGGCGCTAAGCAAAGGGTGAGTACAAATCCAGTGACCCGGCTGAAAGAGCTCGCCCTGCGTGGTGGGTTGTATGATACCTATTGAGGTATCGTCATTAGTAGGTACTTTAAGCGAGAAACAGTGAGGGTAAAATTGGGATCCCGCAAGTATAAAAATGTTACAGGAGAGTTAAATTCTAATAATGTTCTGTTGGTGTTGATTGCAGCCACGTTATAATTTCATTGTCATTTTCTAATCCGCCGAAAAGGAAAGGGACAGGTAAAAAGGTTTAAAAGGCAAAGGGACACACGTCATTTTCCTAAGCAGAAATCTTAAACAACCTTTTCAAAATCCTACGTTTAGGAACAATGGCGTATAAGCCGACAGAATTAAGTTGACAAAACACCTAATACGGATTGCAAACATGCGAGATGCCTATTTGGTTCAAGTGGATTATACCTCTAGTTTCATTGACTCATTCATTTTAAAATTGACTGCTGTCAATCATACGTCTCTTTTACTGCGGATAAGAAAATGATCGAATTTGAAATAAAAGGTAAGGTAAGTATATCGTTTCAGTGTGCGAGAATTAAATTATCGCCTCGTGGCTTGTATCGCCTCTCTCGCCTCACCCCACCTCACCTTGCCTCACGGCTCGCCTCGCCTCATCTCGTGTCGCTATAGAATCACCTACTCATCGCCAGTGCCGACGCTAATCGTCGCGATCTACCTGACAGCCATCATTACGGTCCATTACCTGGATACTCCCTCATAATTTACTAAATGATGGAACTAGCTTCACGTCTATCTATGAAACTATCTATAGCAACATATGTGAAGTTCAGTTAGTGAATTCGTCTAAAGGTTACTTTATTAAGTACGTATTATTTTTGTTTTTATTTCATTCTCTCTACTTCGGAATTTCCGAACGAAACCGTATATTTTTCAGTGAATGTTCAAACCAAACCGAATGACCAAACCGAAAGCTCAAATTAAAAAACAAACTCTTAAGTACTTATTCGTGCGAAATAATTCCGCCTGCTGCGTTCGCTAGTATTAATTACCTGATGTAATTATGATCAAAGAACCTTTTTATAGGTCTCGTTCGGTCCCATTCACTCGTATTTAAACGCCGGCCGGCGAACCGAGACAATAGCCTCTAAAAGGGGGTAAAACGTACAAAATAAGTTGTCCCGTTTAAACATCGACACAAAAGATGTCCTCTAGTTGATTGAATCCGTAAAATCCGTGTCATTACCTGCGATCGTCGTTCATTTGCGCGATTGTCCGGGTGGGCCGGATCGTCCGGGGGCGCAAAAACAATAGGGATTTAATTTCCGCCACCCTGAAATATTATTTTAATCCGACATGCCACCGCTGAATATTCAATGGACGCAGTGTTTTATTCCAGTTTTTATGCAAAACAACAAGAGGACGGTCCGGGTCCGGCCCGGGTATTTTTAATCTACTCCGGGTTCAACCGGCCGTGCGGCGGCGGGCTTTCACGTCGCGTCGCCGACACAATTAGCGCACTATTGTGTGTAACTAACCTTTTGTTTAGCCGTCAACTTTGGTGGTGATATACAGTTTGCGTAATTTAGAAAAAATTTAAGCGTTTTTTGCTCTGTAGTAAATTTGGATTTGGAATAGAACGTCGTCATAATTAGTTGCCTGTACCCGTAGCATTATCTTCTTATAATTATCCCGTTTTTCACAGGGTCCGCTTACCTAACCTAAAGATTTGACAGGTCCGGTTTTTACAGAAGCTTCCAAGCCGCGAAGGGAAAACCAGCCCAATACAGGTAGGTCACATACCTCCGAAAATGCATTTCTCGGGAATGTGGGTTTCCTCACGATGTTTTCATTTATCAAACGTGAGCTCTAAAACAAATTCTACAATCATTGGTTTAGGCCTTTGCTGGATTGGAAACTACGACCTCAAAGTAAGAGGCAAGCGTTCTACCAATTGGGCTACCACGTATTGCCTCCTCTGTAGCAAAATTGGATTTGGGATAGAACGTCCTTATAATTAGTTGCCTGTACCCGTAACATAAAGAAAATGGGTCCGTGTAGAATGGTAAGTCTCCGCCCGCACCAATTCGTATCGGGCGCCGACCTTATCCTGTGGGTCTTACTTTAGTCTTAAATAGCCGTAAAGTAGCTAAGAAGTAAGAGGGTGAGCGCAGACTATCTATCTCGCTCGCACTTACCTATACGTTACGAATGAGATTTTTGTACGATGTGTCCGGGGTGCGCTACTATACCGTTACCATTTCACTCACGGCCTCTGTGATACAGTGGTTGAGCGTTGAACTCACGATCCGGAGGTGCCGGGTTTGAATCCCGGTAGGGACACAAAAATCATCTTTGTAATCCCCAGTTTGGTTAGGATATTACAGGCTGATCACCTGACTGTCTGAAAGTAAGATGATCCGTGCTTCGGAAGGCACGTAAAGTCGGTGGTCCCGGTTACTACTTACTGATGTAAGTGAGTATTTTTTACATGAGCAATATCAGGGGCCTTTGGCGGCTCAATAATTACCCTGACACCAGCGTTAATGAGGATGGTAATTCACCTCACAACCCACACGATAGTAGAAGGATTTCACATAAATATTTCAGTAGAAACCCTTCAATTTCCACAAAAGAATAAAACATAAAGCTCCTTTAAGTTACTTTAAATCCACCAACGTTATTGCAAAATGTAATCTTTATGCAAAACATCGGAAAGTCGGCTCCTTATCCTGAGCTACTGCACTCAAGCTCTCCTTATTTCATTATCCTTTGTCGACACGCTCCAACTGCTTCAACTCGGCCGGGTCACTCCGATTCTTTCAACTCTCTCCTTCTTACAATCTCTTTATCTCTCTGCGACTCTTTCTGTCTCTAGCGCTCTAAGGAACGTTTTGTTCGGAGCCGCGGCAGTGTTGCTAATTTCGGGCTTTTAAGACACTTACCTCAATTTACCCCTTTTCCGGGAAAAACGCCAGCTCTTAATGGTTTCCAATATCAAATAACTAATTACCATCGAGTTTAAAGTAACGACTAAGGTATCGTCATAAATATGGGCAAAGAAAACGGAAGAGTTGAGTCTCATATAGTAGAATATAAAATCACAAAAAGAAATAGAATAGAATAGAAATAGTTAATTATAAAAGAGCGCCACACACAAAAAAAAAAGACAACAACATCATATCAAAATTCCACTAAAACAATCACAAAAATGCAAGACGGATGTTTGTCGAAATGATCATAAGATGGTGGAAATATCATAACGATTATCGTCCGTACAAGTAGTAGCGACCGCCACACCATGCTATCCAAAAAGTTGGTATATCCACTTTCACCGTATCTCAATCGTTTTACTGGTAACCTTGTTGTTTCACATTTGAATTGTGTATCCTTTCAGACCCTCGTGTCACTTGGACACAATAAATGGTATTTTAAACAAACCGGTCGGAAAAGGGATTATTGAATTTGATATATTTGCCATTGGATTCCGATAGAGTGATAGCTTTGTTGCAAAATGATTTATTGAATGTGAATGCCAGAAATAAAAGTTGAAACGTTTCTGAGTTACTACCGTCATATTTAATATTTCCGATCCTTCCTTAGAGTGTTAAGGCGGTGTACGAAATTATGGAAATTACCCTCAATTTGCCTTGGGGCAAAGATAGATACACTCCGTATAAGCATTTAGACCTTCTATTTCTCTAACATTTCCTCCAACTTGAACAAAGGAATATATTCTGCTCCCGTCCTCAAATCAAACATGTTTGATTAAAAAAAGACACGAAGAAATAAAGTTGGCGGCACGCACGTCGTGTGCGGGAGTGTGTGCCGAACAAACCGACGCACAGATTTATATGTTTAGATTATCGACGCAATAAGTCGCTTTGGAAAAAGTTAAATCAAAAACGTGAGTCGCGCAGCCTTTGACACATGGGCGAAAGAAACGCAATAAGATTGTAGGACCGTTTTATTGGAGCAAGACGAAAGTTCCGGCATTGAGGAGTGAGCACAGCCGCTAAGTAAAGAATTAAATGGTGTTATTTTCGTATGTATCGCTTAAATACTGGCTTATCTCTGTTAAGACTGATTAACGATGATTTAAACACAATGTTCTCTTTGCAAACTCGTCTTACAATGAGGTTACTGAAATTAAAGCTTGGAGAAATGTTCCGATTCATTATCGTATTTAAAAGAGACAAATTCCGGTTTTATATTATTTGAAATAATTATATTTTACACGAAACCAAATGCTTTATAGTAGTATTAAAGATAAAATATCCGATTAACGCCATTGTATGAAAACTTACCTATTGTTCAGCGGATTATAAAATCCGGGCCTGAAGGTTTTAAAAATATAAAGCTGATTGATTTAATTTTGAACTCCAATAAATGACTATTATTAACCAACAATCGTTGAAGGCCAAATGCTTTACTACATAATTAAATCTACTTAGTAAAGATACCGCATATCGGAAACTAATTACAATTATCTTAGTATAATTATGAGTTAATACGACATACGCTTCCAACGAGGTTTTTAAATAGACTACGGGTTAATAAATACGTCGTGTCGTGTGCAAGGAAAGAGAGGAAGGGGAAGACCAAGAAGAGCTTACATGGAACAGATTAAAGAGAAGGCGAACGTCGTGTCTTGTAAGGAAGTAAAGGAATTGGTCTTTGATCGACAGGAATGGAGAATGCTACACTGACAAGAGCGTGGTTCTTAAATTAGTAGGCTACATTATATAAATCAATCAAGGATAAAAAATACGTTATAAGGAAAGCAAAAATCTCTCTCCATTAAGGTTGCTCAGCTGCGGGGAGAGGGGAGCGAGGCGGGGGCAGGGGGGTGTGGCAGAAAAACTGTCCGCGCGACGATTTATCGCCCCGCAACGACGTCGCGCGTGCCAACACGACGCTTACGACACACTACGACAGAACACGACCTACCACGATATGTTCCACTGGTAACCTGGTACCAGTTTCAGATCCAGTTATTAAATTATGTAGTGTTAAATAAAAAACAACCGACACACTAATCTCGACTGAACATCATGGAAAATTCCACTTGATATTAACTTAAAATAAGCTGAATCATCCCTCTCAGTATTCGTTACGATATCACTTACACCCCATACACGTACAACAGCCATACAAGTAGGTACGGCTGTTAGTGACACCGTAACGAATACTGAGGGTAATGGTTCAGACCATGATTCTGAGTTGATATCAAGTGGAATTTCCTTTCAGAAAATTCATTAAAATCTTTGTGTTTTTATTTGTATTTTCAGCTCCATACTTTTGCGACGGAAAATTCCACTTGATATCAACTCAGAATCATGATCTGAATCATCCCTCAAAGTTTTCGTTACGATGTCACTAACACCCTGTATAATCACTAATTGTATTGAACTGGTCGTTCTGTCTAATAGTAATAACACAGGACAACAACAACAACAACAACAACAAAATAAAATTTGAAAACAATAAAACATGGTCTTCAAATAGTCCTGAGGGAATGGTTACTAACATACTTGTATAATTAATATATATTAATATATAATAGTATATAATTTAGGTAGGCATAGCTTTTAGCTGTGTAAATCAGTGCTATTATTTCACGTAATGTGAGAGATACTGTGTTAAGAACGCGCGCACTAAAGGGGGACTCGCATCAAGTATTATAGTCATGAGCAATATAATGTACCCACTTTAGGACTCTGTCGCACTAACACAATTGTCATTTAGTGAGCTTACAGTTCAATTTGTCAAAAAAGTTAATGTGACATGTGTACACGACAAAAATGGTACTAAAAAAATATATGTATACTAATTTCATGATAAGTTACACATTTATTTCATTTAATTATCTTTTAATTTCTTTTAGTTACGTTTAGGTCTGAAATAACAAATGCCAGGTGGTCGTCTTTCTTTCAAATATTGCCACTATATATTCCAATAAAAAATATCTTCTTCTTCTTTTGTCGTGTGGGTTGTGAGATGGAGTACCAACCTAATCAACCCTGGTGCCTAGTGGTTGTTTTAAAAAAGATTATAATCGTAAATTTACGGATTTGTGTGTGTGAATATTTTCAGATTTAGAATTTGTGCCCGGTTAATGGGAATAGACTCGCCCCAACTTCAATTAATCAATAATTATTTATTGCACAAAGACATAAGTAAAGGACAACATCAACAACAACACAACACATTAACTTAACATACAACTTATACTTAGCTGGCGAGTAGTGACTGTATGTACTATATATCTCTGCCTGTCCTTTTGAGTATACTTATAGATAAGCGCTGTTTTAAATAGAAATGAGATACGGTTTAACCGAATATTGTTTGCTGAAAATTAATTATGCAGACATAAAATACGAGTGAGTAATTATTAAATTTACCAACGACCTTTCTAATGAACTGGACACTCTGAGGGTATGATACTAATAACACACACACAACCTCAAAAATTTTTGCACATACTTACACATATCCCCACAGATACATTCATAACACAACAGCTCTCAAATTACAAGAATAAGTATAATAAACCTGATTTAAAATTCAAATTTCCAGCTTTAAAACTCAGTAGACCTTATCTAACTACGTCTATTGACTCCAAGTGACTTTAAAAGGTTGAAAACAAAGAAAATTTGATGTGTATTGTGCTCCTGAGCACAAGATCCGTCGTCAACGACTCGGCAGAGATTCAATAGCAAATAACGAGAGCAATCTTTCATATTATTTATGCTTGATTTGAGTCAATTCTTTGAATCACTCCCGCAGAAAAATCTGTACTATAGTTGATGATAAAAGGGACCAAGCGCGTGTTACAGGTTTGTGTTAAGGATTCCGTATATTTTGTAGTGAAATAAATAAAACATATTGTTTACTTATCTTACTAGCCAATATGTATTTATTTATACGAGTATAAAATTTAAGGAATGAAATAGGTGAATATAGCTTTTCATGAGTCCTGTTTTTGATAAAATCGTTTCCAAAATTAAGTCTTACTGCGCTCCCAATTAGTTATTATCAAGTACTAAATACCAAATCAACCATAAAACATAAACAGCCTATATACGTGTCACTGCTAGTCACAGGCCTCCTTCAATCAACTGGAGGGAACATGGAGCATAGTCCAGTGTCTTCTACGCCTAATAGCCGGGACCTACCGCTTAACATGCCTTCCAAAGCGCGGAACCAAGCCTGGTCTAAAAAAACGCAAGAAATCAATAGAAACGCGACGTGTCCCATATTTTATTCTACAGTCACCATTCAGCACCCATTTGTGAAATTACGGAGTTATGTTATCGCGAGACACGGCCTGACTAAATTATAACGTTCCGTTTTCCCATTTTATTTACGGTACCATAAAAAGATAACTCAATTTTACTTCTACTAATACATTTATCTGTAATTTTCATCAGTACAGATTCAGTTATTTCAGATTATTTTCTAAACTTAAGTTACATTAGTAAGGTAAACAAAAGTTGCTGATTCCTTAGTATTGCTTTAGGTACTAGTTCTTACATGATTGATCTTATTTATAATTACTACGGGTTAAAGAACCTTAAATAATAAAATTGTATTTTCTATTTAGATATATTTTTATTATTTTTAGGTATCTTTAAATTTTTATGTGGTGCTTTTCATTAGAACTTGCAAAAAACAATAACGAGATATATTTGACTTATAAAAAACTTTAACAAAAATAAATAGTAGCTTATAATTCTAACCTTAAAACTCGTGAAAATTGTGTACTTAATAATAGTAATTCAATATTCCAAAAAACCCTGCTCATTTTATATTATGTTCATGCATAGAACACATCTGTTCCCGTAGCACGTAGCGCTGCTACGGGCTACGGCGTACGCCGCTACGGCGCTACGCATAGCTATTCGTTTTGCCTTTACTATGACATGCAATATTTATGTAAATACATATAATATAGCGATGGATCAACAAATACGGAAGATGTACATTTGTCATGCGACGTTCCGGCAGAAAGGAATCTGTGTGCATTGCTTATGACGTCACTATCTCCGAGGAAGACAAAGGAGTTTTTGCTTGCTCTTTTTGTATCGAATTGTATACATAAATCAAATAAATGATAAAAGTGCAGTTTAAATTTAAACCGAAACTGGGTCGTGTAAATAATATGCGATTGAATTCAGTATACTTCATAGCCATACAGATTATTTTACAGCCTTTAATGGGTGTTTATCGGTATCTTTGTCTTTGAATTCATGTTTGGAGCACAGATAATTAATATCACGTGATTTTCAGGATTTATGTCCTGTTAATGGCAATAGGCTCGCTCGCTATTACATGGAACTTAAACATGACTGGCGAGAAGTGGGGGTACAGTGTATACCTCTGCCTACCCCTTCGGTGATAGAGGCGTGATGGCTTTGACTATATGACGATGTCAATAGATAGGTCAGACTGTGTCTTTTCACAGGGTCAATTTGCGTAATCAGAAGATTTGAAAGGTCCGGCATTTTACAGCACAAACACACAAACACCTCCAAAACGAAATTTGAGTTTCTTTACAATGTTTTCCTTCACGCAAACAGGAATTTGAATATAAATTCGAAAAACATTGATGTAGGCCCGTGTTTCTTTCCTTGGTTTCGTTTTTTTTACGTCACTTATTGTAGATTTGCCGCAGATGGTATTAAATACTTGACTGGACTCTCACCCGGTACAAAATTTAAGACCAGCATCCTTGGAACTGTGACAGGCTAATACTAAAAGCGTCTCCGTTAACCCGTTATTCACCAGTTCTGAATCGTAGGAGAGTTTGGACCAAAAATATTCTCGTCTAGACTTTTGTTACGATAGAAATAGCATACAGCAGACAGTAAGTGAGAATTCGTGACAAATAGTTATCTCGGTAACTTCTCGGCTTTTCAGGAAAGAGATGTTGCTATAGAACTAAAATTATAATTACACATTTTACAGTTAGCCGGTCAAGACTGGGTGTATACAGGGTGTTAGTGACATCGTAACGAAAACTTTGAGGGATCATTATCAAGTAGAATTTTCCGTCGCAACATTCATGATTTTTTGTTTTTTAATTTATGTTAAATTTTATACTTTTACATACATAAACTCACGCCCGTAATCCCTAATGGGGTGGGCAGAGCCACAAGTAATCAAAGACAACTTGCAGCCACTGTTGATACGAAGTCCAAAGATGGATATGATGAACCTTATGGTGATAAGGGATCAGCCTATCGCCCATAACATTAATCCATCATGTTAGAGGACACAATCCCTCTGTCGGTTTTTACGACATGCCCGGGAAGAGAAGCAGCTGAACGTGTTCTATGTTTTTTATATGCTCCCAGAACAGCATAGAAGCACTACTATACTTTTGCGTCGGAAAATTCCACTTGATTCCGTCACAAAAGCAGTCACGTGGTGTAAAAACTATTTCGCATCCGCCACCATAGATAAGAAATTTATTGACTGTTCATTGCCATTTTGTCTAACGTGCTTCTTATAGTAACGAAACGGACAAGCCCCATATTTTGTCTAACGTGTAGAGTTTGTGAACTTATAGTTTGTATAATTAGGACGTGTAGAGTTAGAACCACCGACAAGAGCGCAGCTCTTAAATAGAGAGAGAGAGAGAGTTAGAAACTTGGCGCTACATGGGATATGATAACTTTTTGACATTTTGATCGATATGATCTCGCCTTGGCAACATTTTACATGAAAGTGTTTTTATTGGGTTGTTATTACAACAAATTGTACGACTTGTATTAGAAACACAGCTAAATATAAACCTGGAAGCTTTGAGATAGACACAGCACACTAGGCATGGAAGACAGTAAAACGAAATCTATTTTTGCTTAGCCATTTTTCCGATCAATTTAACCAGCGAACATAGGGAACGTTAACAAGTTCTAGGCGAATTGACTTTATAGCCCAGTCACATGGATGAGTCCAATTCTGCGTTTCAGAGACACGAGGCTTCGACAGAAGATATTGAAGGATCTACCGACTGCTAAATTATAAAATGCTAATCGAGAAATAAAAGCCACGTTAAGATGATCTAAAATCAATCCCATTTTTATTATCGACTTATTTTCGAACGTTAATTATGAATTCAGTCACAAAGAGTACTTAGTACCTTTGACCGTTTTTAACCTCTCATCTGCTGAGATACCAGACACAATAAACTTTACATTGTGCCTGGTCGATATCTGGCATTGGAAAGATTAATGATGACGTCATAACGCAGTATTTCCATACAACTTTCGTTTTGACGTATCATTTGACTATGTTATCAAGTGGCCTATTTATATGTGCCTCGATCCTGTTACACACCTACAGCGTCAGTTGCATGCTATCTGGTAAAACTTGAATTAGGTTTATGACGACATTATTTTTGTTAAAATTGCAATCTAATGTCATTGTGGTCAGTGTGGTCTTGTGTGTCACTAGCTCGCTTCTCAAACGGGGAGCGGTGGTTCGATCCCCGGTATCGAACTTGCACCAATGAGTTACCGATTTATCTCAAGTGGAATTTTGACTAACACAGTTGACTCAACCATTATAGATTCAGCTTGGTCTAACAGATAGCTCGGTGAAGCGTGGGTACTTTGTTCTGTAAGGTCACCATCATCATCAGCCCATTAATCTTTCGAACGCCGGAACGCGGATCTCGACCAGACACAATGTAAAATCTATTGTGTCTGGTATCTCGGCATATGAGAGGTTAACGTCCCCTCTGCTGGGGCACGGGCCTTCCCTATGAATGGATAGGGAGATCGGGCCTTAAACCATCACCCGGCCCAGTGAGGATTGATGGCTATTAACGACTGCTAATGCAGCCAGGACCAACGGCTTAACATGCCTTCCGAAGCACGGAGGAGCTCGAGATGAAAACATTTTTTTTTTGTGGTCAATCATCCTATTGACGTAATAACAGACAAACGGCGGTTCATAGACTGGTTTATTGGCGGTATGCAGTACAGAATGGTAAACATTTGCATCTTACCTACATTATTTTGCTATATAATACACAACATGTTCAACTTATGATGAAGTCAGAGGACTTCCCCAATTGGAAATATAGTCATGGGCAGATAAGTTATGTTATGCTTAAGATTCGTTATTTATTTATTTTTTAAAAAGATTTACAGACAAATAACATTAGTGTATAAAACTGATTGCTTAACTATGTGCTAACAAAAAATCTCCACAGTTAATTAATATTAATTGTATGTAAATTAAACAGTTCATGCTTATGCCACAAACTTAAATAATAATGAAACGAATGTGCCTATTCGGTGGTTTAAACCGGTTTAGGTGCAACAGTGAGGAACCAACTAGTCAACAAAGTGATGCTGTGTTATATTATGTCTTCTTACAGTTGATGTGCTTGTACAGAATAGGTCGATGTCAATTATACCCGAAATATCATTAAATTGCTTGATGCTGCGTAACAAGAAAGAGTTTCGCCTATAATTAGTTATAGCCATGGGTATACGTAGGATTGGCCGTTTCCTATATTTTAGAAGATCCGTACGAAGACTAAGCTTGGAGAGCAATTCAGTTATACGTCATATTCCTATTATTTAGAGTCGTCGTTTTACATTGCTCTAACGAACTATATAGATTAAAACTAAATGTTCTCTCATTAATACAGGAAAACTGGTAAACTTTTTGTTCAAAAAGAAAAAGGGATTCTTTGTTATTCGAAATAAGATCACAATCTTAACTGATGGAGAGTGTCGATGCGGTTTAAGGTGGTACACATTCACCCAAGTATGTGCTAGCACCGGCTATTACATTACGTAAATGGCCTGCCAAGGTACATTGGCTAGTACAATCGATGTATCCTCGCCTTATGTTCAAAACGCTGTAAGTGCATTTTTGCAAAAATACATTTACCCCAGTTGGAATAAAGTCGTTAGATTATGTTATGTGTTATAATATAGCGGGATCGAGCAGCAGAGAAATAAATGGGATTCTCTTAAAATGTATAAATGTTTTTGTCATAATCTTAATTATCTTAATCCTTTTTGCATAACGTTTTTTAGCATAATAGTACTTTCCCATAATAACAATACATCTAGGAATATTGGTTTGTTAGGTATAACTTATTTTTGGACTAATACTTGTTGGTATAAATTTGATTCGCATATAAATAGTTATCCATAATTCTTTTTTAGAATAATAGTGTTTTGTCATAATTCTTACAAGGCATAACAGTAGGTTAGGGTGCGGCGGGGGTGGCGTTTGGGCCACCCCTACGCCGCCAGCATGTTTATCTTACACACGAAACGTATACTGAATGATGACCAACAGCATGAAATAGTGTCAAAAAATATAAAAAGTCACAATCATGAACCAAATGCAGCCAAGGAAAAAGTAACTTTCGAAAATGTTCAAAGTTGTGCCAAAACTTTTCTTATTCGGAGTATAGTTTTTATGCTTATATATCATTATTGACTTTGATTATTATGCTTATAGTAGTTATGAGTTTCAAAATTATTTTTAAAAAGTTATGACAAATTAATACTATGCGTAACTAATAATAGGACAAGTTTAGTAACAGTATGCCATGGTTAATTATTACATAAAATTTCATGAGTAAAAATAGAGAACCGAAATAAATATGTACTTACAAAGTACGTAAGAGTTATTGTCTATTGTATGCTTGTAGCTAGCTTCACGCCGCGATTGTTGAAGATGTGAATTGTGTATCAATGTGGACAAGCAAATGTTCAATATTGGATGCAAGTCTCCGCCAGTGAGTCAATAAATTCTTAGTGTTTGGACTATTCGTGGTGGAAGAGGCACGGCTGTAAGATATTGACGATGTGACTGTCTCAATTATGCAAGCCCCGCCAGTTCGCCTCGAATTGCATGGCTGCGGTGCATTCTGGGTTAACAGGCTGGTGGAGGCCTATTACGTCAGAGGCAGTTCCAAGACCTTTCTACCTTCAATTTCCTTCTTCATTACAAAGAATTGTGAACGGTCATGAATAGTTTACACAATCAAACCTTTCGCCGAACGCAAATTAAATGATGTAATTATTAAATGACATTGTAGTCGTGTTTTCTATGTTTACAAAATAAAATAAATTATTAAAAATTACAATTCAAACTTCTAGATTAAATAAATTAAATTCATCTTTTTGGGGGTTAGGTATGTATACGTTTTTTACAATAAAATACCAGATAATATTTTAAATTTGTCAGAAAATAAATTTAAAGCTTACGTGAAGCTTACTTTATGTAAAAAAGCTTATTATATGATTAATGATTACCTAAATGATAAAAATGACTGGTATTAAATGTGTTTCTCTAGTTATTAAATAACTTGTAATGTACTCTGATTGATTTAAAAGATGTATTGCTGTTGCAGTTTCTTGTCATTTGTTCTCCTCAGCCATAACACCTTGCGAAATGACGTAAATTCAAAAATGTTACATTGACTTTCAATAAGTTTATCCATGATAATTACGTTTAATAAATGATTCTGATTCTGGTACTGTGTTAGCACACACTATATACAAAAATATCATTCTTACCGTATACAGCCTTACTGCATAAGTGCGGGAAAGACAAACAGTACGGATGCTATCCTTACTCCTAACCTAACGCACACCCCAGACACTTCATACAAAAAAACATCGTTTTACACAGGTTTATCGTACACGCGCATTTGTGTGGGTGACTTCTGACGCTCACACGTTTGAAGACTAAAGTAAGACCAAGAGGGGTGAGGTAAACCTAGCTCAGCCGCTGGTGGGGAGCGGAGAGTTTCCGTTATAATCGTAGTATTATTCCTTATTGTATGACTAAAGTAAAACTCAGAGGGAGTGAGGTAATACGAAATCGTGCGGGACGGAGAGTTACCATTTGATTTGCATAATATTATTCTTAATCCTACGATATTATCTTTTTTAAGATTTAAAGCGCCAATTGTGCTGTAATCTTGTGTGTGTTTTATGAGTATCTTGTATTTGTGTGTGATTGTTTGACTTTGATACAAAGTATGATTACAAGTTGTCTTCGAGCGAACGGTGGCTCTCCCTAACTCTTGCTCAACTTTATGGTACGAGCGTGAATTGCGCGTAAAATAATAAAATAGCAAACATTTTTTGGCTTGATACAATATGGATTCGTTTTCGGGTCAAGGCTCAGGTAGGTAATTAGTTTCTGTTATAATAACTGTACTTCTACATATATAAAACATAAACCGCCTATATACAGAGGGCGAATAGAGCATACTCCACCACGCTGCTCCACTGCGGGCTGGTGGAGGTGTTTTCCGGCTAACAGCCTGGACCAACGGCTTAACGTGCCCTCCGAAACACGGAATCATCCTATGTTTTCGGAAACTCAGGTAATTTAAGCCTGCAATGTCCTTACCAAACAAAGAACAGTATCACAAAGTGATTTGGACAAGGTCTCCAACGGGTTTCAAACCTCCAAATCGTGAGAGACTAACGCTCTATCCACTAGACCACAGAGGCTGTCTTTCTACTACAACAGTGCTTCTAATTTTGAATAATCCATTCTTAACCAGAATTCATTAATGTTTTGATTACAATCGATTTATATACCAAAAGGGATTCTCTGTAGCCATGTGATTACACTAGTTCTCCGTACTTGAATTAGGGAAGGTTTTACTTCTTCAAGTTGTTTAGTAATTCAAGAAATTAAGTCGCTTACTTCGACGGACAGTCTTTAGTTCCTGACTGATTGTTACATACACTGTCATTGAATAAGTAATATCACATTAAACTTGTACATGGGAGTTGGCCTCAGCCTCTGTGGTATAGTGGTTAGAGCGTTAGGCTTACGAACTGGAGGTCCGGATTCGATTCCCGATGGGGACATTGTCGAAATCACTTTGTGAGACTGTCCTTTGTTTGGTAAGGACTTTTCAGGCTTGAATCACCTGATAGTCCAAAAAAAGTAAGATGATTTCGTGCTGCGGAGGGCACACCACCTCCTAAAAACACCTCCATCAACCCGCATTGGAGCAGCGTGGTGGAGTATGCTCCATACCACC
This sequence comes from Pectinophora gossypiella, assembly GCF_024362695.1. Lineage (NCBI taxonomy): Eukaryota > Metazoa > Arthropoda > Insecta > Lepidoptera > Gelechiidae > Pectinophora > Pectinophora gossypiella. The sequence goes on from NC_065405.1 coordinate 516,611, forward strand.
TCCGGTTGATTGAGGGGAGGCCTGTGCCCAGTAGTGGGACGTATATAGGCTGTTTGTGGGAGTTGGGGCCAGTTGAACTGGTTACGAGCGGAAGGATTTTTTAAGGTGCTGAATCCCAAAAGAAAACATAAAACCCTTATATAGCATAACATTGTTACCCGTTCGTCTGTCTGTATGTCAAGAGACTTTTTTTTTTTTCAGAAACGCGTGGTCAAGTTGAAATTAACATATTTTTAAATTGTGTTTAAATAATGAAGATCGTACATACTGCAGACATAATGTAGTTCTGCCTTTTGCCACATTAATCATCAACATCTCCCTATTATTATTACATCGTTTTTCACAGGGTCCGATTACCTAACCTAAAAATTTGACGGGTCCGATTTTTTACAGAAGCGACTGCCTGTCTGACCTTCCAACCAGCGAAAGGAAAACCAAGGAGGGTCACATTCCTCCGAAAATGCATTTCTCGGGAATGTGGGTTTCCTTACGATGTTTTCCTTCACCGTTGAGAGCACGTGATAATAATTTATGATCCAAACATGAATTCGAAAACAAATTCGACAATCATTAGTTCAGGTATGTGCTGGATTCGAACCTGCGACCTCAAAGGGAGAGGCAAGCGTTCTACCAACTGGGCTACCACGGCTATCATGATGGCCACGGCTTTTTAGACATTAATAATTCCACTAAATAGATAAGTATACATTTTTCGTAAGCCCTAGTAGATCAGTACGCATAGCTCTGAACCGGTGTGCGTGTATGAAGCGAGTGTGTCAGGATCGAAGCAAATAGAATTCCATAGTCTGCTTACCCCGGTGGGAAATAGGCGTGAGTTTATGTATGTGGTTGATTAGTAACGTATACGCGCGTATAGAAGCGCGTCTCGAGTCGATTGTATGGAGCATCCGGGTGTACTAATAGTATCACAAATGACTGACACAGTATAAACTGGGAAACATCATAAAATTAAGGTCATAAAGGTTCGTTAATTGGAAAAATTGATTAATTGGAAGTGATTAATAAGCAATTTACAGTGAATTCTGTAGCAATTATGTTTTAAAATAACACATATTGTTCGACATGACTTACTGTCGATTGAATAGATTACTTTAGTAATTATTTTAATTCTTCTTATCATATGGGCTGTGAGGTCAAATACTAACCCAATCAACCCTGGTGTCAGGGTTAATATTGAGCCGCCAAAGGCCCCTGACTTGGCTCATGTAACGACTACATACATACATCAGTAAGTAGTAGGTAACCCGGACCAACGGCTTGACGTGCCTTCCGAAGCACGGATCAGCTAACTTTCGGACTATCAGGTGATCAGTCTGTAATGTCTTGACCAAAATAGGCATTCACAAAGTGATTTTTGTGACATGCCCCCACCGGGATTCCAACGCGGGCCTCCGGATCATGAGCCCAACGCTTAACCACTAGACCACGGAAGCCGTTATTTTAATTGTATTCTAAAGTGTAGAGGTACGTTAGTGTCAAGTGCGCTTTGCACCAAACGCCTTTCAATTGTTTAATATCTTGTTTTAAATAAACTTTCGTATTTATTTCAAGTTCTTGTATTTAGAATTCTAAATACAAGAGCCTTCTGCTGCATAATGTTTCACAAATTAAAAAGTAAGTTCAAGAATAGAATAGAATAGAAATAGTTTATTATGAAAGGACGCCACACACAAAAAGAAAGACAACAATATCATATCTTATTTCCACTAAAACAATTACAAAAAAGCAAGAAGGATGTTAGTCGAAATGATGGCCATGAATGGATAATGATGTTAGTGGAAATGATCGAAATAATGGTGGTGGACGTCCTGAGATAAAAGGGCCTCACTCAGCACAAGTCGCGGCGCGAACCACGACGCTGATATTATGTGGACCCTATTGGGTGACGCACGAACATCGCTCACTCGTCACATCGTTCACTCGTCACTTTTGTCAGTGAGTGCCACAGTGACAGATGTCCATGTCACACTCATGCAAAGCTCTCATCTGTAACCAGATTAAATTAAAGTTTCTTGTGTGACGTTTCAATTCACTCGTGTATTTTCAGAAAACTGAAACTTATTTTGTAATCTGACTAATGTTATTTTCTGTTAGTTGCGAAATGGAATTATAACATCAGCTCACGATAACGAGTACATTTTACACCCGTAAAAAAAACTGTACCCACACTTTACCGAATAAAATGCCGTAAAATTGAATTTTGCTATTTTTGTTACTTTATGGCGTTCTCAGAATCAAAGCCAAAATGGAATTCCATAGTCTGCTTGCCCCGGTGGGAAATAGGCGTGGGTTTATGTATGTATGACGCTCTTAAACTAAAACAAAATAATAAATTGTAAGAATATCGTTACACAACTTACTATTTATTTATATTACGTATACATAACCACAAAAAAGATGAATTTAGTTTACTTACCTACTCTAGATTTTTGAATAGCGATTTTATTTTTATTCCTTATATTGTAAGTATGCCTTTCACAGTTTCTCGGAAAGAGAGATACATTTTTACGTACATACATCATGTTTTCATAAATATATTGACTTGCGATCGTTAGTATATTTATTTCTTAAAAACAGCTCCCTTAGAGAGTGATAGCATAAAAACTTTTCTTCAATCATGTACTACAAATTGATTTATAGTACTTTAAGTTACTAGCATCGCATTCATTGAAAGAACTAAACAATAAATGTCTTACATTAGTTTATACTCAACGCAATCGGCAGCTATACCGATATCATTATTCAGTCTCTAAACCACGCTATAATGGCTACAAAAACTTTACTCATTTACTCAACTTTTTACTAGTAATAACACGACTTCTAGACCTCTCGTTAACCCGACTTAGAGAAGGAAATAAATAAAATTTCCGAACTCCACTACGGGGCAATAAATCCAACTAATTCAGTGAAGTTTCCCAATAAACGTCAATCAAGCTTGACAAGTTTATTTGTAAAAATGCGTTTAGGATCGGCAAGTGTGGCTTTGGGTGGCTGGCGTCGTGCGCGGCACGAACCTCGAGTACTACCCTGTGCCTGGTCCCAAAATCTAATTCCTGGACGAAACCAATAAAAACCTATTGAATGTCGTTTCTGTTATTGACTAACCGTTACGTATGACCTAATCTTCTGGAAGCATTGCCGCTTGATTGGTTCCATAATACATAACCCTATAGCAACGTTCCATTTAACATATTTTCTATAAACGCATATTCCACCCAAACATTTAATTGTATCAAAACCGCAGCACTGAATAATACATGAATGAAACCCGGCCTTATTAATGCAACTGTGTTTAAAATGGATTGGAATACCTAGGTAGTGTTAGATAGGACAGAATCGATTGGCCTAATCTCGTCTGATACATCACTATGCTAATGAAAGTCACACACAACCCTAGCTCTTATACTTTGATTGACAGTTCTAGAAATATTAGTGTCTATTGAAACATAATCACTAATTTTACTCAACTAGACGTTATATTTAATAGTAGTAGGTAATATTTCTGAACGTAGGTAGCTAGGTACCTGTAGGTAGGTATTTATAAAGTAATTAAGTATACAGTATAAAGTAAGTAAGTTTTTGACGAAGCCTGTGGTGGATTTAATGATGTATTTTTTTTATTGAAGATTTATAATATAATATTTTTACTTTATTCAAAATAGGTTCGTAAAATTGTATAACTAATTTGATTAAGTATCTATTATTGATATTCCATGCTATAACCCTCTGTTAACGATCATTAAACTACCCTGCAACTTATTGGTACGTCATAACGGCCTCCGTGGTCCAGTGGTTTGAGCGTTAGGCTCACGATCCGGAGGTCCCGGGTTCAAATCCCGGTGGGACACATCACGAAAATCACGATCCCTAGTTTGGTTATAGGACATTACTGGCTGATCACCTAGTCCGAAAGTAAGATGATGCCTTCGGAAGGCACGTTAAGCCGTTGGTCCCGGTTACTACTTACTGATGTAAGTTATACCTAGTAGTCGTTACATGAGCCATGTCAGGCCTTTGGCGGCTCAATAGTAACCCTGACACTAGGTTGATGGGGTTGGTAATCCACCTCACAACCCACACGATAAAAGAAGATAGGTAGGTCATGTACCTACACCCCAATAGGTACCCAATTCTAATTAAAAATCTAAATTTATTAACCAACGGTAAATCCTATATACAATATATTACCTATTATCATGATACCATAAAGGCATCGGTAATCCCTGTTATTAGTAGGTAGGTATATTCAATAATAAATCATGTCACAGATAGGTAAGTAGGTACATTTAAATATTAAAAAATAGGTTAGAAGTAGGTATTATGAGTAGGATAATTTTAATCGTAAGTATTCAATATACACCCCGTGAAACGCATTATTCCAATCACATCACTTTATTCTTATCGCAATGAAACCAGCGATATTTAAAACACCCAAAAACTTGCGTCCATTTCTACTAATTGGGCAATAAATCACGCGACCATATCGTTCATAATATGCAGAAGGCATTTTTTGTTTACTTTATCGCTTTATTAAACGACGTTTATAATAAAAACGGCTGAAAGTAAACGTGATCTGAGAATGTAAAGAAATAAAAACGGTTTAGCAAGACAGATCAACCGAAGAACGTGAAAGACTTCATTACGAACAGTCTACCCTTGCAAAACAAAACCTATTCAGCGGAAAAACCACCTCCCGTACATCTTTATCCAATTACAAATTCCTCATAATACCGCAAAAGGTTTCGCCGAGAGCCTTTTCATACCAAACACGGCGAAGCGAAGCATCTGAAAAGCTGACCACGGATCTCGTAAATCCAATTAATTGACAATACTTAGCCGAAATTCAATCGTATGTGAACCGCAGTCGTATATTGGTAACGACAAACCACATGGCAATTCTCACTGATTCTGAATAAAATAGTATTAAAACAGCACTAACATAGCACAGGATCACATTCACAGCGCGGTGGTGTTCGTGCAGATAGGGTTGGCAACGTTCGTGCGGTTCGTGTGACGTCGAGCAGACGTCCACTCGCGTCGACCGCCCGGAGGAAACTACCGGAGCTTGCTCCCCCACTCCCCACCCCACCCCCGCGCTTCCTTGCCACTGAAATGCTTTCAGACCCTTTGAAGGGCGCAATTATAAAGTTAATGTTTAAAAATTATACATGTACCCCGCTTTTGCGTTTGAGAAGAGTTTATGTTATGAAGAACGGGATGATTATTAAAGACGCGAGGAGTTAGAATAATTTAAGCGTCATCGTTTTCAATGATAATCTTTATGGTAGTGTTATATATGAAAAGATTTTAATTTGTAGGCCTCTTCATACTTAGGTACATAATAATAGTAATAGTTCGCAGCTATCATCATTTATGTACAAACAAAAAAAAAAACGTTTAAGTTTACCTAGATATTAGGCCCACTGGGTATGGAACCCGGGCCTCTGGTTTGGTGATCAAGGACTAGCCCTACACTACAGTGGATATATTGTTACACAGTCAAGTAAACATAATTGATATGGAGTACAATCTGAAATAAATGTAATAATAAATAATAAATTGAAAACATTATACGCATAATGATTGATTGATTGTTTAATGTCTATATAATTTACGTTGAATAAATTATACAGATAGACACACAACTTTCACCCGTTATCCCTATTTTTTTTGTATCCTAGTTGATGTCCCACTGCTGGGCAAACCCGCCATTCAATCCCTAGGATAGAATACGTACGTTTAATATTAATATTTACAACAGCAAGCCTTTACGTCCCACTGCTGGGCACAGGCCTCCCCTCAATTAACCGGAGAGGGTATGGATCATATTCCTTTTTTTTATTTTGACGTGACTTATTGTAGATTTGCCGCAGATGGCATTAACAACTTGGCCGGACAAATGGGGAGCGCTGAAGGCTCTCACCCGGAGATCATACTCCACGACGCTGTCATTATTATAAAAAAACCATCCATCCTACCTATCAACAATCCCGTAAAATATTTTTTCTGAAATCACAATCAGTTTTAGTTTACCTTTTGACCTGTCAATCCTTCAAGTTAGTTAAGCTGACCCTGTGAAAAACGGGATAATGCTAGGGAGATGAGGATGATGATTTTTTTTAATATAAGATTGGACTAGAACCTGTCGTAAACGAACTTTTTATATGAGAAGTCCCTCATTCAGCGCTTATCGCTATCGACCCACTAGGGTCGATTAATACTTTCAAATATTTTTCCTCTCAGACGACGCCCTGAGCCGAGGTTCGCGCCCAACTGGGCACCCTCAGGCCTGTTGTCTTAAACGTTGTACCGGGTGAGAGCCTTCAGCGCTCCCCATTTGTCCGGCCAAGTAGTTAATGTCATCTGTGGCAAATCTACAATAAGTCACGTCAAAAAAAAATGAGAAGCTTCACATTGACATGATCTTGAGAGCAGTCTCAAAGCTAAGATTAGTTTATTAATACCACCCTTAGATTCGTGTCCTGACTAATTCTTGCTACTAATTGTTAATTTAGATAAATATTGTGATACATAAAATTATGTTGTACTAGATTAGATATAAATACATGTTATTGTTACTCTTTCCTGCAGCCAAACTGTTTAAAAAGGTTAGGGCATTACCAAATTGTATATTTAGTATTAAGATTTAATAAATAAATAATAATTGAGGAGCTCGGTGGCGCAGCGGTAAACGCGCTCGATCTGCGATTGTTGAAGTTAAGCAACTTTCGCAAAAGCCGGTCATAGGATGGGTGACCACAAAAAAAAGTTTTCATCTCGAGCTCCTCCGTGCTTCGGAAGGCACGTTAAGCCGTTGGTCCCGGCTGCATTAGCCATCGTTAATTAGCCATCAATCCGTACTGGGCCCGCGTGATGGTTTAAAGCCCGATCTCCCTATCCATCCATAGGGAAGGCCCGTGCCCCAGCAGTGGGGACGTTAATGGGCTGATGATGAAATAAATAAATAATAAAAATAAAAGTCGCTTTAAGTTTCTGTTATGGTGTCACAAACACTCTGTATTGATCAGATACCCAATAAACATAAAAGATGTTTACGTTATTAACAACGTGTGACATTGTAGTCGTGTTTTCTATGTTTACAAAATAAAATAAATTATTAAAAATTACAATTCAAACTTCTAGATTAAATAAATTAAATTCATCTTTTTGGGGGTTAGGTATGTATACGTTTTTTACAATAAAATACCAGATAATATTTTAAATTTGTCAGAAAATAAATTTAAAGCTTACGTGAAGCTTACTTTATGTAAAAAAGCTTATTATATGATTAATGATTACCTAAATGATAAAAATGACTGGTATTAAATGTGTTTCTCTAGTTATTAAATAACTTGTAATGTACTCTGATTGATTTAAAAGATGTATTGCTGTTGCAGTTTCTTGTCATTTGTTCTCCTCAGCCATAACACCTTGCGAAATGACGTAAATTCAAAAATGTTACATTGACTTTCAATAAGTTTATCCATGATAATTACGTTTAATAAATGATTCTGATTCTGGTACTGTGTTAGCACACACTATATACAAAAATATCATTCTTACCGTATACAGCCTTACTGCATAAGTGCGGGAAAGACAAACAGTACGGATGCTATCCTTACTCCTAACCTAACGCACACCCCAGACACTTCATACAAAAAAACATCGTTTTACACAGGTTTATCGTACACGCGCATTTGTGTGGGTGACTTCTGACGCTCACACGTTTGAAGACTAAAGTAAGACCAAGAGGGGTGAGGTAAACCTAGCTCAGCCGCTGGTGGGGAGCGGAGAGTTTCCGTTATAATCGTAGTATTATTCCTTATTGTATGACTAAAGTAAAACTCAGAGGGAGTGAGGTAATACGAAATCGTGCGGGACGGAGAGTTACCATTTGATTTGCATAATATTATTCTTAATCCTACGATATTATCTTTTTTAAGATTTAAAGCGCCAATTGTGCTGTAATCTTGTGTGTGTTTTATGAGTATCTTGTATTTGTGTGTGATTGTTTGACTTTGATACAAAGTATGATTACAAGTTGTCTTCGAGCGAACGGTGGCTCTCCCTAACTCTTGCTCAACTTTATGGTACGAGCGTGAATTGCGCGTAAAATAATAAAATAGCAAACATTTTTTGGCTTGATACAATATGGATTCGTTTTCGGGTCAAGGCTCAGGTAGGTAATTAGTTTCTGTTATAATAACTGTACTTCTACATATATAAAACATAAACCGCCTATATACAGAGGGCGAATAGAGCATACTCCACCACGCTGCTCCACTGCGGGCTGGTGGAGGTGTTTTCCGGCTAACAGCCTGGACCAACGGCTTAACGTGCCCTCCGAAACACGGAATCATCCTATGTTTTCGGAAACTCAGGTAATTTAAGCCTGCAATGTCCTTACCAAACAAAGAACAGTATCACAAAGTGATTTGGACAAGGTCTCCAACGGGTTTCAAACCTCCAAATCGTGAGAGACTAACGCTCTATCCACTAGACCACAGAGGCTGTCTTTCTACTACAACAGTGCTTCTAATTTTGAATAATCCATTCTTAACCAGAATTCATTAATGTTTTGATTACAATCGATTTATATACCAAAAGGGATTCTCTGTAGCCATGTGATTACACTAGTTCTCCGTACTTGAATTAGGGAAGGTTTTACTTCTTCAAGTTGTTTAGTAATTCAAGAAATTAAGTCGCTTACTTCGACGGACAGTCTTTAGTTCCTGACTGATTGTTACATACACTGTCATTGAATAAGTAATATCACATTAAACTTGTACATGGGAGTTGGCCTCAGCCTCTGTGGTATAGTGGTTAGAGCGTTAGGCTTACGAACTGGAGGTCCGGATTCGATTCCCGATGGGGACATTGTCGAAATCACTTTGTGAGACTGTCCTTTGTTTGGTAAGGACTTTTCAGGCTTGAATCACCTGATAGTCCAAAAAAAGTAAGATGATTTCGTGCTGCGGAGGGCACACCACCTCCTAAAAACACCTCCATCAACCCGCATTGGAGCAGCGTGGTGGAGTATGCTCCATACCACCTCCGGTTGATTGAGGGGAGGCCTGTGCCCAGTAGTGGGACGTATATAGGCTGTTTGTGGGAGTTGGGGCCAGTTGAACTGGTTACGAGCGGAAGGATTTTTTAAGGTGCTGAATCCCAAAAGAAAACATAAAACCCTTATATAGCATAACATTGTTACCCGTTCGTCTGTCTGTATGTCAAGAGACTTTTTTTTTTTTCAGAAACGCGTGGTCAAGTTGAAATTAACATATTTTTAAATTGTGTTTAAATAATGAAGATCGTACATACTGCAGACATAATGTAGTTCTGCCTTTTGCCACATTAATCATCAACATCTCCCTATTATTATTACATCGTTTTTCACAGGGTCCGATTACCTAACCTAAAAATTTGACGGGTCCGATTTTTTACAGAAGCGACTGCCTGTCTGACCTTCCAACCAGCGAAAGGAAAACCAAGGAGGGTCACATTCCTCCGAAAATGCATTTCTCGGGAATGTGGGTTTCCTTACGATGTTTTCCTTCACCGTTGAGAGCACGTGATAATAATTTATGATCCAAACATGAATTCGAAAACAAATTCGACAATCATTAGTTCAGGTATGTGCTGGATTCGAACCTGCGACCTCAAAGGGAGAGGCAAGCGTTCTACCAACTGGGCTACCACGGCTATCATGATGGCCACGGCTTTTTAGACATTAATAATTCCACTAAATAGATAAGTATACATTTTTCGTAAGCCCTAGTAGATCAGTACGCATAGCTCTGAACCGGTGTGCGTGTATGAAGCGAGTGTGTCAGGATCGAAGCAAATAGAATTCCATAGTCTGCTTACCCCGGTGGGAAATAGGCGTGAGTTTATGTATGTGGTTGATTAGTAACGTATACGCGCGTATAGAAGCGCGTCTCGAGTCGATTGTATGGAGCATCCGGGTGTACTAATAGTATCACAAATGACTGACACAGTATAAACTGGGAAACATCATAAAATTAAGGTCATAAAGGTTCGTTAATTGGAAAAATTGATTAATTGGAAGTGATTAATAAGCAATTTACAGTGAATTCTGTAGCAATTATGTTTTAAAATAACACATATTGTTCGACATGACTTACTGTCGATTGAATAGATTACTTTAGTAATTATTTTAATTCTTCTTATCATATGGGCTGTGAGGTCAAATACTAACCCAATCAACCCTGGTGTCAGGGTTAATATTGAGCCGCCAAAGGCCCCTGACTTGGCTCATGTAACGACTACATACATACATCAGTAAGTAGTAGGTAACCCGGACCAACGGCTTGACGTGCCTTCCGAAGCACGGATCAGCTAACTTTCGGACTATCAGGTGATCAGTCTGTAATGTCTTGACCAAAATAGGCATTCACAAAGTGATTTTTGTGACATGCCCCCACCGGGATTCCAACGCGGGCCTCCGGATCATGAGCCCAACGCTTAACCACTAGACCACGGAAGCCGTTATTTTAATTGTATTCTAAAGTGTAGAGGTACGTTAGTGTCAAGTGCGCTTTGCACCAAACGCCTTTCAATTGTTTAATATCTTGTTTTAAATAAACTTTCGTATTTATTTCAAGTTCTTGTATTTAGAATTCTAAATACAAGAGCCTTCTGCTGCATAATGTTTCACAAATTAAAAAGTAAGTTCAAGAATAGAATAGAATAGAAATAGTTTATTATGAAAGGACGCCACACACAAAAAGAAAGACAACAATATCATATCTTATTTCCACTAAAACAATTACAAAAAAGCAAGAAGGATGTTAGTCGAAATGATGGCCATGAATGGATAATGATGTTAGTGGAAATGATCGAAATAATGGTGGTGGACGTCCTGAGATAAAAGGGCCTCACTCAGCACAAGTCGCGGCGCGAACCACGACGCTGATATTATGTGGACCCTATTGGGTGACGCACGAACATCGCTCACTCGTCACATCGTTCACTCGTCACTTTTGTCAGTGAGTGCCACAGTGACAGATGTCCATGTCACACTCATGCAAAGCTCTCATCTGTAACCAGATTAAATTAAAGTTTCTTGTGTGACGTTTCAATTCACTCGTGTATTTTCAGAAAACTGAAACTTATTTTGTAATCTGACTAATGTTATTTTCTGTTAGTTGCGAAATGGAATTATAACATCAGCTCACGATAACGAGTACATTTTACACCCGTAAAAAAAACTGTACCCACACTTTACCGAATAAAATGCCGTAAAATTGAATTTTGCTATTTTTGTTACTTTATGGCGTTCTCAGAATCAAAGCCAAAATGGAATTCCATAGTCTGCTTGCCCCGGTGGGAAATAGGCGTGGGTTTATGTATGTATGACGCTCTTAAACTAAAACAAAATAATAAATTGTAAGAATATCGTTACACAACTTACTATTTATTTATATTACGTATACATAACCACAAAAAAGATGAATTTAGTTTACTTACCTACTCTAGATTTTTGAATAGCGATTTTATTTTTATTCCTTATATTGTAAGTATGCCTTTCACAGTTTCTCGGAAAGAGAGATACATTTTTACGTACATACATCATGTTTTCATAAATATATTGACTTGCGATCGTTAGTATATTTATTTCTTAAAAACAGCTCCCTTAGAGAGTGATAGCATAAAAACTTTTCTTCAATCATGTACTACAAATTGATTTATAGTACTTTAAGTTACTAGCATCGCATTCATTGAAAGAACTAAACAATAAATGTCTTACATTAGTTTATACTCAACGCAATCGGCAGCTATACCGATATCATTATTCAGTCTCTAAACCACGCTATAATGGCTACAAAAACTTTACTCATTTACTCAACTTTTTACTAGTAATAACACGACTTCTAGACCTCTCGTTAACCCGACTTAGAGAAGGAAATAAATAAAATTTCCGAACTCCACTACGGGGCAATAAATCCAACTAATTCAGTGAAGTTTCCCAATAAACGTCAATCAAGCTTGACAAGTTTATTTGTAAAAATGCGTTTAGGATCGGCAAGTGTGGCTTTGGGTGGCTGGCGTCGTGCGCGGCACGAACCTCGAGTACTACCCTGTGCCTGGTCCCAAAATCTAATTCCTGGACGAAACCAATAAAAACCTATTGAATGTCGTTTCTGTTATTGACTAACCGTTACGTATGACCTAATCTTCTGGAAGCATTGCCGCTTGATTGGTTCCATAATACATAACCCTATAGCAACGTTCCATTTAACATATTTTCTATAAACGCATATTCCACCCAAACATTTAATTGTATCAAAACCGCAGCACTGAATAATACATGAATGAAACCCGGCCTTATTAATGCAACTGTGTTTAAAATGGATTGGAATACCTAGGTAGTGTTAGATAGGACAGAATCGATTGGCCTAATCTCGTCTGATACATCACTATGCTAATGAAAGTCACACACAACCCTAGCTCTTATACTTTGATTGACAGTTCTAGAAATATTAGTGTCTATTGAAACATAATCACTAATTTTACTCAACTAGACGTTATATTTAATAGTAGTAGGTAATATTTCTGAACGTAGGTAGCTAGGTACCTGTAGGTAGGTATTTATAAAGTAATTAAGTATACAGTATAAAGTAAGTAAGTTTTTGACGAAGCCTGTGGTGGATTTAATGATGTATTTTTTTTATTGAAGATTTATAATATAATATTTTTACTTTATTCAAAATAGGTTCGTAAAATTGTATAACTAATTTGATTAAGTATCTATTATTGATATTCCATGCTATAACCCTCTGTTAACGATCATTAAACTACCCTGCAACTTATTGGTACGTCATAACGGCCTCCGTGGTCCAGTGGTTTGAGCGTTAGGCTCACGATCCGGAGGTCCCGGGTTCAAATCCCGGTGGGACACATCACGAAAATCACGATCCCTAGTTTGGTTATAGGACATTACTGGCTGATCACCTAGTCCGAAAGTAAGATGATGCCTTCGGAAGGCACGTTAAGCCGTTGGTCCCGGTTACTACTTACTGATGTAAGTTATACCTAGTAGTCGTTACATGAGCCATGTCAGGCCTTTGGCGGCTCAATAGTAACCCTGACACTAGGTTGATGGGGTTGGTAATCCACCTCACAACCCACACGATAAAAGAAGATAGGTAGGTCATGTACCTACACCCCAATAGGTACCCAATTCTAATTAAAAATCTAAATTTATTAACCAACGGTAAATCCTATATACAATATATTACCTATTATCATGATACCATAAAGGCATCGGTAATCCCTGTTATTAGTAGGTAGGTATATTCAATAATAAATCATGTCACAGATAGGTAAGTAGGTACATTTAAATATTAAAAAATAGGTTAGAAGTAGGTATTATGAGTAGGATAATTTTAATCGTAAGTATTCAATATACACCCCGTGAAACGCATTATTCCAATCACATCACTTTATTCTTATCGCAATGAAACCAGCGATATTTAAAACACCCAAAAACTTGCGTCCATTTCTACTAATTGGGCAATAAATCACGCGACCATATCGTTCATAATATGCAGAAGGCATTTTTTGTTTACTTTATCGCTTTATTAAACGACGTTTATAATAAAAACGGCTGAAAGTAAACGTGATCTGAGAATGTAAAGAAATAAAAACGGTTTAGCAAGACAGATCAACCGAAGAACGTGAAAGACTTCATTACGAACAGTCTACCCTTGCAAAACAAAACCTATTCAGCGGAAAAACCACCTCCCGTACATCTTTATCCAATTACAAATTCCTCATAATACCGCAAAAGGTTTCGCCGAGAGCCTTTTCATACCAAACACGGCGAAGCGAAGCATCTGAAAAGCTGACCACGGATCTCGTAAATCCAATTAATTGACAATACTTAGCCGAAATTCAATCGTATGTGAACCGCAGTCGTATATTGGTAACGACAAACCACATGGCAATTCTCACTGATTCTGAATAAAATAGTATTAAAACAGCACTAACATAGCACAGGATCACATTCACAGCGCGGTGGTGTTCGTGCAGATAGGGTTGGCAACGTTCGTGCGGTTCGTGTGACGTCGAGCAGACGTCCACTCGCGTCGACCGCCCGGAGGAAACTACCGGAGCTTGCTCCCCCACTCCCCACCCCACCCCCGCGCTTCCTTGCCACTGAAATGCTTTCAGACCCTTTGAAGGGCGCAATTATAAAGTTAATGTTTAAAAATTATACATGTACCCCGCTTTTGCGTTTGAGAAGAGTTTATGTTATGAAGAACGGGATGATTATTAAAGACGCGAGGAGTTAGAATAATTTAAGCGTCATCGTTTTCAATGATAATCTTTATGGTAGTGTTATATATGAAAAGATTTTAATTTGTAGGCCTCTTCATACTTAGGTACATAATAATAGTAATAGTTCGCAGCTATCATCATTTATGTACAAACAAAAAAAAAAACGTTTAAGTTTACCTAGATATTAGGCCCACTGGGTATGGAACCCGGGCCTCTGGTTTGGTGATCAAGGACTAGCCCTACACTACAGTGGATATATTGTTACACAGTCAAGTAAACATAATTGATATGGAGTACAATCTGAAATAAATGTAATAATAAATAATAAATTGAAAACATTATACGCATAATGATTGATTGATTGTTTAATGTCTATATAATTTACGTTGAATAAATTATACAGATAGACACACAACTTTCACCCGTTATCCCTATTTTTTTTGTATCCTAGTTGATGTCCCACTGCTGGGCAAACCCGCCATTCAATCCCTAGGATAGAATACGTACGTTTAATATTAATATTTACAACAGCAAGCCTTTACGTCCCACTGCTGGGCACAGGCCTCCCCTCAATTAACCGGAGAGGGTATGGATCATATTCCTTTTTTTTATTTTGACGTGACTTATTGTAGATTTGCCGCAGATGGCATTAACAACTTGGCCGGACAAATGGGGAGCGCTGAAGGCTCTCACCCGGAGATCATACTCCACGACGCTGTCATTATTATAAAAAAACCATCCATCCTACCTATCAACAATCCCGTAAAATATTTTTTCTGAAATCACAATCAGTTTTAGTTTACCTTTTGACCTGTCAATCCTTCAAGTTAGTTAAGCTGACCCTGTGAAAAACGGGATAATGCTAGGGAGATGAGGATGATGATTTTTTTTAATATAAGATTGGACTAGAACCTGTCGTAAACGAACTTTTTATATGAGAAGTCCCTCATTCAGCGCTTATCGCTATCGACCCACTAGGGTCGATTAATACTTTCAAATATTTTTCCTCTCAGACGACGCCCTGAGCCGAGGTTCGCGCCCAACTGGGCACCCTCAGGCCTGTTGTCTTAAACGTTGTACCGGGTGAGAGCCTTCAGCGCTCCCCATTTGTCCGGCCAAGTAGTTAATGTCATCTGTGGCAAATCTACAATAAGTCACGTCAAAAAAAAATGAGAAGCTTCACATTGACATGATCTTGAGAGCAGTCTCAAAGCTAAGATTAGTTTATTAATACCACCCTTAGATTCGTGTCCTGACTAATTCTTGCTACTAATTGTTAATTTAGATAAATATTGTGATACATAAAATTATGTTGTACTAGATTAGATATAAATACATGTTATTGTTACTCTTTCCTGCAGCCAAACTGTTTAAAAAGGTTAGGGCATTACCAAATTGTATATTTAGTATTAAGATTTAATAAATAAATAATAATTGAGGAGCTCGGTGGCGCAGCGGTAAACGCGCTCGATCTGCGATTGTTGAAGTTAAGCAACTTTCGCAAAAGCCGGTCATAGGATGGGTGACCACAAAAAAAAGTTTTCATCTCGAGCTCCTCCGTGCTTCGGAAGGCACGTTAAGCCGTTGGTCCCGGCTGCATTAGCCATCGTTAATTAGCCATCAATCCGTACTGGGCCCGCGTGATGGTTTAAAGCCCGATCTCCCTATCCATCCATAGGGAAGGCCCGTGCCCCAGCAGTGGGGACGTTAATGGGCTGATGATGAAATAAATAAATAATAAAAATAAAAGTCGCTTTAAGTTTCTGTTATGGTGTCACAAACACTCTGTATTGATCAGATACCCAATAAACATAAAAGATGTTTACGTTATTAAAAATAAATTGTCGTTGTAATAAAAACGTGACTTACCTATATAAGAAGGAAAAATAATAAATGTTAAAGTACCTTAATAAGGAAAATTAGTTGAAAACAAAAGATATTGCGGCGATCTCCGGGCCAGACC
The DNA here is from genome assembly GCF_024362695.1 of Pectinophora gossypiella. NCBI lineage: Eukaryota > Metazoa > Arthropoda > Insecta > Lepidoptera > Gelechiidae > Pectinophora > Pectinophora gossypiella. The sequence goes on from NC_065405.1 coordinate 532,899, forward strand.
GGGACCGATAGCCGTATTTACGTTATTTACGTATTTACGTACTTACATATTTACGTATTCACGTTAAACCGACCGACAGTTATAATCATGACAGATAAGGACAATTTATTTACGAGTATTTAGAGATCATATCTGCGTTGGTAACATAACATACGCAAACAGCCTCCATGGTTTAGTTGTTAGAGCGTTGGGCTCACGATCTGGAGGTCCGGGTTGGTTTCCTGATGGGGACGTTATCGGAAGCACTTTACAAGACGGTTCTTTGTTTGTTAAGGACATTGCAAGCTTGAATCACCTGATTGTCGGAAAGAGGAAGATAATTTCATGCTTTAGAGGACACGTTAAGTTGTTGGTGTGTGTTGGTAATTAGAATCAGACTCATTTATACCTCCGTCCTCCGGATCGTGAGCCGAACGCTCAAACCACTAGACCACTTTGGCCTTTATGGAAGTCGATAATAAGCCTTATATATGTCACCGTAAAATTGTAAATAACGTTAGATTATAATCTATCGATTTGAATCTCGCGAGATTGTGAACTGTCGAATAATTATGAATCGTATCATATTGCTTACAATTTAACGTATTATTTTTCGGTAGATTATAATTTATCAAAGTGAAACCGTCAAATTGTGATACGAAACGCACCTCGCGTGCTATACCATAGAGTTACAAAACTATTAGAGTGAGCATAATGTTAATTTGGGATTCTCTTAAAATGCATAAATGTTTTTGTCATAATTTTAATTATCATAATCCTTTTTGCATAACGTTTTTTAGCATAATAGTTTTACTTTCCCATAATAACATCTAGGAATACTGGTTTGTTAGGTATAACTTATTTTTTGGAATTAATAAATAGATATCCATAATTCTTTTTTAGAATAATAGTGTTTTGTCATAATTTTTACAAGGCATAACAGTAGGTTAGGGTGCGGCTGGGGTGGCCCTTGGGCCACCCCTATGCCGCCAGCATGTTTATCTTACACACGAAAAGTATACTGAATGATACGTTTCAGATTTTTTAATTTTGATACATTTTTTCTTACCATGTGATGTCAGAATTATTGATTACTTACTAAATAATTAATAAATACGTACTTGATTTCACAATCTTGAAGAGCATTTATTTTATTTGACTGACACCTGTGTTTTATTCCTAACTCTATGGACACAGAACGGTCTACTGTAAGGCCGACCAATCAGGGACAGCCGTCGGACAGTTGACAATTTGACAATTGTAAGATTGTGATTTAACAGTTTTACTTCGATAGATTATAATCTGACGAATAATAATACGTTAAATTGTAAGCAGTATATTACGTTTCACAATTTTTCGACAGTTCACAATCTCGCGAGATAGATTATAATCTAACGTTATTTACAATTTTACGGTGACATATATACATTATTTATCTTAGATACTGTACGTGCGTATTACACGCCTTGTGGCCCTTTATGATCCAGTGGTTAAGCGTTGGGCGTCCAGGGTTCGAATCCCGGTGACACCACAAAAAAAGGAGGATTATTATTTGAGTCTTGCTTGAGTTGCATTAGTCGTATTTGTATACATTTACTTATTTATTTAGGAATATTATATTGTATATTGTGTGAATATTTATAAACCAATATAGAAAGTATATAATATATTTATATATTTATGAAATATATATTATATATAATTTATTTAAATGTGATTTGTAGGTTAAGGTTAATATTTTGTTTTATATTAGTATAAGTAATTAAGTAATTTCTAAATAATTTGTACGCGTATGTATGTCTATCTATATAATATTATACGTTGAAAGTCTCTCATGTCACGTAGGTCAGCTGGAAGAAATCTCTTAGAGATAAGCTTGCCTGTACTATCTGTTTTCTTTGTATGTTTCTTGTGTCTGTTTTGTTGTATACAAATAAATAAATCGTAAATTTGTGATCCCTAGTTTACTTTAGCCATTGCAAGCTGTTTTTTATTTCAACGTTTCAAATATAAAATCACTTCTATTTAAATACAGAATTATTTTCTAATCTCATAATATTATACTTCTTGTATTTCTTACACGTTAGTATTAATAGAAATTAATAGTCAATTTCGACCTTTAGCCCTTGTAAGGTGACACATCTAACATTTATATCACGTTTAATTAATAAAGTTGGATACAAGTACTAATTAACTTTACAGTTGTTTATTGCTGAAACAAGGTTTTAAGCGACAATGAATAAATAATTATTTGTCGGTAGTAACATCTCTAGAGCACCGTCTAAAGGGAATAAAACCTACTGTAATTTTGAGAGTAGCTATAACAAAGTAGGGATCTCATTTTGTAAAAAAAAAACATTTATTTTGATTGTAGAATCATCGACAATATTAATTTAATATGTATGTACAGTAATGAGTAATATAATGTACCCACTTTAGGACTCTGTCGCACTAACATATTTGACATTTAGTGAGACTTACAGTTCAATTTGTCAAAAAAGTTAATGTGACATGGTACCAAAGTGATACATATTAATGCTCGTGGCCGTATGTAATAATTTATAGTGATTATAAGATAGTTCTATTCATGTCATACTGCACCGAGAGTTCGATGTTGTAAATGTATAGGTAGGTATGTGTGTCGTAGGTGTTACCTAAATATACTTTTTTTATTATTATTATTTTTTACTTTCTTCTGAACATCACCTTATTTCAAGTTATCAATAGTTCAAGTTTTAGCCTACACCAACCCAATGCAGGGAAAAAGCCTCTCTTACTCCCCTGTCCTCCATCATCATTAAAGAGCCACGCTCTTGTCAGTGTAGCATTCTCCATGTTCCTTTAAAAGGAAATAAAGCAGTGGATTCCCTCTCCCCTTCCGCCCCGCAGTACTCTGTCTGACGTGAGGCCCTTTCCTCCACTCCTCCCTAATTATCTATTCTATTAAAATAGGTAAGTATATCAAATAAATAAGCTGTCTATTTATTAGATTTCGGAAAAGTATTTTTTGTTTCATACTTTCAGAGCCAGATTTTTCTTAAGTCCCATATTATTATATTAGTGGGCGGGTCTATTGCCAAAGAGGGGACAATTCTGAAAACCCCGTGATATCAATTATCTCGAACATGAATTCAAACTTACAAAGACGAATTTGAAGTCATTTATTTCTTTTGAACATAAATTTGTAACGCGTGGGTGTTTGTGTTAATAAAAATGCAGAGAAAAGCAACTTATTTTTATCTGAATAATGGTGCTAATTCCTGTAAATACCATCTAATTTTATTTTAAGTTATATCTGTCATTTTCTTATCCACCGAAAAGGAAAGGGACGGGTAATCGACAAGCATAAAATTTATGGAACACACGTCAATTTTAAGCACAAATCTAAACCAACCGTCTAAAAATTTTACATCAGTCAATAACCCGACACATTCATTTACTCATTCTTCCTAAAATTAACCCTAGACTACTAAACTATATTCACGGTTACGTAATAACTAAACATTCGTCGAGCAGACTACGAAATAAAAACCATTTTTTTTTTATTATTATTTATTAAACCTCTTAAGTTTTGAATATCACAATAATTATGTGTTACTTATCTACTAAATAGGAACAAAATTACTTAGTGAAACTATTCAATACAGCGACTACATATGTCAACATTATGGGGCCCGCAAATAGCCTGTTTGCATTTAATGCATCGGTGTTTTGTCATTCTTCGGGCTTTGGAAGGACATAGGTAGCAGATTTTACGCACATTAGACACAGAAGGAACAGGGGCTTCTAGATCAGAAGACTCCCCTAAGATATCTTGTATCATGACCTTGATATCACGTCTCAAAGTCACCGTCTGCAACCGCTGCCGCAGCCAGGGCTCCATAAGTTGGTCTCCTAGTTTTATAACGAAGTCACGCCGAGACATAGGTTTTTTATTATTTCTAACATTATTAGAAACGTATACAACGTACGCATTGATAATCGATAGATTCAACATGTTATAAAACACGCACAAAGGCCATCTTTGGGTTTTTCTGTTGGTGGAAATGCTGGAGCACATTTGGTCCACGGTATCTACTGCACCCTTTGTACTGTTGTAGAAATGAATCATTTCTGGTTTTCCTGTTTCTTGATTGATGTCAGGTTGATCATGAATTGTAGACAAGATGAAAACAACTTTATTAGATTTGGCTTTGTATGAAATTAATGTCTTATCACCATCGTAACAAAACATCGAAGTACCAATTGCGCGTGACTTAGAATTTTTGAGTTTTTCAGGAATTTCTCGTTTATTACTTCTTAGAGTTCCCACTAATGTCAAATTATAAGGTGCCATCAACAGCTCGTTAGCTAAGGGAACAGACGTGAACCAGTTGTCCATGGTTATGTTTCGATTCGTGCCATGTAACTTAACGTAACTAACCTTTGCCAAACTTACGTAATTACTAAACTTTCGTCGAGCGGACGACGAAATTCCTGTAACTTTCGACCTAATTGTCGTGTGACATCGAGCGTGTCACGCGATGCACTATTTTGCAAATCAGGAAGCTAGAAAAAGCGGCGGGGGCGGGGGACGCGGAATAATAGGTAAACTTCAATTTCGCGGCATAGCGCGTCGTCGAGCGGACGAATGTTTAGTTATCTAGGGTTAAGAGCTGTGAATCATCCGTCCCTTTCCTTTTCGACGGATATGAAAATGACGGATATAACTTAAAATAAAATTAGGCGGTGTCTCCAGGAATCGGGGCCATTATCTTATTTGCTGGTATTACGACAGACGTCATACGAGCTAGCATGGGAATTGTTTCCCATAAAGTTCCCTTTAATCTGAAGTCTACATTGTAATTGTAATTTGAATCGAAAACAGTCACCATAATTTAGGACGCCATAGTAGACTTCGAAAACATGACACTGAATCTGCTATTGGACGGAAGGTCCTGAAGCCATTGTGTAAGACGCAATTATGCGTCAATTTCTATGCTTATGGTGTTAGTAAACCACATAGTTTGTAATTTGTAACGTTGTAAGGTTCATGTCTGCAAACTGTATGTAAAATATATGGTTATTTGACGCCTATGGCCGCTATGTTTATGCAAAGGGGCCATTCGCAGCAGAGGCTGTAAACTGCGAACTACAATGATGTCACTCTTACTTCAATCACTCGGGTTGCTGTAGTGTGATGGATGTTTTGAAGGGTCAAACGTTACCTTAAGTCAACATCATCATCATCATCATCAGCCCATTAACGTCCCCACTGCTGGGGCACGGGCCTTCCCTATGGATGGATAGGGAGATCGGGCCTTAAACCATCACGCGGGCCCAGTGCGGATTGATGGTTATTAACGACTGCTAATGCAGCCGGGACCAACGGCTTAACGTGCCTTCCGAAGCACGGAGGAGCTCGAGATGAAAAATTTTTTGTGGTCACCCATCCCATGATCGGCCTTTGCGAAAGTTGCTTAACTTCAACAATCGCAGACCGAGCGCGTTTACCGCTGCGCCACCGAAATCCTCAAAATCAACATCAACAACAACATCAAGTCAACATCAATTATTGTATATATGTCCCTATAAGGCACTAGGCATCCTGGAACCAGCAGAACAAATTCCGGTACAAGGAAACACGTCTGTCCAAAAACATTGTTTTTTTGTTTTGGTTTTCCTCGAAGGGTAAGGCAAAGGGAACTATGCCCATACAGCCATGTCTGACGTATTTTTTTTTCTTGATGATTAATGAAATGATGAAAGGTGATGATGATGAAACCTAAGCCCCCACCCTCGGAGTAGACTCCTACTCCGAACCCCAAACGAATGAACTCAAAAGTCCGCATAAACTTTCGAGTTATGAAGCGGCTTCCTGACACGAAGTGAAAATAGGCAATACATTTTGTTTATTGAATACTCCGATATAATAACACTCGCGAACGTCTTCCGACTAACTTAATGCGATCATTAACCACAAAACACCACTTCGTATTAATTATTTAAGTAGATTATTCAATGAAGAAAGCAACTGTCCCGTTCCCGTTTCCCGCCAAAAAGCCCCTGTCCAAAAACAAGATTTATTACAAAGTGACAAATATCAAACTACTCACATTTCATCTTAATTAAAATGATACTAAACGCCTAGAAAAAGTAATCCAGCAATTACGCTCATACATTACACAATAAAAAACGATTTGCATGAGTTTTTGTTACAGTTATCCTCAGATAAAGATCAAGGGGAGGCCTTTGTCAAGCATTGAGATCGAGTAGGCTAGATAAGATGCTTATATGACCAGTGTTGTCTAAGCGGAGCCGAGCTGACTCACTTATCATAAATAATAACAATGGCCCGATTCCTGCAGACACATCCTAATTTAATTTTAAGTTATATCCGTCATTTTCTTATCCGCCGAAAAGGAAAGGGAGGGATGATTCACAACTCATAACCCGGCCGGTAAAAATAGTTCGCTGGTATGCAATCCGTTTGACGTGTGCTGTCAACTTAATTCCGTTGGGTTATTGGCCAATATAAAAATTTGAGAGGGTTTTTAAAATTCCTGCCTAAAATTGACAATGTTCCATAAATTCTATGCCTGTTGATGAATCTTATATAAATACGATCTTTTCCTTCTATAGTGTGAGTTGTGAGGTGGATTACCAACTTCATCAACCTTGGTGTCAGGGTTACTATTAAGCCACCAAAGGCCCCTGACATGGCTCATGTAATGACTACTTACTTGAATCAGTAAATAGTTACCGGGACCAACTGCTTAACGCGGCTTCCGAAGGATGGATCATCTTACTTATGGACAATCAGGTAATCACCCTCTGTAATGTCCTAACCAAACTAGGGATCACATAGTGATTTTTGTGATATGTCCCCACCGGGATTCGAACCCGGGAACTCCGAATCGTGAGCCCAACACTCAACCACTGAACCACGGAGGCCGTGTAAATACGATGAAAATATACAATATCAGGAAAATATTTCTTGAATCCCTTTTAGTAGGAAATATTATCAATAACAACCGGCATTTCAAGTAAAACCCTGTTACTTCATGCTCCCCTTGGTTAGTTGACTTTGACTTCGAAATTACAGCAATTTTCAGTCCCTTATTTAATATCTCTGATTGCGAGAAGTCTCTATGTAAACATTTCTAGGTCTAGTTATTTAATTTAGACTACAGGGACTTATGTCCCGTTTGAAGCCTTGTCCCTATTAGGCGACATTAAATTTGTCGAGCGAAATGTGTCCATAGCGAGATCAGACGAAGTTTGGTGATGTCGTCAGAGACCGAGGACACATGCCGCTCGACAAATGTCGCCTAGTGGAGACGAGGATTCACTTCAAAATTATCAGAGGTCTTAGCCGAATTGCAAAAGATTACGAAATATGGCAATGTCATAATTTCGTAATCTGTAAAAATCATGTAAAAATGTACCTATTAGTTACGGATGGGCTTAACTACTAATGACTTGGAGGCCCTGCCTACCCCGCCTTAGAGATTGCGGGTGTGATGTTACTCATCGTTGCGCCGGTGTCGTTTCCCGCACATAGACACCCCCATACATATTTGACGGCAAGGATGTGTTGCCTCCAAAGGACGTTTTCTGGGTACCGGAACTGACCATAGTACCACGCTAGCAACAAGTTAGTAGTGTAATTAGGAATCGATAATTAATATCCACCAACCCGCATTGGAGCAGCGTGGTGGAGTATGTTCCATACCCCCTCCGGTTGATTGAGAGGGGAGGCCTGTGCCCAGCAGTGGGACGAATATAGGCTGTTTATGTATGTATGTATATTTGACTTACCTATTGTAGATTTGCCGCAGGTGGCATTATGGATTAGAGATCGATAGGGACCGCCATCCAAGTTTTTATAGCTGATTACTGGTGGTGATTGCCTGGAAGAATTTTGTTCGGAATTTTGTTAGTGTGCAATAAAGATATTTGATTTGGTTTCGTTTGGTGTGATTTGATTTGATCGACAGACGATCCAACGGATTTATGTTGGAAGTTGTATATATGCGTCATGCTGTGTAAACTTCGATAGCGCGTTTCAGGACTACTTAATTGAATGTGGCGCCATCTGTTGCATGTGGGCGGAACTAGCAAGTCAACTAGTTAGCTCCGACACACATACATGCCTACATAAGTCTACTCAAGAAATCTGGGTTAGTGGGGTAGAGTAATACCCATTTTAATAACTAAGGTGACATAAACTACTCTACATTCAGAGAATGTGTTAATTAATTACTTAATTTTAACAACCCGTTTCGGGAGTATATAGGTTATTGTTTATATAAATAATAGTATAAATATACCATGTTATGTATGCAGAACTCAGCCATTTCCATTATTACTTCATCCCTTAAATCGTGAGAAGTCTGTCATTAAATATGACCGCAGCTTTTATCATTTCAGCACCAGTAAATGTAGTTCATTCATCAATATCGTGTCTGATTATTTACATATTTTTTTTAATCCGCGTTTTGTTTAATAATTATTATTATCAGTGTAAGTGGTAAAGTCTGAAGAGGAAGGCTTAGACGTACATACCGCGATTAAAACCCGGATGTTTTAAAGAAAAATATTCTAAACCGGCGAGCATACAATTTGATGAGAGTGGAAGAAGCAAAAGTGGCTTATCAGGATCGCAGTAAGTGGAATTCCATAATCTCTGCTTAGGCGTGTATGTAATAAATATTATTTATTACAGAATATTTTAGTGATGTTTCAATATTTTTGATTAAATTAAATGAATTCGTGAAAATCGACTTTAAGTATAGGTACTTTTTATTTCATTGTGACCGTCATAACGGCCGGTATGTATTAAAATGTACTAATATTTACATGAGCATTCCGAAAAAAAATCCCACTTAATATCAACTCAGAATCATGGTCTGAATCATAAAGTTTTCGATACGATGTCACTAACACTCTACATATATATTCTTCGGTAGAAGGGATTTCGTGCGCTTGGCAACTCTATAATTACTCTGGAACAAGATGCACTAAGCAAGGGGGAGCTGGATACAATGCCTTCACGCGGCGTTGCTCGTCAACTCAACACTTAAACACTTCACACCTGACTCTACCTTCCCACAAAGGCTTACAGATGTGTATAGATGTGGGGAGATCACATACACGCGGACAAATGTCTCATCTCACCTTACAGTTCGTTATATCTACCTTTAAATGAAACTCAGGAGTGGCGGCAAGTTGTCTTATTAATGATTTTTCGATTTGATTTGATTTGGGGAGTAAGGAGAGAATGGAAAGAGCACCTATATCCGGCCCAACCATACCACCGGTCGGGCAACCGACCGTAGAGGCAACAGCGGCCTTGGAGTTTAAATAACTTCAAAAATGTCTGGGGCAGAAAGAAAACCACTGCTTCTATTTTCCCAAGAGAATAAGCATGAAGGGTTCTCGCAAACCTGATGCTGACCACGATCCTCAGATATGAGGGACCGACCCGAGAGAGAGAGATTTGATTTGACCGCTATATTGTGTCATTACCATCTCCCTAGCGTTATTCCGTTTGTCACGGGGTCCGCTTACATAACCCGAAAAGATAGGTCGAACATTTTTTACACAAGCAACTGCCTGACCTTCCAACCCGCGATGGGAAATAACCAATGCACGAAAGGTCCTCACGATATTTTCTGTGTAAATAATTATGACGTAGACCTAAAAAACTTCTAAAATTAAAAAAAAAATCTGAAATTATTTAAAGATAAACTTGTCGAAGATCATCATCGTTAATCAGCCCGCAACATTCCATTAGCAGTTGTAGGCCTCCTACACTTTCTTTAAAAAAGAAAAAGGAATGGTTTGAAGTTTAATTTCACAATAATTATTTACTACCGTCATTTCGAAAAGTGTTATGACGTCATTCGTCCATGTTTAATAGTGTAGTATTATCGTGTGATATGCAAAAAATAAACAATTAAAAAAATAACAATCTGCCCATCAACCGTTCTGATTATGCATGGATCTTACTTACTTATTTATAATCCAATTAAATAACGCAGCTCATGAATATAAACCAACTACTGAAAGAACAAACCTGTAATTTTATGCATTTCTCAAGTCTTGCAGTGCATGCAAGTCAATCAAACTTTACTCCCTATACCATTTAGATTTAAATTGAGTTCTTTATGGCCGACACTAATAAGCGTGCAGAAATAAATTGAGAAATGGATTAATTAGAGCTGTAGAAAAATATTTACATAAAAATAATTTTAATTATATTTAAGCCTGTAGCAACAATAACCAGTACTTAAGTATTTTTTTTTTAATTATTCATTAAATATACGTTCTCATACAAAAGTATTTAATAAGTTTCTGAATTTATGTTACAAATTATCGTAAATATAATCCTTTAATCCTTTTTTTCCTTTTTATATATATTATATTTACTCAAATGTTTTATATCTACTCGTTTATTTCCTTAAAATAACAAGTTGTGTCACAAAAGCAGGTAGAGAGAGTTTTACAAATGGAATCATCAAAGAGGAGCTTTGTTCTGGTAATTCTCGTCAAAACCACTGGGCCATGTTTTCTTTCTTGTTGAGTGGGTTAAGGGAGGGGTTGCGGGGGAGAGAGATATAAATTGAGAAAAAAGATAGGTAAGTATACAAATAAATAAGCAAAGAAAAGATTCTATCAATAGTCCACTATAGTACCTATTGTTAACGATTGGGATTCTCTTAAAATGCATAAATGTTTTTGTCATAATTTTAATTATCATAATCCTTTTCGCATAACGTTTTAAAGCATAATAGTACTTTCCCATAATAACATCTAAGAATACTGGTTTGTTAGGTATAACTTATTTTTGGACTAATATTTGTTGATATAAATTTGATTCGCATATAAATAGGTATCCATAATTCTTTTTTAGAATAATAGTGTTTTGTCATAATTTTTACAAGGCATAACAGTAGGTTAGGGTGCGGCGGGGGTGGCCCTTGAGCCACCCCTACGCCGCCAGTATGTTTATCTTACACACGAAAAGTATACTGAATGACCACCAACAGCATGAAAAAGAGTCAAAAAATATAAAAAGTCACAATCATGAATCAAATGCAACCAAGGAAAAAGTAAGTTTCGGAAATGTTCAAAGTTGTGCCAAAACTATTCTTATTCGGAGTATAGTTTTTATGCTTATAATACTTATGCTTATATGTCATTATTGTCATTAATTATTATGCTTATGGTAGTTATGAGTTTCAAAATTATGCTTAAAAAGTTATGACAAATTAATATTATGCGTAACTAATAATAGGACAAGTAACATTATGCCATGGTAAATTATTACATAAAAAAATATGCGCAAAAATAGAGAACCTTAACGATTACCATTACATTGATACAATCTTTTCTTTGCTTATTTTATTTGTATACTTATGTATAATTTTTTCCTATTACTACTTCAAAGGAAATGTTGCGTCAGAAAACGTTTGAAAATGTTTTCGGAGAAAATGTATTTAGACTTAATTAGCTACTTAATATGTTTAAAAATACATATTGCAATAACAATGAATGAACAAAACAATCGGAAAATGAAATTTTAAACAAGAAATAAGGATAATTCTATGTATAGAAAGGCAACTCTCCGCTCCCCACCAGCGGCTGAGCAAGGTTTACGTCACCCCCTCTCGGTCTTACTTTAGTCTTTAACGGTATAGGCGTCAGACGTCGCACACACGTGTACGATAACGTCAATGTGTAGTGTCTGTGTAAAACGAGGTGTTTTGTATGAAGTGTCCGGGGTATGCTTTGGGCCAGGCGCGCACTACGAGCTGAAAAAAGCAGCGGCATAATGTCGCACTGTAATTCTGTACCGACAGTTTTAAATTGTATTGCGCGCACTTGACGGCAGAGCCGCCGCAACGGCGCAGTATTACAGTGCGACATTATGCCGCTGCTCTTTTCTGCCGTGCGGCGAAAAACTCGTAGTGCGCGCCTGGCCTTAACTAGCGGTAGTGTACAGGCAATAACATACACTACACAAACATACGTACATAAGATCACTGTAATTTCCCAAATTCCACTTACTGACACAACACTTTCGCTACAATAACATAATAAAAAACAAAGAAATAAAAAATATTTACTTCAAGTAACACTAATAGTGTTAAAATACTTTATTTTGCGTAGTAAGAATATAAGAAAAATAATTTATCTTATATCATACAAAAAGAAATGTAAAACAAAAATTACTCAACCAAATTAATCCACCTTTGAAAATATCCACAAACTTTTCTGCGCCACAAAATTCTTAAGACCGGCTTTAACCGTACCCTACACGTCCAAAGCTCCGTAACTGTATATTAACACCTACTTATAGCTTTAAACATTTATGAGATGCTTACGAAGAGTGTCAGAACCGCGTATGAATAGTTAACGTGTTCCCAAAGCCTTAATAACGAAGGAAACAAACTCGCTAATTTGCAAACTAACAAGTTTTGTCAAACGCCATCATTGAGTAATGAGGCGCCGCGAACATTAGTTTGTTATTCATAGGCAGGCAAATTGTAACCACTCGCCTTCTCTCTCATCCATCCGCCGTCGTCCGTAGCCGTCCGTACGTCTCTGCATGCATATGCATCGCGGTGTGGATACACCTTTACGACTGGCACGTTACGGAAGTTGTGCGACTGTAAAACTTCAATTGATGTGATAGCACTCTGTTAAGATGCTCGTAAACAGCAACTTTTTTACTGTCTCTCGCACCAGTCTGTGTATATCAGATACTTTTTTTATTGCAGATTATTATAGTTTGTATGAGAATAATGCCTGCTACACACAGATACGGGAAAGCGAGACAAGTTGTCCTGGCTTTGTGTAAAACAACAACAAGGTGTTAGGATTCGTAATGTTTATTTTATTATTTCATTATTATTAGATTATATAACTTAATAACAGAAGGAATAAAGTCGTGAATCTGTGTCACGACTTTATTATTTTTAATTTGTAACTGGCATATTATTTCATTTGTTTTTATTTTGATTTCTTCTTTCTCGAACGGAAACGTTTTCCCGCCTTTTTAAAAAGGCGGTGACGGGAATTTTGTTTGGTTGCGGTAATCTTCTAATAATTGTTTATGAAAATATAACATTATTCAAGAGAATTGCTGAATTATTTGATTACGACGAGCACCTCCCCACCTGAGAGCAGTAGTATTATGACAAAGGAAAACATTGTGAGGAAACTCACATTCCCGAGAAATGCATTTTAGGTGGTATGTGACCTAACTTGTATTGGGCTGGTTTTCTCTTCACGGGTTGGAAGGTGTGACAGGCAGTGGCTTCTGTAAAAAACCGGGCCTGTCAAATCTTCAGGTTAGGTTAGGTTAGGTTAACAACGGGATAATGCTAGGGAGATGATGATGATGATTTTTAACGAAGTAATAAAGACGTTACAGACAATAGGCTGTATTTAAAGAAGATTCTGACACATGATGTGTTCTGTCCTATAAATAACTAAATGTATACAAAAATACGACTCGTGGATCATTATTCCTATTGGCACACAAAAGGTAGGAGCGGCAGACGTTATATTTTTTTTAGAACTCTCTTTCAAAGATAAATTATTTGATTTTTTCACTGCGATGAAAAAAGTACTGAACGCAATATATTTTATTACCTTCCCTCTCAGTAGAAGAAACTTTTCAATATAATTCTGTAGTTAAATTAACATCCTTCCAATTCCAGATTATTTCTGAATGCAAACGAATTTTAATTAAGTAAGTAACAATTTTAATTAATTTTGTCAGTTCGCTACTGAGGAAACTCAAAATTATATCTTGCTGTATTGCTATCCAATTATAGCTGTGTTAAAATCACATTAACAGTTATACAAGACAAGGATTTTATTGGTGCGGAGTAACAAATAGGCACTTAAGTACATTTTCTGTAATATATATTGTCGAAATCACTTTGTGAGACTGTCCTTTGTTTAGTAAGGACTTTTCAGGCTTGAATCACCTGATTGTCTTCGGAGGGCACATTAAGCCGTTGGTCCTGGCTATTAGCCGTAAAAACACCTCCACCAAACTGCATTGGAGCAGCGTGGTGGAGTCTGCTCCAGACCCCCTCCGGTTGATTGAGGGGAGGCCTGTGCCCAGCAGTGGGACCTATATAGGCTGTTGTTTATGTATGTATGTGTGTGTAGGTTAAGTATATTGTAAACCTTCTGCAGGACTGGGAGTAAAAAAAGTACCTATAGTATGCGTTCACCATAGCTCGTATTCCATTAAAACCGTAATAGTCTTACACTTCTACTGAAGTATTAGTATGTTAGAATGCACTAACCCGCTATTACTATTTATTATATTGGAAAAAAAACCCAAAAGTTGTCTGGAAGAAATTTCTGCATGAACAATAAGGCCGCCTGCTGTACCTTTCTGTATTGTCCTTATTTTGTATCTTGTGTCAATTGTGCTCATTAAAGTATTTTATCTATCTATCTATTAAAGGCTTCAGCACACTAAACACAGTTTTTGACGTGTCTTACGTATATTACAGAATTACCGCATATGGCATTAACTATTTGGCCGGACAGATGGGGAGCGCTGAGGGCTCTCGCTCGGTACAAAATTTAAAACAATAGGCCTGAGGGTGCCCAGTTGGACGCGAACCTCGGTTCAGGGCGTCGTCTGACAGGATTATATTTTACAGAATTAATAGACCCTAGTAGGATGATAGCGATAAACACTGAATTACTTAAAGAAATCCTCGACCACGCCGGCGGGGTCGATGTCGAGCCAGAAGCGAGTAATGCAAGCCAGTAGCGGCCCAGGTTGAGTGCGGATCCGCGCAAGTTTTCAGTATACGTGGCCTGGTTGAGAACCAACAGAACAGCTGAACGTATTCTAACTTTATTGTTCCACAAGTATCCAGTGCAAAAGCGAGGTAGACAAGAAGCACTACCTAAGACAAAAGTAGATATTACGTCATACAGTGAAGGCAGGGTACACGTTATCACGCGTGCTCATATGTATTCTAACCCCAGCACCATCCACGCCAGGTATTCAGAATCATCACTTTAGCGCTCTTTACGGCGAACGCGCGCTCATAATTATTCAATCTTATATAGGCAGTGTTTTGTTATCTCCGTCTGCGGGTCTCGGAGGGGGCGCCGGGCGGCAGGCGGTACACAACTCATTACGAATTAATTCCCGCGATAAATTTAACGGTCCTGTCTTCCCTACAATACCCGGGGAGGGGTTCATCTTCATACGTGTTGGGGTTACGGAAATGTCTTCGTAAGATTTGCATGAGAAACTGTTTACTGTGCGACCGGTGAAGGGTCGCCATGACCCGTAATGGCGAGACTTGAATTTGTTGTTTATCTAAGGTGTTGTGGAAACAATCTGGTGAAAAGGTGCACGGTTAACGCTAAGTGATAGAAAGGTTATTCAATATTTATCTACAAGTAATATGTGTCTACTGGACTTTTGATCCCGATGACCTGATTACTCTAGCTATATGTAGAGGCAGCCATTCAGCTCGCGACACCAAACACTTCAGGACCCCGATACCGACCCCGCCGGCGTGGTCGACGATTTCGCTCAATCAGCGCTTATCGCTATCGATCCACTAGGGTCGATTAATTCTTTCAAATATTTTTCCTCTCAGACAACGCCCTGACCCGAGGTTCGCGCCCAACTGGGCACCCTCAAGTCTGATGTTTTAAACGTTGTATCCTGTGAGAACCTTCAACGCTCCCCATTTGTCACGTCACGTCAGAAAAAAAACTGGACTTTTGGTATAGAATAAAGAACTAGTATAAAAGGGACACTCTCCGCCCCGTATCAATTCGTATCGATGCCGAACTAGAATTACCCAGATACAGTCATGTAGGCTGCATCCCATTTTCTTACAATTTGTTTTATTCCGGACGTGAGCCTAAAACTAAAACGCTGAACAAAATTCTTCCGCATCATACGCGCTGTAATAATTTTCATTTGAATCTGGAATCTTCTTCTATCTTCTAAATATGTACCTAAAAGGAGAAACTGACTGACTGACATATCAACGCACAGCCATAACGGCTAAACGTAGGCACATGAAATTTGGAAGGGACGTAGCTTAGGTACCGTAGAGGTGCACTAAGAAAGGAATTCCCAAAATTCCCACGGGAACGGGAATTAGCGGGAAAATCCTATTGTATGAAAAATCTAAACCACTTAAGTTAGACGCTTGAAATTTGGCATGCAGGTACCTTAGTAAACTTAAAGCTTAGTTGCAACAGGATATTGCAAAATTCCCACGGGAATGGGAGTTAGCAGGAAAAAACATCTGTATGAAAAAATCTAAACCGCGTAAGATACGAGTAGATGTTTTCAATCTAGCATGCATGCATGCATGCATACCTTAGTAAATATAAAGTGTAGTTATGGCTGAAATGTTGTATCAAAAAAAATCTAAACTGCATAAGTAAGATGCTTGAAATTTGACATTCACTCCCACACACACAAATATCTCTATTTTATAACACGCCACGCGGACGAAGTCGCCGGCAAAAGCTAGTTCTAATATAGGGGAAGGCTGGGCAAAGTGAATACCCCGGGCAAAGCGAATACTCCCCACTACTCCTAAAATATTAGATATTAATTCAACACACCACTACTGTTACGTCGGGCCATCTTGGTTTAATACGCGGCAAACATCGAAGCGAGGGGCCGCGTCGTGTCCCGTCCGCGGAGTGGAGATTTGTGTTTTCGTAAATAAAAGATTGATTTTACGCGGTAAGTACATTGATTAATTCTCCTATATTTCTAGTTCTTGATTCTTAGGAATGTCTTAATTCAGTAGCATACCAAAATAGGTTTTTATGGTATATTTAACAGAAAGTCAGAATTATTAGTTTTTGCATGAAATGTGTTAACCTCAAAATTTACCTAGTGGGGCAAAGTGAGTAGGGCAAAGCGGATACCATATCCACTGATGACTTATTATCTAAAAAGGTCTTTTACTTGTTTCAGATGATGAATAAATATAAAAAAACTATTTTCACCGAAGATTAGGAAAATATATATAAAAGAAGACGGTAAACTAATTGAAAATTGGATTCGTTGTGACATTTGTCAACAATGGTATCACGAATATTGTTCTGCTTTTGATAGCACTTAAGGGTATACCTGTGACAATTGCCAATCTTAATTTTATAATTTTATGGTCAATAATAAAAGTTATTGTTTCAGTTTATCAAAGTTATTTCCATATTTTCAGAGACTGATTATGGGTATTCACTTTGCCCAAGTGCTGTATCCGCTTTACCCGGGGTACCGGGCAAAGCGAATACAATCGTACTTTTTTTTATTTTAACTGCAGTTGATTATTGTTTAAATATTCTTGGTTACTGATGTTGGTATATGTAAGAGCAATAAATAAAGATTAATTTGTGATAATTATTTTGTTTTTGTATTGTAAACCTTTTCTGCTATAACCTTAAATACCTTAAGGTATCCACTATGCCCGGCCTTCCCCTAATTTAATCACTATTCCACAAAGAGCAAGACCCCGGAGATCCGTGTTGCTCTATGCTTTTACAGAACAAAGTTCGATTCTTCTCTATTTCAAATTCAAATTCTGATGACGTCACCAAGAAAATTCGCCGCGTATTGTCACAAGATGGCATCCGAATTTTTAAAATTAAAAAACAAGAATCGGCCTTCTTTGTTTGATTATAATTCCATATTTAAAACTGAACGCGAACAATGTGGAAGCTAGCTATGTACAGTCATAAGTAATATAATGTACCCACTTTAGGACTCTGTCGCACTAACATATTTGACATTTAGTGAGACTTAGTGTTCAATTTGTCAAAAAAGTTAATGTGACATGGTACCACAGTGTATACATATTAATGCTCGTGACCGTACGTACCTATGTGTAGGGTCCATGATGAGATGATTGGAATTCACGCACGAATGAAAAGACAACAACGCAAAAAATTCACGCAATAACAAACCGTAATAATCCTACATGGTTCACATACACGGGACTCAATACTTCGCTTCGTTCGCTATCCAACATAACAATGGCTTTAGGGTCGTTTTTCACAAAAAACAAACAGGCTCAGGCTTTTACTGGTCGGTCGAGCGTGTCGTACGTCGTGTCAGGTGACGCGGTCAGGCGGTCGGAGATACGCGCCCTCGCTCGACGTACAAACACGTCGGTGTTGCGTTGACTTGCTTTGTGAGGGTTATTCTGTTCCAAATTTGAATATAAGTAAGTAATATTAGTCTATCTCGATACTTATAAACCGAATTAGAAATACCTCTTCTTGTCGTGTCGATTTCTTCAGCCCAGTGGTAATAAAAATACATAACAATAATTCGTTTGCGTACCTATTTTTTCCGCTTGCGAACTGAGCCGCATCTTTTCAAACAGCGAACACCGATTGTCAAATGTTTTATATCCTTTACAGCGTAATAAAACATAGCGTCACGCCTATATCACAGAGGGGGTAGGCAGCGATGTACAGTATATATACGTACACCCATTCGCTAGCTACTTTTGTGAAGTGGGACACGCATAGTCCACAGTATAGTTAGTTGAATAACTTCTGCCACCGTAACACGCAGCCCTCATTATCGCAAGCGATACTATGAATGAACCAACGGAATTTATCTATTCCGTTCTAATTCCGTTATTGAAATATGACGTCACAACCTGTTAATAAAAAAAACTTTGTATTTTAGTGGATCTTGAATAAATATAACTAAGTTTAGGGTTAAGTTTTAGTTTAGGCCTCCGGTTGATTGATGAGCCTGTGCCCAGTAGTGGGACGTATATATAGGCTGTTTATGTTAAGTTTAGGTTAGCCACATGTTTTTTTTTGTACCTTTGATGGGTTTGTCCGTGGCACCAGACTTGCCCGAAGGCATTAACGAGGCTTAAGATGGAGCTCGCCCAGAAGGTGCCTGTTCACTCTGGCCTTGAAAGCTCCCGGGTTATATGCATTCGGAAATACAGAAGACGGTAGAGAATTCCACTCCCTAGCAGTGCGCATAATGAAGGACGATGCGAATCGCTTCTAGAAGTATATTTTTATCACTGTCACTGTCGCTTTTTGTAATCTTTTGCAACTTGGCTAAGGCCTAAGGACATGCGGGTCATTCCCACTACTGGGCACAAGCTTCCCTTCACCAACTAGAGTCTGTATACATTACACATTGTATTGTAGAATACCTCCCAGGCAGACATACTACGTAATACATAGTATGTAGACAATCAATCAGTGTTAACATAACATAACATAACATAACATAACATAACATAACATAACATAACATAACATAACATAACATAACATAACATAACATAACATAACATAACATAACATAACATAACATAACATAACATAACATAACATAACATAACAAATACTTTATTGCACAAACAGGAAAAAACAAAATACAAAACAAAAGAGAAATAGAATTAGTACAATAGGCGGCCTTATTGCTAAGTAGCAATATCTTCCAGGCAACCTTTAAGTATAGGAGATATTGAATATTATGTAATATAGCGGGATAGTGCAGCATGGGAATACTTGCACATATAAAAATAAATACACTTTCGACTACATAAACTACATAATAATATGTAATATGACACATAATTGTTAACGTTCCGGTTCACGCAGTTATCAGTGACTGCCGGGTCCTGTACTGTCACAAGTGGATCTATGACATACCTCCAATGACCGGAAGTAAATAGGTAAATAAGATTGGTTCCTGTACTAGGTTCAAGATAAATTATGAAATTCTTTTACTAAATAAAGACAGGTCTAAAAGTAACGAAAAGCATTTTCTTTTTTTCTATTTCACTTATTTATGATATTTAATCATGAAAAACGTAATATTTAGTGCGCTATTTTATCACGTTTTTGTATGACGTCACAGTGTGATTTTTCATACAAATTCCATAGTCATTTCGTGTTTTGACGTTTAGTAAAAAATAACTGATTTGACTAGTTGGAAACCTTTGAATAGGATTTGGAACGAAAATAAACCTTAAATTCCCAGAATGTTACCAGCGCAGCGGTGAAATATATTGTAATGCATTTTGAGATTAATTTGTAATACGGCAATTCACCACACTTCACCCCGGTGAAGTGTTTCGGGTGAATTCCGGTTATTTATTTTTAAAATACATGTGAAGACCTTACGAGACGTTTGAAATAATACTTATTAAGTAACAAAATTGCGCGCTCACCTCATTTCGTAAGTACTTGAAAGCACTCGAGCTAAAAAACCCTCAATTTCTCTTTTTATTCCCTGTCTCTCCTGCTTCACGAACAATTGAAAATAACATCAAATACAGAAATCAAAGGTCTTTGCTTCCGATAAGCCCCGCCCCTCTCCAATTCTGACAAAATGTTGCCTTCGCAGCCTCCATCCATCATGTGACAATTTTAATAAAGTCCCCGTCGTATAATGAATGCACATTATACCAACACAGCCACGAGGTATACTCCATTGTTAAGTGAAACTAATGGTTTTGATCTATTGTGTTATGGCAACAGGATCAAGTCATAAAAGGAAAGGCCACAGATTTTGTGGAGTCCCCTTTTAGTTGTATTGGTGTATGGTTTAATTTTTGTACTGTTTTTGCTCACGACCTATCACGTTGGTCTGTTTTTTTTTTTTTGACGTGACTTATTGTAGATTTGCCGCAGATGGCATTAACTACATGGCCAGATCGATGGGGAGCGCCGAAGACTCTCACCCAGTACAACGTTTAAGACAACAGGCCTGAGGGTGCCCAGTTGAGCGAGAACCGCGACTCAGGGCGTCGCGTCGTCTGAGAGGATAAATATTTGAAAGAATTCATCGACCCTAGTGACCGATAGCGATTAGAGCTGATTGAGGGAAGTTGGTCTAACAGAAATTCGGTGAGGTTTCGGTACTTCGTTCATCTTGCGACGTATTACCTCTGACTACCGCAATTGGAATGTAGTCGTGAACTTATGCACCGCTTTCTGTCGATAGAAATGTCATCTTGTGAGGCGCATTGTTATGCTAAGTGATGCTATTTCTGTTAGATGAATGTAAGTCATGTATTGTCGTCCTATTCCAGCCTTTCATGACGCTACATAACACAAAACAGTAGGTATATTGTAAAGTTAATAGTACTAAGTACTCACACCTCACCGAGCTTTCTGTTAAACCAATGTGATATGTGTTTTTGACACAGTTGGCTCGACCATTATAGACGGCGAAACGGCTCACCACCTACAGAAAGCTCGGTGAGTGAGGTGTGAGCACTTAGATAAATAGTGTAATTTAATAAAATAGTTACAGACTTAAAATTGTTATGGAAGAGCGGAGCCATCTAATACAAGCATAATGTCTGCTTAAAAAGACGCTCCAACCCTTACTTAATGCTATATACTAAATGTTACTGCAATAAATATTTTTTTAGATCATCATACGATGGATGTACCTCTGAATACCCCATTGGGATATTATCGTTAGCTTATGTTATGTTTATGAATGAAAACGCCGTCATGCAGAATTACGGCTCTTAGTCACCAGCGATATGAAGCTGAAAAAACAATTTGTTATTCCTCTCAAAAAGTGAATAAAGTATGTATTATCTCAATTGATTTATTGCAGATAATGATTCTCAAGTTTTCTTTAGAAATAGCAAAAAATATCCAAGCTATATTGTGAGATTATATTTTAAAATAAATGATAGTAGTAATATTTCATTCTTCAATTTTGGTTCTTTGGAAGTTTGTCGAAGTTTGCAACAATGAAGGCTTATAAATTATCCATTCTGCGCTGGAATCTGTACAAGTTGGTCTCGTAGTGAAACCTAAAGCTGTTGTCGCGGTGTTGACGACTTTGAAGCCAGTTGAGCGCGAGTAAGGCTTCGGTAAATAACTAGTATGTAAGTATCGAATTAGGTTACACGTCCTCAAAAAAAGCCAAGTTTAAGTTTGAATTTCCATTTTCAAAAAAACAAGTTCTTACTTTATAAACATACATAAACTCACACCTATCTCTACTTTCAATTTAATTTGCTTCGATAACACACTTTTTTTGCTTGCATTCTTACTATTTAAAAGGCTTTTTACACAAAAAATATTTTCTAGAGGTTTTCTATAAAAACGTTGCGGAAAATTATTTTGTTATTGAAAAGGGAGCTTGTTTATGATTGTTGTTCATTAATCATTCATGTTATACTTATAATAATGCATTCTGACTGAACAGGGAAGCACTTAGATTCTCGGTGAAATTAAATAAAAAACTGAAATTACTTGCAGCTCCGTTCGCGTCTTTATTTGGAAGGGAAGAATGAATGGTACGAATGTACAGAGTATATAGTTTGCACAGATTATAAAATTGTATGTCGTGAACATAACTCCCAACAACGAAGAAACAAAGATATTAAATGGACTGTATATAATTAAGGTAAATAATGCTGGTAAAGTGTTTGAAAAGGATTGATCATGATGGTAGTTATGTACACACCTTATACTTATATGTTTTTCTTATGTTCTTTTTTACAATTGTTATTTTGTTTTGTTAGCTATTGAAAAGCACAGATATTACAGTTACAGATATTACAAAGGAAATAGGTAAGTATGGTAAGTATGAATTAAATATTTGTTACTTATTAACTTGTTACAATATACAATGTTAAATGTTGAACTAAATTATAAATTAAATTTTACATTTTATTATTTTTAACTTTTACTACTGTTTGTTATTTATTCTAATGTATATGGTACTATATATTTTAATATTAAGTTGTAAATAAAAACATTATTTTTTAAGAATTTGGTTTCTTTTTGATACACCTATCTTATTTTTAGATTATTTATTTTTTACAACATTAAGATAAATATTTTGACTCTTTTTGAGTAGTTATGTAATTAATATGTGAGTGAAGCTGCTTAGTATTAAACAATATGACATACATTTAGACATGTATTGTCTAAGAGAGAATTAATTATAGGTACTTTTTATACATTTTTAGCCATAAAATTACAATTATTATAATTTGTACTTAAGAATTGGCCTTATAAGAAAAATGAAATATTGTATGCTATATTTAGCATAAACAAAGAAATAAACTTCTTTAACATGACAGGACTTATAATATAACTTATAATTTAATCTTAATATCTAAGTGTTTCTTGGCATCCTCTCAGAAGTGAATCAGCACATTCTGAGAAGCATCTAGGCCTACGAAAACAATGTGTCGAGTAGGAAGAACATAGGCTTAACCTACTAACATGTCTATGTTGAGACATAGTTTAAACAAAGTATAAACTAATACAAGGAATTTATTGTATGGGTAATAAACATATTTTTGTGACCGACGTCCTATGACTTCTGCCATTGGCTTTTATAACTTCTAAGGCTCTTACTTTGCCATCTGCACCAGGAAATATGTTTGTTACTCGTGCCATTGGCCAAGTCATTGGAGGTTGATCTAATTCTTTTAGAATAACAAGGTCACCTATACTTACATCAGGATAACTAGTTTTCCACTTGGGTCTGTTTTGTAAAACATTTAAGTATTGTTTTGACCATTGTTTCCAAAATTGCTGCTTTAAAGCAGTACATTTTGACCAAAATTTCAGTCTATTTTCTGGTACATTACTGATATCTCGTTCCGGGAGAGAGGACATTGATGCTCCCGTAAGAAAATGCCCAGGAGTAAGATATGACGTGTCATTTACATCAGAAGACATAGGCATGAGTGGTCTGGAGTTTAAGACTCCCTCAATTTGCACCAGGACAGTGTACAGCTGCTCATATGTGAATGTGTGACTACCAAGTAGTCTCTTAAGATGGTATTTTACACTTTTGACGGCAGATTCCCATAAACCGCCGAACACCGGCGAATATGCAGGAATAAAATGGAAGTTGATCCCCATTTGAGCCGCTGTACTCTGCACTTGAGCCTGATGACATTTTGAATTATTTAAATTATACAATTCAGTTAATTGGGTACTTGCAGACCTGTAAGTGCCAGCATTATCACAGTAGACCTCGCTAGGGACATTTCTTCGCGACACAAAACGTTTGAAGCTAGCTAAAAAGGTGTCTGTTGTAAGATCACTTACAAGCTCTAAATGTATAGCTTTAGTTGTAAAGCATACATATACAGCTATGTACCCTTTAGTAGTTAGGACACCTCTAGCGCGCGATTGCTTTATCATAATCGGCCCAGCGAAATCCATTCCCACTTTTGCAAATGGTCGGCTGACATTTACACGATCTGCAGGTAGTGACCCCATCAATTGTTTGGCTGTAGTAGCCCTGAAACGGAAACATACAGTACATTTGTGAATTATATGTTTGATTAAACGTAAGCCGTTTACAATCCAGTAACGCTGATTCAAATTATACATTATGAGCTTTTGACTTGCATGCAACAATTTTACATGTTCAAATTCAATAATTAAGCGTGTTAATATGGATTCCTTAGGTAAAATTAATTGATGTTTTTGTGCATATGACAACTCAGCATGTTGCAGTCGCCCACCCACTCTTAGGAGGCCTTCCTTATCAATAAAAGGATTAAGACTCATTAAATTAGATTTCACAAATTGTTTATTGTTTTGCAAGTGAGAAATTTCAGTAAAAAAGTACTTTTGTTGTTCATTTTTAATTAATAAATTTAATGAAGTACTATATTCTGAATGAGTGATGAAATTTTCTTGGATTTTGACTGAGTTAGGTCGAATATTACTACAGAATCTTTTGATATAAGCAAGTACTCTTACTGCTTTGTTAAGAGTAGAGAATTTTTTGATAAAAGTATCAAAAAATGATTCCTGAGTACTATGTGTCAATGCACATACTACGTCTCGTTGCGACGGTACAGCTTTTGTTTCAGGCAAAATTCTAGGCACATCATAACTATAATCTGTAAAATTATAATTAGAGTTAGACATCTCTGTTGGCCCTGACCACCATAGGTGATGGTTTTGTAAGTTGCAGGGATTGACTCCACGGCTCAAACAATCTGCTGGATTACTTTCTGTAGTTACATAACCCCATGTAAAGTTTTCTGTGAGCTCATTTATAAATTTAACTCGATTAGCTACATATGCATTTAATTTGATGGCATCGGTGTTTAACCACGCGAGTACTACCTGAGAGTCAGTGAACAGATGTACGTTATGAACTGTTTGATGTTGTTTGATATTTTTGTAGACTCGAGACATTAATCTAGCCAAGAGCAGAGCTGCGTTGAGCTCCAGTCGAGGTATGGTTAATGTACTGTTCGCGGGGTTAATGCGCGACTTGGAGCATAACAGGGACATGCTCACTTCATCATTGCTATTCACTGTTCTCATGTAGACTGCGCAGCCGTATGCGACGTTAGATGCATCTGCAAAACCAATTAATTGCATTTTTTTATTATCATGCAAACATGTATTTCTCTTGATTGAGATTTTAGGCATACTTGATAACTCATCATAAAAGGCTTGCCATTCCTTCTGTATATCAGCTGGAGGAACAGAATCCCAATCCGTATTGGACTTCCAAAGACTTTGCATTATTTGTTTAGCCTTGACAAAAATTGGTCCAATTAATCCTAATGGGTCATAAAACTGACTTATGAAACTTAAGATTTGTCTTTTAGTTTTCACAGATTGTTTGGGCAATGGAGAGAATGTAAATGAGTCTGAATTTTCATTAAAATTTAAACCCAACGTTTTGATGTCCTTTTGAAGAGTAATCTCTCCAGAATACCGCTGCTCTATAGGAATATTTTCTATAATTTTGGCATCATTAGCTGACCACTTGTGTAGAGTGAAGCTCCCTTTACTTAACAATTCAACAAGTTGATTTTTAGTTTGAATTATTGTGTTGAGATTGTTGTGACTATATAAAATGTCATCAACATAGGTTGATGATAATATTACTGGACATGCTAATTGATAGTCATTTTTATATCTTTCTGCTAGCTCATTCAAGCATCTTGTGGCTAGGAATGACGAGTTTTTTAACCCGTATGTGACAGTATTTAATTGCAGACATTTAATTGGATCTTTATCATTGTCTCGCCATAGAATATTTTGTAATGATCGTTGGCTTTTCTCTATGGATATATTTCTGAACATACGTCTGATGTCACATGTGAAAAAATACCTGTTAAGTCTGAACAACACTAATATGTCGAACAAGTCGTTTTGGACTACAGGACCATTTAACATTAAATCATTTAATGAAATTTTGTTTGAAGTCTTCATGGATCCATCAAATACTGTACGCAGGCGTGTGCTGACAGCATTCTCCCGAATGACGGGGTGATGAGGCATAAAATACACCGCATCTCGTGATAGATCATAACTTGTGATATCTACATAACTTGCATGACCGAGGTCAATATATTCATGGATGAATTTCTGATATTCATCAAATAGAGAGCGATCTTTTTGAAGTCTTTTCTCCAAATTGAGAAATCTTCGCAATGCTAAGCCTAGTGAATCGCCCAGTTTATTATTTATGTCATATATGGGGATTTTGAGGGGCATTGAGACTTCAAACTTGTTATTTATTAGCTTTACAGTGTCTTTAAAATACTGTTCACAGTATGCTTGTTCAGACGTATGTTCAGTGAATATTTCCGGGACAGCCTCTGATTGCCAAAACTTATTAATTGTGCTGCTAATATCGGACTCACAATTTTGACAAAATAGGGAGACAGCAGTATTCTGGCGAGGTTGCTCCGGGATGTTGCCTGCAACTACATAGCCGAAGGTTGTCGCAACTAGGCGCGGCTGTGCAGGATCACTGGACTTGTGCTGCTCTTCAGGCTGGGGCAGCAACGACTGAAAAAAGACACCAGCATCCAATAAAATTTCAATGTCACTTGTTTGGTTGAAAGTATCGTCTGCAAGTGTAATATGTGCTGGAATATCGACGTCAGAGATATTAAACGTATTTTGTGGCAACTTAGTTGTAATTTTATCCACCACAAGGCAGTTGACATGAGCCTTATAAGGAAAAGCCAGTGAGAAAACATCAAGCTGTACAGAATTATTTATGTTCTGTACTGTGTTCGCTATGCCCTTTATGTTTATTGTTCCCATGGAAAGCGTTTTGCCTAATGTTTTGGCCAGGTTTGATGTTATGAAGGATGATTGACTCCCTGAATCAAGTAGGGCCTTGACAGTAAGCTCCCTGCCATCATTGGTAAGTACCTTTACTTTAGCTGTGGGAAGCAATACATGCTTGTTGTTATTTAAACCTGATAATAATGACACATTTTCTTTCAGATCGATGGACTGCGGCGGCGAATCCACAGACACATGGGCCACAGGCTGAGATGCGGTGTTAGTGTGCAGAAGCGTGTTATGGCTTTGTTTACAATGTGCACACTTAAAATAGAATCTGCATTTGCCATGGTGACCATTCAAACAAACCTTGCAAAGCTTTTTGCTATTCACAAATGCATTCCGCTGTGTAGGATTGGCCAAAAGAAACTTAGGGCAACTGAAAAGCTTGTGATCATACTTACTGCAGAAGAGGCATTGTTTCTCTTCCTTGGAGGCTACATTAGCTACTTTAAATTCACCTTGGCTCCTTCTTGGAGGTGGACATCCACTTGTTGATGCTCTGCCGTTGTCAGAGTTCTCGAATGCGAGTGCTCTGGCTTCCAGGTACATTATAAAATCTGAAAAGGTGGGTTTAATAGACACATCTCTATCTAAACAATATGCCCTGCTTGTAAATTGGTCAAGCTTTCGTGTTAAAATGCACACCAATATACTATCCCAGTGATCTACTGGCTCCTTTAAGTTTTTGAGCGCTGCAACATGCTGTTTTGCCTCTGATATGAAATTCCTCAATGAAGTTACATTTGATTTACCTATTGGACTTATATCTAAAATCTTAGAAATATGTTCATGTACAATTTTATGTGAATTGTCATATCTATCCTTTAACAATGTGAGGGCTTCAGCATAGCTGGACCCTTGGACAGGTATATTTTTTATTAAATCATAGGCTTCACCTTTCAGAAAGCTACGCAAATACATGAATTTTTGAATATCTAGTATAGTTTCATTTTTATCTACCAATGCAGTAAATAGTTCGATGAATTGTTTGTATTCCAAATAATTACCATTGAAATCGGGTATGTTAATATTTGGTAACTTCACTGGAGCACTTATGCCGCGATTGGAGGAATCACTTTTTAACAGCGTGGACAACTGTTGTTGTTTTACTCGGAGCACGTCCATGCAGTGGAAGTATCTATCTTCCATCTTCGTGGGATCATCATCGTCATCGTCCTCGATTTGTGACAGCAATTCCATATATTCATGAAAAATTTCTTGTGCGCGTTCTTCTTTTAATTTCAACATTTGCGCTGACGCAGTTTGTAGAAATTCTGGTGTCAAACCGTTGTCCAACCTTGTAAGGCATCCCTTCAGGACAGAACGACGCTTCAATAACTGTTCGTTTGTATTATCCATTGTTGTAAGCTCGCTTGTTCACACAAAATATGGTTGTTTATGCAATAGACAAATGAATAAACAAAATGGCGATAAATTGCGTCGTTTTTCGTGTGACGGGAACGAACGGAACGAATGACCGGAACGGAACCGAAATCGTGGCGTACACTGGACCGCGTGACCTTGAGTGAGCGAATCAACGAATGTTCGCTTTGCAATAAGCCACAGTAAAATGGCGATCCAAAACTGCTTACTGTTGTAGTTAGTATGTTTTAATTTCACTATAATGAAGGATCCACTGTGATTTTCTTCTTAAAATGTTTCAAACACTTTTATGTCGGCGAAGAAGGACCATGAACAGGGAAGTACTTAGATTCTCGGTGAAATTAAATAAAAAACTGAAATTACTTGCAGCTCCGTTCGCGTCTTTATTTGGAAGGGAAGAATGAATGGTACGAATGTACAGAGTATATAGTTTGCACAGATTATAAAATTGTATGTCGTGAACACTGACATCGTTCAGATTAATTATTTCAATCACTTTCACAGCTGCACGCTTTAGTGTAGTTAAGTTTGAAAGACCGACTTATACGACTTCAGTAAAGTTCAGTACGGTCACGAGCATTAATATGTATACACTTTGGTACCATGTCACATCAACTTTTTTGACAAGTTGAACTGTAAGTCTCACTAAATGTCAAATATGTTAGTGCGACAGAGTCCTAAAGTGGGTACATTATATTGCTCATGACTGTACCTACTCTCGATGAGAAGCAGATGTACTCCTTCCATGCAAAAATCTCTTTACTTTCATCTTTTTTCCTTCTTTTATCTTTTAACTTCCAGCACACCTCGATCACTCCATACAAAAATATTTTTTACCATACCTATGCCACCTATCTTACGGACAGAAGAGGCAAGATGATTGGACACTTAATAAGACACGACGAATTTATTAAAAACATCATAGAAGGGAAGCAACAAGGAAAGAGAGGAAGGGGAAGACCAAGAAGAGCTAACATGGAACAGATTAAAGAGAAGGCGAACGTCGTGTCTTATAAGGAAGAATGGAGAATGCTACACCGACAAGAGCATGACTCTTAAATTAGTGATGTGACGCCACCTATGTATGAGTGGAAGCGAGACAAACATTACAGTCCTCACTGTTATCTTCTATACTGGACTGGGAGCAAAAAAGTGACTACAAGTTGTCTTTGATTACATGTGACTCTGTCCACCAAATTAGGAATTACGGGCCCGAGTTTATGTATGTATATGTGTATCATGTAGAACAAAATGTATTAATAATTTACATGGGTTACAAAAGGGGTACAAAAGTTTATAGAAAAAAAAAATGTCAAATAGGAATATATTTCTTATATTATTATGAATTTGAACCCCCCGGTACATTTTCCTGATTATGTCTCTTTTACACCATCCTGCATTTATATGGGAGACTAAAATTGGATAGTTTCCTAGGTCAAAGATAAATTATGCAATTCTGATTACTAAATAAAGACAGATGAAAAACCGCTTCTTTTTTCTATTTAACCTTTTTATGAATTTCAATAAAGAAATATGTAATAATAAGTGCGATATTTCGTTACGTTTTTTTGATGTCACAGGTTTCTCATACAAATTCGATAATAATTTCGTGTTTTGACATTTAGTAAAAAGTAACTGATTTGACTAGTTGAAAACTAACCTATTATTCTTTCTTTCTTTCTATTCTACCCGAAAAGGGATCACATCCCTTTAAAACTGTGTTGTCTCAAAGAAATACCTAATTTATTATTTTATATTTGAGATAGGTTATAAACCTTGGCCTTTTATAAATTGGCCTTTCTTGTAACCTATAATAATGATACCTAAAACATTTCGAAGGTAGACATTTTTATTTTACCCGACTTCAGAAAATATAAAGACTAGTTAAAAGTAATGAATACAATTATAATTAATTAAACCCAAATAAAAATTTCCGAATGATAAAAAAAAAATATATAATGAATCATAATGGTGACAATATCATGTCAATACCCATGAGGATAATTCCTCAGTTACTGGTGTCCCTTACTTCCGGCCACGCAGTTAAACCGGCCAAGTAGTTAACCCGGTCAAGTAGTTAATCCGGCCGAGTAGTTAACCCGGCCAAGCAGTTAATCCGGGCAAGTAGTTAATTCGGCCATGCAGTTAATCCGGGCAAGTAGTTAATTCAGCCAAGTAGTTAACCCGGCCAAGTAGTTAATCCGGCCAAGTAGTTATCGCGGTCAAGTAGTTAATCCGGCCAAGTAGTTAACCCAGCCAAGCTGTTAATCCGGCCAAGTAGTTAATTCGGCCAAGCAGTTAATCCGACCAAGTAGTTAATTCGGCCAAGTAGTTAACTCGGCCAAGTAGTTAACCCGGCCAAGCAGTTAATCCGGCCAAGTAGTTAATTCGGCCAAGCAGTTAATCCGGCCAAGTAGTTAATTCGGCCAAGTAGTTAACCTAGCCAAGTAGTTGTTCCGGCCAAGTAGTTAATACCATCAGCGACAAATCTACAATAAGTCACGTCAAGAAAAAGATGTCCCTTACTGTCTGTTCCATTCTGGGGGATATCGAGAAAAAACGTTTTGCTGACCACCTTATGTTAAAAGGGCTACAGTCCCTCTATCGCTTTTTACGATATTTCCCGGGAAGGTAATATTTTATCTGACAGACCGCCGTAGAAGAATATCTTTTATTATATGTAAGTTATATTTATTTTATGACGAATTATAATATGGGTGCTATTGATAAATATTCGAGGATATTGGAACAAATGAGCTCTTCTCTCTCTTTGTCCACCCCTCTTCTCAGTTTAGGTGGGGTCGGGTCGCTTTACACGTCTGCGCCAGTGAACTCTGTTCTGGCTAGTCTCTGTACTCAGATTTCCCAATCGAATCTCTTTCTGCATATTTGACCACCAGGTAGAAGGCGGCCGGCCTCTTCCACGCGGTCGATCAGGTGTATTTAAAGCCTTCTTGGCGGAGTGGTTGATTGGAACTAGAGAGCACTTTATTTTTTACTTACTTTTTAAAAACATATTGTGACGGATTGTCAATGTCAGGTATGTCATAACAAACTTTGTAACCAGAGAGTCCTCGAATGTTGTCAAAAAATCCTCCTTATTTTCCTTTTCTCTCAGCGACATCCTTTTCTGATGCATCTCAGCGTCATTGTCTTTGTGTACTAGAATGGTCAAGGTGGTTCCACCCGAGATTATTCGACAATTCTAGTACCTACGTGGCCATCGGGTATAAAAGGAACGCGAAAAGCAAGAAGAGCCAGTTCAGTTTTTAAATCAAACGAAACAAGAAGAAGAAGTGGAAAAGTGAAAGTAACGAAATAGTGGAAGTGAAGTAACAGTGATTAAGCAGTGTCTAGTGCAGAGTAAAGTGCAGTGTTTCGTGTAGCATTCAAGTGTCGCATAGAGTGTGAAATAAAGTGACGAAGTTAAACCGCGTAGCTCTGTACAAGTGCTGTACTGCGTGTGTAAATAAAATAAAATAAAAATAATAAAATCAATTCGTTTTATCTTGAACTTAGTGAGTTTCCTTCCAATCCCGAAACTCACTTCCAAGCGCCATATTTTGCGTAGAGTGTAGAATTAGGGAACTTAGGGTTTGTATAGTTAGCCCGTGTAGAGTACATGAGATCTGATGATTAGTCATTGTGATCGATATGATCTCGTCTTGGCATAATTTTACAAGAAAATGTATTTGTTGGAATCTCATTTAATATAATAGTTACCAATTTGTATCGCCGATCTATTCAACCCACGAATGTCGTTTCTATGTGAAATTAGATAAGTATTTGTTTTACTCTTTGATATCAATCTCGATTAAAACATACTTTCAAATGTAATTTACACAAAATTTATTATTACACGTATAATTATTTCCCGATATCAATTATTCATACAGTTATATGAGTCAGTTATATGGTGGGGGTCCAACCGGCCTCGATTACTTATTTGTTACTAATACTAGATTTAAGTTTGTAATGTTACTAACAAATATGGATGTTTCTTTTATAAGTCCGAAATAAACTTTTATTATTATTATTATATAGAAAATTATACTTTTTAAGTGAAATATTCGAATCGATCAATCAATCACATCAATCTAGAAAGATCAATCACTCAGTTTACCACTTCGGTGGTAAATTGAACCTTTTATAGCAAACGTTAATAACATAAAATTAAAAAAATATAGTACAGCTAAATCACCGTGACTTAGCTCAAAATCAAATCCTTCGTGAAACTATTAAAGAAATAGCTTAGAGAATTGCATGGCAAAATTTAAATGAGCCTAGTTGCACAAATGTCAAAAAGTCATCAGATCTCATGTAGCGCCAAGTTTCAAACTCTACACGTCCTAATTTTACAAACTATAAGTTCACAAACTCTACACGTTAGGCAAAATATGTGGCTTGGCCGTTTCGCTACCATCACATGAACTTAAGGTGAAAAAACTATTTCGCTATCGCCACCATAGGTAACAAATTTATTGACTGTTCATTGCCATTCTGTTATAACGTGCTTCTTATAGTAACGAAACAGGCAAGCCACATATTTTGCCTAACGTGTAGAGTTTGTGAACTTATAGTTTGTATAATTAGGACGTGTAGAGTTAGAAACTTGGCGCTACATGAGATCTGATGACTTTTTGACATTGTGATCGATATGATCTCGTCTTGACAACATTTTACATGAAAGTGTTTTTGATGGGATTATTAATTTACCTTAAGTGCAGTTTTCACTAACACAGTTGGCTCGACCATTATACACGGCGCAATGGCGCACTACCCACGTTGGTCTAACAGAAAGCTCGGTGAGTCATGGGTATTTAGTTCATCTAGCAAT
This sequence comes from Pectinophora gossypiella, assembly GCF_024362695.1. Taxonomy (NCBI): domain Eukaryota; kingdom Metazoa; phylum Arthropoda; class Insecta; order Lepidoptera; family Gelechiidae; genus Pectinophora; species Pectinophora gossypiella. The sequence goes on from NC_065405.1 coordinate 566,200, forward strand.
GAGACACGCGCGTTAGACAGAGTACTGCGGGGCAGAAGGCAAGAGGGAAACCACTGCTCTATTTTTCCCTAAAATGTAGCATGGAGAATGCTACACCGACAAGAGCGTGGCTCTTAAATTATTGATAATGATGAGCAATGCATGTACCTCTGACTACCCCAATTGGAATATAGACATGAGCTTATGTTATGTTATTAAAAACAAATATGGTGTCAATAGTGACGAACAGTTAGACTTCTTTATCAAACGCGGCGCGAATTATATCGAGGGCTTTGAGCAATAGACGCAGCCAATGCTGTCTACGTATACGGCTATTGACGACGGAGTATGGCTATTGCCTTTGATATAAATCGCGACGCGTTTAATAAAAATGTGTAACTGTTCGCGGCGCGGTTGCAGTGCCGAAGGTGCTGGAATGTAAGTAAGCGTTAGTTTAAATTTAAATAAGCCAAGGGCCTCTGATTTCGTAACCACGAGCTATTACATCACAGAGATGTCGTCTGTTAGTAATTAGGTACTTAATTAAAAATATAAATCTACCCACGCGAGAAATATAATTCTACTCACGAGCTTGGTCTGACATTGATATAATTTTGTTCATTCGCAACTTGTTGACAATTTTCCAGACGTCGGCAACTATAGTGTAATGAAGTTATGTTGCGTATATAACCAATTGTTAGTTCAAAACTTTCGCTTCTATCGGTGTGGAAAGTGCTTAATAGTTGTGTGATGGGAACAAAAGGGTATATATAAGTAATGCGAAGCAACGCGGGCGTTGCCTTCAATGACGTGCCACGACGACGTCGCATTAACTACTTGACCAGACAAATGGGGAGCGCTGAAGGCTCTCACCCGGTAGAACACGTAAGACAACAGGCCTGAGGGAGCCAAGTTGGGCGCCAACCTCGGCTCAAGGCGTCGTCTGAGAGAAAAAAGTATTTGAAAGAATTAATCGACCCTAGTGGGTCGATAGCGATAAGCGCTCAATGAGGGAAATCGTCGACCACGCCGGCGGGGTCGGTATCGGGGTCCTGAAGTGTTTGGTGTCGCGAGCTGATTGGCTGCCTCTATGGCTAACGTGGCAATGCATCGCATGTAGTGTCGTTGTAATTACGTAAAACGATGTAGTTCCGTCGTCGCAACGCCCGGCACCCGTTTGACATCTCTTGGAATGTCAAGAGTGTTCTACTAACCTTCAAACTTTCTAAACCGAAAAAATCGCTTAGCCACACTCTAGCAAAGTTTTGTAATATCACTTTATTTCTTCTTTATAAAATGTTATAATAAATAAATTTTAAATTGTGGTTTCCAGGCCAATATTATACAAAGCCGCTTCTAAACTTAATGAAATTATATTTTTAGTTGAAATTTAACGTTGAACGCTTCGGACAAGGTCAGGGTCTCGGTTTCACGTTCCAGAGGATTTTAAATAGTCTGCTATAAATACAAGTAGAAAACTGCTATACTTAAATGTTATAATATAGCGTGCTGGTAACATGGTCACGCGAGTACTAAAATGTTCATTGCAACATAATATTAAATATGTTGCGATGGGTTGTAGAATCCGCCGTATTACATTACGACTAACCGTTTTGTAAAAGGCCGTTTTATCACTGCAACACATTCTACAATATGACGGTCCACGTTTAGTCGAATTGTATATATTTTGTGCAAAATTCCGTATCGAAAAATAACGCTTGTATATTCCACTGGAGGCCCGTGATGTGTGTTCATGATACTCTAGTCTACCACGTTGAAGTGAACGCTATTTGACTTTATCACAAATAAGTAATAGGGAGTGAGCTATTGTCATTAACCGGGCAGAAATCTTGGAAACCACGCGATATCAATCATCTATGAACCAAACAGGAATTCAAACACTCTTCCTGGAAATCACTATAATCAGGTTTTTTTTTTAAGTAAATATACTTTCTCTAAAGACCGGATTAATTTAAATTACCCGCGATAAGTGAGCTTTATCTACACCTTCCCAACCGAATGAAAATAATTATATAAAATACTTAGATGCGAAAATTTCCTAACTTCTCTAAGATCCCGATAAAATATTTTGCAACGTGATCCGATATTTTCTAAAGAATGAACACAGTTGAATAAAAAAACATAGAGTAAAAATACCTTATTCTCGTCAGAAATTTTACAATTATCGGACTAATCGTAGTGTTATAATTAAATCTATTTCTAGCGTCTCAACTTTACCTGTTTTTTTTACAGCAACCTAATAGAAAAGTTATACGAGTTTATTAAAAAGTGGAGTGGCGAGTTTTACAATACAATACAATACAAATACACTTACTACATTACTACTGTTATTAATCTTTACTGTTTTTATTATTACTGTTTTATTTTATCTACTAGCTGTTCCCCATGACTCCATCTATGAAAACCTGTTGTAAACTTAAAGTGGCATAGCGTGATGATATCTGTTGCAGATGGTTATCAAGCTTGGTCAACATTGCATAGATAATAATGTATAGGAACTGACAGAACTGCATAAATTGATAGGAGACAGTTGAATTCAGATTGCGAGGTTCTCTTCGGTTATACTTCCTATATACATATATGTCCGGCTAAGTAATTAATGCCATTTGGGGGTTAATAACGCCAAATTGAAGCAATTCATCTACAATCACAATTCAGTCAGCATAGTCAAGAAATGACGATAAGTAATATTTCTTTTTAGATTTATTGCATCCGTATGGCCTTGTTAAACCCCCTGAGGAAATGTTCAACATAACATAAACAGCATATACACGTCCCACTGCTGGGCACAGGCGTCCCCTCAATCAACCGGAGGGGGTACGGAGCATATTCCGGTTCTCTATTTTTACGCATATTTTTTTATGTAATAATGTACCATGGCATAATGTTACTTGTCCTATTATTAGTTAAGCATAGTATTAATTTGTCATAACTTTTTAAGCATAATTTTGAAACTCATAACTACCATAAGCATAATAATTAATGACAATAATGACATATAAGCATAAGTATTATAAGCATAAAAACTATACTCCGAATAAGAAAAGTTTTGGCACAACTTTGAACATTTCCATTTTCCTTACTTTTTCCTTGGCTGCATTTGGTTCATGATTGTGACTTTTTATATTTTTTGACTCTATTTCATGCTGTTGGTGATCATTCAGTATACTTTTCGTGTTTAAAATAAACATGCTGGCGGCGCAGGGGTGGCCCAAGGGCCACCCCCGCCGCAACCTAACCTACTGATATGCTTTGTAAAAATTATGACAAAACACTATTATTCTAAAAAAGAATTATGGATACCTATTTATATACGAATAAAATTTATACCAACAAATATTAGTTCAAAAATAAGTTATACCTAACAAACCAGTATTCTTAGATGTTATTATGGGAAAGTACTATTATGCTTAAAAACGTTATGCGAAAAGGATTATGATAATTAAAATTATGACAAATCCATTTACGCATTTTAAGAGAATCCCGCATATTCCACCACGCTGCTCCACTGCGGGTTGGTGGAGGTGTTTGGGCTACTAGTCGGAGATCAACGGCGTGCCTTCCGAAGCACGAAATCATCTTATTTTTTCGGACAATCAGGTGATTCAAGCCTGCAATGTCGTTACCAAACAAAGGACAGTCTCACAAAGTGATTTCAACAATGTCGTGAACCCAACGCTCAAATGTTCATCGAACCTTTCGCTACCGCGTGGAAGGGACGCTCTCGTCACCGCACCCGATACATGCCGGAGTCCCACAAGGCTCCGTCCTCTCCCCTTTACTATTTTCATTGTATACTAGTGACATTCCCAAATCCCCTAATACCGAATTAGCTTTATTTGCGGATGATACAGCCATCTATTCTTCGTGCCGTGGTCGAGTTATGATGACCGGAATCCTCCAACGCGCGGCCAATGCCTTGGGCAAGTGGTTTCGCAAATGGAGAATCGAGGTAAACCCGGAGAAAAGTGCAGCGGTGTACTTTTCAAAGGGCTATTATAACACGCCACGGTCACGCCGTCAACTTAAAATCATTAAGATGTTTGGCAAGCCGATCCCTTGGGAGGAGCAAGTCAAATATCTCGGCGTAGTCTTAGATAGACGTCTTACTTTCAAGGCCCATATCAAACGTGTGCGCGATCGCGCCGCGTTTGTAATGGGCCGTCTTCACTGTCTCCTTAACAAGCGAAGTAAATTGTCCCTTAGGAATAAGGTCAAAATCTACACGACTTGCATCCGTCCGATCATGACCTATGCAGGGGTAGTTTTCGCTCATGCGAGTCCCTCTCAAATCCACCGTCTACAGGTAATACAAAATCGTTTCATGCGGAAAGCCACGGGAGCTCCGTGGTTCCTTCGCAATGAAAATCTGCACATTGACCTAGGTCTGCCAACCATTGCCCAATGGCTCAAATTAGCTTCCAAACGTTTTTTCCATTCTGCTCCGCACCACCCAAATCCCCTGGTAGTTGCGGCTTCCGATTACATCCCGCTTAGGGACGGTACTGAAAAGTATCGGCGTCCGAAGGACGTAATATACGATCCCGACGACCCGATTACTCTAGCCATAGAGGCAGCCAATCAGCTCGCGACACCAAACACTTCAGGACCCCGATACCGACCCCGCCGGCGTGGTCGACGATTTCCCTCATTCAGCGCTTATCGCTATCGACCCACTAGGGTCGATTAATTCTTTCAAATATTTTTCCTCTCAGACGACGCCCTGAGCCGAGGTTCGCGCCCAACTGGGCACCCTCAGGCCTGTTGTCTTAAACGTTGTACCGGGTGAGAGCCTTCAGCGCTCCCCATTTGTCCGGCCAAGTAGTTAATGCCATCTGCGGCAAATCTACAATAAGTCACGTCAAAAAAAAAAAAAAAAAAAAGCTCAAATGTTCAAATGCAAATATGCAAATGTTCAAACACGTCAAAAAAATGGATGCATAGGACAACGCTGTCGTATGTGTCTGTTTTACTTTTCTTGATAAGTAGGTATGTCTCTTTCGCTCTAGGCTACACTATTATCTTTCTGTCCTGCTGTCATACGCTCCATGTTAGAGCGAAAATAGTATATTTCTAGCGCCTCAAAGAAAGTTGTTTCTTTTAGCGAATAGGAAAACCGTATATTAAGTTTATTAGTAGGCGGAGTGGCGGATAGTTTTACAAGAGGGGTGTAGAACTGTAGAACGGGTTGCGTGCGCGCCGGTACCGGTGGATCGCCCGCGCCCGCCCACTTCCTACAACGGTGCATTCCTGTTACAACCGGTGGAAGTCCCACTAGAACACAGAAGTAGAACATATTAATGGATTTCTCTATCTTCACCATCAGACAGCCTATCTTTCGACCTGCTTTGGCTACAGTTCTTATACCCTATTTTCCATGTTGATGGGTGATTTTTCCCATTCAATCACGACAGAAAAAAGTGAAATAAATTCTGATATCGACGACTCTTAAATAAAGCGGGAATACCAGGATAATGCTTTAAAAAAATAGAATTATTTAAAAATAAATCTTTTTTGTCACCTTTAGATTTATGATTTATCTGTGATCGAGGAAACTGCCGAATTGTCTAGGGCCAAGCTTTTTCTTGCAGCATCTTTTCCTCTTTTTTCGGTTGTGAGAAGTTGCACTAGTTTTAGGCGTTCGTTATGTAAAAATTGACGATTCATAGTAACTACTTATGTTACCTGCTGCATAAATATATTTTTGAAGAATGTAAATGAGGTAAGCGGGAGTGGGCCGTGGTATCATCAGATCAGTGATCGGTGATAGCGGAGAGCGGCGAAGTGTTTATTGTGCTTGCGATTTACGAGGCGGCATCCAATCCTTTAATTTAAACTGCGGCTGAAACGTTTATTTTCTTTATATTCCAAGCTTTCTGTTTTTAGCGAGGTTCCTATCATATTGTAGCTATAGGTAACAATAAATTTTATGGGCAGATGAAAAAAATGTGCGCGTGAAAATTAAAACGTATAGGTAACACTTTTTGAAGACATTAAATCAGAAATCGGAATCATTTAATGCAACGTAATTATCATGGATAAACTTGTTGTAGGTCAATGTAACATTTTTGAATTTACGTCATTTCGCAAGGTGTTATGGATGAGGAGAAGAAATGACAAGAAACTGCAACAGCAACACATCTTTTAAATCAATACGGTAAACATTACAAGTTGTTTAATAACTAGAGGAACACATTCAATATTCAACTACATTAATTCAATACATGCAGTTAAGTACTTACTTTAAATAAACATAAAATTAAAAGAAAAGTACTTATGTTGATTTCGCATCGCAACTTAGTACAAAAACAACATTTACGTTCACAATAACAGGACCAATTTAATTAATTCGTGTTCGTTGCAATCTGACGTTTATACCGGGCGATAGAGTTAAGTGATTTACGGCAGCTAGTGTTTACTGGGGGAAATTGGACTTCCGCAGTATCCCCGGCTCATCCTGACGATGGGGCTATTATACGACTAATGTGAGCTAGCTCGTTGCTTCATAGCTCTATGAACTCGACCGTGACCTTGCTTATATTCACACAACATAACATAGTAAGTTTGCTTCTATTGCATGTCGAGTGGCCTTAGGGGGTGGTGGTCCCTAAGGGAGTCTCTACGTATCAGTAGTGTCTCTACGGTTCAGTGATTTAATTTATGAACTCTAAACCAGTTCAATTGTCCATTTTTAATAAAACTAATTTCGTCACAAATTCCCCAATATAGATCGCGCGCTTTATATCCTCGTAAGGCCGAGATTTCCAGACACAATAGTTAAACAATAGGGTTTGGATTTTATAAGAACATTCGGTCTTACGACTATATAAAAATCAGGAAAGCCAATTAGGAGGCGTGTTGCTCCGTTGCCCGGATCGTAGAGACTGCAGAGGCGAAGGGCTGCCTCCGCTAGCTGTGCGCTAGCGCTGTACGTATGGCATTAACTACTTGGCCGGACAAATGAGGAGCGTTCAGGGCTACGCATATACCCAGTTGGGAGGAACTACGGTTAAACGCGTTTCCTGAGAGGATTTTGACTGAATAAACAAAAGCCATAACTATATAGATATTGCGCGCTATCTTGTTAGCAAACAAGCTTTCTCGTGATAAATGAGATCGTCCGAATTATTCACTCAACTAAGTAGTTTAATAAGGTTTTGTTAACTAATAGTGTTGTAACGTAGACGTTAATGGATGGCAATATTGGGTTATTGACTCAAATATTGATTGGTAAGACAATATTTATTATACGTAGAGATTTCGAAAAGCCACGACATACCACTTTAATACACAGTCTATAGCAATTCGATCTTCATTTTGCCTTTTTGAAAGCCTTATATCTATGTAGTAATTTAGTCATGATATTCGAAAACTGATAAGGCATCAAAATTAATGTCTTTGGTTTAACTATTCCTATTTCCACCCTATTTCAAACTTTTAGGCATAGACATGTTGAACCCGAGACTTCGGCTTGAGTAAAGGTCCGTAAAGACCTCGACGGCATTTTTTGTGTTCTTAGGTCAAAGACCGACCTTATCAACCCTGAGTCAGGGTTACTATCACCTGCCCCTAGCGTAGTTCTGTTATAACTTCATACTTTCTAAGATAAACAGTAGATGGGACCGAATGCTCAAAATGCCCTCCAAAGCACGTTATAACATAAAAAACCTGTACCTTTTTAAATAACAATTGGGATTATGTTTTTTAAGCCATAAACTTAAAAAATCACATTATTGACATTTTCAAAATCTACAAACTCAAACTCAGATACACACACACGCACCACACACACACACACACACACACACACACACACACACACACACACACACACACACACACACACACACACACACACACACACACACACACAAACAAACACACGCACGCACGCACACACACACACACACACACACACACACACACACACACACACACGCACACACATGCACGCTGGCAGCCACGCGCACGCACGCATGCTCACACACACGCCCACACACACATGCACGCACGCACGAAGATGATCTTGGGAATGTGTGTGACACGCAGGATCCCGCCTATTTGCCGTATAAGCAGAGACTACAGAATCCCTGACACACCACTATCGCTTCCTCCACTCTCAGCAAAGACTTCTTGCATGCTCGCTTTAGAGTCCTCTTGACCTGATCTCAAACTCAAATCGTCATCATCACCCCCCTAGCATTATCCCGTTGTTTACAGGATCCGCTTACCTAACTTGAAGATTTGACAGATCCGGTTTTACATAAGCGACTGCCTGTTTGACCTTCCAACCCGCGAAGAGAAAACCAGCCCAATACAGGTTAGGTCACATACCTCCGAAAATGAACTGCTCGGGAATGTGGGTTTTTCCTTCACCGCTGAGCACGTGATAATCATTTATGATCCAAACATGAATTCGAAAAAAAAACTCAAATAATAATTAAAAATAACAAATTAAATATAATCGTCCACTCGTAATTATTCATGGTTAGGTATTGAAGTAGAAAAATATATTATTATTTTTCATGTCGATAGAAAGTCAAGCTATTTTATGCCTTTTCAAAGTTGAACCTTGCAAACTAACAAAAACATAATTAACTCTAACAAGTTTAAACATTCTAGAACAGTCGCCGTCAGAAAAATACACAAAAAGTTAACTTTTTCAATCTTCAATTAAAGTATTAACTAGCTTTTTCTTTTAACGGCCACTTTTGTATTAATTTTTTTATTTATTTTCACAAAAATGGTTAAAATGTTTTTGTTGAGTGATTTCCATTGTTGCGTCTCAAATATCTGACGAACAATACCTGTCTAGTAGGTATATTGTTTGTAGGTCTTGTAGCTAGTGACCTCTAGGTCAATACATATCTTATATATGACAATGATGACAAGCTAGAATAATTCTGTATACCAGCCAATTCTGCTACATGAGCCATGTCAGGGGCCTTCGGCTCAACCATAACCCTGACACGAGGGTTATCTTCTTCTATCGTATGGGTTGTGAGGTGGATTACCAACCTCATCAACCCTGGTGTCAGGGTTACTATTGAGACGCTAAAGGCCCCTGACATGACTCATGTAACGACTACGTACTTACGTCAGTAAATAGTGACCGGGACCAACGGCTTAACGTGCCTTCCGAAGCACGGATCGTCTTACTTTCGGACAATCAGGTGATCAGCCTGTAATGTCCTAACTAAACTAGGGATCACAAAGTGATTTTTGTGATATGTTCCCACCCGGATTCGAACCCGGGGCCTCCGGATCGTGAGCGCAACGCTCAACCAGGCTTGATGAGGTTAGTATTCCACCTCACAACCTACACGATAAGAAGGAGTAGAAGAGCCAATTCTGTATACCGCCTACTACGCCGATACGTTTCAGGTCTCAAGGATCAAGTATATGACATAATGTGTATCGCTTTCTCGACGATACAATACAATACATAAAAAAACGACGATGTGGTGTAAAAGACGATATAGTGACTAGGATTGAGAAGGGAATGTTAGGTTGGTTTGGACACGTTGAGCGGATGAAGGATAATAGAATTGCAAAAGCGGTATTAAAGCGAAAGTTGATGGTAGGGCTGGCAGAGGAAGACCGAGAAGGACTTACGATGATCAAATTGGAGATGTCCTTAAAAAGGTTCAATACGATCTACTCTGAACCGGCGTGCGTGTATGAAGCGATTGATGAATGTGGAGGAAGCAAGAGAAGTGTGTCAGGATCGAAGCAAATGGAATTCTATAGTCTCTGCTTACCCCGGTGGGAAATAGGCGTGAGTTTATGTATGTATGTATGTACAATACATTATATTGCACATAAAATGTATTGCACATATAAACACAATATTAAAAAAAAATCACAAAAATGACAAGAAAAGCTCAATCGGAGGCCTTATTGCTAAATAGCAATTTCTTCCAGGCAACCTTAGGTGTTTTTTCTATTTATTTAAATAAAACATTAGAATCAAATATTATGCTTCATAATAATACAATCTAGCCCAGAAGCTAATAAACAATTTATCTTTAACCTAAACACTATAAAAAAAAAGAGTTTGTCCACTGACTCATCTTAGATTAATTCAAGGGGAAGACACTTTGTTCACGTGTTGTTATATACGCGAACAAAGTGTTCACGTGTTTTTTTAACTTTACGGTCAAGAAGAACTCTGGTGATAGTTCTCGACGAACAAATAAAACAAAGTTCTAAACAAAGTTTCCCAAAATGTTTCGATTGCCAACCAACGTTTCGCGTCACAAAACATCACTTTAAGTCGTAAGAAAATCCAAACCCCATTGTTTAACTGTTGTGTCTGAAAATCTCGGCCGCAAAAGGTTAAATTAGGTTAATATGCTGATAACAGAAAACCCAAATCCATCACCAACAAGCCAATAATTAATAATAATATAATGCCTGTTAAAAAAGCAGCAAGGTGAGTGTTTGGTTAGCAGATAATTTGCATAATAAAAATATGGCTCACGAAATTACGCGTATATATATATGATTTTGGCAATTGAAATATTTGTGAAATGACATAATGTCAAAAAAATAGCGATATGAGCATTTGGAAACTATTTTTCAGCGAAAAGTTTAGAACCCAGACATAGTAGATACATGACAACACGAAATAAATTCCTTTAAGAAATACCTACGGTAATCAGATAATTTGCATAATAAAAGTATGTCTGACGAAATTACGCGTCATACTATGATTTTGGCAATTTAAATATTAGTGAAATGGCAATTTGTCAAAAAAATAGCGATATGAGCATTTGGTAACTATTTTTCTGCGAAAAGTTTAGAACCCAGACATAGTAGATATCTACATGAAATAAATTCCTGTAAGAAATACCTACCTTCAGACGTCTATGTATCTGTCCATAAAAATTATGCAGGGTCTCGGATAAATTACAGACATTTACTTAAAGATCTTACAATATTAATGAGGAGAGTAATGTAAGCTGCTTCTCAACCTTATTAATAAAATAACGTTTTTTCTATTAATTCAGACAAAAATAAAATTTAATAAATAATAAGATTTTAATTATATCGAATGTATAATTAAATTTATATAATAAAGCTGACGCAGCCTCCGTGGTCTAGTGGTTAGAGCGTTAGGCTCACGATCTGGAGGGCCGGGTTCGGTTCCCGATGGGGACATTGTCGAAATCACTTTGTGAGACTGTCCTTTGTTCGGTAAGGACTTTTCAGGCTTGAATCATCCTGATTGTCCGAAAAAGTAAGATGATTCCGTGCTTCGGAGGGCACGTTAAGCCGTTGGTCCCGGCTATTAGCCGTAAAAACACCTCCACCAACCCGCATTGGAGCAGCGTGGTGGAGTATGCTCCATACCCCCTCCGGTTGATTGAGGGGAGGCTTGTGCCCAGCAGTGGGACGTATATAGACTGTTTATGTAATAAAGCTGATAACATGATCAATCCGTGATAATGTTGGGAGAACGCGTGAGTTATATCGTAACGTCACGGGTTCAAATTCCGGTTTGGGCTCTAAACCATTGAATTCAACTTTGAATTCATGTTTTATAGACAATTATTGATATCACGTTGTTTCCAGGATTTGTGCCTTATTAATGGCAACAGACTCACACTCTATTACATGGGACTTAAAGATAGCTGGCGAGGAGGGTGTATATGTCATGGCCAGATCGTAAAATTGATCACTTCATGATGTGTTCGACCGTTACATGAAAAGGTCATTTTTCATGATATGGTCAACTTAATTTGACCATATAGTTGAAACGTCAACGTTTAATGATATTTCAATCAACGTTTGGCTATATCGTTAATGTAGGCGGTGTCCATGCTATGTGGTGTAATAAAAATGCGAATAGTCGATTCATTTCTTAGGTTTAAAATTATGTACCTATTCGATATGGAAAATTGTACAAATACATCGATTCGATTATAATATCAATCAACTTTTAAATATAATGACACCAGCGCCACTATCGATGGATATTCATCACCAGCCCATTAACGTCCCCACTGCTGGGGCACGGGCCTTCCCTATGGATGGATAGGGAGATCGGGCCTTAAACCATCACCCAGTGCGGATTGATGGTTATTAACGACTGCTAATGCAGCCGGGACCAACGGCTTAACGTGCCTTCCGAAGCACGGAGGAGCTCGAGATGAAAACATTTTTTTTTGTTGTCACCCATCCTATGACAGCCTTTGCGAAGATTGCTTAACTTCAACAATCGCAGACCGAGCGCGTTTACCGCTGCGCCACCGAGCTCCTCGATGGATAATGTTACTAATTTTACGATAATATTATTGCCAACGTTTGGCCATATCATGAAGTAATCATGCATTTAATTGCTCATATCGTTAAACGTTTTGTGTTCATTGATCTGGCCAAACTAAATTATGATGTGGCCAACGAATGATATTCTATTTCATAAAATACGACCATTTCATGAAATGATCGAGCACATCATGAAATGATCAATTATATGATCTGGCTATGACATATATACTTACAATACACCTCTGCCCATCACTTCGAGGACACAAGCGTGATTAGTATCGATCTTTCCCGTGGATGTAATAACGTAACAACAAGCTAAAATATCATGACATGTATTCGTTTGACGTCATTCGCCAACTTACAAGGCCGCGTCCTGTAGGCGAGTGGCAAAAAGCGTTTCAGAAGAGTGAGCCTTTGACGTTTTAACATGTCATGTGCCCTCGTGCTCGTATGCGTGTTAAATTATGCTTCTTGTGACGTCACATCCTGCTGCAGGCTTGGAAAACAAATGTGATTATTTTTATATCCTTAGTGCAATCTTAGGGGCATGTAAGGGGCTCCAAACGACACCTTTCGGAGCCCAAGCCAACCTCGCCTGCACGCGGTACATCCTGCTATTCAACGAAAGAGGCTCTGGCGACCCACCAACACGCACTGGACCAGCGCGGTGGGCTTATGGTCCAAACCCCCCCCAATATGACCTCAACACATAAAAAACGGCCCCCAGTCCCCGGCAGCCCCGTTGTCCGTGGCTACGGTAGCGGCTACGGTAACGGCGGGGCAGGGGGTGCGAAGAATCTCCGGGCTGGATTCGGCTACCACCAACGACGACTGTACCTGGCAACATACAACACGTGCACACTGAGGACCGACGAGAAGCTTACCGAGTTGGAAGAATCTATCAGCAAGTTACACTGGGATGTCATCGGGTTGTCTGAAGTCCGAAGAAAGGGCGAGGACACGATAACTCTGGGCTCCGGTAACTTGCTGTACTTCCGGGAGGGCGAACAACTGTCCATGGGTGGTGTCGGGTTTATCGTCCACAAGTCCCTAGTCAACAACGTGTTGACCATCGGTAGTGTTTCGAGCAGGGTAGCGTACCTGGTACTCAGAATATCATCGCGATATTCGCTGACTGTCATCCAGGTATACGCTCCGACCTCGGGACACCATGATGAAGAAGTGGAGACTATGTATGAGGAGATTTCTAAAGCCATGCATAGCCATAAAAGCCACTACACGATTGTGATGGGGGACTTTAATGCACAGTTGGGGAAACGTTGCGGTAACGAGCTGAGAGTGGGGCAATTTGGATTTGGGGTCCGGAACACCAGAGGCGGGATGCTTGCGGACTTTATGGAGAAGGAGAACCTCTATATGATGAACTCCTTCTTCAGGAAGCCCGCGACCCGCAAATGGACCTGGATAAGTCCCAATGGCAGGTATAAAAATGAGATCGATTTTATCATGTCGACGAAAAAGCACATATTCAATGATGTCTCTGTGATCAATGCCGTTAAGACGGGAAGCGATCACCGCATGGTAAGAGGCACATTGAATATCAATATCAAGCTAGAAAGATCGCGACTGATAAAATCCACGCTCCGACCGGCGCCAGCCCAGATCCAAAACCCCGAGCGCTTTCAGCTCGAGCTTCAAAACCGCTTCGAGTACCTTGAGAACTGCGCAGACGTGGACGATATAAACGACCTGATGGTGGATGCTGTCCGTACGGTAGGTTCTAAACACTTTAGAACCCGCCGTACCAAAACGCAGAAACTCTCCGCACACACACTCGAACTCATGGATAAGAGACACGAAATGAGGCTGCAGGACTCAGCGGATGTCGTACGTTATAGACAACTTAATAGACAGATCTCGAAGTCTTTGACGAGCGACCTTCGCCAATTTAATACTAAACGTATTAAAGAGGCTATAGAGCGGAACAAGGGCTCCAAGGTGTTCGCAAAAGATCTGTCTATTGGGCAAAGTCAACTAGCGAGACTGAAAACTGAGGACGGCAGAATCATTTCGTCGACTCCCGAAATCCTGAGAGAGATTGAGAGTTTCTATAGACAGCTATATTCCACGAAAACATCAGGCGAAAGCATGGCTCGAGACCCTCGAGCCAAGCTTACCCGACACTACACTGAAGATATCCCGGACGTCAGCCTGTACGAGATTAGGATGGCCCTCAAACAACTCAAAAACAACAAAGCGGCAGGAGATGACGGAATCACAGCAGAACTTCTGAGAGCGGGCGGAACGCCAATACTTAAAGTCCTCCAGAGGCTCTTCAATTCCGTCATATTTCAGGGCAAAACGCCGAGGGCATGGAGCGGAAGCGAGGTGATCTTGTTCTTCAAGAAAGGGGATAAAGCCCTACTGAAGAACTACAGACCTATCTCGCTTCTGAGCCATGTCTACAAGTTGTTTTCGAGGGTCATTACGAATCGTCTCGCTTGCAGGTTTGACGACTTCCAGCCTCCCGAACAAGCCGGTTTCCGAAAAGGCTTTAGCACCATAGACCACATCCATACGCTGCGGCAGGTTATACAGAAGACCGAAGAGTATAATTTGCCACTTTGCTTGGCGTTTGTGGACTATGAGAAAGCCTTTGATTCGATCGAGACCTGGGCTGTGTTGCAGTCTCTTCAGAGGTGCCAAGTGGACCATAGGTACATCGAGGTGCTAAGGGACCTCTACCAAAATGCCACTATGTCAGTTCGAGTACAGAACCAGAGCTCTAATCCGATCCAACTGCAGCGAGGAGTGAGACAGGGAGATGTCATCTCTCCGAAACTGTTCACTGCTGCATTGGAGGATATTTTTAAGCTTCTGGACTGGAAAGGATTTGGCATCAACATCAACGGCGAGTACCTGACGCACCTTCGATTTGCCGATGATATAGTCCTAATGGCTGAGACCCTGGAAGACCTGAACACCATGCTCGAGCATCTCAGTAACGCATCCCAACGAGTGGGTCTTAGCATGAACATGGCAAAGACAAAAATTATGGCCAACGACCATGTCGCACCCACTCCAGTTCAGGTTGGGAACGTTACACTCGAAGTTGTAGACCAGTACATTTACCTAGGACAAATAATCCAGTTAGGTAAGTCCAACTTCGAGAAAGAGATCTCTCGTCGGATCCAACTCGGATGGGCAGCGTTCGGGAAGCTGCGGAATATCTTCTCGTCCAGAATACCTCAGTGTCTCAAGACGAAAGTCTTTGACCAGTGCGTGTTGCCAGTGATGACCTACGGCAGTGAGACGTGGCCGCTTACTATGGGTCTCGTGAGGAGGCTCGGTGTCGCTCAGCGGGCAATGGAGAGAGCTATGCTCGGTATTTCCCTGCTGGATCGAATCAGAAATGAGGAGATCCGCAGGAGAACTAAAGTCACCGACATAGCTCGGAGAATTGCAAAGTTGAAGTGGCAGTGGGCAGGACACATAGCGAGGAGAACCGATGGCCGATGGGGCGGAAAGGTTCTGGAGTGGCGACCACGTGTCGGACGACGCTCAGTGGGTAGGCCCGCTACAAGGTGGACCGACGATCTGGTGAAGGTCGCGGGAAGCCGCTGGATGCGGGCAGCGCAGGACCGATCGTCGTGGAGATCCTTGGGGGAGGCCTATGCCCAGCAGTGGGCGTCATACGGCTGATGATGATGATGATGATGAGTGCAATATAACGCATATTCACGAGAGTTTCACAAAAATCGTCGTTAAGGAGTAAGCTTCTTCACTCGCATTTACGCGTTAGGTGGCACACGGTAAGAATGAGATTTTTGTATGGAGTGTCCGGGGTGTGACTAAAGTAAGACGCAGAGGGGGTGAGGTAAATCTACAGGGTGTTAGTGACATCGTAACGAATACTAAGGGGGCTGATTCAAACCATGATTCAGAGTTAAATATCAAGTGGAATTTCCTGTCAGAAAATTTATGACTTTTTTGTGTTTTTTTAAATTATTTTCTGTTCCATACTTTTACGACGGAAAATTCCACTTGATATCAACTCGGGATCATGGTCTGTACATCCCTCAAAGTTTTCGTTACGATGTTACTAACATCCTGTATATACGATACGCGGCGGAGAATTACCGTTATATTACGAAGTATTATGCTTTATTCCGTGGTAGAACTTCAGTACCATACCTAACTCATTAGACCTTTTTCGCTAGACAGCGCATAAATAGGTAAGTCACTCAATTTGTTAAGCTGAATACCTTCTTAAACAGACTCTACCGTTCTAACACACACTTTTTTCTACTTTTTTTATATGCGCAAATGTCAAATAGCAATATTGCCTTTTTGGGTGTGACCTTTTTTATTTACCCCCAAATCAGTACAATTACTGATTATACTTCAATAAGATAACATTTTACAATAGTCATTCTTCAAAAATATACATACCTACTTAGGTATTACTGGTTAAATTAATAGTCTTTTTGTTAAAGTCGGTTAAGAATCTTCTTTATAAAATCAATAATTTTGTTACCTCCTGGAAAATTAGGTAACCTATCTTGAGCACCATATAACTGTACTATACTTATCTAAAGTGAAGCGAAAGCATTCAAAGATACCGAAAACCTCACGTTTCTAAATACTTTTGATGTTGGTTTCCTCATAACGTTATCCTTCATGAAGCACAAACGTTTAATATTCAACTTTCACAAGTTCCACAACCGCTTGCAACTTTCCTCTCACCCAGTTTCCTGACCACAAAATATGTTGAGAATGTAGTAGTATGGGCCCTAACTAGCGAACTAATTAACGCGAGTGCTGGGAGCTAAATGAATTCAACGGACCCGAAAGGGGGCGCCCGCCCCGAAAGTAAACTCTGGCCTTATTAAGGGTGCCTTTCCACCAGAGATGTGCTATGCAGCTATGGATGTGCTTTCCACCAATACTAAGCTATGTAGCTGTGCGAGGAAGATGCGCCTCCGCAAAGTAGCTGTGCTACGAGCTATGCTACGTATCGACAGACTCTGCTCGGAACATAGCTAAAGTACGCATCCACAGCACGCATCCAAATGCGCGTTGTATGCTAACGTATGACGTATGAGGAGCTCGGTGGCGCAGCGGTTAACGCGCTCGGTCTGCAATTGTTGAAGTAAAGCAACTTTCGCAAAGACCGGTCATTGGATGGGTGACCACAAAAAAAAAGTTTTCATCTCGAGCTCCTCCGTGCTTCGGAAGGCACGTTAAGCCGTTGGTCCCGGCTGCATTAGCAGTCGTTAATAACCATCAATCCGCACTGGGCCCGCGTGATGGTTTAATGCCCGATCTCCCTACCCATCCATAGGGAAGGCCCGTGCCCCAGCAGTGGGGACGTTAATGGGCTGATGATGATGATGATGCTAACGTATAATGAAGCATGTAAAAATAACATCGACATCTTCCACGAAACCCTCACCAACTTTAAATATAAAATTACAAATATCATATAAATCACTCATATACATAACATAAACTGCCTATATACGTCCCACTGCTGGGCACAGGCCTCCCCTCAATCAACCGGAGGGGGTAAGGAGCATACTCCACCACGCTGTTCCAATGCGGGTTGGTGGAGGTGTTTTTACGGCTAATAGCCGGGACCAACGGCTTAACGTGCCCTCCGAAGCACGGAATCATCTTACTTTTTCGGACAATCAGGTGATTCAAGCCTGAAAAGTCCTTACCAAACAAAGGACAGTCTCACAAAGTGATTTCGACAATGTCCCCATCGGGAACCGAACCCGGCCCTCCAGATCGTGAGCCTAACGCTCTAACCACTAGACCACGGAGGCTGCGTCAGCTTTATTATATAAATTTAATTATACATTCGACGTTATAAAAATCTTATTATTTATTAAATTTTATTTTTGTCTGAATTAATAGAAAAAACGTTATTTTATTAATAAGGTTGAGAAGCAGCTTACATTACTCTCCTCATTAATATTGTAAGATCTTTAAGTAAATGTCTGTAATTTATCCGAGATAAAAAAAACATCTTAGTTGAATCCGTTTCCACCGGTGCTATGCTATGTGCACCAATGAATATGATTGGTGGATATCAAACGCATCCGTAGCATCGTAGCATAGCACATCTCTGGTGGAAACCACCCTTAAGCTGGCAACTTTTTAGTGCATTGAAAAAGTGCCTTGTTAGTATTGTTTTTTTAGAGGTTAGTTTGTATGAGAGCCGTAGTAGTCCTGTAAAAGAACGCTTGACCCTTTTAAAGCAATGATTTTTGTTCAGATGACATAATAAGATCACTAAATCTTTTAAGGGACAACGTATACCTTTTCCGTCGCAAAAGCATTGAACGGAAAGTAATTTATAAAAAACACATAAATATTCATGAATTTTTCGACAGGACATTCCATTTAATATCAACTCAGAATCATGGTCCGCTCAGTGTTCGTTACGGTTTCACTAACACTCATAACTACTTGTATACTTGTATGGCTACCTGTATGTATTTGTACGGGGTATAAGTGACATCGTAACGAATATTGAGGGGGCTGATTTAGCTCATAATTCTGAGTTAATATCAAGTGGAATTTTCGATCGCAAAAGTATAGAATTGAAAATAAGTAAAAAGGATCTAAAAACAACTCATGAATTTTGCGACGAAGAATTCCGCTTGATATTAACTCAGAATTATGGTCTGAATCATCCCACTCAGTATTCGTTACGATGTCACTAACACCCTGTATACTATACATCAGGGAATACAAGCGCGTTGCTATATTATTTATTTATTTAGGTCGCAAACTCAAAACTCCAATTTTTATCATACAATCAAGTGTTGGCTAATCCAAAATAAGCACATGATACACTATATAATTATGTACCTCTTGTATTTCATTTCAGCGGTTTCACATAAATAACACTTCAGACCGTCTGAAGAGCGATCCCTCTACAAAGTAATTCAATTCAGTTTTAATAAGGGATTAATTAACAAAGCTCCAGTTAATCCCTTAGGTACTGAAAGAAATGTTAGGAGATAAAAGGTGCTTGCTTTTTATAAGATAAAATTGTCTAATGTCTACGTAATTTTATAAACTAATTACTTGACTACCTGACGTCACGCCGGGATCCCCGAAGGGCTAGGCAGAGTGAATAGTATACATGTTACTATAAAAGCTCGAACTGCAGTAAATCCTAAGATATTTCAGTAAAACCTAAGATCTACCAATTCCTAATGGTAAACGTCCCAAAAGGTTTGTGATTCGATCCTTTGCCACCATTCCGTTGTTAAATCTTAGGAATGCATTAATGGCACGGTAAATATTGAAAAACTAAACATGTCATAACGTGCTCAGCGCATCGACTTGTACTTGTGGGTAGCTTGCCTTTGATACTTATTACTATCATATGAAACCTTTATATAATACTATATACCTATATACTATGTACATGTTTTGTTCATTAAAGTAAACAATTAAGAATTACTCATTGCTTTAGTCCTAAAACCAACATCTACCAGCTGACAGTGGTAAAACCTAGCCTATACTGAAATAGAATGGTAAAAGCTTGAAAAAATCGTCGTATTTTCAGAAATACATTTACCAACTCATGTCGGTAAATCCTAAGATTTACACTTAAATCTTAAGATTTACCGTAGTTCGAGCTTTTACAGTAACATAATAATGTTACTGTAAAAACTCTAACTGCAGTAAATCCTAAGATATTTCAGTAAAACCTAAGATCTACCAATTCCTAATGGTAAATGTCCCAAAAGGTTTGCGAATCGAACTATAAGAATCAACAATATTCGTTTTTGTTTTGAACACTATTAGCTTATTCTATTCTGAAACAAAAAGCTTCTAGATGTTTCTACATAATTATCTAGCATATCATATCACACGTCGTGTAGAAGCCTCTCAGACGACGTAACAAACACCAAAATAAAATGACAAATAATTTTCTTATTCAAAATAGTCGCAACCCATTTTCTGTGAAACATTACACGGATGATTACATATTACATGGATAGATGTATAAGTTACACACGTCTTGTTTTTATTTGTTTTTTTATGTGAGCAATCAAGCAATTTACATTATATTATTTGAGTCATTATTTAAAGTAATTCTGGAGAATTTATGAATATATTGTACTCACATTATATTTATTGACATGACTTGTATATGTTCCTAGGGTTGCATCCACTATTATGGCGTAATGTCTAACAGACATACCTTAGGGAGACTACTTACTATTGACTCACAAAAATCCCTGACATGGCTCATGTCATTCATCATCATGCGCTGCCCGCATCCAGCGGCTTTCCGCGACCTTCACCAGATCGTCGGTCCACCTTGTAACGGGCCTACCCACTGAGCGTCGTCCGACACGTGGTCGCCATTCTAGGACCTTTCCGCCCCATCGGCCATCGGTTCTCCTCGCTATGTGCCACTTCAGCTTTGCAATTCTCCGAGCTATGTCGGTGACTTTAGTTCTCCTACGGATCTCCTCATTTCTGATTCGAACGAGCAGGGAAATACCGAGCATAGCTCTCTCCATTGCCCGCTGAGCGACACCGAGCCTCCTCACGAGACCCATAGTAAGCGGCCTACGGCAGTGAGACGTGGCCGCTTACTATGGCTCATGTAACTACAAATATATTGACGTAAGTACGTATAAATAGGGTATTTGACTGGATCAAAGATAAATTATAAAATGCTAATCTAGAAATAGAAGCCAGTCTAAGATGATTAAAAATGATTCTCATTTTTGTTTTCGACTTATATTTCAATTATATTTATGAATCGACGAATCGAAGACGTTTGACCGCTTTTATTGATGACGTTACAGGACAGTATTTCCAAACAAACTGCAAAGATAACTTTTGTTTTGACGTTTCGTAAAAAGGATCTCATTTGACTAAATACCGTATATTATCCGGGTAGGACCGTTTGCTTACGTGTCCTCTGACGCACAGATCATCTTATTTTTAACAAACTAGGAATCACAAAGTGATTTTTGTGATATGTTCACGCCGAGATTCGAACCCGGTCGTCTGAAGTGAGCCCAACACTCAGCCACTGGGCCACGGACACCATTGTCCGTCAACTCATATTAAGAAAGAAAGAAAAATAAGATTTATAGGAGAGCAAACTCAAATGGGATTGGGCCGGACATGTTTGTCGCATGCACCCTGAGCGGTGGGCACGGATCGTCACGCATTGGGTGCCTCATGACGGGTACAGGCGTCGTGGCAGACCTCGAAAGAGATGGCGTGACGACTTGGACGCTTGCCGGAGGGACTGGCCGGAATACGCACAGGACGCGAAAAATGGAAAGAGGAAGGGGAGGCCTTTGCCCAGCAGTGGGATCTTGTAGGCTAGGTTAGATTAGGAGAGCAAGGTGGCGACTCCCGGTCCAGGCATTACCTCGCGCAACATATTGCCCTCGCCTTCCACGAGAGGTGGTCAAAGGGAGCATTTTTAATTGAGTCTGTAGTTTATGTACTTTTTAGCAACACTTCAGGGCCCCGATACCGACCCCGCCGGCGTGGTCGACGATTTCCCTCATTCAGCGCTTATCGCTATCGACCCACTAGGGTCAATTAATTCTTTCAAATATTTTTCCTCTCAGACGACGCCCTGAGCCGAGGTTCGCGCCCAACTGGGCACCCTCAGGCCTGTTGTCTTAAACGTTGTACCGGGTGAGAGCCTTCAGCGCTCCCCATTTGTCCGGCCAAGTAGTTAATGCCATCTGCGGCAAATCTACAATAAGTCACGTCAAAAAAAAGTACTTTTTAGTTTTAGTAGGTATGTAGTTTTACCTGGAACCTAACTGTCAGTACTATTCAGAGGCGGGGGACAGGAGTCCTAGTATGACTTTGTAATAGACTACTCTGGGCGCCATCCCAGTTGCGTCAGACAGAGCACTGCGGGGCGGAAGGCAAGAGGGAAACCACTGCCCTATTTTTCCCTAAAAAAGTAGCATGGAAAATGCTGCACCGACAAGAGCGTGGCTCTTAAATTGATAATGATGATATAGTTTTAATTATTTGTAATTTTAAGTTTAAGAATATTGTAAAACATAGTTTTTATCTTTCGCGCTAATATGAGCCGTCATAAGTTAAAAAAATCGGCTTAACGTCTTTTGTACTACGTATAGATGAGTAACATACATAATAACATATTAACAGCCTCCGTGGTCTAGTGGTTAGAGCGTTAGGCTCACGATCTGGAGGTCCGGGTTCGATTCCCGATGGGGACATTGTCGAAATCACTTTGTGAGACTGTCCTTTGTTTTTCAGGATTGAATCACCTGATTGTCCGAAAAAGTAAGATGATTCCGTGCTTCGGAGGGCACGTTAAGCCGTTGGTCCCGGCTATTAGCCGTAAAAACACCTCCACCAACCCGCATTGGAGCAGCGTGGTGGAGTATGCTCCATACCCCCTCCGGTTGATTGAGGGGAGGCCTGTGCCCAGCAGTGGGACGTATATAGGCTGTTTATGTGAGTAACATACACTTTCTTTGTACAATAAAGAATGTTGTTGTATATTTTATTTCATCACGTTCATCTTAGAATGTCTAAGATTACTTGCCTACTTTCCAAAACAGTGTAACATGTTGCCAAGAATATACGAGTATTAAATTCGTGTAGCGAACTCATTAGGTTTGAATTTTTGAAGGCGTGTCGAGTTGGGTGAGCTCGCTCATTTATCTAGGACACCTAAATAAATCTGCTGAACCTAAGGCTAGGTTGCTGAGAGCGACATTAAGAGGTTACTAACCTGCGACGGCTATATTTTATAATAAGTTTAGATAAAGAATATTTTAATTAATAATTTAGAACACACACATGTCCCAATGCTCACTATTCGTTATCTGTACTTATAAACATAAATATAACTATAAGCGACGTTCTAATCACATTTATTTCTACATTTAGTTCTAATCATAGCGTTAAGAATAATCTGCAAGTTTCCCAAATAAACTGCATACCTACATAAACTGATGACTGTCATACTAAATGGGGTGAGTAGAGTCAACATGTAATCAGAAGGAAAGTTGAGGCCAGTACTAAGATGTATAACGAACCCTCAAAAGAACCGTATGGTGATCATCATACCCATAGTAGTATACTTGGAATTAATAATATGATATCTTGATACGAAGTGGGTTGAATGAGTGATAACATAACATACACATAAATAGCCTATATACGTCCCACTGCTGGGCACAGGCCTCCCCTCACTCAACCGGAGGGGGTATGGAGCATACTCCACCACGCTGCTCTGCTGCGGGTTGGTGGAGGTATTTTTACGTCTAATAGCCGGGACCCACGGCTTAACGTGCCTTCCGAAACACGGAATCAACTTATTTTTTCAGACAATCAGGTGATTCAAGCCTGTAAAGTCCTTACCAAACAAAAGACAGTCTCACAAAGTGATTTCGACAATGTCCCCAATGGGAATCGAACTCGGACCTCCAGATCATGAGCCTAACGCTCTAACCACTAGACCACTGAGGCTGTTATAGAATGTGTTTATTAATCTTAATCCCAACAAAAAAAAAATATGTTGCCAAGACAATATCATATCGATCGCAATCTCACAACGTTATCAGATCACATGTAGAGCCAAGCTTCTAACTCTACACGCCTTAACTACCTATACAAACCCTAAGTTTACACACTCTACACGTAAGGTTATATATGGGGCTTATCCGTTTCGTTACTACAAGAACTATATAACAGAATGGCAAAAAACAGACAATAAATTTGATGCCGACGCTGACGGCAAGAAATAGTTTTTTTACCTTACGCTCATGTGATGGCGAAACGGCCAAGTCCATATTTTATCTAACGTGTAGGGTTAGTAAACATAGGGTTTGTATAGTTAGGTATACCTGTAGTAATGTACGTCTGCCTCACCCAACAGGGACCACATATTATCGGCGTCGTGTTTCACGCCGCAGCTTGTGCTGAGTGAGGCCCTTTTATCTCAGGACCTTATGATCATTTCAACGAACATCCGTCTTGCTTTTTTGTAATTGTTTTGTGAAAATTTGATATGATTTTATTGTCTTGTTTTTGTGTGTGGCGCCCTTATATAATAAACTATTATATTCTAGAGGTATTGTTGCTTCTATGCTGTTCTGGGAGCAAATAACGTTCAGCTGCTTGTCTTCCCGGGCATGTCGTAAAATCCGACTGAGGGATTGTGTCCTCTAACATGATGGACTAGTGTTATGGGCGATAGGCTGATCCCTTATCACCATAAGGTTTATCATATCCAGCTTACGACGTCGTATCAACAGTGGCTGCAAGTTGTCTTTGATTACTTGTGGCTCTGCCCACCCCATTAGGGATTACGGGCGTGAGTTTAAGTATATACTCGTATGTATGTATGTATTATATTCTATTCCAATATCTTCAGCCATCATGACAAAAACTTAAAGAAGTTTTTTGTACCAAAATGTATTTTATTATATCGTTACAGCAGTTATTTTTAAAGGTAAATTACTAGCCCAATCCATTCTGCCTCTGACCTGTCCATACTGAATAAAAATACATTGCAAAAGCGTGTAACGACCGATGCGATTGCCATTATTTGTATTTTCACACGAATTTCATGTAAACCCAATGACAAAAAACCTCGGTCAGAAAATCATACGAAATTAAACCGTATTGCTTTTATGCTTTTTTTTAACGTGACTTATTTTTTTGCTATGCTGGCTATGGAGCACGCCATGTTAGACCTCCACCTGGTAGATAGATCGTATACCAAACGTCAAAATTCGCAAACGCACTAAAGTCGAAGATGTAGGTGTATACGAATCGCTAGGCTTAAGTGGAGATGGGCAGGACACTTGGCAAGACGGGAAGACAACAGATGGACTAAGGCTGTTACTGAATGGTAGCCTAGGGATGTTATGCGATATCGAGGCAGGTTATCGGATGACATTGTGAGATATGCCGGAAAGCAATGGATGAGACTTGCACAGGACCGGAAAGACAGCAGTGGGTGGATACATGCTGAGTAGATAGATAGATAGAACCCTATGGATCTTATGTTGTCCGAATAATCTAATCTAGCCTACAAGATCCCACTGCTGGGCAAAGGCCTCCCCTTCCTCTGTCCATTTTTCGCGGTCCTATGCGTATTCCGGCCAGTGCATCCGCCAAGCGTGCAACTCGTCACGCCATCTCTTTCTCTCTAATTTTTTTTCTTTCTTGGTCTGCCAATGAGCGATTGAGTGTATTAGGTGTCGAATTGATCAAGTCCGAAACACAACACTGCGTTCAAAAACGGGAATCGCTGATGTGGGACGAAAAGCCGCCAAACTCAACAAACTCAACTAGGATTGGGCCGGACATGTTTGTCGCATGCACTTATTGGGTGCCTCATGACGGGTACAGACGTCGTGGTTGTCCGAATAACCAATTTTAAAATTTGAATTTTATTACCACCCCACTCTACCAGTATTCAGTGGTAGCAAATGAAGATATTTGTCGCTCACACGGTTTTAGATCATTAACTTAGTATAAAGGCTCTGCCTGACGAGTCAGCAAGGCAGGCACGCGTAATTCGCACCCAGGCGAGATTCGCACTCGACCGACCGCGAAACTCGATAGCGAAAAATCTCCATAGCGGGCGAAACGCAGGCGTAAATCACGCCGTGAAAAGGTCCAGATAAACGGAAACAATCCCCGGATAAATTTATTTGGTGCTCTAATTACATTAAATGCTCCCCCGCCGCTACCCGGGCGCGGCATAGGGCGACTCCCTACGACCTTGGTAAGACAGTTTTTTTTAATACACGATACATAAACGTAAACAGCCTATATATACATCTCACTGCTGGGGTTACACCTACCTTCAATCTACAGCAACTGCTTCGCTGCGAATAGGATGAGCTTGGAAGTATTTTGCGTTAATTGTCTATTCTTCTTGGTTTGTGATTAGAGCGTTAGGCTCATAATCTGATGGTCCAGGTGCGATACCCGATGGGGACATTGTCGCAAACACTTTGTGAGACTGCCTTTTATTTCGTAAGGACATTGGAATGTCTGCCAAGCCTGGAGGCTTGAATCCGTGCTTTGGATGGCACGTTAAGCCGTTGATTTCTGCCGCAAAAACACCATCCGCAAAGAAACAGCGTGGTGGGCTATGCTCCATACATTTTTGTTATTACCTAAGCAAAGGAACTATGGTCTACTTTTCATAATCTTTGTTATGGCCTGGAGGCAACAACAGGGTAAACAGAATAACGAAATGATTCAATTCTCAAAGAAATATAAGTATCAGATCAGAAAAAAATATTACACAATATTAAAAAATCTAATGGTCCTGGGATCCCTGATGAGGGATTTTCCACGATACGTCCACCAAAAACAATATAGATATAACGTGTAATTACCTTTATTATTTTTATTATTTTCTCATTGTACGGGGTACATATTTTACAAAAAGATAATGTACTTAATGGTAAAAAGTTACTGAAAATTAAGATGAATATGGATTCATCTTAATTTCTTTTTTTTTTCGAAGCATATGGATGCTTCGGAAGGCATGTTAAGTCGTTGGTTCAGCTCAGTACTTACTCTTGTAAGTAGTCGTTACATGAGCCACGTAACCACGTAACCACGTAACACGTTAAGTGCATAATCTTAAATCTAATAATTTAATATCTCCTAAACTGTTGATAAATCACTATTTTATTCTACTTAATTTCTGTAGTAATGAGGATTTGCCTAAACAAAAATACAGGGTGTTAGTGGCAACGTGACAAATACTGAGGGGGATGATTTAGCTCATTATTCTGAGTTAATATCAAGTGGAATTTTCCGTCGCAAATGTATGGAACGGAAAATAATTTTAAAAAACACTAAAATTTTCATGAATTTTCCGACAGAAAATTCCACTTGATATCATCTCAGAATCATAGTCTGAATCATCCCCCTCAGTATTTGTTACAATGTCACTAAAATCGTATGTACTTGTAAGTGACATCGTAACAAATACTAGTGGGGTGATACAGCTCATTCTTCTGAGTTAATATCAAGTGGAATTAAAAAAAAAAAAATACTTGAATTTACAACGGAAAATTCCACTTGATGTTAACTTTGAATTATGGTCGTCATCCCCTCAGTATTCGTTACGACGTCACTAACACCCTGTATACCTGCTCAAAGTTAACTTTGAATGGACTGTGACTACTAACATGACCTCTGAAATAAATATCAAGACAGTGCCAGTGGTATTGCGTCCTAATGCTGTTAGCGAAACAATGCTAAGACGGACCTTGATTTGTGTGGGTCGGGGACGGCGTCCTCACCGCCGACCAAACTCGAAACACATCGATACTATGGTATACTATAGGTCAGCGGTTCCTAAACTTTAAAAAAACAGAACACCTACCAACTGGCACCTGTCAAAAAACCGGACCTGCCAAACCTTCAGGTTCGGTAAGCGGACGTAAAAATGGGATAACGCTAGGGAGATGGGTGGGTGGAACATACACCAAATTGACCACCATTGCCACCAGTATTATGTGCGAATAACAATAATAACTTTTGCAAATTAATACACATCAAAAGGCACTAATGTCAATAAGGATATTTTAAAAGTAAAACGATTCATTTTTATTTTAACTTTTCATGAATGAAAATGGCCGATTTTGACAGATACCAACTTCATCATCATCAGCCCATTAACGTCCCCACTGCTGGGGCACGGGCCTTCCCTATGGATGGATAGGGAGATCGGGCCTTAAACCATCACGCGGGCCGAGTGCGGATTGATGGTTATTAACGACTGCTAATGCAGCCGGGACCAACGGCTTAACGTGCCTTCCGAAGCACGGAGGAGCTCGAGAAGAAATCTTTTTTTTGTGGTCACCCATCCTATGACCGGCCATTGCGAAAGTTGCTTAACTTCAACAATCGCAGACCGAGCGCTTTTACAGCTGCGCCACCGAGCTCCTCAACCAACTTTAATTTATTTTGATGTATAACTTGCTTTGTTTTGTGTAAGTTACTATAAGTACATAACATAACAAATACTTTATTGCACAAACAGGAAAAATCAAAAACCCATTATTATTTTACTGTTAATTGTACTGTTATTAAATATTTTTATAAATGTTTGTATATTTTTTTGTATGCAATAAAGTAGTTATATTATTTGATTTGATTTAATTATTGTAGAACTAGCTTTTCTACCCACTACCTTGCTCGCGTGGACTGCATTAAAGCCTTCCTTATAACTTTTAGTAAGTACACTAATATAAGTAAGTATACAGGATAGAATTCGTCGCAAAATTATGGAATTGAAAATATTAAAAAAACACTAAAATGTTCATGAATTTTCCGTCAAGACAATCCACTTGATAACTTAGAATCATGGTCTGAACCATCCCCCTCAGTATTCGTTACGATGTCACAGGCACCCTATATATACTTTTGATTAGTAACGATATTTTTTATTACTAAAATCATAAAGTATGAATATATACAAAATTTATGTAAAGAAAAAAGAAAACAAAAATACTTCCCCCCCCTCTCCTCACGCGCCGTACGTACCCGTGCCCCCATGACAATAAGTAATAATACCTATATTATAGTCCCTTCCTGGAAAGTAAGTACCTATATTATGTTAATTTCTGGAAAAAATATTAAACCTTCGTCCATCCCTATTTATCTGCTACTTTAAGAAAATCTCTCCAACGGTTTAGATGTAAAAAGGTAACATTAGACTTTAAATGCAATTACCTACCCAAACAAAATAACAATACGGAGAAGGTACTTACTTACACAATTTGTTGTCTTCTGACCCCCCGGCGGCGTACTCTAGAAAGCTGTTGGCTAATGCACTCCATAACAGATTTATAAGCATAATAAACCAAGTTTACTTAATTAGGTTTTAAGGTTTAAAACTTTCTGCCAAGCCTCGCGCGCGATGGCATGGCAATGGCATGGCGGTACGTCAACCGACTGTCACTTTTTACTTCTTTTTAAAGGCTGGGGGTAGAAGCATTTTTGGTCGGAACCAAAGGAGTTTTTTTGGGCTTTTTGGCGGGAAACGAGAACGGGAAAGTTGCTTTCTTCATTGAATAATCTAAATAATTAATACGAAGTGGTGTTTTGTGGTTAATGATCGTATTAAGTTAGTCGGAAGACATTTGCGAGTGTTATTATATCGGAGTATTCAATAAACAAAGTGTATCTGCCTATTTTCGCTTCGTGGCAAGAAGCCGCTTCATAACTCGAAAGTTTCTGCGGACTTTTGAGTTAATTCGTTTGGGGGTTCGGAGTAGGAGTCTACTCCGAGTGTGGGGGCTTAGGTTTCATCATCATCACCTTTCATCATTTGATCAATCATCAAGAAAAAAAAAATACGTAAGACATGGCTGTATGGGCTTAGTTCCCTTTACCTTACCCTTCGGGGAAAACCAAAACAAAAAAAGGAGTTTTTGTAAAGGAGCTTCGCTTATTTGCACGTTATATTTTATTCTACATACATACATAAACTCACGCCCGCAATCCCTAAAGGGGTGGGTAGAGTCACAAGCTATAAAAACAACTTGCAAGTCCTAAGATAGATATTATGATGAACCTCATGGTGACAAGGGTAATATAATAATTGGCCATCATGTCACAAAGGACACAATCCCTCGCTCCATCTGTCGGATTTTACGACATACCCGGGAAGACAAGCAGCTGAAATTATTCTGTTTTTATTCGCTCCCAGTCTAGAATCCAAGGCGGAAAATTCCACTTGATATTAACTCAGAATCATGGTCCGAATCATCCCCCTCACTATCATTGTATGTAGGTATTTATTTTCTTTATTAGAAAGAAAAATAAAGCAAGAAAGAAACATTATAATTAATATTTTCTTTTTATGATTATTTGTGGAAGCCGTGGTGGCCCAGTTGGTAGAATGCTTGCAGGATCAAATCCAGCACAGGCCTAAACCACTGATTGTCGAATTTGTTTTTCGAATTCATGTTTGGATCATAAATGATTATCACGTACTGAGCGGTGAAGGAAAACATCGCAAGGAAACCCACATTCCCGAGAAACGTATTTTCGGAGGTATGTATGTGTGACCTGTATTGGGCTGGTTTTCCCTTCGCGGGTTGGAAGGTCAGACAGGCAGTCGTTTCTGTAAAAAAACCGAACCTGTCAAATCTTCAGGTTAGGTTAGCGGACCCTGTGAAAAATGGGATAATGCTAGAGATGATGATGATTTGTAGTGTAAAATCCCGTCTCGTTTGTAGGTACGGTCACGAGTACTAATATGTACTATACACTTTGAAACTTTGTCACATTAACTTTTTTGACAAATTAAACCGTAAGTCTCATTAAATCTCAAATATGATAGTGCGACAGGGTTCTAAAGTGGGTACATGATACTGCTCATGATTGTACGTATAATAAAATGTATATTCCTCGGAGTAAAGGTAACAGATCAGTCAATTTGGTAATCAAGTTCATTTGGAGTATGAGGAAAATATTATACTTAACACTTTCAAGGACAGAACGTCTAATGACGTTCCGATTCCAAGGTGTCATACTATCTATTATGAACCATCAATGTCCCACGGTCTCTGCCCGTGAAAGGGTTAAAGTATAAATTTATATTTTAAGGCTTTTACTCTTTTTACGACGTGCCCGGGAAGATGAGGAAACTATTCATGCATGATTGCAAATGGTTTCCATTTCAGAAGCCATGTCTAATCTAAGCACTAGTTATTATGGTCAACCAGTAACCACAAAACCACAGTTTTATCCCAGATATTTAAAACATTTCCTACATGGTTTCAGTATCGCGACCGATAGATACAGCCCGACCGCTCATAAATAATAAAGGGTTATAAACAAAATCGCTTTTATACTTTACCCCGAGCATAAACAGAGCACATGTTTTTAAAATATATATTGCGGTTCCTCTAATATACGTCGGTTGCTTATCGCACTGCTACAATATAAACACGACTTCACTTTAAACAGTTTATGCGATCGCAAACAACTTTTATTACACTGCAGATAGTGCTGGGCGTACAAAAACAACGACTTCTTCTTCTTCTGTCGTGTGGGTTGTGCGGTGGATTACCAACCCCATCAACCCTGACAACAACGACTTTTACGACATGATTAGGGAAAACCCCTCACCCATCAGAAATCAGAATCAATGTAACATTTTTAATCTACGATTTTTTTTTTTGACATGACTTATTGTAGATTTGCCGCAGATGGGATTAACTACTTGGCCGGACAAAGGAATCAACGGTGTTTCGCAAGGTGCTATGGCTGAGGAAAAGAAATAACAAGAAACTGCAACAGCAACACATCTTATACATTACACACATTAATATCAGGCATTTTTATCATTAGGTATTCATTAATCTTATAATAAGCATCAGCCAATCTCATCAGCCCTGACATAACTCATATAACGACTTACTTACATCTTCTTCTTTCCTCTTGGGCTGATGAGGTTGGTAATTCACCTCACAACCCACACGACAGAAGATAATTAGCTTTTTAAATAAAGAATTTAACGCGAGAGAAACCGCGAGCAAAAGCCAGTTCAATAGATTGTCTGGTATTTTGTTGAAAAAACGTATACATAACCACAGAAAAGACGACTTTAATTTACTTTATCTAGAATTTTAAATTTAATCTAATCTAGCCTACAAGATCCCACCGTTGGGCAAAGACCTCCCCTTCCTCTTTCCATTTCACGCGGTCCTGTGCGTACTCCGGCCAGTCCCTCCTGCAACCGTCCAAGAAAAAAAAAGAATGAATGTGAATTTTGAATAGCAATTTTATTTTTATTCCTTATATAGTAGGTAAGTATGCCTTTTACAGTTTCTCGGAAGGAGAGATACATTTTTAAGTACGTAATATTTTCATAAATATATTGACTTGCGTCCGTCAGAATATTTATTTCTTTAAACAAGCAAGAATGAAGGACAGTTCCAACAGCATTCTACAGATAGTTGCTGCTGGGTATGACTCGCCTTTTTTTGTTTCATTTGTGTTCTTATGCTTATAATCTATTTCAGTTTATTACTATCTAAAATAAAGTGTTAATAAACATCTCATCATCCCTGGTGTCAGGGTTATTATAGAGCCGCCAAAGGCCCCTGACATGACTCATGTAACGACTACTTACTAAATAAATACGTACTTACTTAATAAATTAATTTTACCAAAGGCCCCATAGATTGGTAGTTAATTCGCCGGGAACTTTTCATCATAACGTCCTTTCCCGCTCATATCTTAGCCCACATAAATAAGGGCATTGATTAAATTAAAAAGTTAGTGTGGCCAAGTGACCTATATCCTCGACACTCCTGACTCTGTAAAGCTGTAGACATACCAGCGCACTGAACCAACAGAAGGTTACGTATAATCATTTTGGTTGTTAAGTTTTCACCACTTAGCAGAATGTTGCTTAAGTAGGTATTTTCGTTGTTGGCGGTCAAATTGATTACCAGATGAGAGCCCTCAGCGCTCCCCATTTGTCTGACCAAGTAGGTAATGCCATCTGCGGCAAATTTACAATAATTCACGTCAAAAAAAAAGGTCAAATTGGTCCTCACCTGCGATACTTCTCGTCAACATTTATAAATTATATTTAGATAGTATTTAGAATAAGTTTTTATGAAATGATATGAAATGGAATGAAACGGAGTGGAATGGAATAAAATGAAATTAACTTTTATTTATTTAACTACTAGCTTTTGCGGCTTCGCTCGCGGTAAATTAGAATAGAATATAAATTGTTTATTATAAAAGAACTCCACACACAAAGACAAGACAATAACATCACTTAAAAATTTTCACAAAACAATTAGGTACAAAAAGCATAGAGGATGTTCATTAGAATCATAAGGTGGTGTTGGGGAAATTCGGGGTGACACGGTTCCCCTTTCTTAATGTACCAATTTTTAGCTTCCTACCTTGAAAAAGTCTCGTACAAAATCTCACCTTTTGAAGGCGTTGGGGCAAATAAAAAAAAAGATACATAATTTTTTGTTATACACAAATAGTCCGCATACCAATTTTTAGCTCACCTTGCAATTGCGGAGTGCTCCGTACAAACTTCCACCCCCCATTTTAGGGAACTGGGGGGTTAGAAAAAGACAAAAAATCCTATGTCATCACTTTAACTAGTATCTACACTTAAAAAATCACGTCAATTCGTCGCTCCGTTTTGCCATGAAAGAAGGACAAACAAACACACAGCACAAATACACTTTTGCATTTATAATTACCCACGACGGAACGGAGCAGGTATATGCGTTTATATTAATTGTGGATCGATTACGAATACATTTAGTTGTGCATTTTTTATTGTTTAAACGGTATTCCATAGCTTGGTTTTAGCATTTGATTAAATAATATTATTGTAGAGCTTGTTTTCCGCTTTTTAGTGTCCAGTCGGATTTACGTTTTTTTTTTACATATTTTTTTTTTAGAAATAAGAGAAACAAGATATTTTTTTCCCAGAAATTCTTACCTGTACACAAAAAAATAAATAGGTAAGTACATCTTATAAGTAGGCAACTGTTTAACTATTTTATTTATAATTCAATAGAAAGGTAAATGACTTAGTGATGTTCATAAGGTACCCGAGGTCGTATGCCGCAGTAGGTAAGCGAACCCTTTTATTTTTTTAAAAAAAAAGGAACCTCTAGGTGCCTGCGTCGAGGTTTTTCTTGCAGCTTCTTTTCCCCGGCTATACAGGTTGTAAGAAGCTGCAGTAGTTTTAGGCGGATGTGACGTTCGTTATGTAGAAAATGATCCAAAGTGTAACTACTGAATAAAGATATTTTTGAATTTGAATTTGAACTCTTGGGATAGATCGGAATAATATTTTCTTGTTTCACTTATTTGACTGTTATTTTTCTTTAATCGGGTTTTAGTAATTATTTTAAACTTATTTTTACCATAATTACATTGGTGATAGGTTGATCGCCTATTCGGTTCATCATATTCATATTAGAACTTCGTATCAAAAGTGGCTGCAAGTTGTCTTCCGACTACTTGAGGCTCTGTCTACCCCTTTACAGATTATCAGCGTGAGTTTGATAAATAATTGTGATGCTATCAAGTTTACTCATCTCTCTTCAGCCAGAATACCCTTTGAAAAGAGGTGAAATTAAATGAAAATGTGTTTTAATTTGAGTTTAAAAGTGTAATTTAATACTTTGTTCAGTGTAGGCGCGCCATTATTCCTTTGAGAAGTTCTCCCATAAAGCGGCTAGCCCATATTTCTTAACGCAAGTGTAAACTCGGATGTAAATGAAGTTAATTATGCTAATACCTACCACTGCTGGTACCCGGAGCGATCTGCGGAGATGTGCTTCAGATTAAACGTATTTTAGGGGTTTCATTTAATGTAATAAAGAATGAAAAGACTATGGTTAGCGCCGGATGAGGGCCCTCAGCGTTCCCCACTTCTCTGGAAAAATTGCTTTCCGAGGCAAATTATGCAGTCACACAAAAAATACGTAAGTAGATACCTAAGTAATATTTTTCTAAACAGGTGTGGAGACTCCTAAGTTTTGATGCATTTCTACAAAATCATTTATGGTCTTCCAAGTAACTAAGGCCTGTATTTATAAACCGATCTCAATACCGCTCTCAAGAGCTATATCAACTGAGTCACTCTCAAGATGTGAACAGCGTCTTAAGTGCGACATTAATTAATAGACGAATATCAAGTGCGTATCACATGATATCGATCTCTAGTTCAGGATCTCAAGTAAAATTGAGTGAACTATTGACCGAAAGAATCAACGTTTCGTTCTTGCTTTAAAAAAATATTTCGGTTTAGGGGTTTAAACATATTCAAAATTGTTCAATTCTTTACTACAATATTAACATTATTACAATTCATACGTACGTTATTTATTTTTTTTATAAAAACAGTCATTTAACGTTTTAAAAATAATTTGTTATGATTTCAAAACGCAATGCGTAGTGAAAACAAACCGCAACAAACGTCATTGTCAAAAAAAGACGCGTCCTTCGCAACCAGGGCTTTTCGGCGGGAAACGGGAACGGGACAGTTGCTTTCTTCATTGAGTAATCTAAATAATTAATACGAAGTGGTGTTTTGTGGTTAATGATCGCATTAAGTTAGTCGGAAGACATTCGCGAGTGTTATTATATTGGAGTATACAATGAACAAAGTGTATCTGCCTATTTTCGCTTCGTGCTGGGAAGCCGCTTCATAACTCAAAAGTTTATGCGGACTTTTGAGTTAATTCGTTTGGGGTTCGGAGTAGGAGTCTACTCCGAGGGTGGGGGCTTAGGTTTCATCATCATCTTTCATCATTTCATTAATCATCAAGAAAAAAAATACGTCAGACATGGCTGTATGGGCATAGTTCCCTTTGCCTTACCCTTCGGGGAAAACCAAAACAAAAAAAAAAAAACCTTCGCAACCACTTGTTTTGTTTTTGTTTAGGCTTTTTGGCGGGAGGCGGGAACGGGACAGTTGCTTTCTTCATTGAATGATCTAAATAATTAATACGAAGTGGTGTTTTGTGGTTAATGATCGCATTAAGTTAGTCGGAAGACATTCGCGAGTGTTATTATATTGGAGTATTCAATAAACAAAGTGTATCTGCCTATTTTCGCTTCGTGTCAGGAAGCCGCTTCATAACTCAAAAGTTTATGCGGACTTTTGAGTTAATTCGTTTGGGGTTCGGAGTAGGAGTCTACTCCGAGGGTGGGGGCTTAGGTTTCATCATCATCTTTCATCATTTCATTAATCATCAAGAAAAAAAATACGTCAGACATGGCTGTATGGGCATAGTTCCCTTTGCCTTACCCTTCGGGGAAAACCAAAACAAAAAAAAAAAAACCTTCGCAACCACTTGTTTTGTTTTTGTTTAGGCTTTTTGGCGGGAGGCGGGAACGGGACAGTTGCTTTCTTCATTGAATGATCTAAATAATTAATACGAAGTGGTGTTTTGTGGTTAATGATCGCATTAAGTTAGTCGGAAGACATTCGCGAGTGTTATTATATTGGAGTATTCAATAAACAAAGTGTATCTGCCTATTTTCGCTTCGTGTCAGGAAGCCGCTTCATAACTCAAAAGTTTATGCGGACTTTTGAGTTAATTCGTTTGGGGTTCGGAGTAGGAGTCTACTCCGAGGGTGGGGGCTTAGGTTTCATCATCATCACCTTTCATCATTTCATTAATCATCAAGAAAAAAAATACGTCAGACATGGCTGTATGGGCATAGTTCCCTTTGCCTTACCCTTCGGGGAAAACCAAACCAAAAAAAAAAAAATTGTTTTTGTTTATCAATAATAAACGTAAAGTAATTATTTTCCAATTTCCATAACGATGACAACAATTAAGAAGCATATTTTTACTCCCATCGAGAAGAAAACTTTTTTGGATATTTTGAAAAGATACTCCTCGGTGATAGAGAATAAGGATACCGATGGCGCTTCATTACGCGCAAAAAATAAAGCTTGGGATATTGTGACCAGAGAATACAACGCAAGCCCTCATGCCACTAATCAGGTAAACAAACTTATTTAACGGTGCGCGATTTTGCTCTCGCTTTTTGCTCGATTT
The DNA here is from genome assembly GCF_024362695.1 of Pectinophora gossypiella. Taxonomy (NCBI): domain Eukaryota; kingdom Metazoa; phylum Arthropoda; class Insecta; order Lepidoptera; family Gelechiidae; genus Pectinophora; species Pectinophora gossypiella. Next base: position 603,042 of record NC_065405.1, read on the forward strand.
TTTATAATTGCATCCTTGATTTTAGGTTACAAATAAACAACTGAGGAGATTGTGGATGAACCTCAAGCAGCGGCAAAGGGAAGCACTAACAAAAGAACGTCAACATCGGCTAGCTACTGGAGGGGGGCCTGCATCCAGTGATGCAGTTGTAGAACCAGATGTGTCTGAGGTGGCCCCTGCTCTAATAGTTGGTATCGATGATGCTGTTGACTCTGGTACAAATCCAGGTAAGTAATTTTCTTCTAATATAGCATCTATATCGCCGAAGGGGTAGGCAGAAGTGTATAGTAAATACAAAATTACTTCTTGCCATCTATGTTTAAGTCTGATGTAATAAGGGGTGAGCCTATTAACATGAATTCAAACTCAAAGTAAAATTCAGTGGTCTAGAGCCGGAGCTGGGATTCCAACCTGACAGTATGATGTAAGCCACACATTCTCCGAAAACAGCTATCATCAATTCTATTTTTTTTAATATGTAAATTGGATATTTTTTTATATTTCTCTCTTTAAATTACTTTGTTCCAGTAACCGCTGACCTTGCCGTCCAAGAAGTAAATATGGACTCGCAGCCCGTCTCTTATCTTCCCTCAACTTCTTCCCAAATACCATCCACCAGTGCATTTTCTGTATCACCACTCCCATGTGCTGTTGTTACACAAGCACCACTTGCTGCCCCAACCCGGACAACATTGACACCACCTCCACCTCTTCCTGCTTCCACTCCATCACCACCTCTTCCTCCATCCACTCCACCACCACGTCTTCCTACCCCACCTCTTATTAACCCATCAAATACAGCCACCCAAACTTTTCAAAGGCATAAGAGTTCTATTCTGGAAAAGGAATATAAAGACAGACAGAGACGGGCTAACGAGATTCATGTCTTGGAGGTTTTATTATTAAGAGAACGAATAAGAGAAGCAAAGGCGAAAGCAGACCTCGCAGAACTTCAACTGCAGCAGCAGTGTTCGTCAGGTACATCAGTATTACCTACTTGCTCATCATATTATTTTAAAAACTAGTATAGCTTAGTTAAGTCCTGGGATAATTAATAAAACTTTTTTCATCTAATTTGTTTCAGATAGTGCAACTGATGGCAGTAGAGGGAATGTGGTTAATTTATTAAATAAAAGCATATAAGTCAATATATAAAATATGTTTTATTAAATAATTTCAAATACTATTCAATCACAAAGCACTGCTCAGACTATTAGAAAGACTATTGGTAATAATTTTCAACAATTGAATTTCTAATTAAAAATCCAGTGCTAGTGCTTGGTATTAAACTATCTGTTTCTTCTTGTTCATCATTCTGATTCTCATCAAAAACCATGACATCATTTAAAATTAATGACAAGTTGTGTAATACCGCACATGCTACAATTATATGAGAAACAGTTGACAGTTTGTTACCTAGGCCTCTAGATAAACAGGGAAACCTCTGCTTCCAAATGCCAAATGTTCTTTCCACAACATTTCTGGTTTTTATTTGAGCTCTATTGTACCGTACTGAGGGAGCATTTTCGGGGGCAGGTCTTATAGGTGTAAGAACAAAAGGTAGTGTAGGATACCCATTGTCTCCCACAAGTCTTCCACTTAAAATACCCTGCGTGTATTTTATGTAAACTGATGACATTTGAAATATCCTTGAATCGTGCATGCTGCCTGCCCATCTGGCTACTATGTCTAATATTTCCCTCCTGGGCCCTGCAACAACCTGGACATTAATAGAAAAATCTGATTTCCTATTTCTAAAGACTTCATGGTGCTGGCACCCTGGTGTTGATACAATTTTAACATGGGTACAGTCAATAGCTCCATCGATCCCGGGAAGTCCAGGCCACTGTCCATGTCTACCCATCTCTTTAAACAATTCTCTGTTTCTGTTTGCCTCTGCTCCTTGAGGAAACTTTATGTAGTGTGAATGCAATTGAGCTAGCAACTTTGAAACCTTCCTAATAATATTTGAGGCGGTAGGCTGTGATATGTGCAGTAAGTCTCCGCAGACTATCTGAAAAGGCAAGGTTTGTGTAAATTATTAATGTAAAATTAAATAACTTCCTATTACTAACTTAATCCTGTCCTGGACACAGGCTTTCCTTCATTTACTCGATCAGAAGGATATGGTGTATTGCTCTACTGTATCCAGACCTCAAGATGTTCAGATACAGGCATATGTAGTAATTTCGGTGTTCACTGAGCTATCACTTTTTAAAGAAAAAAGTAAATAATTAGTATTGAATAAATTCTGGCTTACCTGAAATGACGCTGTAGCATAAAATCTCAGAGTTAATAAAAGTGCTATTTCCGGAGCAATCGGTAGACCTCTGTTGTCCTGTTTTTCTAAGTCACTTCTCAGTAAAGATGTTATAAACAATACAGATTCTTGGCAGAATCTGTATCTTTTCTGGAACCGATCCGCTCGCATTTCAAAGGGATTTTCGGCGTCCCTGATATAAACTTTTGGCAAACGATACGCATCTTGCCATAACAAATTGTCGTAATGATCTAAATCGTCGTAATAATTGATTTCTTGTAAAGTATTTTCTAATTCCATTATCACGAGATCGCAAAACCCGAACTCAAGTCACGGTTTGACTGCACTCGGCAAGCAAACACGATCTTCAGTAACATCTTGAGAGCCGAGTTTCGTTTATTAAAACGGCGTCACTCAGTTGATATGGGAACCCTAAACGCGTTCCGTTTATTAATAAGAACGTCATCTTGAGCTCACTCAAGAGATAGATCCAGAGATAAGAGCGGTTTTTAGATACGGGCCAGAACCGAGAACAGAACTATCTCTCCCAATCTCCCAAAGTAACCATCAAAAACTCAAAATAATAATAATTATTATTAACGCCATCTAATTTCATCTTCTTGAACTAATAAGAGTTCAAGTTATGTTAAAACGCAGCAAACACTATGAAAAGAATGTTACTGCCGAAGTACACCTATTCGACAATAGATGGCCCTGCATGTATCTCTATGTATTTAATTTGAATGCAAAACCGCTAAACATAATATTTTAAAATCACTAAAAGATAGGTAAAAACATCAAGATAAATACATTGTTAAATTTATTATTACTTTAATAATTTATTAGCTGTACGCATAGAGCCATGGAGTAGGTAACTAATATACTACGTAAAATAGAGCTATGTAATTTATTTAGAAATCAATAAAATAATTTAAAAAAACAGGCAGTCAAATAAAAATAAACGATTAATTGTATCTTGACTACAAAACAAGCCAATTACAAACTCGACTAGAGATTAGACAAAAATGAAAGTCGCTTCAGGACCCGTAGAACAGGAAGTCCTGAAACACAAAATACATGTCATAAATAAGCTATATGGGCACAGCTTGTTGCTCGACAGTGGAGTACTGTCTTTTGCGACAGTACTTGTGTGTATATTATTTGTAGGTAGACCCATGTAGAGACGGAAATAAGCAGCTGGACTTACAATGAGGAAGCAGACACCCACCAGCGCGGCCTTGTAACGCACGTCCAAGTCCTTCGGGAAGTGTATGTGGAAGCTGTCAGTGTCGGCCGGAGCCTCACGAGACCGGCCCCACTTCCTCTTGATGGCACCTACCTTCTTCTTTGACAGGCTGAACACCTGGAACGATATGGATGGACTTAGGTTGACAAACAGACATTACTCATAACATAGGTAACCAATGGGGGCTTTCCAAGCTACGTTCACTTTTTTTTTGACGTGACTTATTGTAGGTTTGTCGCAGATGGCATTAACTACTTGGCCGGACAAATGGGGAGCGCTGAAGGCTCTCACCCGATACAACGTTTAAGACAACAGGCCTGAGGGTGCCCAGTTGGGCGCGAACCTCGGCTCAGGGCGTCGTCTGAGAGGAAAAATATTTGAAAGAATTAATCGACCCTAGTGGGTCGATAGCGATAAGCGCTGAATAAGGGGCTACATTCACCAAAAACAGTAATAATAGTAATAAAAAAAAAGTTTATTTAGGTAAAACCTACGACACACATATACATTCATCATCATCACAGGCCTTTACATCTTTATCAGATGGTTCAAACAGCGTTTCTGTGGCAGCTTTTAAAATGGCTGTAAAGTCCGATGCGAGAGCGACAGTAGCGGCCGCACGACTGGCATTGTAGTTGAGGGTTATTAGACGGCACAGGTGGTAAATCAGCCCTTACAACATTAAAATATACACACATTAATATTTAGTTGGATAACATAAAGCAATACAGCTTTAACGTGATAATTAACTATTTTCTCATTACTCGGGTACATAATCATTCCAAAATACATTGTAATTGGAGAAGCACATAATAATAATGATTGTTGTACGATATTTTTGTATCATAATATTATTTTTTTACCTTTGATGGGTTTGTGTATAGAATTAAGTTGCTACCTACATTGCATCTCTTTAGTTTGATCAGTATAATAATGGTGGAAAATGTAATTGTGCCTCGGTGTAATAAAAAGGCCCCCCGGTTGATTGAGGGGAGGCCTGTGACCAGCAGTGGGACGTATATAGACTTTTTATGTATGTTGTTATTAACAAGGGTCATAATTTATACCCAAAAACAAAGATAAAAGATGTTTATGTCTGTTATCCATAAAATTATTCATATTCTTTTATTGCATGTCACAAACATAAATATTAAGGTGGAACATAGTAAAAAGGTACATGTGACGCCCTGCAAGGGCACGGCAATATAAAAGAGGCGACCCTAGGTGCCTTATTATAATAATATTATAATATCTAACTATATATTATTATTAAGTAATTAGGTAGGTACAAAATTATATAATACAGTTGTTTAGTGTGTGTACCGCACCACACGTGTAAAACTTAACAACAAGATTAGAAAAAAAAACAAGAAAAAAGAGATATCGGAGCATTTAAGTATTTAGTTTATTTGCAAAAAAATCTTGAATGCTATAATTAGTACGTTAAACCCATCGCCATCTCTATTGGTTTTGAGGAAAGTAGCCTAAAAAGTCCCTCATTGGGTCAAGAGTCTAGTCCCCTCGTTTGGATTGTAAGATCAATGACCGGCCTCAACAACCCTGGTGGCAAATTGCAAAAGCTCAAGTAACGACTTCTAGGTACGGTCACGAGTACCAATATGTATGGTACACTTTGAAACCATGTCACATTAACTTTTTTGACAAATTAAACCGTAAGTCTCATTACATGTCACATATGATAGGCCGACAGGGTTCTAAAGTACATGATATTGCTCATGACTGTACATAGACTTTACATTATAGGAACTGACTGCCAGTAAATGGGGGAAAATGAAAATATTGGTACCTACGCGCCATGTTGTTTATCGAACGTAGCAAGTTCCTAACTTAATGCTAGATTTGCTTAACCTCGCAAGACCGAGGGCTACGGGACTCTTTAAGGGAGCTGTTTAAAGAAATAAAATATACTGACGGTCGCATGTCAATATATTTATGAAAACATTATGTGTACGTAAAAATGTATCTCTCCTTCCGAGAAACTGTGAAAGGCATACTTACAATACAAGAAATAAAAATAAAATTGCTATTCAAAATTCTAGATTAAGTAAATTAAATTCATCTTTTTTGGGGGTACTCGTATGTATACGTTTGAACAATAAAATACCAGATAATATTTTAAATTTGTCAGAAAATAAATTTAAAGCTGATGTGAAGCTTACTTTATGTAAAAAAAGCTTATTATAAGATTAATGACTACCTAAATGATAAAAATGACTGGTATTGAATGTGTTCCTCTAATTATTAAATAACTTGTAATGTACGTATATCCTCATTGATTTAAAAGATGTGTTACTGTTGCAGTTTCTTGTCATTTCTTATCCTCAGCCATAACACCTTGCGAAATGACGTACTTAAATTCAAATAGTATTTTATGCAACAGTTGTATAAGAAGGGTCAAAAAATGCGAGTGGCGTGAGTTGCGATGTGAGCCTTGGCGAACATCGCAATAAGAGACGCCACGAGCATTTTTTGACCTAGTTATACAACGTTGCATACAATACTTTTTCTACGACGACGTAATTTTAAATGAAACCAAAATTTTCCAATTTATTTTCCAACGCGCGGGTAAATGGCGGCAAATGTATACTTTTTTTTTATAGTATATCTATGGCACCAAACAAAGTAAAGGTGCCAGTTTCCAGGTCAAAAAAAAAAAAAACAACAACAATGCTTTTTTGGCGACATTATAGTACAGTTACACTTTGTAAACAATGCTTTTATAGGCCATAGAGCGTACACTTTTTCAAAGAGTTTAATTATGTATGTACTTATATTAGACTTTTTGGTTATTTAAATGCCAGATTAAAGTAGAGGAGTAGAAAAAATTTTTTACCTTTAACAAGTTTATCTATGATAATTACGTTGAATAAATGATTCTGATTTTTTTTTCTGGTCAATTTTGGCTGAGTAGTAACAAAAATTGAATGCAGAGGAACTATTATTTCATGCTCTGTTACGCCGAAGTTTCGAGAAAATCTATACGTAGTATTATGTCTATGAGTCAAACCTCAAAGTCCGTGTCGTTGGCAGTGTCCACAGGCCCCTTGACCCTGTAGAGCGGCTTGTCACCAGCGTCGTTGACGCTCAGCACTGGCTTCAGGAAGGTCACCTCCTGGCGCACCACGCTCGCCAGCTTCCCCGTCACCCACACCTCCATCTTGTCTGACCCCACGGTATATGGCCGGCGGAGCTTCGCGATCTGGAACGAGTTTTTTCTTTAATACCTACGTAATGACCTGTATATTATAGACACAGTTGGCTCGACCATTAAAACGGCGATACGGCACACCACCTATCACGTTGGTCTAAGAGTAAGCTCGGTGAGGTGAAGGTACTTAGATAGGTGTCGAGGTGGTGGTACTTGTAGGATGCTGACTACCCCTTTGGGATGTAGTCGTGAGCTTATATTATGTTAAGAGTCTTTTGAAAACTTTGGTGCAATAAGGTATATTTGTATTGTCTCTCTCTCTTTATTTAAGAGCTGCGCTCTTGTCGGTGGAGTAATCGCCATTCCAAGCAACAATCAATTCAAGCAAACAATCAATCAGCAATCAATTCAAGCTCGCAATTTGTATTGTATGTTATGCGTTAAAATATAGACAAAGAGAACTCTTGAATAATGGCAATAAACACCTCCTCCCCCAATATAATGGGACTTAAATATAGTTGGCATCCAGGGTTGATGGGGTTGGTAATCCACCTCACAACCCACACGATAGAAGAAGAATACAGTTGGCGAGGAATAGGTGTATACGCTATACACATCTGCCTACCCTTTCAGGGATACAGGCGTAATGGAATGTTATGTTATTAGGGTTAGCTCAAAAATAAAATAAAAATATACTCTCGACCAGTATAATATAATATAACAACTTCAACCTCTTTATATTTTTTACCTACTGTACGTAGAAAGATGAAAAATATAATTCAAATTCAAATTCAAAAATATCTTTATTCAATAGGTAACGTAGTTACACTTTGAATCGTCAATTTTACATAACGAATGTCTCATCCGCCTAAAACTACTGCAGCTTCTCACAACCTGTATAGCCGGGGAAAATAAGCTGCAAGAAAAACCTCGGCACAAGGCCCTAGACGTTCTTTAAATAAATAAAAATAAACATAAAATATTGGTATGCAATTGAGTAATTTAGCTGCGTAATATCAGTTCTCAGACAGACAGTTAATCCCATGCATTCATATCTTCTAAATAATCACTAACTTTATAATAACCTTTACCCTATACATCTTTCTACGTACAGTAGGTAAAAAAATTATATAAAGAGGTTTAAATTGTTATATGCCCTATAAAACAAAATAAATGGTACAGTCGAGACAGCTGACAAATTGAAACGAAACAGAGCCGCATGATATGCTCCCAGCTTTTTTATGAGACTCATTGCAGATTTTCCGTCGGGGAAAAAGGGCTCTCATCCGGTACTAAACTCAATATCGTCATTGCCAATTTAAAATACTATATTATAATGCAATCGGGTCAATTTTACAGAAATTAAAAAAACTTCCGCCTGAAAATTTTTTGTATGACTGTGTGTTAAAATCATCATCATCAGTCGTACGACGCCCACTGCTGGGCATAGGCCTCCCCCAAGGATCTCCACGACGTGTTAAAATATTAACAGATAATTCATATTTATGTACATAAGAGTTTGTACTGAACGTTTTAGGAGCAAAATACTATTCGATCCTGACAAAAAAGAAATTTGGTGAGGGCGACACATGAGAGCTTTTAATTTGGCAACGACGATATGCTCCCAGCAAAAACGTCGCTAAATTCAGAGTCCATAAATCCTACCTTTCTGTCCCTTTCTCTCTTCTAATCCATACAATACAAAAACGCTATATTGCACATATAAACACAAGACTAAAATCAATTACAAAAGTGAAAAGAGAAGCACAATCGGCGGCCTTATTGCTAAATAGCAACTGCTTCCAGGTAACCTCTCATTTGGGTTGTGAGCCTAATGGTCCACCATACTAAGCCTGATGTCAGGGTTACTATTAAGCCGCCAAAGGCGCTCGAACTAGAGAACGCCTAGGGCCTTGTACCGAGGCTTTTCTAGCAGCTTTTTACCCCAGCTATACAGGTTGTAAGAAGCTGCATTAGTTTTAGGCGGATGAGACGTTCGTTATGTAAAAAAATACGATTCAAAGTGTAGCTATGTTACCTATTGAATAAACATATTTTTGAATTTGACTCGATCTTTTGCAGCTTCTGCAGCTATAGTATTCAAGACAGAGACAAGAAATAAATGGTGTGTTTACCGAATTAAGAATGGTTTAACTTATTGGTGCAATAAGGTATTGTAATAATTAAAGCACATAATAACGGGTTCTTACCGCGTTTAAATCGGGAGAGGGAGTCTCATATCCCCATTTAAACGCGGTAAGAACCCGTTATTATGTGCTTTAATTGTGATAATAATCGCGTAAACTTAAAACAATGTATAAGGTATTGTAAGGTATTTTATTTGTATTGTATTGTATGTTTTGTGAATATAGACATAGATAACTCTTGAATAATGGCAATAACCTCTCCCCCCCCCATTATAATAGGACTTAAATATATACGTAGTTGGCACCCAGGGTTGATGGGGCGGACTGACCCAGGCCGCCGGTTTGAGGGCAATCGTCATTGTTGACGGTTTCGACCTTGCCGGCGGACTCATCGGACTGACCTCACCGGACTGACCCCGCCGGCTCGAGCTGACCTGGAAACTTCGGGTCAAGCTAGCCGGCCACCTACTATGACGAAACACGTACCGCCTGGCTGGAGTCGCTCACTGGGCCTCCCTCAACAGGGTCTCACCCGGTGGGCTGACTCACCGGCGGTACCACCCCGGACAAGAAATTGGGCCTTCGGAGGGGCGAAACCGCCGTGGCCCACCCCCGTGCCCCGTCCGTTTTAGCGGGCGGCGAGACCAAGCCCCGAGGGTGCCTCCCCGACGTCAACAACTGTTGATGGGGTTGGTAATCCACCTCACAACCCACACGATAGAAGAAGAATATAGTTGGCGAGGAATAGGTGTATACTTAGGCCATACAGTGACTAAGTCCACCCCTGTCAGCGGATCTTCACGTTTTCCATCTGCCGCCCCGGGCGGGGTGACGACGGCGCCATTCGCATCAGATTCTTTTATTCGCCAAGTCGCCGGTCCACTGACTTGAGTTATATCAGCTATATTATCATGACCATTGCCTTTCTTTATTCTGTCCCGATCTTTGAACAAACTATACAGGGTGTTAGTGACTTCGTAAAGAAAACTTTTTGATTCAGATTCGGAAAATTCATGAAAATGCTAGTGCTTTTTTAATTATTTTCTGTTCCATACTTTTGCGACGGAAAATTCCACTTGATATCAACTTAGAATCATGGTCGAATCATCCCTCTCAGTATTAGTTACGATGTCACTAACATCTATACATACTTGTATTCCTTACCGGCTTCCTTATTGGCTACCTGTATGTAGGTACAAGGTGTAAGTGACAAATACTGAGAGGGATGATTCAGATCATTATTCCGAGTTAATATCCTGTGAAATTTTCCATCACAAAAGTATAGAATTGAAAATTATTTCAAAAAACTAAAAAAAACACGAATTTTCCGATGGAAAATTCCACTTGAAATTAACTCAGAATCATGGTCAGAATTATCCCCCTTAGTATTCGTTACGATATCACTAACACCCTGTATAAGCGGATAGTAATATTGAGCCAAACTGATTCATGCCACATACTAATCCATTGATAGATGGGTACGGAAATTCTTACGATGATGTCGAACTTCAATGACTGTCTTGTGGAGGGGATTGTACTCACTTAGTCATGCTAACGGGCAACTTCTACTATAATGGTGGAGTACCAACCCCAGCAACGGACAATCGGATGATCAGCCTTTTACCCCGGACAATCGGATGATCAACCTTTAATGTCCTAATTCAACTAGGGATTTTTGTGATATGTCTATATTCCCACCTGGCTTCGAACCTGGGACTTCTGACCCAACGCTCAAAGCTCAAAAATGAGAAACTGAGCACATTGCTTTCCTCCCTATCCAGTGCGCGCGGCACAGCAACCGCGCCGCGCTCGACGCGAATTATATCAACGTCTATCTATGTAGATAGAACATTCGGTACGTTTAGTGGTATAAGCCGTAGATATAATTCACGCCACACACGGCGCGTTTATCATGCAAAACAAACTACGGTTGTAGTTTGGCGATAGTATTAAAGTGTATAGTACTTATATGTATGTAATTTTGTTTATAAATAAATTTAAAAAAAGAAAAAATAAGTAGTAATGCTCGAAGAAAAATTCCCATTCTCTCAAGAAATCTGTATTTATTATTTCCTAAATCAAGGAAAATATATTCGAAGCTTTTAGTCAAGCATACTGGCAATTTGCCAGAAAATATTACACTCATGTTGGTATGCTATGTACTGTTAACTGATGTGATGACTGAATTGAAACAGTCGCCGTGCCCTTGACTGGAATCGATTTTAAACATTCTTTCAGTACTGTAAATGTTAACATGTTTTTCATTACTATGTTTTAACTATCTTATCCTCTTCTTCTATCGTGTGGGTTGTGAGGTGTTTTACCAACCTCATCAACCCCGGTGTTAGGGTTACTATTGAGCCGCCAAAGGCCCCTGACGTGACCCATATAACAACTACGTGCTTACATCAGAAAGTAATAACCGGGACCAACGCGCAACGGCTTATCGTGCCTTCCGAAGCACGGATCGTCTTACTTTCGGACAAGGGATCACAAAGTGATTTTTGTGATATGTCCCCACCGGGATTCGAACCTAGGACCTCCGGACCGTGAGCCCAACGCTCAACCACTGAATCACGGAGACTATCTTATGTTGATTAGTTTGTATATTATTAATTGCTTGCTATTTAATGATTGATATTCTGTATCTGGTATATGCACATTTTTTTTTGAAGTGACTTATTGTAGATTTGCCGCAGATGGCATTAACTTCTCGGCCGGACAAATGGGGAGCGCTGAGGCCTCCCTGTGCACAATTTAGGACAACAATACTGAAGCACAGTTTCCCGAGAACTTCGGCTTGGGAACTCTAAGAGGATTATATGCTCTATAGGTCGATCGATAGCAATAAGCAGTGAATGTGGGAATGATTACAGCCTACAAGCTTTAATTTGGTATAATAATTATGAATCTTTGATTATCATTCGTATGTAGAATACATCTTACATTATTACAATTACAGTGTAATGTTGATACCAAGTAGCCAGCCAAATTCAAACTCAAAAATATCTTTTAACTGTAGGTACAATAGTTAAGCACTTTGAATAGACATTTTTTTACAGAACGAACGTCTCATCCGCCTAAAACTACTACATCTTCTCACAACCTGTATAGCCGGGGAAAATAAGCTGCAAGAAAAACCTCGGCACAGGGCCTTAGACATTATTTTAAAAATAAACATATTGTTATACAATTTAGTAATTTGGGTGCCTAATATCAGTTCCCAAACAGTTAATCCCATGCATCAATATCTTCTAAATAATTACTAATCTTATAATAACCTTTTTTTACAAAGTTTATATGTTAAAACTGTTCAAAAGTAAATTCTGAATAATTAAAACATATAATACCGAGTTCTTACCGCGTTTAAATCAGGGATATGAGACTCGCAATATTTCAACACTGTTGCAAGTGCCATGATCACGGGACGACTGATGAAATCGGAGTGGAGTAGAGACCCATAATTTTCGAAGGGCAAACATATCTGTCTACCCTCTTTCTTTGTGTTTTAATTATGATAATATCCGCGTAAATCTCAATGTAAAAATTCTGATTGTCAATGGGAATCTTATTTGTTGGCAATTTCAAAAAAGGAACGGCACGTCACTTTTTAAGAAAATAATTATTTTAGCGGGTGTTCCGTTCGAAGAAAAAACAAGTGAACTGAAAATCTAGTTTCTGTATTGGATTTTGATAATATTACTTATTATAATTCGTAGTAATAATTATTGGTATTTGACAAGACATTTATGGTAATATTAATTGATTATAGCTGGGTATGTTTATATGTTACTAATATTTACGTTTTATTATAGAGTTAGTTAAGATATTGTAAATAAAATACCAGAAACAATGTCAAAAAGTCAGGACACAAAAAGGCAATCTCTCCCAGACGCACTCTCGTCGACGGCCCAGTGTAACAACTCAACCCAACCCTCTCGCGATCGTATTTCTATTTTCGTTTAAAGCGCTCCACACGCGAAGCTGTGGCCTTTCATTAATCTAAATGGACTCACTGAGCCCGGCCTGAGGCCGTGGTCACAAATTGGACGATCAGACGCTGATTTAGACTTATATCGAACGATTTCAATGCAGCTACTGCCGCTGATTTCGGATATTTTGGGTAAACTACACGAATATCCTTTGATTGATAAGATTTGTTTTCTAAGTCAGACAACTTTTGAAATATTGTTTGTGTATCTATATAAGGTTCGGGCTCTAAACCAAACTTTAATTCATTGAATTTGAATTCATATTTAGATCGTAGATAATTATTGATACTATCACGTGGTTCCTATGATTTCCTATGATTATGACAAAAATATCTTTATTCAGTGAAATAGACTACTCTGGGCGCTATCCTACTCGCGTCAGACAGAATACTGCTGGGTAGAAGGCAAGAGGGAAACCACTGCTCTATTTTTACCAAAAAAGTAGCATGGAGAATGCTACACCGACAAGAGCGTGGCTCTTAAATTGATGATGATGATGATGACGCAAACTCTATGGAAACATGGAGCGTAATAAAGTTTTAATTTGATTTTGACTACCTACCGGTCGATCTTGTGTGTCCATGACGTCAATATTAAACGCGCGATTAGTTCCACCCAGCAGCTGCCCCAGCGCGGTGGTGTCGTCTCGGGCATGCAGTATGACACGACCATCGCTGGTCAACACCTCGTATTTACAGCCCGCGTACGACTTCTGGCGGACCACCACACGGTCTACAGATGACAGCTGCGTTATACCTGGAAAATATTCAAACGAGTAATATATTTGAAATGAATGGCAGTCTCCTTCTTCTATCATGTGGGTTATGAGTAGATTACCAACCTCATCAACCCTGGTGTAAGGGCTGTTATTAAGTCGCGAAAAGCCCCAGACATGGCTCATGTAACATCAGTAAGTAGTAACCGCCACCAACGGCTTAACGCGCCTTCTGGTTGTGAATTTCTTTCTACCGACAATGTTATGTTATGTAAATTGATTTGATTTGATTTTGGTTCCCTGACAATGTGTTCCAAACCTGTTATAACGATTGTTAACATTCAATTATTTGGAAAATACACAGGCTATTAAATATACAGGCTATTAGTAACATCGTGACGAATACCAAGGGGGATGATTCAGACCATGATTCTGAGTTAATGTCAAGTGGAATTTTCCGTCGCAAAATTCAAGACATTTTTGTGCTTTTATATTATTTTTCATTTTTATACTTTTGCGATGGAAAATTCCACTTGATATTAAGTCAGAATAATAAGCTTCATCATCACCGCCAATATTCGTCACGATGTCACTTACACCCCATAAAGTACATACAGGTAGCCATAAAAGTACGTGTGGGTGTTAGTGATACCGTAACGAATACTGAGGGGATAATTCAGACCATGATTCTGAGATGATATCAAGTGGAATTTCTTATCAGTTTTTATTAGTATTGTGTTTTTTTTGAAATTACTTTTAGTTTCATATTTTTGCGACGGAAAATTCCAGAATTATGGTCTGAATCACCCCTCAAAGTTTGAGAAGCAAGCCGATTTACCACAGAACCGCAGGACTTCATTCGCCCTAAAGCCAACAGTATAATCACTTAAGTATTATGTCAATTTTCATCAATTAACTATCGAATTACTTTGTAGCGTGCTGTGGAAAGCATTTCGTGAACACAATACAAGATTGGCTCACGATAAATGCTAGCGTCAGCTCCATTACCAATTTACTATTGCTAGAAAATGACGACCATATCTGGCCTTTTGATTTATTACAGTTAGTTAGTTTATTAATATTGAAGTATTAACATTTGAATTTGAATTTTTGAATTTGAATTTTATAGCCGATTTGACGTCTAGACCACTTAAATTTCACAACATTTAGGGCGCTATCTTACTACGACACCACGGTGGCGCCACAAAGGTTGCGTACATTTTGCTTTGTGGCGCCTAGCGCTACCGTAAAAAAGTACGCAAAAAAAAACACTTTGTGATCCCTAGTTTGATAAGGTCCTCACGGGCTGATCACCTGATTGCCAAAGTAATATGATCCGTGCTTCGGAAGGCAGTACGTAAGTACGTAGTCATTACATGAGTCATGTCCACTGACATGGCCCCTGCCTTTGGCGGCTTAATAATATCCCTGACACTAGGGTTGATGAGGTTGGTTATTTTATAACCCACACGATAGAAGAGTTTTTTTTTTATACAACGAATACAACGTTATCATTATTGAATACAACGAAAAATTAACAAAACAATTAAAATAACACCGCTAAACCCCTCACGGGTTTGTCTCGGCGCTATAATCCGCTTACAATTACTTAGTGCAATAACATATAAAAATACTTAAATAGAAAAATATTTTTTAAAAAAACCGAAACGGTATAGTAATAAATATGCTGGTGCTACCATGGTGGCACCACCATGGTGTCCTGGCCTTATAATCAAGTACAACATACCCAGCGGGGGCTCCGGTCCCGACGACTCCGCCATCACAGTATATTTGCTTTTTATACCTATTTAAAATTAATATTATTTGTTCGTGTCCGCTGCTAGCTATTTATCCATTATCACGCGTTTATTTTCCCTTCTAAACATAATTCACTTAAAATCACAGCTCTTTATAGTGCCATTGATCTGAAAAATAATGTATGGATTTCTTTAATTAAATAAACACTTTTTAAGCTAACTTGTAGTTTTGGCTATATTAATTTTTATATACGTAATACGATATTATATTATACCCTTTATTGCACATAAAACACATCATGATGGACAATTACAAACTGTCAAAAGAATCATAACACAATCGATAGCCCTATTGCTAAACACTTAACAATATTTGATTTTATATCTCGATGAAAAATAACTGTCTGTTTTTCCAACTCGTCATGATTTGGAACTTTTCAAGGCTAGAGTGAATAGGCATTTGATAGGTACGTGTGATCTACTTACCCTAGACCACATCGTCACCATCAGGTGAGATTGTGGTCCAACACAAACCTATTTTAATTTAAAAAAAAATATGCAAAAGAATAATGTATTCTTCAAAAAACTTTGAGATAATCCCGCGTGGTAATAAAAACAATAACGTAAAACAACCCAACAATAACGTAATATGTATAACGTATTTTATCCTTTAGTAGTTAAGTATAGGAAACTATTGTCATATCTACATATTTAATTATAATATATACGTCTGACATAAATGGGTATATGTATGTATGTAATTATATTTATATATGTATTTCTATTTTATTTTTATTTATTTATTTTACTTTTATATGTTTTTTTTTATTAATAGTATTTATTATTTTATACTAGATGTTGCACTGTACCGCACCAAATTGTAATAATGTTTCCTATCCACTGGTTGCCTGGAAGAAATTGCTGCTTAGCAATAAGGCCGCCAGATTGTACTGTATCTATCGTCATCTGTGTTAATTTGTTTTGTATATTGTGTGCAATAAAGTATATTTGATTTTTGATATTTGAAAAACAGTTTTAATCTTTTTTGTGCCCGTAACAAAATTAATGTGATTTTTCAAAGAAATTCACCCCTTTTACCCCATTATTTGGCTATAAAGTTGCCATCAATTAGTCACACACACTACTCCGCCCTTAAAACACACTAATGTAAACCATTTTACTTTTTATTACACAGTATTTTACCGTTTAGTCTCATTAAAGCTAGTATGTAATGAATAGTTAGAAAAACTATTTTTTTCCACAGTTACTCTAGCAAAAGTGCGCGATCGCGGCCGCCACTGCGCACGCTACTTTCCGACTGACGGACAGACAGATTGTAAGTTATCAATCCGGCACAATTTATACGAAATCTGGATAACTTATTGCACAGTCATGAGAAATATCATGTGTACCCACTTTAGAACCCTGTCGCACTGTCATCATTTGACACTAAATGAGACTTACGGTTTAAATTGTCAAAAAAGTTAATGTGACATGGTATCAAAGTGTATATATTATATTACTCGTGATCGTACACCAAAGTTTAAAGAAGAGTTTCGTTTGATGTTTTAGAAAAAAGTTACAATGTAGAATTTATACGTGTATGTAGAAATGAAGCTGTTTTTTTTTAAGATGTTCCTGGGTTGAATTACTGACAAAATATTATCTCCAGCCTATGTGTTTTGTTTTATATCTTTATATATTATTTTGGGGTTTTCAAGGCAAGAGTGAACAGACACTATTTGAGAGTTGGCTTGGATATTGTAGGCGGTGATACGGCTCACCTATCACGCTGGTCTAACAGGAAGCTCGGTGAGGTGTGGGTACTTCGTTCATCTTAAGATGGATGCACCGCACCTATGACTACCCCAATTGAGATGTAGTCGTAAGCTTGTGTGTTCTATTAAGACTATATATAAATGGGGAAAAACCTTGGACTTTGTACCAGGCTGGGAATTATTCCTTTATAACATATCGCCAGATGTGGGGGACATTCCTAATACCTACATTTGTAACTTGTCGCGAGATGTAAGACTCAGATTGTGTGTCATAAAGAATGAAGGATTAAGCTTAGATAAAAGAAAGCTCAGAGTTTATTTATTCTCTTTTGGTGTGAAGCTGAATTCCCTTATCGTGAGCACATTTTCCCTTATCGTGAGCAGTTTTTGTTTTTAATATTATGACGACGTCTTATCGACCTCCATGATCTAGTGTTGAGAGTTGGACTCATGATCTGGAAGGATCTTGTGATCCCTAGTTTGGTTGAGATATTACAGGCTGATCACCCCGATAGAAAGATAAGACTGACTGATAGAAAGTAAGTATTACATCACCTGATATCTGTGATTAAGCAGTTGTTAAAGAATTTGTTAATAGTTTGGAATGTTAGCGAAAACTTATATAGAATTAATACTAGGTACACGGTGTCAGTCTTGTAACGATAAATATCGACTGTTTATCTTCTAATAATAACAGCAGTGATTTCAATTATGACGATTATCCTGTTTCTATTGAAACAATCGATCGCGGCACAGACATAAGTAGATCAATGAGATATGACTTAACAATATGGTCAGGCAGTGTCATTCAAGAATACAATGTAAGCTTTCGTTGAATGGAAGTTCTAGCTATTTGATTTCTTTTAAATCGAATTAATTAGATTTTGTTAAATATACCACACACGCGATTTCTTTTTTTTTTTTTTGACGGTACTTAGTGTAGATTTACAACATATGGCATTCACTACATGGCCTGCAAATGGGGAGCGCTGAGGATAATGCGATTTCTCACCATCAAAAGTAATATATGGAGGAGCTTTGCTAGATTTTTATCATCCGTAACCAAGTCAACCAATAATGGTGCAACTTGTGGTTACTTATATTTTAAGTATACAATTTACATGACAGTGTTTCGGGTAGCAATGAATTAGGTATCCAGCGGGCATTTAATTTCATAGTAAAAAATGACTTTGAATCAAATACGAAACTCATTAAGCTTCTTGCTTTAAGAATTCTTCAAGAAAAAGCCATGTGTAGATTTTTAATTTTCAATGAGGTTTATTACCATAATCTCTAACTAGCCCTTTTGTGTATTGTGTACCTACAGAAATACAATAGGAGCCGACACGATATCTTTCATTAAACAAAAGGTCGCTAAAAAAGGAAGTGATTAGTGTTGTCCAGTATGTTTATACCTGAATACCCAACAATGCCCATAGAAGAACAATAGGGAAGTCTGGACTAGGGTAAAGGGTGGGGGTTGAGTGATCAGGTAAGTGAGAGATATAGCCTCATTATACCTCAGTGTTCAGTTGTGACAAGTCGTCACGTCATTACCACGTCTCTGACAATTATATATTTTTTTGTGTATTCTTAGCATCAACTTCACTTGCTTTTTACTGTGAGAATTAAACCTTTTAGATTTAAACCAAAACTTTCCTTAAAACTGTGAACTGCTAAAATTAATAAATGTTATAGTATCTACCTCACATTAGCTTAAAACAGTTTGAAATGCCGTCTGTTCGTGCGATCAGTAACTAAGAGTGGGAAGCTGCCGAAGCTCTCCTGGAATTGAGCTATTTTATAAGAATCCGTCCCGGTGAGGATCAAACACGTAAGTACCTAAATTCAACATTGTTTTTACTTTTATAGATGTAAATAATGTTTCTTGTTATACTACCTAACTACCATATCAAAATGTAAAAAAAACGAAATTCGAGTCGTAAAACGGTATATGTCCCATATCGACGGGGAAGAAGCAAATACTCCTATCTTACATTTTTAGGCAAATCGACTTTTTGATGTAGTTCGTTGCGAAATTTAATTTTACGTTGGCTGGCAAGATCTCCGTTGTATATTTCCTACTTTTAGGGTGATTTTCGATGAATAGAAATAGCTCTTAAAATAAAGATTTTATATGTTGCAATATTTTTTATAAAAATATCTCCTTTCTACAGAAATAAATAACTCCTATCTCATGTTTTAATCGATAATAGCTCCTATCTTCAGAATCAAGCATGAGTCTTTTTATTTAATGGAAGATGATGGAGGTTGATGGATGATGATGGGCAATGGGCATGGCACGAATGTGTCTTTGTTTCAAAAATAAGAGATGATGGACCCAAGATCTACTTTATGGGGTGATTCGATCACTGACACTTTTCAATATTAAATTATTTTTTTCCTAAGCGTGTAGCTCGAAAACGGGCGAAATATCAAAAAAATATTATATTAATAAATTTGTAGACAATTTAATGTTCTTTAAATTAATATAAAAGTTATTTTCTCTAGGACGCATCGTTTTTGAGATATCAGCGAAAAACTCAAAATTGGTATCTCTGACCTACACCCATTCCGCAATACAAAACATTTTTTTAAAGACAGTTATTAATAAAAATTGTTTGACAAGTTAATTATTTGATATTGGATAACTGGGTTATTTATAATTATCTTTTTGTCAAAAAAATTCCCACAGTTTTAATTTTGGAGAGAAATTTAGAATAAAGAGTGAGAAGTAAATCGAACGACCAATACCATACAAAAATATCGATATTTTATATTTTTGTATGGTTTGGTAAACATTAAGTTACGGAAATGACACCATGTAAACGTGGGAATTTTTACTATGTTAACTCCATAAATAAGGACACATTCAGGAATGTGTTCCGGAACACATTCCTGAAGAAAAATCATAGGATTCCTCCCACATACTCTACAACCCCTTTATTGACCGGGCTATCGATAATGATTTTAATAAGTACCTACTTGTTGAGTTGATTATTGACTTAATAAATATATAATTCGTACTATATTGATATTGTAAATGTATATGTGTGTCGTAGATTTTACCTAAATAAACTTTTTTATTATTATTATTATTATTTTTATATTTTTTTAAATGCCAATTAAAAAACGAAGGTGCCTACTTTATCATGATCAATAAATAATTTGTTAAACCTTGTTTAAGATCAAAGTACATTTTCATTAAAAATGCTAAGCGTAGCACTTTCTTTAAAAAAGCTGTCGTTTCAGTATTTTTTTAAAACATACGATTATTTGTTATTATATTGCATGCTTTATAATAGTTTACAGTTAAATATTTACTAGTTAAATGTTGCGGCATTGCTTTATAATATCTCCTAACTTGAACATAATTTGAAATTCATTCAAAGCAATACATCCTATCTTACAAAATCATGTATAATTTACGTTAGTTTTACAGTTATTGTTTTTTTAATTATTAATAGGTTTTTGAAGCTACAGTGAATAGTTTACAAAGAGAAATAAGTCAAACAATAGGAATTTGAAGGATTAATTGCAAGTGGAAAAACCATCTAACGTCAAAACTTTCGACCCAACACAGAAACCAATAGGCTCTAACTTACATTAACTTTAATTCCTCTATATATACAAAATTAATATTAGTTTAAAAAAATGTCTCTTGAAATAACAAAACTACCTTCAGAACATGACGTCGCGCTATAATTATTAACAAAAAAGTTATTCAGTTTTTTCCTCCTCCTGTAAAGTTAGGTCTGTGTAAGATAGGAGTATTTGCTTCTTCCCCGTCGATATGTTATACATACACCCTTTTAACATGGGACGTAAACTTTACTAGATGGCGAAAAGTTGTTAATTTAACGCATACCATAATGTCTTTTTTTTATTTATTTTTTGAAACTATTTACGATGAAAAAGAACACAAGAACGCGACAAATCTGCATCTTCACTCAATGGAGATACCACCTCTTTGAAGAGAAAATCGGCCAAAACATTCAGACAAGAAGCTCAGTCATTAATATTGACACGGTAAGTATTACATCACCTGGTATCTGTGATTAAGCAGTTGTTAAAGAATTTGTTTATAGTTTGTAATGTTATAGGGGCCAGTTGGAGATGGGCATGCCAGGGTGCCAGCGAGTTTGTTGAAGCAGTTGAAGTGGTCGTCGTACACCAATGCTACGCGTAACTTTTGACGGCTGTGTTTTTACGGAAGTATGTGTACTTACCAAACGACTTTTTAAATGATTTAAACGTTTAAACGGTGAAATGCTAAAATGAATTAATTCTTATATTATCTACATCACATTTAGTTTAAAACATTTCAATAGTACTTTTTTCTACAAAACAGTTTGAAATGCCGTCTGTTAGTGCGATCAGTAACTTAGAGAGGGAAGCTGTCGAAGCTCTCCTGGAATTGAGCTATTTTACAAGAATCCGTCCCAGTGAGGATCTCAAACACGTAAGTACCTAAATTTAACATTGTTATTTGACATCTGTATTGTTGTTATAATACCTAACTACCATGTTTTTCATTATCACACTAACTTATTGAGTTTATCATATTGCAGCAAAATTACCAATCGACGACGCTACCAAGCCCCATGCCGACAGGACACTTCATATTGTGAACGCAAGAACGCAACAAATCTGCATCTTCATTCAATGGAGATACCACCTCGCTGAAGAGAAAATCGGCCAAAGACATTCAGAAAAGAAACTGAGTCATTAATAATGACACGGTAAGTATTACATCACCTGGTATCTATGATTAAGCAGTTGTTAAATAATTTGTATTAATAAATTGTTAAAGAATTTGTTTATAGTTTGGAATGTTACGGCGGCCAGGCGGAGATGGGCATGCCAGGGTGCCAGCGAGTTTGTTGAAGCAGTTGAAGTGGTCGTCGTACACCAATGCTAAGCATAAACTTCTGACGGCTGTGTTTTCACGGAAGTATGTGTACCAAACGAATTTTTCAATGATTTAAACTTTTGAACTGTGAACTGCTAAAATGAATTTATTTTGATGGTAATTACCTCATATTTAGTTTAATACATTTAATAGTCCTTTTTTCTATAAAACAGTTTGAAATGCCGTCTTTTCGTGCGATCAGTATCTAAAGAGTAAGAAGCTGCCGAAGCTCATTGAGCTCATTGAGCTTCTTGCTTTGAGAATGCTTCAAGAAAAAGCCATGTGTTTATTTTTAATTTTCAATAAGGTTTATTACCATAATCTCTTTCTAGCCATTTTGTGTATTGTATACCTACAGAAATACAATAGGAGCCGACACGATATCTTTCATTAAACAAAAGGTCGGTAAAAAAGGAAGTGATTAGTGTTGTTCAGTATGTTTATACCTGAATACCCAACAATGCCCATAGAAGAACAATAGGGAAGTCTGGACTAGGGTAAAGGGTGGGGGTTGAGTGATCAGGTAAGTGAGAGATATAGCCTCAGTATACCTCAGTGTTCAGTTGTGACAAGTCGTCATTACCACGTCTCTGACAATTATATTTCTTTTTGTGTATTTTTAGCATCAACTTCACTTGTTTTTTACTGTGAGAATTAAACCTTTTAGATTTAAACCAGAACTTTCGTTTAAACTGTGAACTGCTAAAATTAATAAATTGTTATAGTATCTACCTCACATTTAGCTTAAAACAGTTTGAAATGCCGTGTGTTCGTGCGATCAGTAACTTAGAGAGGGATGCTGCCGAAGCTCTCCTGGAATTGAGCTATTTTAAAAGAATCCGTCTCAGTGAGGATCAAACACGTAAGTACCTAAATTCAGCATTGTTATTACTTTTATAGATGTAAATAATGTTTCTTGCTATACTACCTAACTACCATATCAAAATGTAAAAAAAACGAAATTCGAGTCGTAAAACGGTATGTCCCATATGTTATACATACACCCTTTTAACATGGGACGTAAACTTTACTAGATGGCGAAAAGTTGTTAATTTAACGCATACCATAATGTCGTTTTTTTATTTATTTTTGAAACTATTAACGATGAAACAGAACACAAGAACGCGACAAATGTGCATCTTCATTCAATGGAGATACCACCTCGCTGAAGAGAAAATCGGCCAAAGACATTCAGAAAAGAAACTGAGTCATTAATAATGACACGGTAAGTATTACATCACCTGGTATCTGTGATAAAGCAGTTGTTAAAGAATTTGTTTATAGTTTGGAATGTTACGGGGGCCAATTGGAGATGGGCATGCCAGGGTGCCAGCGAGTTTGTTGAAGCAGTTGAAGTGGTCGTCGTACACCAATGCTAAGCGTAAACTTTTGGCGGCTGTGTTTTCACGGAAGTATGTGTACCAAACGAATTTTTCAATGATTTAAACGTTTAAACGGTGAAATGCTAAAATGAATTAATTCTTATATTATCTACATCACATTTAGTTTAAAACATTTTAATAGTACTTTTTTCTACAAAACAGTTTGAAATGCCGTCTGTTAGTGCGATCAGTTACTTAGAGAGGGAAGCTGCCGAAGCTCTCCTGGAATTGAGCTATTTTACAAGAATCCATCCCAGTGAGGATCTCAAACACGTAAGTACCTAAATTCAACATTGTTATTTGACATCTGTATTGTTGTTATAATACCTAACTACCATGTTTTTCATTATCACACTAACTTATTGAGTTTATCATATTGCAGCAAAATTACCAATCGACGACGCTACCAAGCCCCATGCCGACAGGACACTTCATATTGTGAACGCAAGAACGCAACAAATCTGCATCTTCATTCAATGGAGATACCACCTCGCTGAAGAGAAAATCGGCCAAAGACATTCAGAAAAGAAACTGAGTCATTAATAATGACACGGTAAGTATTACATCACCTGGTATCTATGATTAAGCAGTTGTTAAATAATTTGTATTAATAAATTGTTAAAGAATTTGTTTATAGTTTGGAATGTTACGGCGGCCAGGCGGAGATGGGCATGCCAGGGTGCCAGCGAGTTTGTTGAAGCAGTTGAAGTGGTCGTCGTACACCAATGCTAAGCATAAACTTTTGACGGCTGTGTTTTCACGGAAGTATGTGTACCAAACGAATTTTTCAATGATTTAAACTTTTGAACTGTGAACTGCTAAAATGAATTTATTTTGATGGTAATTACCTCATTTAGTTTAATACATTTAATAGTCCTTTTTTCTATAAAACAGTTCGAAATTCCGTCTGTTCGTGCGATCAGTAACTAAAGAGTAAGAAGCTGCCGAAGCTCATTGAGCTCATTGAGCTTCTTGCTTTGAGAATTCTTCAAGAAAAAGCCATGTGTTTATTTTTAATTTTCAATGAGGTTTATTACCATAATCTCTTACTAGCCATTTTGTGTATTGTGTACCTACAGAAATACAATAGGAGCCGACACGATATCTTTCATTAAACAAAAGGTCCCTTAAGATAGGCTGATCCCTTATCACCATAAGGTTCATCATATCCATCTTTGGACTTCGTATCAACAGTGGCTGCAAGTTGTCTTTGATTACTTGTGGCTCTGCCCACCCCATTAGGGATTACGGGCGTGAGTTTATGTATGTATGTATGTAAACAAAAGGTCGGTAAAAAAGGAAGTGATTAGTGTTGTTCAGTATGTCTATACCTGAATAGCCAACAATGCCCATAGAAGAACAATAGGGAAGTCTGGACTAGGGTAAAGGGTGGGGGTTGAGTGATCAGGTAAGTGAGAGATATAGCCTCATTATACCTCAGTGTTCAGTTGTGACAAGTCGTCACGTCATTACCACGTCTCTGACAATTATATATACTTTTTGTGTATTCTTAGCATCAACTTCACTTGCTTTTTACTGTGAGAATTAAACATTTTAGATTTAAACCAAAACTTTCGTTTAAATTGTGAACTGCTAAAATTAATAAATTATTACAGTATCTACCTCTTATTTAAGTAGTTTAAAACATTTAAATAGTACTTTTTTCTACAAAACAGTTTGAAATGCCGTCTGTTCGTGCGATCAGTAACCTAGAGTGGGAAGCTGCCGAAGCTCTCCTGGAATTGAACTACTTTATAAGAATCCGTCCCAGTGAGGATCTCAAACACGTAAGTACCTAAATTCAACATAGTCATTTGACATCTGTATTGTTGTTATAATACCTAACTACCATGTTTTTCATTATCACACTAAATTATTGAGTTTATCATATTGCAGCAAAATTACCAATCGACGACGCTACCAAGCCCCCTGTCGACAGGACACTTCATGTTGTTAAAGTTACAGTAAGTTATTACCGACGCGCGACAATGTACATGTGCTTTTTAATAAGATCTGCATTGTCATGTTATTTTCAGCCTAAACCATGCTCATCGAGATTGCTCCGAGAACCAATTTTAAATTACAAGAGACCTCTGCCCAAGTTACATCAAAATGTCAAAAAGCGCAATTCGAGTCGTAAAACGGTATGTCCCATATGTTTGTTAAAATTAA